>NW_026000082.1:16903986-17051793 GCF_001458135.2 Marmota marmota marmota
CCCCCCCCCCCTTTTTTTTCTTCTTTTTTTGGTCCTGGGTATGGTAGCTGAGCTATTTCTGTCTTGGGTTTTTCTCAACTATTTACATGTTTCTCAACCTATTTACATATCAACTATGTACATGGTGGGGATTTCTTAAGGTCAGATCTTGTAAACATAGTGAATTTTCACTTATGATTTTACTTTAAAAGAAAATCTTTTTACCAGGTGCTATAGTGCATGCCTATAATCCCGTAGTTTGGGAGGCCGAGGCAGGAGGATTGCAAGTTCAAAGCCAGCCTCAGTAACTTAATGAAGCCCTAAGCTACTTAACAAGACCCTGTCTCAAAATAAAAACAAAAAAAAAGGGCTAGGGCTGGCATCTGGCTCAGTGTTTGAGTGCTCCTGGGTTCAATCCCTGGTATTAAAAAAAAAAAAAAAAATTCTGAACATTTTCTTGCCAAATTGTCTTGTTCAGTAATTCTTAAGTTTTCATAGGATATTATTTTCCTGGACATAGATCCCTTGAGTCCTCATAAAAATCATGTGAAGATGTATTTAATTAAAAATATAACCAGAAAAATGACAAGGGCTTAGAGAGGTTAAGTGACTTGTTGGAGTGTTACAAAATGAGCATGCTCTCTAGACTAGGTCTTCTAGCCTAAGCTCCTTCTTTTTACAACAGTCTTCTCCTACTTTCCCTACTTTTTAAATACATTTTTTTTCTATTTGGATTGTTATGGTGCATATTCTAATTGTAATTTTTATAGTCCTTTTGAAGAAACAGAGTATCTTTTGTAATGCAAGAATGTTTGGTTTGGTTTGGAAGTTTTATCTTTTCATTTTTGTATTTGAAGACCAAGGGCCATCATCCTGCCCACTTTTTTTTTTTTTTTTTTGCTTAGGAATTTGAGACAATAACTCCTTGAGGAGTTCTTTTAGTCTCTTCAAGATTCTTTAATGAGTTTTATTTCTAAATATGATTGTAATCCTTTGCAAACTGGAACTAATCCCTTTGTTTGATGGTTACTATTGTAAAATAAAATAAATTAGAAATAGCATTCCAAATGTTAATCTGTTACATCTTGATTAGAAAGCAATAAATGGTAATATGTTAATGTTTTAGAATCAAAGAGCATGTAGTCATAATGTAGATACTTATTAAAAAAATATCTCATTTGTCACAGCTTTCATTTAAAAGTGTTCCTGTTTGGGTTTCTTATAAAGCACAAGCAGCTAAACAGTATCATTTATTAAGGAATCCTTCTTTGGTTTAATTTCTTTATTTTTTTATTCAACATTTTTAATAGCTTCATTTAGGTATAATTTGAATACCATAAAATTCACCTGTTTTAAGTGTGCAATTAAATGACTTTTAATAAATTTTCACAGTTGGAAACCACCACAACAATCCATTTTTAGAATATTTCTATCATCCCAAGAACTTCCTTAATCTCATTTGCATTCCCTCCTTGTGCTCCTGGATTATTTCTACCTTTGGCTGTTACTAATAAAGCTACTCTGAACATTTTCTTCAAAGTCTTTGTGTAGATATATGTCCATTCTTTTGAATAAAACCAAGAATGAAATTACTGATTCATATGGTAAGTTTATGTTTAACTTTTTAAGAAATTGCCAACTGTTTTTCAGAATGGCCACATATTTTACATTCCCACTAGCAATGTATGAAATTTCATTTTACGGTATCCTTGAAAAAATTTGTGTTGTCATTTTTTAAACCATTCTAATGAGTGAGTAGTCCTATCTCATGATTTTAATTTGTGTTTTCCTAATGACTAATAGAACTGAGTTTTTAAAAAATTTATAAGCCATTTCTGCATATTCTTTGGTGAGTATTACTCTTCCAGTTAGTGGTTAGCAGGAAACCTACTTTGTGCTTCACTTCAGATAAGAAAAAATAGGGAAAGTGACATTTTTTGTTACTGAGATTTTGATAGCCACAGGAATGAGAATGATAAAAATACAGTCAGCTCTCTGTATCCATGGATTCTGCATCCCTGGGTTCAATAAACCATAGATCCAAAATATTTGGCAGAAAAAAATTGTGTGCATAACAGAATCTGTTCTGATTTTCTTTGTCATTATTCTCTAATGTAAGAACTATTTGTATAGCATTTGCATAGTTTTAGATAGTGTAAGTCATCTTGAGAAGATGTATTTAGGAGGATAGGCATAGGTTATATGTAAATACTCTGCCTTTTTTATAAGACATTTGACCATTCACAAATTTTGTTATCAGCAGGGGGTCCTGGAATCAATCCCCATTGCATACTCAGAGATGACTAGATTAGAGTGTGGAATAAGCAGTTTTGGGTAATGAAGCACAAGTGAGCAAGAGACAGGAAACACTTTGTTATATGTCTTTCCTTTTTAGAAGTTTGTATCCCCTGAGAGAAATTAAACCCTGGCTTTATTTTATAAAGCTGGATATCCTAGCATTGCTTGTGTTCATAGAAATTGACTTATGATAAACTCATTGCCCTTTGATTGATGGAGATTCACATGAGAGCAGAGGCCAACCTTAAAATATTTCATGGGCACTGGATAAATAATGGTGGATGCGTGCTGCAAAAGGATTATGGGGACAGATCTCTTAAAAGTTTGAAGTAGGCACACATTTTCTGTATTCATCTGTTGAAGGGCACCTAGGTTGATTCCATAGCTTAGCTATTGTGATTTGAGCTGCTATAAATAATGATGTGGCTGTTTAACTGCAGTATGCTGATTTTAAGTCTTGGGTATATACCAAGGAGTGGGATTCGCCTACTGATTTCTGGCATGGATTCCAAGAGTAGGAACTCATGTAGTTCAATAATATCTGTCAAATCTATAAGTAAAAATGGTATTTAATCAGAAACTGGTTTATCAAATAAATATTATTCATTTTGTTTAGATAAATTGGCTTATCAGGTTAAAAATTATTCCTGTTTGTATTCACATATTTAAGAAATAGCATTTGTGAAATCACTTGGTACAAATTCTTTTATTTGTTTCCTCATCATCTTTGTTTATATAACTTTGTTGAAAGAATTTTTGTTGAAGTGTTTTCAAGTGTTTCTAAATCTTTTCTATGTATTATAATTTTACAAACAATGATAATAGCAAAAATCAAAGATGAAACCAAATTTTCTTTTTGTTGTTGTCGAATTTTAATTCTTTTGTACATCCCTTTTTCAGAGCATTCCCATCTTGGCTGCTGCAGATCCAAGGATTATAAGGTGTGTAGAATAAATTACAGAATAGCAGTTGTCCTGTCTTTCAGACACCAGCATATTTTTGATCTATACAGCCAGACATGGATTATCATATCCATTTAGTAAAATGCAAACTCAATCATTGCCGTATAATGGAAAGTCATTATTTTGGCAGCTCTGTCAAGTGGTGCAATAGGCCATTCACTGAATGTCTTCCTACCAATATTTTGTGCTTTTTGATTATTCATTTGAATTAACTATTATGCATGACAGAGAAAGAGAAATTGGTTGTTACTTTTAGTAATACTTCATACAGAAGAAATTTCAACCTCAGTCAGTAACAAATACCCCTATAGTTTTTGTAACATCTGTATTCAGTTTACTCTATTTGGTTTAAATTTACTTTCTTTTTATTTACCACACTATTACAAATGAAAAATCAGTGTCTAATGCTTTATCAGCAATGGATTATAGCCTTAAAAATGCAGTAGAACAGAAAAACATTACAAAATTCTGGCTAGATATTAGTGTTTACCAAATATTCAAAGGCATGCTCTCTATTTCTTAAAAGGAGACAAGCAATGATAAAGAGGTGTAAAAGACATATCAATAGCTGAGGATTTCTGATTGAAAGAAAATTAAAAAGATAATGCAGTTTTTCCTGTGAGTCAGTGTTATTTAAGGTATATCCATGTACCATTTAGAATAATCCTTATGTTCCATCTAAAACCATTTTGGGTACCATTTTAAATCATCTGCCATAAAACTTAAGACCATGTCCTACATTTTGAGAAGTACCTTGTTACAGTTCCTTTTCTGTCCCTAAGTAAAAGCTTTTTAATAATAAGTGTTATTATACTTGGAGAAAACAAAACAAAAATTACAGATTTAATTTTAATAGCTGTATTTATTTTACCTGAAAACTATTTTGTGCTTACTGATACTGAATAGCATATTACTTTGCCATGCTTTGGCTGTGACAAAATAAATATTGAACAGTTCATGAGCCAAGGCCCTGCCTGACAAGGGGCCAAAATCTACCAGTGTCAGAATCATCCAGGTGGAACTTCATAATAATTTATTCAAGGCCTACTAAATTGAGATTGCTGAGCATGGAGACTGGAATTTCCCATTTTTAACAAGCTTCTATGTGATTCTTAAGGAGTACTCTTTCCCCTTTTTCTAAAGATTTTCACTTGAGAGCCATTGATTGGTATAGACTATACATATAGCAAATATAGAAAGGGCTGTCCATACATAGTGTTTGCCTAGGGTTGTTCCTTGTTTAAGGTTGTCCTTAGGGGAGTGTGGACCTGGCATAATTAACCTAGTCCAGACCCATCTTTGTTATGTAGGATTATTCACTCATATATAGATAAATACACATATATACAAATGCATTGATATGTGTAATATGAATGTGTATACTCATGCCCATAGGCACACTGCACACTGATATGTGTGGTGTTCAGTGTCCTGCATTGATCCATGGGGAGGCTTTCTTAGTTGTTTTAAGAGAAGATCTTGGTTTATTTCATTCAAATAATCTTCTGTAATTTATAGTTTAACATTTATTTATTTCCTTATTAGCATATTTTTTAAAAGTAAGTGCCAGGATAGCTTGGACCTTATTGATCTTTTTATTGATAATTGCTAGTATCTAGCATATTGACCTATGGTATATATTTCTAATATATGTGAATCATGTGAGTGGATTAGGAGAAAGCAAGTAAACCAAATATAGAAAGAAAGAAATAAGGTTATAGGAACACTTCCAAGTGTAGTGCTTCAAGAACTACCCTTCAATCTATCTTTATTTACCTTCTACTTTCTCCTATGGATTCTTTACTTTTAGGGCTTTACTTGAAGAGGGCAGTGAATGTGTGAAAGATAGGTTATTAAAGTAAATTTTCATATAAGTAAATCTACAGCATTGAACATGGAAAAAGTAAAATAAAGACAGGAGTGTCTCCAGAAGGAAAGGAATATGAAGAAATCTTGAAATTTTGAATTAGTACAATGTCCTGGGGGAAAAGAGAAATTATTAGTTTAGTTGGAATACAGGGTATATGTTAAGGATAATGTCACCTGAGTATCCTTCTTTTTATGTTTCCTACTTCTCCATATTTGTTGTATTTGCTGCTGCTGTTTTTAAGATTTCTAGTTTCCGAGTATTTATCTATTCTTTAAGCTTAAACTTAACTCTCTTTACTCTGGAGGCATACTAATCAGCTTCTCTCATAAATACTCACAGTTTTTTAGTCTCATTTCTATCCTACCATTTACTGCAACCTGAATCATTGGCTTCTCCTGTATGTGTTCCATATTTTCTTGGGTATTGTAGGTATCTACTTCATACATTAGTTTTCAGTGAGGACTGCGTCATTCTCTTAGGGGCATATTAGACTTTTATGAAGGTGTTATTACAATTACTTAGGGACATGCTTTTGAAATTGTTACCTACACTGCGTGGGTGGCAGAAACAATTGAAATTTATTTTATCACAGTTCTGGAGGACTGGATTCCCAAGATCAGGGTGATATAGTTAATCAGATTCCTGATGAGGGCCTCTTCTTAGCATCCAAACAACCATCTTTTCTCAGTGTCATCAGATGACAGAGACATTGAGCTCTCTGTTGTATTCTTATGAAGACACTAATCTTATAAGATTAGGTCCCACCCTTCTGATCTCATTTAAACTTAATTAATAAGGTTAATAACTTCTTTGGTTTTCTAATTTTATTAACTATTGGCTCTATTTCTTTTGGGCATAAACATTATAAATTTGTATTTATATAATGGAATCCAAATTGCTTTTATATATTGATTATATCCCTGGGTTAGGTACAACTTTATAAATTGAATTGAAAATTTTAAACCCCATCTAAATGGTAGAAAACAGAGTTTGGAAAGCTCTCTTAAAAAACAAAACAAAAAGAAAAACATGCTACTTAATCCATGTTTTCTGATCTCTATTATCCCCTCTTTCTCCTTCCTTTCAGTGCTAAACATTCAAATAAACAAGTTACTCACTTCTATTCATTAGTCCTGAAATATTTGAAGGAAATGAGAATTTTTTAGGAATGAAGAAGGGGTCTTATTTTATTTTATTTTGGTACTGGGGATTGAAGCCAGGGTAGCTTAACCGTACAGCTACATCTCTTAACCCTTTTTTATATTTTGTTTAAGAGATAGGGTCTTAATGAGTTGCTTAGGGCTTCACTAAGTTGCTGAAGCTGGCTTTGAACTGGCAGTGCTCCTGCCTCAGCCTCCTGAGCTGCTGAGATTACAGGCATGTGCCACTACATCCAGCTCCCTTTTATCTCTCTCTCTCTCTTTTAAAGTATATATATTTTTAGTTGTCAACAGATCTTTTATTTATTTATATGTGGTGCTAAGGATGGAAGCCAAGGCCTCACATATGCCAGGCAAGCGCTGTACCACTGAGCTACAACCCCAGCCCTCCCTTATATCTCTTTAAAAGAGAAAGGAAATCATTTTAGTGGAATTGAGAAGCATACTGACTTTCAGTAAAAATTTAAAAGATATATGGAATATTATGTGGTTGATTTCTGGTCCCCTTTAACCTCTTAGTTTTCTCACATACCTGGCATTATATATTCCACTGGGGGCTGGCACTTGAGGCCATCTGAAGCAGTCAGTGACTAGAAGTTATCCCCCTTAATCTGACCTTTGTTTTAGGATTAGTCCTTTTGTTTAACTCAAAAATCTTTATTACATTTTTGCTCAAAATCTTTTTCCATTATACCTTTTGGGGTTCAGAAGCAGTTGGCTTTCACTTTTCCTAACCCTGAGTTCCTCCATTAACTATAATCTTTCTATAGCCTTTCATTTCTCTACTCATACTAATTCTTTCCTGAGCTTCTCATTTCTCTGTTGCTAGCTTTATTAAGGTATAATTGACAAGTAAAAGTTTTTATCTGTCTTGTGGTACAGTTTGATGTTTTGATCTATATATATGTTGTTAAATGATTAAATTCAACTAATCTATTATTTTTGTGTGTGTGGTGAGAACATTGAAGATCTAATTAATAGTTACCATGTTTTACAATAGATCACCAAATTTTATTCATTCTAACTGAAATTTTGTATCCGTTGTCCAGCCTCTTCCCATTACCTGCTGCTGCCTATCCTTTCTCTTAGCAACCACCATTCTACTCTCTGCTTCTATGAGCTTGACTTTTTTAGATTCCACAACAAAAGTGAAATCATGGAGCAGTTATCTTTTTGTTCTTGGTTTATTTGACTTAGCATAATGACTTTCAAGTTCATGCATGTTGTTGCAAATGGCAGGATTTCCTTGATTTTTAAGGCCAAATGTAGTCCATTATATATTCCATTCATCGACAGATAGATACTTAGATAGATTCCATGTGAGTTCATTACTTTCTTGAGACCTCTAAGTACAAATAAAACCCAACACACAGTATTACTTTTTTTTCTCGCGCGCTATTTCCCTAGAGATGCAAACTTGAAAATTATATGGTTTGTTTTCCAAGCTTTTGCAGACCACAGTTTTATTAAATGTTTTGCCATTGTTTTCATGTATCTTAAATTTTCCATCCCAAAACGTATTCTCTTGCTGCCTGCTCTTGACAAATATACCAATGCCTATTTAGATCTCTGTTTAGGCCAGTACCTTAAGATAACAGTTTCTGAATTGCTCAGGAGAAAGTTATTTGTAGTCCAAATGAACTTCCAAACTTCATATGCTAAATATTTAAACAGGAATTTAGTTTTACTCCCATAACAAATTTATGATGTGTTTGAGTTGCAGGCTGTTTTCTCTATGTAGTGATACATTATATGGCTTTGCCTTAACTCTATGGCCATGCTTATTTTTCATATGATAGAAGATGAGAAGAAGGCATATCTGTTTCTTAAAAGCCTGGGCCTAGAATTGACATTCTTTTTTTTTAATATTTATTTTTTATTTGTAGTTGGACACAAGACCTTTATTTTATTTATTCATTTTTATGTGGTGTTGAGGATCGAACCCAGGGCCTCACACACACTAGGTGAGCGCTCTGAGCCACAAATCTTAGCAGCCATTCTACTCTGGGGGAGGGAAAGATGAATTATGGTAGACAACTAGGAATTTGTATCATACCTAGGATGCCCTGTCCTTCCCCAGTCCTCAAAAAAAAAAAAAAAGTTTTTATGATTAAAATTGTTATTCTGGAAATAAAAATTTAGCAAAACTAGCAATCATCTCTGCCCTTATGGATACTTCATTGTACTGGTGTGTGTGTGTGTGTGTGTGTGTGTGTGTGTGTGTGTAAGGCAGGGAGATATTAATAAAATCCATATATACTTGGAATTGTAAATATCATAAAGTATTTGACATTTTTGTGTTAGCTTTTCATTACTATAACAAAAGCCCCGAGATAATCAACTTATAAAGAGAAAGGTTTATTTTGGCTCCCAGGTTTGGAGATTTGAGTCTATGATTGGCCCTGTTGTTTAGGGCCTGTGGCAAGGAGTGTGTACATCGCGGTGGAAGCATGTTGTAGAGCAAACCTTCTTACATCATGTGTCAAGGAGCAAAAGGGAGGAAGAGAAGGAGGCCAGGTTCCAACAATTTCTTTTGAGGGCACATTTCTAGTGACATACATATCTCCCACTAGGCCCTAACTCTTCAAGTACTACCAGCTCCCAATAGCACCCCACTGCAAACAAATCTTTAGTACCTGAGCCCTTGGGAGACATTTAAGATCCAGACTATAACAGTTGTATGCTAAGAGGATTAGTCAAGATGTTTTCTTTATTTCTTAGGAACGGTTTGTCAGTTTGTATCTTACTTCTATGTATTGAACTGTTGGTATATTGGATGTGAACCCATCTTCTGTGGGCATTTCTTGACATAAATCCTATGAGGCTTGGTCTAAGAGAATTTTGCATTTATTTCTTTCAAAGATCCCTCATGTGTCACAGCCCTGAGACCCGCCCCACCCCTACTGTTTAATAGCTGTTAGATTTTTGCTTCCTTTTCCTTTTGTGTAAAGAGTACCTATCTTTTGTGTTGTTGTGAGGATTAAAATAGTGATTTACATATAGTTGTACATGGAACAGCAGCTTCAGAAGGGAGGGCCTACCCCCACTAAGAACTAATACATTGAAAATCATTCTTATCATTTTTATTGCATTACTTTAGAATTTATTCTAAATTTTACTTTAGTGTTAAGAAACTGTCTACCTTCAGCCAAAACAGTAAGTGAGCATGTGTATTTTTTAAGTCAGATAAGAAAGTATTGATCATTCAGTTGATATAAGATTCACTAAGGAATGTCCTCAGAAAAATCAGAAATGGATCTTAATTTCCCATATCTACTTCTCTCCCTTTCAGAATCATACTACCTTCTTTCGATACTTTAAGTTGCACATGTACTATTCTTCTTTCCTATGAACTCTATTCTTAACTACTTTTTGGATAGTTCATTTGAATTTTTTAATTTATTTTTTAATTTTTCTGCCCTTGACAAAGGAGAAATATTAGATCATGTTATACCAGGCATTAAGAAGGTTTTAACAATGATTTGTTGGCTAAGTGAATTTCCTGGTTCCCATTTTACTTAGTAGTTAAGTGTTGCTTCCATTAATTTTACCTTGATATGTTCCTAAATATAAAAAAAAATTATGGCTATAATATTATTTCATTTATTAACTTACTGTGTAAGTAACTTTTCAGGAATTTTAAGTATGGTATAACCAAATGGTATAACAGATTTGAAAAGTATGTCATTAATTACAATGAATTTAGTATATGAAATATTTTTTAAAAATCTGGTTTAAAATATTTAACTTTGTATTCTTGATACATTTTAGCACTAAAAATATTGAAACTATTGCATTTGTAAGATATAGGAAAGATATTTAAAGACGTTTGCATAAGTGCAAAAAAGGCCTCTTTATGTAAAATATAAATGCTATAAACAAAAGAAATAAATATTATTCTTTTGAGGCAAAGCCCCCTTTTATGTTTTCACTAGTTGTATCTCATTTTTATGACACACCTATAGCATTATAATTCTAGTTTATAGATAAGGAAACTAAAGTTTAGATAGGGTAATTGATGCTCAAGATCTCATAACTGGCAGAGTTTTAAACCTAGTTTTTTGAACTCTTAAGCCAATGATTTTAAGAAGTTACCAAAGAGAAAAAAAAGTCCAATTTGGTAATTTGAAAAGAAATAATAACCTAACAGAAACTCAAAGCTAAAGCTTAAAGTCGAAATTTTGAAGTAGATTCTTTTCAAAGATCTACCGCTCAGCTGGGCAAGGTTGCATACATCTGTAATTCTAGTAACTTGGGAAGCTGATACATGAGGATTGCAAGTTTGAGAACAGCCTCAGCAACTTAGCAAGTTTCTAAGCAACTTAGCAAGCCTCTGCCTGGAAAAAAAAAATTTTTTTTTAAAGGGTTGAGGATATGACTCAGTGGTAAAACACTCTTGGGTCTAATTCCTGATATCAACAACAACAACAACAACAAAAAGCACAATTTATGTAAAATATAAATTTATGTAAAATATAAAGATCTACTCCCCTCATTTCACTGTTTAACTCTACATTTAGGCTTAATATTTTCCAAAGCAAGAACATATTCTAGGAAAATAATACATTGTATCTGTGTCCCATTACACAGTTATTTGTATATTTATTTAGTTCTAATTTCCTTTCTCATTATTTTAATCATTACTTGTTTTTCATCTCTCCTACTCTGGTTTGTAACTCATTTGAAATCTTCTGTTTTGTTTATCTTTGATTGTAATCCCCTATCTTGTTTATAGTTTACACATAGAAGATGCTTAATAAGTGTTGAATATTATTAAATTTAAAGTTCTCTTACATTGTGCCCTCTGTTTTACTCAGCTTTTGTGTCACTGTGACCAAAAGATCTGATAAGAACTGAGAGGAGTAAAAGTTTATTTTGGCTCATTATTTCAGAGGTTCAGTTCATGACTGGCTGACTACGTAGCTCTCAGCACAAAGGGAGGCAGAATGTCATATGGAAGGGCAGAGCAGAGGAAAAGCAGCTAAGGATATGATAACCAGGAAGCAGGGAGAGAGAGCTTAGTTTATGATGGGCAAAATATAAACCCCAAAGGCACTCCCTCAGTGGCCTCTTTGCTCAGCCACATCCTACTTCTCTACAGTTATCACCTAGTTAATACATGTCAGTGGATTAATGCACTATTAGGTTATAGCTCTTTTACCTCTGAACATTCTTGCATTGGCTTACACATTGGGGACACCTAATGTCTAACCCATAGCACTATTCTTTTTTTTTTTTTTTTTTTTTTAATTTTTTATTGTGGGTTGTTCAAAACATTACAAATTTCTTGACATATCATATTCCACACTTTGATTCAAGTGGGTTATGAACTCCCACCTTCACCCCATACACAGATTGCAGAATCACATCAGTTACACATCCATTGATTTACAAATTGCCATCCTAGTGTCTGTTGTGCTCCGCTGCCTTTCCCATCCTCCCCCCTCCCCCCTCCCCACCTTTCCCCTCCCCTNTACTCTCCTTATATCAAAGAAGACATTTGGCATTTGTTTTTTAGGGATTGGCTAGCTTCACTTAGCATAATCTGCTCTAATGCCATCCATTTCCCTGTAAATTCTATGATTTTGTCATTTTTTAATGCAGAGTAATACTCCATTGTGTATAAATGCCACATTTTTTTTATCCATTCGTCTATTGAAGGGCATCTAGGTTGGTTCCACAGTCTTGCTATTGTGAACTCTGCCCATAGCACTATTCTACCTCCATGATATTCTCTGTTACTTTCCTATGGAGAGAGGGGAAGTGATCCTAGTCTTGTTCATCTTACCTGGTTCATTTTTCCCTATGCAGAATGCCCTTTCTTCCTTTCCTCTATTTGTAAATTTGATTCTAATTTATCTCTTCCATGAGACCTCTATCCTTCATACCACTTTGAATTCTTTTTGTAGATACACCATTGGGACATTTTGGACATTTGGACATATTATCAATTATCTTTTTTATTTACACCCTGTTTCATCTGGATTGCAAGTTCAAAGTTCTGTATCTCTGTAGCTCTGAGTATTAGCTAACATGTTCAAGAGATTTGTTAGAAATTAAAGAGACTGTTTTAAAAACATTGCTGAATAGTTTGGGAAGAAAACTTAATGACAGAAAATGAAGAGGTCTGCTAGCCAACATGACTAAATTGGCACTGGAACTAATGAAAAGAAGATAATCTCCTTCTGTAGATCAAGTGGATCATATTTTATTATAATTATAGAGTCAGCATGATAGATAGCACCCTTTTCCCCTTTTCTGTAAATCTCTTAATATTTTCACTTGTAGTATTGACCATGAACCTCCTTGACAATGTTTTTTGATATTCACTGTATTTTTTTCTTTGTCTCTTTGAACAATGAACAATGGAGAAATTTTTCTTGTTTCCTTTTTTTTTCAGTATAATTTGTGTATTTCTTATTGGTCATTTATTTGGGACTGTGAGTCATTTGAACTTTTTTCTGTTGGTTCTGGAATGAAAACATGATTCTCTCAGCTACCACTAACTCACCATATGTTATAATTATGAAAAGTGATGAAAATTATGGTGGTGGTGAAGCAAAAAGCTGTCATGCACTGATGTTTTGATTATAAATAGCTTAAATTTGTTGTGTATTTTATACACCTAGACATTCTGCACTATTCTTTAAATAGTTTATGGAAGATCTATAATGTAGCTATTATTTACTTTACCTATGAGAGTAATGAGTCTGAGAAGGATTAGGGAGCATTCTTAAAGACCAAATATTTTATAAATAACACTGATAGACAATCTGGTGTTAAAGGTAGAGATTTTATTTTATTTACTCTTATAGTCCCAACATTTAGAACAGTGGCTGGAATTGTTTTGTTGAATGAATCCAGTTCCTCTCCCTCATTCTCTCTTGAATTCAACATCGGATCTTTCACTTTCATTACTGCATCATTGCCACTCTGTTAAAACTACTAACCTCCAAAGGCCCATTTTCATGCTTTTCTTACTTAAACTATCAGCAGTTACCTTAGTTCATTTTCTGTTGCTGTAAAACATGCTACCTGGGTGACTTACGATGAATAGAGGTTTATTTTGGCCTATAGTTCTGGAGGCTACACGTTTACAACCAGGTGGCTACAATTGGGAAGAGCCTTGGACTGACGCATCACTTGATGGAAATGTAGGACAAGCATAAGCGATGACATTGTTTTATAACTACCTGCTTTTACAGTAACTAACTCAGTCCTAAAAGGTGAAAATTCTCTCCATTTGAAAGACATTAACCTCTTTTAAGGATCTAATCACCTTTTCAAAGCCCTTACCTTGCACCACTGTTAATATTGGGAATCAAATTTCAACATGAATTTTGGAAGGGACAAACCATATTGAAACCATGGCAGCATTATTTGGCCCAATTATTTTTTCTCCTTCCTTAAAATATTTTCTTTATTGGCTTCCAAAGCTTCCCATTCTCCCATTTCTTCCCCTTCACCCCAGCTTCTATTCCCAGGGCTCATTCTTTAAATGTTTTCTCCTCCTTATTTATATTCACTTATTTGGTGATAGTGCCATATTTTTAAAATACCATTTAGACTCTAGTACTTAATTTATTTCTTGATCCTAGACTTTTCCCCTGAATTTTCCTCTAATATATTGTGTAATTAATTAATAGATTAATACGTATATAAAGCTTAATATATCCCAAACTAGTTTCCTGATATTTTACTCTTCCTGTTCAAAGGGTATAACTGCTGGGGTGTGGTGGTGCATGTCTGTAATCCCAGCAGCTTTGGAGGCTGAGGCAGGAGGATCTTAAGTTCAAAGCCAGCCTCAGCAATAGCAAGGTGCTAAGCAACTCAGTGAGACCCTGTCTCTAAATAAAATACAAAATAGGGCTGTGGATGTAGCCCAGTAGTTGAGTTCAGTCCCTGGTGCTCGAATAAAAGAAAAAAAAGGGGTGTAACTAATTCACACATACTTAACACTTCTAGTTATTTAAGCCAAAAAAACTTTACTATCATCCAATCTATTAGCAAAACTGTTGGGCTCTGTCTTCCAAATGCATTCTGAATCTGATCACTTTTCATCTCTATTGTTGTAATTCTGGTCCAAACCAGCAACCTTTTACAGATTTTGTTATAATTGTTTTCTGTCTCATTTTCCTGTCCCCCCTGCCCCCCCCTGCCCCCGCCATGCGCCCTTGGCTCCTTCCACAGACTGCTCTCAACATAGTAGCCAGGGAGGCTCTATTAAAAAAGAAGGAAAGAAAAAATTTAAAAAAATGTATTTTTTGGGCTGGGGATGTGGCTCAAGTGGTAGCGCGCTTGCCTGGCATGCGTGCGGCCCGGGTTCGATCCTCAGCACCACATACAAAACAAAGATGTTGTATCCGCCGATAACTAAAAAATAAATATTAAAATTCTCTCTCTCTCTCTCTCTCTCTCTCTCTCTCTCTCTCTCTCTGTCTCTCTCTCTCTCCTCTCTCACTCTCTCTTTAAAAAAAAAATGTATTTTTTTCCTTCTCAGAACAGAAACCTAAATTATTCATGCCTACCTTTTGACCTCACTTCTCTTACTCAGTCTGCCTCCACTGACTTCCTAGCTAATATATCAAGCATGTCCACTTCCCCACCCTCCAGGAGCTTTGCATTTATTTTTGACTAGGCCTAGGAGATGTTCAGTGGGATGGCCAAAAGGTGAGAAGCAGATAGATTGAGGGGAGGCATGGAGCTGATAGAGCAGCCCAACACACATAAATTAACAACTTTAGAACTCCCTGTAGGGAGGGGCAATTCCTGGGACAGGTTACCTTACCAACAGGTTGGAGCAAGGGCAGGTTATCTTGATAGGGTGGAAGAAGGGCAGGCTTCAACTTTTCAGACTCACTCAAATTGATCTCCTTGATCCGACCCGACTTGATTTACCTATCCATAGTGACTGCCTATCTAAATCTGTCTTCATTCTTTCCACAGATGTCTCCATGACTTAGATCTTCTCTTTTCCTAAGTTCTTCCAGTCTTTACTGAGGTGCATTCTTCTCCATGAACCTCCATGGACTATCTCATTTAAAATTACAGCTCATTCCCTGCATGCCTTTCCCAGCCCTCTCATCAGCACTTCTTTTCCCCTTTCTTATTTTACTTCTTATATTATGTAACATCCTTTGACATACTTTATTTTTTTAAATATTTTTTAGTTGTCAATGGACCTTTATTTTATTTATTTTTATGTGGTGCTGAGCATTGAACCCAGTGCCTCATATGTGCTAGGCAAGCACTCTGCCACAGAGCCACAAACCCAGTTCCCCCCCATACTTTATTTTTATTTCTATCAGTGTGTTTGTGTGTGTGTTAAGTCTGTCTCCTTATTAGATATAAATTTTACTAGAATATAAATCCTATGAGGCAGAAATTTATTCATTTGTCCATCCTGACTTTTTTATTTGTTAATCCCCAAATGAACCAAGGAGTGAGTCTCAGAACTAGAATTTGTATTAAGTTCTGTTTGAACTTATAGCTATCAATGGGTTTATGTGTGTGTATTATTTTAAATACACCTCCCTATACTCAAAAACCTTTTGAATCAATGAAGTCTTATAAATTTTATAAATGTGAAGTGAACAGTTAAGATTTATTTAATAAGGAAACATACAGTGATGATTATGATTACTATATTCTGAAATTTGTCTTTAAATATGGCTGAGACATATACTGGTTTTATGAATTTTATAAAAGTAGTATGTATATGTGTGTGTGTGTTTTATGTGTAATGTTACTATATATATAATGTTACCATATATTGTGTTTAATATATGTGTGTATAAATAAATATGTATAATATTTTTAAATAGGTTATCAGGACACCCCATGGGAGAGACTTTGATGACTCTTTAGAAAAGTGTGAAGAGTATTTGGGTGCAAGGTCGTGTGGAAAGCCCCAGCATTCAGCGAGGACCTTACTAGTTCATTCAGCACCCTCAACAGTGCCGAAGCATTCTCCGAGCCCTGTGTTAAATAGAGCTTCTCTTAGGGAACGGTAATGTATATTGTCTATTTCCTTACTAATCTTTTTTAATGATCAGCATTAGAAATGAAAGTCAGAACTTATGCATGTGAAGTGATTATGTGTAAAAGTTTCTTTTGATTTTGAGGTTTACTTAAATTATTTTTGTTTAGAGTATATTGTATACCAAGAGATATTTCTCTCTAGCCCAGTTCACTAGAAGTGAGATTATTAATCAGATATGGGTATCTTTAAACCTAAGTAATTAATGTACTATTTTAAGTAAAAATTAGAGCATATGATCATTTTAGTAGATTAATAGAGATTTAATGTTATAGGCATGCTTTGAGTATAAAAATAGCCTAGGTTATATTTTCCAATTAATTATAATGGTGATTTATGCATTGGTGGCAGATTGTATCTAATTTTCTCCCCCAACTCCCCAAGAGAATCTTTTTTTTTCCTTTCTTTTTTTGCTGGTACATACTTACTATATAGAATGAATGGCAGGCTTAATTGTGTCATTCATATGTGTGTGTGTGTGTGTATATATATGCCACTAACATACATATATATATATATATATATATATATATATATATATATATGTATATATATATGTATTATATATATGGGGAGTATATATATGCCACTAATATATTTTGTTTATATATATGAATAATATTATACATATGGGGGGATACATTGTACATAATTTGATTAGTTTTACTCCCCAGTAACTCCCCTCCCCTTTTCTTCTTACTCCCTCTGATCTTCTTCTTCTACTTTCATGGCATCCTTTTTAAAAAATCTCTCTACTTCTACTTATAAGACAAAGCATATTTCACTTTCTGAGTCTGACTTATTTTGCTGAAAATTATGGCCTCTAGTTCTATCCATTTTCCTGCAAATGACATAATTTTGTTCTTCCTTATGGCTGAAAAAAACTCTATGGTGTGTATATAACATTTTCTTTATCAATCCATCCATTGACAGACAGCGAGCCTGACTCGCTGTTGTGAATTGTGCTGTGATAAATATGTGCATGCATGTATCTCTAAAATATTCTGATTTTTAACTAATTTAGATAAATTCCAAGGAGGTATATACCTCAGTTACATGGTAGTTCTATTTTTTAGGTTTATGAGAAACCTCTTCACTGATTTTGACAGTGGCAATACTAAATTACATTTCTACCAACAGTGTGTAAGGGATCCTTTCGAACTCACGTCCTCATCAGTATATATTATTTGTATTCTTTTTTAAATTATTTTCTTTAGTTGTAGTTAAACACAATACCTTTGTTTCACTTATTTATTTTTATGTGGTGCTGAGGATCAAACCCAGGGTCTCGCACATGCGAGGCGAGTGCTCTACCACTGAGCCACAACCCCAGCCCATTATTTGTATTCTTGATGATTGCCATTCCAACTGGACTGAGATGAAATCTCAATATAGTTTTGATTCATATTTACCTGTTAAGTAAAGATGCTGAACATTTTTCCACATAGTTATTGGACATTTGTATTTCTTCTTTTGAAAAGTGTCTGTTCTGTTCAATTCATTTGCCCATTTGTGGGCAAAATGATTGGATTATTTGCTTTTTTAATGCCAAGGTTTTTGAGATCATTATATATTTTGGATATTAATTCTCTAGAGTAGCTGGCAGAGATTTTTTCCCATTTTACCTGTTGTCTCTTAGTGCTATTGTTTCCTTTACTATGTATAAACTTCTTAATTTTTTAAAAAACTTTTACTTCTTTCTTCCCAATTTTTATTTTATTTATTTATTCTTATGTGGTGCTGAGGATCAAACCCAGTTCCTCACATGCACAAGTCAAGCACTCCACTTCTGAGCCATAACCCTAGCTCCTAAACTTTTTAATTTGATATCATCCCAGTTATGATTCTTGCTCTTATTTCCTTAGCTATATAGGTCCTACATAGAAATTCTTTGCCTGTATCTATATGTTGAAGTGTTTTCCCTATTTGTTGTTCTAATAGTTGCAAACTTCCTGATCTTATACTTAGATCCATTTTGAGTTGGCTTTTGTACAGGGTGAGATAGGAATCTAGTTTGACCCTTCTACATATGGATAGCCAATTTTCCTAGCACCAATTGTTAAAGAGGCTGTCTTTTTTTAGTGTATGTTTTTGATACCTTTGTCAAGAACCAGATGACTATAGCTGCATAGGTTTGTTTCTATATCTTCAATTCTGTTTCATTGGTATAGAATGTCTGTTTTCATGTGAGTATCATGCTAATTTTCTTGCCATGGCTCTATTGAATAATTTGAAATCATGTATTATGATGCCTCCAGCATTATTATTTTTTTTTTGGCTCAACATTGTTTTAGCTATTCTGAGTCTTTGAAATATATTGTTGGTATTTTGATAGGAATTGCATTGAATTTGTAGATCACTTTTGTAGTATGACCATTTTAACAGTTTTAATTGTGCCCATTCATGTCGGGGGCGGGAGATGGGGGTTCCATCCTCTAGTTTCTTTATTCAGATTTCTATAATTTTCATTGTAGAGATCTTTCTCTTCCTTGGTCACAGCTATTCCTAGGTATTTTATTTTATTAGAATCTGTTTTTTAAAAATATATATTTTTAGTTGTTGATAGACCTTTATTTTATTCATTTATTTTTTTTTTATATGTGGTACTGAGAATTGAACCCCAGTGCCTCACACACGGGAGACAAGCACTCTACCACTGAGCCATAAACTTAGTGCCTTGAACCTGTTTTGAATGAAATTATTTTACTGATTTCTTTCCCAGAAGATTCAGGTATTGATTTTTATATGTTTACTTTGTATCTTGCTACTTTGCTGAATTTGTCAGCCCTACAAATCTTATAGAAGAACACTTAGAAGGACCTTTGGAGTATTCTAAGTGTGGGATCATATCATCTATAAACAGAAATAATTTTATTTTTTCATTTTCTATTTGTATTTCTTTCATTTCTTACATAATAGGAAAGTTCTTATTTCTGTCATAAGTAGTAACTTAGAAAACTGTTTTTGTCATTTTTTTAAAAATAGGCAACTGTATTTATTTAAAAACATAGAAATCTGAAAACCTAAGACACGTTTTTAGCAACTTGAAAATCAGTTTATCTTATATGGTATAAAAAAGATGAAGTAACCACTAAATTCCTACAGCACGTTAGGGACATCAGACATAATTAACAAAGGCTTAATTAACTATAGAAAGTATATCCAACATTAAGCGTAAAACTGATGACTCAAACAAGAGTCTATAAGTTAGGTTGCTAAATTAAAACACCTGTGTGAACAGATAGATTTGTCTGTTTCCTTATAAGCCTTTTAAGCATTTGAAAAAAATATATATAGAATTTGTAAGCATTCAAAAATATATAGGAGGCATTTTGGCCTTCTAGATAGAATTTTGATTAATGTTGCTTCTTGTCCATTAGAATCATGTCTAAGTAGATAGTAAATTATTGGCTTAGATACACACACACACACACACACACACGCGCACACATTAGAAGTCAAGAGAGAGAGAGGAAAGTTGGGGCCTAATCCCACATGATGGAGATTAGGGCCTACTTTTTCTTCTATTAAACACAGGGTCTCTGGTTGTATTCCTAATTCCTTGATCCATTTTGAGTTTAGTTTTGTGCATGGTGAGAGATAGGGGTTTAATCTCATTTTGTTGCATATGGATTTCCAGTTTTCCAAGAATCATTTGTTGAAGAGACTCTCTTTTCTCCAATGCATGTTCTTGGCACCTTTGTCTAATATAATTGTAATTTTGTGGGTTAGTCTCGGTGTCCTCTATTCTGTATCATAGGTCTACCAGTCTGTTTTGGTGCTAATACCTTGCTGTTTTTGTTACTATTGCTCTATAGTATAGTGACGCCACCTGCTTCACTTTTCCTGCTAAGGATTGCTTTAGCTATTCTGGGTCTCTTATTTTTTCAGATGAATTTCATGATTGCTTTTTCAATTTGTGCTCTATGTATATAATAAGAATTGTAATGCGTTTTGCTGTCATATATAAATATAAAAATTTACATTAAAAAAAGAGAGAGAAGACAAGACGGCAAGTTAACAGAAAGTGGCTTTTCTCACAACTCCGTGACTCAGAACTCAAACAGCAAACAATTCCTCCTCCGGGAGGTAAATGAATAAAGCACTCCACTGATATTCAATACTGGACAGAAAGCCTCAAACTCTGGGAAATTTTTGGTACATTAGACAAGAGTAAGGAAGAGAATTAGAGCTAAGCTCCTGGTAGGAGCAGAGAAAATTAATACATAATGTCAGAAAAGACTGAAAACTGCTGGAAAATCTTGGCGTTGGGAGACCCGTGGTGGGAGGGGCAACCTGCTCTGGGCCGACCCAGTGGCTATTGAGCTTATTAAACTGGTGCATGAAAGGCACTCGGGTCTGCCTGCTGTGCATGGAGCCCAAGCTGGAGACATTTTGGTACCTTCTGCATCGCCAATTGAGACTTCGAACTTATAATCTGTGAGTTCAGGGCTGAGACCAATAAATGAATCTGGTTGACGCCACCATGAGATCTAAACACAGTCTAGCAAATCAGGAGAATATCTGGCACAGAGCATTTCTGGCACAGAAACCATTTTGCATGGGAGAAATACAGGTGGAGGCCAGAGAAAGCCTGCCCTCCCCTACTCCTTTGAACCCAGCAACTGCAGGACCAGTGGCAGGGAGAATCTGAAGAGGTGGAGTGACTGAGTTCAGTGCTTGGAAATTGTCCTTGAGAGCCAAAAAAGGCCAGTATCCCCAGGTAATATAAATAGTGAAGGACAGACTGCCCTTTCCCACAGTGGAGCCCTGGGGAGAATAGTGCCAGACAGTCCTTAGAAGTGTGTCAATTGATTAAGGCCTGAAAACTCCCAACACAGTAAAACACGTGGGGCAATACCAGACCAAATTCCTGCCCCCCCAACACCCTCCCCAGCTTCACTTGCAGAAGCTTATCTCAGAGAACCCAGCAGTCACTGTACCCAGGAAGTGAAACCAAAATCATTTTCCACAGCTCCTCACACCATCCTGCTGAAGAAGGGAAGCTGACAAGGAAAGGCAGTTTGGCACCATGTGCATGTACTCTCATTGACTATTCTGTTATTTTGTTTTTGAATGTGTACTGATTGGTACATGATGGATATTTATACACTTGTACTCATGCATATTTGTTTCTGCTTTTTCATATTTAGCATTTCTTGTAGGTAGCTATTTTTATGCTCTGTTTTTTGAGGGTCAAGGTTTTTGATTAGTATATTTTGGATTAATTTTCTGTTTCACAACTCTGTTTCCCTTTCTCTCTCTTTTTCTTGCTAACAGCTAAACTCTATTGTTCTCTCTTACACTCTGCTTTAATTCTTTTACTTCTATTTTTCTTCCCCTTCAAAAACATCTTATGTCGCCTTTGCATTTGCCCTATTCACCTCTTGAAATCTATAAACCCTTTCCTACCACCATATCTTCTTCTTCTTTCCTCTTAATAAACTCTCTCTTTAACTGAAAAAAAAAAAAAAAATATATATATATATATATATATATATATATATATATATATATATATATCGTATCTGTTTATTTTTTCTTATTTCTAGCATTTTTTTGAAGGGTGTTAGTTTTCATAAATATTTTGAGGTCTAAGAGGTTTGATATATTGATTTTATTCTTATAATCTTTGCTTTTTGAAAATTTTTGGACTTTTTTTTTCCTCTCACTTATAGGTTTCCCTTAACTCTTTTTCAGCCAATCTCTATTGTTTTTATGGTGGGAAATAACTGATATATCATTTCTGATTATTGTAACAATCAACATTGTAGATTTCATAGCAAGATCTATTTGGTTTAATGCTGTAAATTGTTTGCATTGGTTGTTGCTGCCATCTGTCTACCTCTAAATTGTGAGGTACTGGAAATGTTCAGGGACACTATAAATCTATAGTGTAGAAACTATACTGCCTCAAAACCAATTGTTAGATGAATAGATACACAAACAACATGAAAAACCAAGGGACTAAATCGCCCCAAACAAACTAAAATACTCCAATAACACAATCAATTGACATCACAGTGGAAGAATTGTCAGAGAAGAAGTTAGAATAGAACGTTCATAGTTAAATTTGTCTGAGAGTTAAAAGATGATGTAAGGGAAAAAAATACAAGAAGCAAAAGATCACTTCTCTAAAGAGATAAAGATCCTGGGGGGAATAAAAAAAACAAGTAGAAATCCTCAAAATGAAGGAATCAATAAATTGATTAAAAATTCATTGGAAAGCATCACCAGCAGACTAGAACTTGGAAGATAAAGTTTCTGGCAATGAAGACAAAAATATACAATCTTGAAAATATATTTGACCATGGAGAAAAGATGTTAAGAGACCATGAATCAGAACTTCCAGGTAATATTGGGATTACATGAAAAGAACAAATTTAGACGAAGGCCCAGAGATACAAACTAAGGGAATGAACATTCTTTTCAATGAATTAATATCTGAAAATTTCCCAAACTTAAAGAATAAAACGGAAAATCAAATACAAGAGGCACACAGGACTCCAAATATACAATATTTTAGAACAGACCCAAACCAAGGCACATTATTGTAAAAATGCCTAACCTACAGAAGGATAGAATTTTAAAGGCTACCAGAGGAAAATGCCAGGTCAAATATACAGGGAAACCAATACAGATCATAGATGATTTTTCAACCCAGAGGCTCAAACGAGGAGGCCTTGGAAAAATATATACCAAGCTCTGAAAGAAAATAGAAGCTAACCAAGAATACTATAACCCAACAAAATTAAGCTTCAGAATCAACAATGAAATAAAATCTTCCATGATAAATGTTAATTCAGAACTAGAAAGTGTGCCCTCCAAAACACTCAATAAAATATTTCATGAAGAAGAAATGAAAAATAAAACCAAAGACCAGTAAAGGGAGAAACTACACTAGAAGAATAGTCAATCAAAGGAGAAACTTTTCAAATTAAAAACCAGAAATAAATCAAAAGGACAGGGATTAAAATAATTTCATAATAATAACATTGAATGTAAATGACTGAAACTCATCAATCAAAAGAAATAGACTGGCAGATTGGATTCAAAACCAAGATCCTAGAGACTCAAGTCATAGGCAAAGACATCCACAGGCTTAAGTTTTACCTTATCATTCACATGGATCTCATAAGCAAGGATGGGTTTCCATCCTCAAAATCTGATATAGTGGACTTCAAGTCAAAGTTAATCAGAAGGGACAGAAGTCCATTTCATACTTCTTAAGGGAAATATATACATCAACAAGACATAACAGTCATAAATATTTATTCCTCAAAAAATGGAGTATCTGCATACATCAGACAAACTCTTTACAATCTCAAGAATGAAATACATCTCAGCATAATAATAATGGATGACTTTCTTGTCTTCTCACCACTTAATTGATCTTCAAAACAAAAACTAAAGAAGCTATAGAACTAAAAAAATACAATTAATAAGTAGACTTTACAGACATAGGTAGAATATTTTATTCATCAGTGACTGGATACACTTTCTTTTCAGCAGCACATGGATCTTTCTCTTAGAAAGAACATATCTTGGGTCAAAAGTAACTCTTAGCAAATGCAAAACAAAAACAACCCAGGTAATTCCTTGCATTCTATCAGATCATAATGGAATGAAATTAGAAATAAATGATAAAAATAGAAGCTACTTTAACAACCGGGAGACTAAATAGTATGCTATTGAATGACCCATGGTTAGCAGAAGAAATCAGCGATGCAATAAAAAAAATACTTGGGTTAAATGAGAATAGCAATAAAACATATCAAAATCTCTGGGACATTATGAAGGCAGCACTAAGAGGAAAGTTCATTGCATGGAGCTCATTCCTTAAAAGAACATAAAGTCAACAAGTAAACATCTCAAAGCCCTAGAAAAAGAAGAACAAATCAATACCAAAATCTCTAGAAGACAGGAACTAATTAAAATCAGAAGCAGAATTAATATTGTCAAAATGACCATACTACCAAAAGCACTATATAGACTTAATGCATTCCTGTTAAAATTGCAATGATATTCTTCATAGGAATAGAAAAAAAAAACAGTGATGCATTCATTTGGAAAAATGAGAGGCCCAGAATAGCCACAGCAATCCTTGGTGAGAAAAGTGATTCAGGAAGCTCATAATGCCAGACCTTAAATTATACTGCAGAGCTATACTGCAGAGTTCAAGAGAAATTTTTAAACAGGTTTTTCTGCTGAAGTCTGGGAACTTGCATGTCAATATCAGGGGACATTTTTTGATTTTCATATCTACCCAGGTGCACATACAAACAGTGGGTACAGCTTTCTTTTTACCTAATTTATTAATTATATGCTTTTTGATTTTATTTAATTAGATCTGTATCATATCTGTAGGTTTTCAATAATTTTTTACATGTATCTCCTTGGATATGTTTTTATCAATATTGTTTTTCTACCCCTGAACATAATTTATTGAATTCTCCAATTATAAATCTCTGTAGTATGGTACCAATTTTAGTTCTGTTATATCATCCATGTATATAATTTTATTCCATCTTTTAAATTCCTCTGAGACTATGTTAATTTTTTAACTTTTTTATGTTATAAACAACAGTGGGATGCATTTTGATGTAATCATACATGCATGGAATATATTTGCTTCATTGCTTTCACATGAGAGAAAAAATTTAACTTTTGACTTTGATTCATTTCACTTGGAATACTGTTCTTCAGTTCCATAAATTTACTAGCAAATACCATAACTTAGATATTTTTCCACTGAGGGTAGCTGAAATCAGCTGTTCCTTTATTTATATTTCAGTGCAGGGGATAACTTAGTTAGTAGTTGAGTTCAAAGCCAGCCTCCGCAATTTAATGAGACCCTATCTCTAAATTAAATATAAAATAAAAGGACTGGGGGTGTGGCTTAGTAGCTGAGCTCCCCAGGTTCAATACCTGGCACAAAAGAAAAAAAGAAAGAAAAAGAATTTTAAAATAGTTAGCTTTCAGTTTACCTAAATTAATATTTTGTTGTACTCTCCAAGGCATGCTTTTGATAGATAAACATTTTTTTAGTTTCACCAAGTTAGAACACCTCTATTCCAAGTACATTTTCGAAACAAAACAAACAAAACAAAACAAAAACCCTAGATTTAGTCCATGATATATCATGAAGACATATTACTAGGAACAGAAACATTTTATTCTTTTCAGCACATAGTACCACATCTTCAAATATAAGACATTCTTTGAAAGTCTGTTTTTTTCTAGGTCACTAAACAATATATTTGCAGGATGTTTATATAATCCATTGAAATCAATAAACAATTTAAACTGATGTAAATGTAGATTTATGTCTCAGGCAAAATTGGAAGTTTTCCTGGAAGCTGTATGATAGAACATACAGCTGTAGGAGTTTATGTGCATAAACATTCACTGCAGTAAATAAACTTCCTTTAAGATTGCAGGAAAATGCTAACTCCTTAATCATGTATATGAATAAACAGATTTCTAGAAAACTTTATCCATGGCTTTAAGTAAATGGAAACTTTTATTATAGTGAAGGTTAATTTTGCTTTGAACCCACTTAAGAAATACCTCAAAAAATAAAGTTAGCCAACCATAAAATGGTTTCAATTTTGATTGTATTTCATAAGCACTTCTTATCAAAGTGTAAATATTAATATTATCACTTTAAATTTTATATTTGAATTCACAACTATTACTAAAATTAAATTTAAACATTAGCATATTCTACTAGCTTGAATCAGCTTAACGTTATGATTTTTGTAAATTAAGTTAAAGATCAATAGGCAAGTATTCCTTATACCATAGCACAGACTAGTGGATCCTCTAATGGAATTTTAGTTGTTATTTGGATAAAACAAAATAGCTTAATTATACTGATTCTAGTTTTGAATTTGAGAACAAAATAAAGAGGAATGGAGGCTTTACATCTTAAGTGGCATCTTTAATTTCAATATGTCAAGAGCTTTGTAATGTTTTGAACAACCAATAAAAAAAAAATAATTTCAACTCTCATTGGAGAGCTTCACTTGGAGTTGCATAGTTGCATCTTAGATTTCCAAGATGTACTACACACACTGCAAATAACTATTCTGTCCATGCATTTGCATAGGTGCTGTAAAACTTGCTCTTACATATGTCATAGATCAAGTTTTAGATACAATTAATTATCCTTAGATTGTGTTCTTTAAAGTAGGTAATGTGTAAACAGATTGTCTTGCTTAATAGTTGTACTTTGTGTGACAGTATAGTGTTATAATTTTTAAGAACATAATGGGAAGAAAAAAGGCAGAGTTAAGCAACTTATTAGCATTTTATTTACCTATTTATCAAGGAATTGCCAAAAACACTTCATATAAGTGCTTTATAATTAGAAGGATCCAGAAATTTTAGTTGTTATTTGGGTAAAACAAAATAGCTTAATTATACTGATTCTAGTTTTGAATTTGAGAACAAAATAAAGAGGAATGGAGGCTTTACATCTTAAGTGGCATCTTTAATTTCAACTCATAAACTCTAATAAAAGTCATATTTTTCTTATATTTAAATATTTTAAAAATTCTTTTTAAAAAATACAGTTGTCTATTAGCAAAGACTAGAGAGGTGACCTCACTTGTGTTGAGAAGGGACCATTTTATTTCTGTTTCCTGTGTTCTGAAAGAATAGGAACATGATTGGACTCTAAATAAAATTTTCATCTATTATACATATTTTATTTCATTTCATAAATTAAGGTTTTTTTAAAAGAAAAGAATTTGTTCTGCATAGTTTAAGAGAATATGATTAAATTACTAGAGCATAAGAACTAATTTTAAAGGCATTATACATGGAATTGTTATTCTAATACAAAAAACTTTAAAGAATTATATCTGGAAATCATTAAGATATTAGTTATATAGGAATTTTCTCCCAAATGCACATCAAACTTAATTACTAGGACTATTTATTTATTTATTGTACATATTATGAAGACTTAATAGCATAGCTGAGAACTAGCACCTGATTTTATGTCTTCCCATCATCCTTGATCAAAGGAAGAAAATATGTAATTTTAATCATATATTTTTAAATCTTATATATTGGATCACATAGAGATAAGAAAAAAATAACTGTGTCTAGTGTTTGGAAACTTGGAATTCCAAGTTTGTATTTTTGTCCCTTTGTCTACAATTTACTTTTGTTTTTTTGCTTACAGATTCCACTCTGATTGGTGTTCACCTTCAAACTGCGATGAGATCCATGACCGGGTAAAAAATGTCTTGAAATCACATCAGGCTCATCCAGGACATTTATATGTTAGTTTCTAAAATTTTCTCTTCAAGGCTTTTTATAACAGGACAAGAAAACTACCTAAGATGCTTAATGCTTGCAGTGTTTATTCACTGGAAATAAAGAAAAGCATACTCCATTTGAGGGAAGTTAATGAGCTTGCTATAAGCAACTTATCTAGCTTTCTGCTTGACCTGGGTCATGCAAAATTTTTGACATAGATCATCAGAAATATAAACAGTGTTAGTGATGATTATCATATAAAGCGTAAATAGTAGGCAATCCCTATTAGGTACCCTCTCGCCCTGTAGGAGCTCTGTCTCTTTTGTTCTCACTTGAATAAATCTTTTACACTCAAAAAAAAAACAAAGTAGTAACTTCATGATAATTATTTCACAGTCTTCAAAACATGAAAGTTCTTGTTCTGTGGTACGGTATAAAGAAATTCCATTTGTTACAAATAGGTTTGTTTCTAAGTGGTAGAATATGAGAGAGGGGTTTTGAAAGTTTATATTTTGAAGAAACTTCACAACTGATTTGTATATTAATTAAATATTTAAGGAATAAAAAGAGATGGTTAGGTCTATCATTTTATTATTAAGAGAATATAAATATGAGAATATTTTCTGTGATAAGATAAACACATTTACATGCATGACAGGAAATAATGACAGCATGCTCTTTTGTATTTTATATCTTATTTCATTTGTCAATTTAAAAAACAATCATCATCAGTTTCATGTTTGGCAGAAGCTTATGATTTAACCCTGGGATCAATTGTTTAATACATTTAAAAATTTTTCCCATTTTTATTAGTGAATTATAATTATTACAATGTTAAGTATCTATATGTAATTTTTTTTAAGATTCAATTTGTTTTCAAAGCATAATATACATATAGAAAATGCATAAAGCATTAGTAATATCTTGATGAACTGTAATAAAATCAAGAAACTCATGTAAACTATTTACCATATCAAGAAACAAAACATTATCAGTTCTGGAAAAGCCCGTTTCCTGCCAGCCTCTGCTGCTCTAAGAGTAAACATTGTCTGACTTCTAACAAAACATTATCTTCTAACACCAAGATTAGCATTCCTTGTTTTGAACTTATATATAAGTGACACTCTACAGTGTTTAGTCCCCTTTTTCCTGACTTGGCTCACTTTGTTTTTGCCATTCAGACATTTCAGATATCTTTGTTTTGTTTTGTTTGTAGTAGGAGTTCTTCATTGTATGAAAATCCTGCTTTTTATTTATTAATTTCTCTGTTGATGGATATTGGATCGTTTCTGGTTTGGACTGTTATGGAGTTGCAATGAGAAGATTGTACATTTCCTTGAGTGATACTGCATATATTTTATTTGGGCATATACCTATCTGTGAGAGTACTAAGTTAGGGATATGTGTATATTCAGTTTTAGTAGATACTGTTGAAGAAATTTGCACATGATTCTAACTGTTGACATTACCACTACCAGAGTGGAACTGTTCTAACTTGTTCAATGTCTTCATTGCAACTTGATTGATTGTGTGTGTGTGTGTATGTGTATGTGTATTTTGGTCTTTAGATAAGTGAAAAGTAGTTTATCACATAGTGATTTAATTTGCTGTTTCCTGATATCAAGTGAATATTTTTATTAGAGATTTGAATGTCCTTTATTGTGAATGCCTTTAATGTTGTCTGCCCATTTTTCTAATGGATTATCAACCTTTAATTTTTAGTTAAGATTTCAATATAGATTCTTGACATAAGTGCTTGTGTTTTACAATTTTTCTCTCAATGATACCCTTTAATGAAAGGCAGTTCTTAATGCTATTGAATATAATTCATTATTTTCCCTTTTGGTTAGCATTTTTGTAATTTCCAGACTTTTTCCTCTGTTTTTTTTTTTTTTCTTATAAGAGTCTTTTTGTTTTCTTTTACATTTATTTGAATTTTTTTTCTATACAGTGATTGCTAGGTATTCAATTTCAAGAAAGGTTTAATTATCATAATAGAGGTTTATTTTTCTTTCTAGTTCTATTAATTTTATATATTTTGAAGCTATTTCATTGGTTGGATACAGATTTCAGACTGTACTATGAACTGTCT
Organism: Marmota marmota marmota; assembly: GCF_001458135.2. Lineage (NCBI taxonomy): Eukaryota > Metazoa > Chordata > Mammalia > Rodentia > Sciuridae > Marmota > Marmota marmota. The sequence continues at coordinate 16,933,658 of NW_026000082.1, forward strand.
AACCATGAAGTCCCTCTTTATCTTTAATAATATGCCTTGTTTCACAGTAATTGTCTGGTATTAGGATAGCTATAGTGGCTAGTGTTGAATTATATATATTTTTCCATCTACTTTTTTATAATTATATATAAATGTGTATCTTGCAAGTAGCACTTTATGTAATTTTAATCATATATTTTTAAATCTTATATATTGGATCACATAGAGATAAGAAAAAATAACTGTCTAGTGTTTGGAAACTTGGAATTCTAAGTTTGTATTTTTGCCCCTTTGTCTAAGAATAAAAATCTAATGTTGTTTTGTAAGTTATTGTAGCTTTATTTAAATTAATCAAACTTAAATAATTCATTTTCCTTTTTATTAATTTGTTCATTTTTTTGCTGTTTTGTTGTTTTCCCTGTTAGTTTCAACATTCTTACATGACAGAATATTTCTTTTAATGAAGGTTAACATCACCACTAATAACTCATTTTGATAATTATGTATATCTTGAATGTCATGTCATGTGATAGACTGTTCTCCATAATATTGTTCCCCCAAAGCCACAACCTTGGTCTAAATGTTAGAAAACATCAGACAAGACCAAGGAAGGACTTTCCATAAAATATCTGAGCAGTGCTCTTCAAGTACTGCTATATACAGCTGTGTCAAGATTATAAATAATAAGGAAGGACTAAGAAATTTGTCACAGATATGATGAGATTAAGGAGGAATGGTAACTAAATGCAGCATGATATTCTATGTTGGATCTTGTAACAGAGAAAAAGTGCATTATTGGAAAGATTGATAAAATCCGAATAATGGCAGCTAATATAATAGTATTTTGCCAATCTTAGTTTCTTGGTTTCATGGGATGTACTATATATCAGATGTTAACATTTAGAGAACCTCAATGAAAGGTGAAGTTTCTATGTGGTCTATGTGGTTACTTTTGCAACTTTTCTGTGAATCTAAATGTGTATCCCAAAATAAAATAAATTGTTCTTAATTTGAACGCTTTTGGCCTTTAAGTAAGCCTTGGCATGATTTCAGGCCCATTTCCTTTTGAGGTGTTGTGTATAATTCTTACCTTCTCAGGCAAGACAGCATGAAACTCCCTTCTGCCTTCCACTTCGCCTTTGTCCTCTTCCTTTGCAGTTTCAGACATCCTACAATTGTTTTGAGGGAACAGTCAGCTCAATTTTTCAGCCATCACTCTCACTGGAGTTTGAGTTCTCAAATACTTAATTTTGTCTGGCTAGCATTGTAGACTAGTAAGACCCTACTGGTTCCTTTGTTCTCCAGCAGTGGACAGTGATTGAATAAAGCATACATTCTTGATATTTGTTCTGGGCTCAAAGTCCAAAATGCCCCAGGGAAAAAGCCAGCTTCAGTTAGTTCACCTTTGAGGTTATCTCTTCTCAGGAATCTTGGCACTATTAATAGAAGTAGCTTTCTAACTCCTTTAAATAAGAGAAAAATTACACATCTGAGCAAATTACTTCTTCCTACTCAGAGGTGAAAGATGTCACACCACTTTTTAAAATTAACTTTATTTTTACCTCTGGCTTGACTTTCTTGAATGGACAACATAGGTTTGCTCATGCTAGCTTACACTAGGCACTAATCTGAATATCTTCTAAGAGCAATCTGAGCACAAACTCTTAAAGTTGGATCTAAGATTTACTTTCTTCCTGTGTTCACTCATAGTATTTGTTTGTTTGTTTGTTTGTGGTGCTGGGGATTGAACACGGGGCCTTGTGCGTGCAAGGCAAGCACTCTACCAACTGAGCCATATCCCCAGCTCTCATATAGAATTTTTTTGAGAATTTTTATACCAAATCCATACATCTGTACTTTTCACTGTTCACAGACTGGGAATATTTTTAAGATATCAATTTTCTATTCATAGGAATTTATATAATCCAATGATTATTTAATAAATGGATAAGTTAATATGAAACAGTAAAAAAAAAGAGAGAAAACAGTGTGCTATAGTATAATTTAGTATAATAAGAGGCATAAACAGGAATTGTCATTCTTCTTCTAGAGAAAAACTAAAATTTATTAACAGGTAATAACTATTAATAATGTTTGCTATAAGCCAGGTTCTGTGCATGTATTATCGCACTTTTTCCTTTCAATAATCTTAAGGGTGCTTGTTTTAGTCAGCTTTTTGTCTCTGCGACCAAAAGACTTGACAAAAATGATATTGAGACAGAAAAGTTTATTTTGGCCCTCAATTTCAGAGGTCTCAATCCATAGATGGTAACTCCATAGCTTTTAACCTAAGGTAAGGCAGGCATCATGGGGGAAGGGTATGGCAGAAGAAAGCAGCGCAGATCATGGCAATAAGGAAGCCTACGAACTCTTTTCACCAGGGACAAAGTATAAATCCCTAAAGCAATCCCTTAGTGACTTACTTCTTCCAGCCACTCCCTACCTGCCTACAGTTACCTCCCTGTTAATAATCCACATCAGTGGATTAATGAACTTGATTATGTTAAGGCTCATATAGCTCAGTGATTTCATCTCTAAACTTTCTTGCATTGTCTCACACATAAGCTTTTGAGGGGTATCTCAAATCTAAACTATAAGAGTGCTATTAAGAATAAAATATTATTTTAAGATGAAGAAACTAAGGCCAAGAAAAGTTAAGTGACTTGTATAAATTCAATAATTATACACATGAAATAATTATATAAATTAAATAATTGTAGCCAGCATTTGAATCTAGGTTACACTCTTTGACTTTCACTGACTTCCACAGAGATAAACACAGAGAACACCCAGATGCATATAACCCTTGTTTTTTTTTTTCCTTTTGCAAACTTTTGGTAGCATTAATTTGTAGGCATTTTCCTAAACATAAACATAAAACATATATCCAACCATAAACATATAAAATATATAAACATAACATTCACAGAACCATATTTGTTCAGGAACAGACATAAAAGTAAGCCCTAATTACACATTTTCCTTGGAGACAGGTCAGACTGAAATCCATGTTGGTCCTACTTGAATACCCATAGACAAAGGTATACCCTCTCTTTGTACACCTCAGATATGATTCTTTGTTACTTCATGAAGAATTTATTTAAATATCAGCCTCTAAGTGATTTATTTATGAATAAATTTATGAATCATTAAATATTTAATAGATGAATAAAACAATATATCAGATGTTTGTTAATTATTAAAAAATTAAGAGATCCCATCTTGAGCAAAATAATGGAAGATTCTGCTTAAAATATAACCCAATGACTAAAGGAAAAGAGTAAACATCCAATATTTTTTTTTTACACATTCTTCAAATAAAATTTAAATCATCTAAAACAGGATCACTTCAACGAAGTTCATTTCACTATTACTTCTAATTCCCAGGCTCTTGAGCCTTATAGCAGTATTAGGAGAATACATATGGCTTAGTACAATCAATCTACCCTGTCTAGAAATGCATCTTTCTTCAAATAAAACACATTTGGAAGCTGAGGAACATCCAGTTAAAGCAAAACGTTCTTGTTGAGCCAGATCATGTGAGGTCAAGGTGAAAAGTTTAGACTTTTTGTGGAAGCCAGGAGCTGTGTGATGTCAGAAGCACTCAAGGGGTTAGGCCAGTAAGGGATATAACCTCCCAGCTCTAGTTAATTGTTGCTTTGTAGAATATCAGCTACAGCACTGCCAGATCTTCCAATTATTTTTACAAGTATAAATTTATTGTCAACTAATTCAAATTAAAAACATGAAACATTCTGTGGACCCAACAAAGCTAATAGACTAGCTGCTAATTGGCAGCTTCTTTAGAAAATACAGAGCTACTGAGATGTTTAAAGTACATCATTAGATTTTTCATTAAGGAAATTAATTTGGTAACATTAAGTGGCCAGTTGGCCTCTGGGAAGAGTAAGAATTTGTTATAAGATTATCCAAACAATATGATGAAAGAATAAATCAGAAAGGTTATGTGATTTGCCAGGGAATAGCACAGTTAGGTTTTACTATCTTAATGTTGACTAAAAAGTTTTAGCTGAAGTGTACTGAATTGATATCATATCCCTGGCAGTGGACTGAGTGCTCTTCTATGTAGGCTTTGAAGCCAGTCTTTTGCCCAAGTTATTTGCTAGTTTCTTTGTTAAGTTTCTTATAACTGTTTTATAGATTTAAATTATATATAAAGTGGAGAATGATAGCAAAATAGAAAGTGTTTAGTAAATATTACTTATTCTTTAAAAATCACTTAATCTAATAGTGATAGTAAAATGGAAATACTTTTATAACTGTCAGTCTCACCTGGGATTTATGAAATTTTACCATTGTTTCTCAGAAAACTCTATAGGTTTTATTAGCTGTGTTGTATATATTTTTATGTTATTAATTTCTGCTCTTTATAATATTCTTCTTTGGAATTAATTTGTTGTTTTTCCTTTTGCAAACTTTTGGTACTATTTATAGCATTAATTTTTAGGCATTTTCCTAATATATACATGCATTTACAAATATATATTTCCTTTTAAGGAGTCTATTAGCTCTATCCTATAAGTTTTTTTTAAATATTTTTAAATTGTCAATGGACCTTTATTTTATTTATTTATCTGCAGTGATGAGAATCAAACCCAGTGCCTTACACATGCTAGGCAAGTGCTTTACCACTTAGTCACAACCCCACCCCATAGCTCTATAATATAAGTTTTAATCTCATTTTTGGTACCCTTTGGTTTAAAATATTCTCATTCCTTAAGTTTTAATTTTACCTTTGAGTTACTTAAAAATATTCTGCAAGATTTTCAAACTTCTTTAGGGGAAGGATGATTTATTTTTTTTCTTTTACTTGTTTTTTGCTTCATTATACTGCAGTTTGAAATATACTTTAACTTTTCTGTCTTCTGAAATTTGTTGACACTTCATTTATGACCTTGTGTGAGTTTATTTTTGGCTTCACATGTACTTCACAACATTGTAATGTTGTACAGTATAGGTATGTGGCATTTAAGTCAGTTTTGTTAATGTAGTTCAGTTTTTCTGTATCTTTACTGATTTGTTTTTGTCTGCTTGCCCCCAAGAAAAAGGGATCATTCTAAAAAAAATATTCTATTAAGATCTGCCTGTTTGCCAGGTGCAGTGTTGCATGCCTATAATTCCAGCAGATTGGGAAGCTAGGGCAGGAGGATTGCAAGTTCAAAGCCAGCCTCAGCAACTTAGTGAATCCATAAGCAATTTAGCAAGATCCTGTGTCAAAATAAAAAAATAAAAAGAGCTGGGGATTTGGCTCAGTTGTTAAGTGGAACTAAAGGGAAACATAACTGCAAATTGTTATCATTGATATCTTTATTTCTAGTATTTTTAAAATTCGACTTTATTGCATATTATTATAGCTACAACTCCTCTAGTTGGTTAGTATTTTTCAAGGAATATCTTCTTTCATCTTTGTACTTTTAACCTTTCTGTTAATAAAGGAAACTTCAATAACATATATTGACTCTCTTATACAATATCAGAGTTGTTTCAGTTGAAGTATTTAGTCTGTTCATATTAATGTACTTGCTGATATATGGGTAGAAATCTACTATTTTCTATTTAATATACTACCTGTTTTATATTCCTTATTCCTTCTATTTTGCACTGTTCATATTTGAAAAAACAACAAAAATCTATTTCTTTATTTTTCCATGAAAGAACAACAACAACAAAAAGAACAATATTTTGTTCTCTAACAATCTTCCAAAGGTGACCAATTTGTTTTCTTATTTTTAGGTTATTGTGAATTTATAGATTCCAGCATACTTGTTGTGTTTTGTTGTATTTCGGCTCTTGTCCTTATTTGTGCATTTAAATAAGCTAAACTTTGGTCAGTGAAACTCTTCATGTTGACTCCAACGTCTTTGGATATAGTCCTACTGGGGTTTAACAATTCTAGGGTCATCTTGTACATTTCCTCACCTGATTTTCAATGACATCAGAGATGATTAATATTACAATATAACCTCATTTGCTTTGTCAATAAAATTTTTTCAGAACAAAATAGTATTACAAAGACAAAATTTTGAAAACACATAATTGGACATAGCATTTCACATTTTCTCTTCCTCTGTTGTTATAACTTTATTTATCTACAATCAGAGCATGTGCCATTTATGCCACATACCATATTCTTTCCTTTATAATCCTTACTTAGAGTTCTGTATAAAAACATTTCATATTTTTATTTATTTTTATGTCAATGTCTTCTCCAGTCATTTCAGTTGTCTGAAGCGCTTTCTCTAATTAAAGTTCCTAAGGAAAGGTTCATGGGACCTGTCCTTGATAGTGACATCTTAGCCTTCATACCTTTACTTTGGCTGAATATAAAACTGCTTGCATTTTGTTTATTTTAAATGTTACTTGATTGTCTCTGTACAGAGTGTTTCTATCCAATTTGCTGAAAACCCATTTTTTTCTTCTTATACAGTTACTTGGTCTTTTTACACTCGAAATTCAAATGTGTTTTTGTATATTTTTCTTTACCTTTAAAAAGTTCAGTAGTTATGTTGGAATATATCAAGGTGTGATTATTCTGTACTGATAGTTTTTCCCTCATTACATAGTTTTAATATTTTGTGAATATTTTCTTGAAACACAGTTTTGAGAGTTTTTTCTTCTCCCCTGGACTTTGATTTCTTTTTCAGGAAAAAAATATATATATTGGATTCTATTTGTATGATATGTATTTCTCTTTCTAATTTTTTTCATATCCTCATTTCTCCTAATATTAAAACATTTTCCTCCTTGTCATTTTTCTCATCTGCTGTGATTTTTTTGCATTCACATTTTACATTTCTTCTAGTTTAATTTTCCATTCTTAAATTATTTTTCCTTAAATAGTGATTTATCATCTTTAAATGGTTAAATTTAAGTTTATTTTTTGTATTGAGACATAACATTTGTATGTATTTATGGTATACAATATGATAATTTGATTTAGTGTTATAATTTGATACATGTACATGATGTATACTGATAAATCAGATTAGTAAGCATTTCCATCTCACCCAATGTTAATCATTTCTGTGTGTTGGTAACTGATATTCTTTTTCTTTAATTTCTATTTTTTCTGAAATTTAGCAGTTTATTTTTAAATTTTAAGGATTTTCAGCTTTTTCATTTTACTATTACAACATAATATGCTTCTTGCATGCCCTCCATTGATTGTTACCTATTGGCATTCTCACCAGGTATTTTCCTTTTACCATGCATGAATGGGGTTTATTTCATAACCAGTAGGCTATTGCAGAAATGATAGAATATAAGACTTCAGTCTTGGAGGAGTCTACTGCCATGTCATGAGGGCATACCGTAGTACATTTTTCATTCTATTTTTGTAAAAACTTCAAGTCTGGCACACTTTCATTGAAGACTGTTTTGCTCTTTCTTTGTTCTTTTTTTTCTTTCCTCTTATAATTTTTCATAGAATTTAACCCCTCTGTGATGATCTTTCTTTGTGAAGTTATGTTTTCCTAAAATTTTAGAAAGAAGATATATTTTAATTAACTTTTCTGAATTTGTAGGTTGAGAGTGTTTTTGGTGTTTTTATCAATTGTCCTAAGGTATGCAGCTTAGAGTCTGAGATCTCATGACTTTATCTCTCTCTCCTGCTTTCTATAACATTTTTCTTTATTTTCCTGTTTAATTTGGATTTCGTTGCTAGGTGGTTTTTACTCAGTATAAAGTTGTAATTTGAAAGGCAACATTGACATGTTTTGAAAGTTAATGGGTTTTGGGTAACTATAGCTCCTTCAGAATTTTGTACTCATTACTATAGAAGTGCAAAAATCTCTCCCAATTTCACTGGCTGTACTTAATTTGACCCACAGAGCTTTTGAGTGAGACTCTATTTTGTTATTTTTTTAAGTGATCAGGTTCAGGAGATTCCATATTGTTTTCCTCTGAGTTCTTCACCAATGGAGAGGCCAATCGTCTTTGGTTACTACTGGTGACTTGACCCCCTTCGCCTCTGATTTGGTAATTCAGGGACTAACTATCTTGTCATTTCTTTTTGTTGTAGACATTTTTCATAAGTCTTTGGCACTGATAATCCTAGGTAATTTTATATTTTTTTAAAATTTTACATTGTGTACTTTAATCTTCAAGTGTGTAGCAAAATTGATTTTCAAAAATGAACCCATATGAACAACATCAAGGTCAGAGATTGACATTACCAGCACTCCCAAAATGTTTCTGGGGCCTTTTTTAAATTTCTAGACTCCTTGCCATTCTAATATATAACATATAGATCAATTTTGAGTGGTTTTGAATGTTCAAAATCTCATTTTGTCTCTGGTTTCTTTGGCTCATCATTGTACTTGTAACATGCATGTGTTTCATTTTTATTGCTGTGTAGCTGTAATTAGCAAACCATGCCCTATAGGAAAATTCTTATATATATACACACACACACAGTTTTTATTGGAACACGTATATGCTCATTTGTTCATGTGTTCTCTCTTACTATAATAGCAGAGATGAGAATTGTGACAGAGATCTTATAGCCTGAAAAATCAAAATGTATTTACTCTCTGATTCGTTGCCAAAAGAGTTTACTTATTCCTGATTTATATAATTTCAAAAGTGTAACTTAATTATTATAGTCTGAAATTTAATTTGGGCCTAATACTAATAGTGCTAGTATAAACATTCTTATGTATATCCTTTGATGAACATTTATGTGTCTTCTAGTTTGCTATCAAACTAAAAGTGCCAACCCCACTGCTACTAATATCTTCCTATTCTAGCTATTTTCAAGAACTTTTGTCTTTTATTTTGAGCTGTGTTATATTACACACTTCAATGTGATTTTTCTATGTTATCTATCTAGCATTTATCATGTTTCTTAAATCTATAGCTTGTTTTATCTTGGCTTCCGCAAATTATCTCTTTCTTCTTCTGGGATTTCAGTTTATCTATGTCAAACTGGTTCTCTGTATCCCTTATATCTCAGTGTTAGTCAGCTTCATATCACTTTTGTAAAACACCTGAGATAATCAACTTAAAAAGAGAAAAGGTTTATTTGGCTTGGTGTTTTGGGAATTTCAATCCATGGTTGGTTGGTTTATTGCTTTGGGGCCTGTGGTGAGGTAGTACAATCATGGTGGGAGCACGTGGTGGAGCAAGCTGTTCCAATTATTGAAGCTAGGAAACAAAGTAAGAGGTTGGCCAAGGGCATGTTCCCAAGTACCTAAATCCTCCTGTTGGGTCCCACTTCTTAAAGGTTTACACCACCTTCCAACAGCACCAAACTTTGAGTCCCAAGGCTTTATCACATGGGTCTTTGAGGCACATTCCAGATTAAAACTGTAGCACTCTTTTAAATTCTTTTATTTTCATTCCTGGATATTTTCTGGTGGATATGCTTCATATTATGAATATATTCCAATCTATTGCCTGTTCATTTTTTTAACAAAGTCTTTTTCATGATGAAGTTCTTAATTAAATATAGCTCTATTTCTACTCCATTTGATTAGTGCTTTAGTTAGGGCTTTCTTAATTCCATATTAATGAAACTTGGGCTACTCACAGTTATGAAGATAATAAATTACTTTTAAAATATTTTATCATTGTTCCATTTACATTTGATCCACAGTACATCTGGATTTGATTTTTTGCATAATCTGAGATTTGGATCAAAGATAATTTTTACCCTTATTTATAGTTATGACCAAGTATATTCTTCAAATACTCATTCTTGAGTATATTTACATGGAAATGTCCTTTATTACTTTAGTAAATTATGTAGGGTTACAAAAGCAATATTGAACAGAAGTGGTGATAGAGGACATACTATCTTTTTTATTCATCCAAGAAAAAGCTTTTTATACTTTAACATTAAGTATGGTGCTTACTAGAGGAGTTCTTCTTCTTTTTTTTTATTTTTTGTTTGTTTTTATTTGTTTAGGTATTGTTTGTCAAATTATATAAGTTTCTTCTATTATTTATTTTCTAAGAGTTTTTAAATTTTTTATCATTAATGCAAAGTTTTATTGCATTGTATCTTTTGAGGTGAATAACTGCTTTTTTCATCTTTTAATATAGTGAATTACTTATTTTATAATAGTGTTAAACCATGCTTGTATTCTTGGAAAAAAACCTGTGGTCATGATTTTCTTGAAAATATATATCACTGGTTTAAATTCACTAATATTTTAGCTAGATTTTTTTTTAACCAAGTTTATATTGATTGGTCTGCAGGGTTCTTTTTGTAATGCTTTCCTTAGGTTTTGGCTGGCCTCATAAAAATGAGCTGGGAAAGATTCTCAGCCAGTCTCAATAGAGTCTGTGTTATATCAGAAATACTTTTAACAAATCTACCAGTATGGGAAAGTTTTCAATATTTCTCAACATCAGTTATTCAGATTTTTTTAGTTTTTCTTTTCTCACTTTTATCAGTTTAGTTTTGCAAAGAATTTTTCATTAATATTATTAAATAGAATGATATGAAGATTTTTGAAAGAGTTTTATATTCTTTTTAAAAGCATCTGTATAATCTGTAAGTATATAAGCATCTCCCTTTTCAAACCTGACAATGGTAATTCAACTTTAATCCCCACCCCCACATTTTGACTTAGAGATTGTTCATTTTATTTTTTTTTTCAGAGAATAGTGTGAAATTTTTTATTCATCTAGGACAGATCTTTTTCTGTTAAATTAACTTATGTTAATAGTTTTATGTCCTAGTTTTTTCTCCTAGGCTTTTAAAATAGAGGCTGAGGTTATTAATTTTGAGCTTTGATATTCTAATCTTTACATTTTAGAATATAATTTTCCCTCTAAACATTGCTTTAGGTGCATCCCATAATTTTTATGTTGAATATAATAAGAAACTTTATTTTCTAATTTCCATTGTTATTTCTTCATTGACTCCGTGGTAATTTAGAAATGTCTTTCTTAATTCCCATCTAATTGAATACTCTCTTATCTTTATTATTGACAGCTAACTTAATTTCTTCTCAGCTAGAGAACAACTTAGAATTATTTGAGATTTATTAATATTTCTTAAGAACAAGCATAACAGTCACTTTTAGTTATTCTGTGTGTACTTGTAGAGAGTATATATGCCTTTATTATAGGGTATAGCACTCTGTTTAAGTCCTAGTATATCACATTTTTAAACATTTATAACAAGCACTTCCAAAATGTTAATGTATTCTTTACCCTCTTTCTTTCATCTGTAAAATGTTCTTGATTAGCTGGGTGCAATGGCACACGCCTATAATTCCAGTGGCTCAGGAGCCTGAGGCAGGAGTATCACAAGTTTAAAACCAGCCACATTAACTTAGTGAGGCCCACAGCAATTTAGGAAGATCCTGTCTCAAAATCAAAAATTAAAAAAGGGCTGAGATGTGGCTCGGTCAGTGGTCAAGTGCCCCTGCTTTCAAAAAAAAAAAAAAATCTAGTTTACCAGACAGAGCAGGGGAAATGTGTATCTGTCTACTTGAGATAATAAAATCTATTAAGGTCACCTATTGTTCCATTAAAAAGACATCTTATTTTAAAAAGTAATTCACATACTAAAAAATTGTATAATCATCACTACATCTAGTTAGTTTCAAAGCATTTTTCATCACTGCAAAAGATATCCTATACCCATTAGGAGTCAAATAAAAAACTCTGTCCTCTCCCACATTTCTCCTCCATTCATAGGCAATTACCAGCTTGAGTTTCCTAGATGACCATTAGGATACGGCTTATTAAATGGAATCATATGTTATGTGTCTTTATGACTAGCCTTTTATATATAGCATAATGTATTGAAGCCTTGTCCATATTGCAGTCTTATGTCACTTCACCCCATTGTGGTGGAAGAATAAAGTTGGGATTTCTTCAAAGACCATTCCCAGACAATCATTATTTGACTTCCCTAAAAGATCCCACTTACAGTTTTGTCTTTCTTTGAGTCAAAGAGAGCTTTTTCCCAGTGCAAAATATTTGCACTGGAGACATTTCTTGAAAATAATTACAAGGAATTGCTTAACTTCACAGTAGTTTGAAGAGGTAGAGATAGCGGTTGGGATAAACAGTAGATTAAGCAAAAGATTAAAAGGAAAAGCTGGATATGTCCATAGGGGCTTTGAAAAGTTCCCTCATATTCATGGGATTTTAGAAGACCATACAAATTTGTAGGACAATGCATATATCCCAGGGCTTTGTGTGTGCTCAGGAAAGACCAGACATAACTGAACTGTATACTTTAAAGGACAAATAATTTATGGTCTCTCCCTCCTTCCTGCTCCCTTAACCCCCTTCCTCTACTCCATTTATCTCTCTTCTATTTTCATGGGACTCTTTCTACCCCTTGCTTAAATATTAAAAGCAGCAAGAGAGAAAGGACTCATCACCTATCCCTCTTCCTCAATAAATTTTAAAACTCTTCAGGAACTATGGAGTCCAGAAGGCACTGGGGTGACACAAAGTGCTCAAAGAAAATAACCATCAACCATAAATATCTTTATATTAAGATTTATATTTATATAAAGATAGCAAAACTATCTTTCAGAAATGTAATCGATACTGACATTCTCAGGCAGACAAAGCAGAAATGCCATCACTTACAGATCTGAATTATAAGGAAATACCAAAAGGAGTCCTAGAGGCTGTGGGCGTAATTCAAATTTACATGAAGAAATAAAGAGCAATGGATTAGATAACTAAATAGGTAAATATAAAAGAAAGCATAATTGTAAATTTTTTTGCCAGTAGATGTTGCTTATTCTGCCTTCTTGATTTAAAATATGACCTCATGAAACAGTAATTAAAAATCTATTTCAGTGAGCAAGTTTTAGATAAATATTTGATTTGTATAAAAATAACAATACAAAAACAAGGAGGAGTTGTGAGAAAAGTCTTCAAATCCTTTGGAAATTTAATTAATATTAATCTAAACTACCATGGAACCTACTAAGAAAATGCATGAAAATATAATTATTAGGGAATTAAACATGTACCCTGGAAAATATAACACAAAAGAAGGTAGTAATTAAAAAATTGAGAAACAAAAAAAAAGACAGAAAACAACAAATGGCATATGTAACTCTTGCCTCATAAGTAACTATATGAAATTTAAATGAACTAACCACTCCAGAGGCAGAGATTGGGATGCTAAATAAAAAAAAAAACAAACTTGATCAAACTATATTCTGACTATAAAACACACTTTAGATACACTGTCACAAACAAGCTGAATGTAAAAAGATAACACTATTAAAACAGCATAAAAGAGCTAAAATGACTATACTACTATCAGACAAAATAGACTTTAAATGTAATTTTTGTTTACAATGAAGAAAAAAATGTAAAATGATAAAAAGGTCAAAGCATCAGGAACATATGACCATTACAAATATATTTATATATATATATATACATATCCCTAAAAGGGGGCCCTAAAATAGAAGAAGAAAAACGGAAGGGAGAAATAAATGCCACATAATATTTGGAGACTTCAGTACCTGTGTTCTACAATGGATAAAACAATCAGCAGATCAACAAGGAAATATTTGATTTCCCAGATATGCCACATCATACTAGTTAAAATTTCCAGATTTCAACAAATATTCTAAGATACGTAAAGGGAGAAATTGAGATCAATATACAATTAGTAGCTTGTAAGATGTGATATGTGATTGCCACAACGAAAAAAATGTCTATGCCAAGTACTCACAAGAGACCTACATGTGTGTATTTTACACGCATACACAACATTTTAGAAATTATATGTGTGCATGTATATGTGATTATTACATCTACATAGGTACACACACACACACACACATATCTTATATAAGGTGTTAAAACTTGAAGAGAAAATCCACAAGAGTAATGTCTTTTGTTTCCTGAAGCAGAATTCCACTACATGATAACCTTGATCTAGATCTAAAGGGACAACACCTCTGCTCTCCATGAGTTTTTAGTGATTGTGTTCTTACTCTTAAGATAGCCATTCCTTTTGTTTCCTTTGTCATGTCTCTTATGCTTATTAGAGTCCTTTATGTTTTCTAGCTGTTAAAGAAAAATGCTCAAATCTTTTGGTTTACCAGACTGGATAAAAATACACAACATCTGCTTTTTTTAAATACTTTTTTTTTAAATGTAAATTTTTTTATTTCTATATTATAGTAGAATGCCTTACAATTCTTATTACGTGTATAGAGTACGATTTTTCATATCTCTGGTTGTATACATAGCGTATTCACATCAATTCATATCTTTATGCATGTACTTTGAAAATGTACTTCCTACATTTTCTTTGAAAATCATTGCATTCCACCATCATTCATTACCCTTTGGCCCCTCCCTTCCCCTCCAATCCCTCTGCTCTATCTAGAATTTGTCTATTCCTCCTATGCTCCAAGATCTAAAGGAACATTTGAAAATAAAAGGATAAATATATACCATTTGAGCACTAACTAAAAGATATTTTAACTATATTAAGAACAGACCAAAAAATGTTAATGGGTGTGGAAAACAGCAATAGAAATAAATGAAATTACTTCATAATGATAAAAATTAGAAGCTATAACAATCTAAATTTTTATGTATGTTTTCTGGGATTTTTAAGCTTCCCCTGTTACTTATTGCTCGCATTTTTACAGTAAATAATGTTTTTGCAGTTTCATGACATCAGCAAAATTTTTAAATAATTTTTTCATCATAATCTGTTTTTAGCTCTTTTCTTACATATGTGAATGGACTCCTTCTTAATACAAATATTTATTTGTGCTTACTAGTTGCTCTTGTTATCAGTTCTCTTCATTTCTGTTCTTGTTTGACCAAGGAGCCAAGGGTATTGGCTAAGTAGTTGATACAGATACTTGATATTAGATTATATAAAATTATCATAGGTACTTTCAAAGCAGTCTCTCAGAATTCTGTTTCTTATGCCCTTAACTTAGAAGAATAGGCTGCCTGTACAAGGAGGGGAAGACATATATATTCATTTCAATTAACTTGCCTTTCATTTTTGCCATTACTTATTTCTAATTGCATTTTGGCTTATGATTAACAATTATAAGTCATTTTCTTTGAAAGTCACAGCTACGTGCTTACATCTATGTTTTCTCAAACACTCATGCCTCAGAAGGCAAGTGCAATCATTTTGGAGTTCACATAACAATAGATAAAAAACATACTTTTATTTTCCATAATGGAGAAGAAGAGCCTTTCCCAAAGAAACATAAGAATTATATTAAAAGCAATGAGAAATGAGTTGATGAAAATTTTTTTAATTTTTCAGGATGAGAGAGACCCAGAGAAAGACGAAGAGCTGGAGCTGAAAAGAGGGCTATTATACAGAGACTCTGCCTATGACAGTGACCCTGAATATAGGTATGGGCTTAGTTAATGCTGTGTATAAAGATCTTTCTTATAACTGATGTAAAAATAGCCTGTTTTTCTCATCTGCTGAATTTTTAAAAATTTTTGATTCAAAAGTGTAATTTTTTTTATTTTTTACTCTGTAAATTCCTATCACAATATTTTAATATGTATACATTACTGAAGGGGTTTTTTTGTTTGTTTTGTTTTGTTGGTACTGGAGATTGAGCTCAGGGGCACTCAACCCTGAGCCACATCTCCAGCCCTATTTTGTATTTTATTTAGAGACAGGGTGTCACTGAGTTCTTAGTGCCTTGCCATTGTTGAAGCTGGCTTTGAACTCATGATCCTCCTGCCTCAGCCTCCTGAGCCTCTGGGATTACAGGTGTTCGCCATGGCACCTGGCTGAAGTTTTTTAAATAAAATATATATACCTAATTTATGGTAATAATTTTTAACCTACACTTAATATTTATTTGACTGTACTGCAAGTTCACATATTTCATAATTTATTCTAACCTAAAAAAGGCTTTGTAATTTTAGAACATTACTAAATCTTTTCAAATAAATAAGAAAAAAAATCTGTTCTCTTAGATTAAAATTTCAAGAATGTTAGCAATAATATTTTTGCAAAGTTGTACTAGCATATTCCATGAGAACTTTCAAAAAAGTTGTCAATTGGCATAAAATTCTGTATTAAAATCTGAAAGTTAGGTGTGGTAGTACATGCTTGTAATCTCAGTAACTCAGGAGGCTGAGGCAGGAGGATCACAAGTTTGAGGCTAGCCTCAGCAACTTAGTGATACCCTGTCTCAAAATAAAAAAATAAAAAGATCTGGAGATGTAGCTCAGTGGTTAAGCATCCCTGCATTCAATCCCCAGTACCAAAATTAAAGCAAAACCAAACAAAAACTGTAAATTGTGGATGTATGCTGTCAAAGCATCATACTACTTATTACTATAGGGCTTTTACCTTCATAAGATTCCTCAAGAACAAATTTAAGAGCTCTAAATAGTAGAATGGGATTTTGTAACCAAATCGCTGATCTTTACCATCAGTAAATGAGGCTAGAACATCTATGAACATCTCCTTTTGCTCCTTACACCAGCATGAGTGTGACAACATTGCCAATAGTTTTATTGCCTCCCAAGCAAGAGGCAACCTGGGCCTCCCATCAAGGTATGTTTTATATTGTGGATGAATTGAAGGAGGAGCTATCCAAAGAGGAAAACTAAGGTTAAGAGAGCACATATCTTAAAAGAGGTTATCTTAAATTCTTTGTTCTTTTAGCTTTATTCCCTAGACTGTTATATGAATTACCTTCCCAATGTGGGGTGCTTAATCCATATAATTAATTATAATTTGGGTGAGGGGTGAGACTAGGAATGATACCGGAAAGGGTCTGATTTTCAAACTTTTGGATACATACTAATTGCTTGAGTTGTTTCTTAAAAATACTGATTTCTACCTCCCACCCTGTAGATTCTAGTTCCTGCATATAGATGAGATCTAAATGTATACATTTTAAGAAATACTATAGGTGATTCTAATACCATATTTTAAAAAGCAATGCTATTGATTTAAAATTTGCCATGAAAGTCAATATTGATTCTTTTTCTAGTTTATCAATGTTAATGACTAAGATTTTTAAATTTCCCAGGAACCTCATATGAGAGAGTAAAGCAGAATATCAGAAAAGTTCTGCTTATACATTTTTGAGATCACTTTATAATCCTTGCCACCTCTCTCATATGCAGTAGGAGGGAGTAGTCAGTCCTTTAAAATCTTTTATGAGTGCTTTTCTTTCATATTAGTGACCAAAATATTATTTGAGTTTTATTCACAAGTCATAGTGTATACTAGGCCAAGAATCTACTCTCATTTGATTTTCTCATATTAAAGATGAGAGAACCTACACTAATTACCCCATTGTTGAGGTTTCCAACAGCAAAAGTAAAGAGGGAATTTGGGTTTCAGCTTTTTAATTAGCCTTCTGCATGTGCCCATTGACAGTTGTTAAGAGGAAGTCTGTACGGACCTCTGGAATGAAGTGAGGAGCTCAGAATATTCCTTCCCCCAAAAGAAACAATAAAACTGACCAGAATTATCAAGAACAATTTTAAAACTTGGGAATTGACCAAAGACATGTAACAGATTGAGAAACATTTGTCTAGAAAATCTACTGAACCAAGGGAGTGTGGCATTTTAACTTAGAGATTTCATCCTCCCCCCGCAGCCACTGGCTCCCTAGCTCTGTGGCACAAAAGCACTTACTAAAGCAGTCAAGTTAAAAGACAAGGAAGTTTATATGGAGCCAAGTGCTGGGGCATGAGCAGAAGCAATAATGATCCTACTGGCAGTCAGGGAAGGCCTAGAGTCTTAATGCTTAGGACAAACAATAAAGATTCAGGAACCAGATAACCAAAGTGGGCCTTGATAAAGTTCTGCTTATTTCTGGTTGTTTGGAAGGTTATATGTATGCATAAATCTGTTATGATTGTAAGGGACTAGGAAGGGGCCTGGCAAGCCAATAATTCACAACTGAGTGTGAAGCCTGAGAAAGGCAGTAAATAAAATCCAGAACAAGCTTATAAACTGGATAAACTGAACATATTCTCCAAGCCACTTACAGATGCACTGACAAAAGATGGAAGCCTTATAGGTTTACAGGCTCTGACCAGTTGTTTCCTGGTCACTAAGCCATGCTAACCCAGGTGTAGTCCCTAAGAAGCCAGGCTTGCCGCCTATAATCTAAGCAGTTTGGGAAACTGAGGCAGGAGGATCATGAGTTCAAAGCCAGCCTCAGCAGCGGTGAGGTGCTAAGCAACTCAGTGAGATCTTGTCTCTAAATAAAAATACAAAATAGGGCTGGGGATGTGGCTCAGTGGATGAGTGACCCGGAGTTCAATCTCTGGTATCCACCCCCCTCCAAAAAAAACAAAAAAACAAATAGAAACAACTTTTTTTAAAGTAGCAAGGGACACCAGCAACTGTACAGGGAGAGAGAAATAAGAATACAGAGTATGAATCCAAGCAAATCTTTAAACAAGTAAAATAAAAGGTAATAATCTTGGCAGGGAAGTCAGAATCCAGAGTTGCTACAAATATGGTGGCACACGCCTCTAATCCCAGCAGCTCAGAAGGCTGAGACAGGAGGGTTCAAAGTCAGCCTTAGCAGCAGTGAAGTGCTAAACAACTCAGTGAGACCCTGTCTCTACATAATATACAAAATGGGGATGTGGCTCAGTGATTGTGTGCCCCTGAGTTCCATCCCCAATACCACCCCCCACCAAAAATGTCATTTTCAACAAAAATTTTGAGACATTTTAAGAAACATGAAAGTATGACCCATATTATATGAAAAATGAATTGTTAGAATCTGTATCTGAGGAGTCATCAATGTTGAATTCAGCAGATAAAGGCAACTGAGTTCAAGGAGCTAGAGGAAACCATGTTTAAAGAATTAAAAGTATAATGAAAATAATTTATCACATTGATCATATTAATTAAAAGAAATTATTTCTTTTATTTTTTTCTCAGTAAAAATATTTTGCTCATGATTTAACATTATCTTATACTCTAGATGTACATTATGGTCATCATCCACAGAATATAGCAGATACTCAGTGTTTTTTGCAGGAAAAGAAGAATGGGAAAATAGAGCATTTGTTATTTCATCTTCCAAGCATTGGATATTCATGATAATTGCCCCATGTCTGCCATCACCTTTGTGCATGAAACTCATTAGATAGACAGTTTTCTCAAAGAATCAATAAATGACTCCTTTTAATTCTGTGGGTTCTAGGTGGCTTGCAGAAGGAATCTACTACCTTTATGGGCTTGCTTCTCAATTTTGAGTTTTCTAGAAAATTTTTAGTCATTTGCTATGATAGCCTGCCAAGTTCCAGTTCCCTAGGATGCTCTTTTTTCTTTTCTTTTTAGTACATTCTACATATACTTCATATTTCCTCAGTTTTCAGAATATTTAAAGTTCTCTACATTGTTATGCATTCTTTGAGCATTAGCCCTAACTTTAAAGACAAACGTTGAGGTAATGTTTTATATAGATAGGAGTTGGCCACAAAGGAGAGAAAAATAATAATAATAGAATAGAATATGACTTTTTAGCAGTGTTGTTCATAAAATTTGCTATTGATAACAACTGCTTTCTATTTAGATGTGCATATTTTCCAGGATACTGATAGTAGGAATATGCTCAATATAACATTTTAGTTATAAAATTATAACAGAAACTCAACCTAAATAATTTAAATTTGGGCTTTATGCTTTTAAACAACACAGGATTGATTATAAATTTCATTGCTTCTACATTGGTCACTGTATGATCAATTTTATGACTCTACCAAGATGTCATAAATAAATAGCCAGAAAGCTATCATTAGTAAAATTCACAATGGAAAGTTGACTTTTATTTTAAGTGAGAAAATGTTGCTTAATTCTAATTTAAATTCATTAGATTTTGCATTTTCAAATCAACTATCATAAAGTCCTTTTTAAAAGTTCTTTTTATTAAATAATTAATGTTTAGTTTTTCTTTTTCTTTTTAAAAATATTTTGTCTAGAAAAATATATTGATATTTATAAATTTTTTTTCAAATTGTTATAAAAATTGTAGTTCAGAATCTAGAAAAGTTTCTTATGGTTAGAATAAACAAGTACTCATCTTTAAAAATAAAAATATAACCATTGTAATTAGAAAAATCTACTTAACGCCTGTACCTAGAAAGTATGAAAACATGTTCAGTTAATTAGTAGCCCCTTCAAAGAACATGAGTAGACAACAGATGGTTCTGAGACTACCAATTCTTACTATACAAATTTAATTTTTAAAATAGGGCATGAGAAAATAATAAAATTTTCATTAAGGATTATGATTTTTATGATTTTCATAAACAGAGCAAGTACTTATGGTCTTGTCTAAATGTTATTAGATCGGGGGACTGCTGACTAGATGATGACATGGGGGAAATGATAAGCAGCAGTCCAAGTTAGCTTTGGAGCCACGATTACGTTTTCCATGATATTATTTGCCAAACCTGGAATTATTTAATCTTTAATAGCTACTTTTAAGGAATTAAAAAATAAGTTCATTATTTTATTTAATTGGGTCAGGACATGAGAATACTCTGAAGTATTCTGGCTGTGCTCCACATGAGGTCAGTTTTATGGCTAGTTCTTTTTCCTTGAAGTATGGGAGGGAGTTCAGAAAAGAAGAAGGAAAACAAATGGAATATTCCCTGTGAACTTGATAACAATACTGAGTTTAACCTACATTAGTAAAACCAAAGGGATGAATTAAAATATTATGTGTTTAATGACCATGTGTCCTCTTAGATGCAAAGAAAAAATATTTGAAATTGAAGAAATTTTAGAGTAATATTAATTCAATTTTATTTATAGCAGAAATCCTTTTTATGTCTTGCCATTGTAGGCTTCTCATTCCTCTAGGATTGAATTCTCTTTTTGATTCTTGACAATTTTGATCTCTTCTAACTTCTATAGTAATACTTGGTATTTCATTATATGTCTTGATTCTGTTACAGTGTGTGATCCCTGAAATAATCTGTGTCATCTTGTCTATCTAGTGAATGCTTTGTCATTCTTTAGTTGTTCTCTCATCTGAGGTACTTCTATGACCTTAGGCATTTTGCATTTTCTCCTTTTTTGGTGTGTGTGTGTATGTGCCATGTTACACACACATATATCATACACACGGACATAATTTCTATTTGAAGTTATATTTTTTCAAATTTAAAATTTAAATTATGTATATGTAATATTACAAATTGAAATTGTGTACATATTTCAATAATTTGGGATTTGAAACTGCTCAGTTCCCATATTTCCCTGATCTTTGTTCTTTTTTGTCCTTTTTCTTAATAGAATAATTGTCATAATTTAATTGCATGACCATCATAATTTAATTGAGGTTTTTCTGTTGAAGTAGCAATCACAAGTTACTGAAAAATTTACTGTCTTTAACCAAATGATAATATTGTCCCTGCTTTGTAGATAATTATTTTATAGAATACAGTCCTGATGCAGTATTTTGTAGGAATTTTTAGTAGGAACTTCCCTAAATGCTTTACATAAATGAGTACTGGAGATCTTCTTGGTAAAATAGATACTTGTAGTCAGCCTATTTCTACAATAATGTTACTTATTCATTTTAAACTTATGAATACACCCAGTAATACTATCAGAATTGATTCAACGTGTTTAGAATTCATTAGAGAGAAAATGCTTCCAAGTCTGGAAGTAAATATTATGCTTACAATTCTTACTGTCCTTGTTTACATCAAGCCATAGACTTACATATTAGGACCCTGTCTGCATTTATAACATCATTTTGCAATTCAGACTTTCAGGTTGAATCACTTCTCATGTTTTCTCCAGAAAGCCACAGTACTGCTTACAAAATTGCAAAATTTTGAAATTTTAAGTAAAAATAAACTTCCTGCCAAATTTTTCCAGACCAAGGAACATTAGAATTATCTATTCTGTCCACTTTAGCTCTTCTTCACAGAACTTTTTCAGAATCACATTTGATCCTAAAGGACTTTATGAATTTTATTTCTTCATTACAAGCCACTAAGATAATATTTTAAAGCAACTTTGAGACATTTATTGTCTAATGCAACCAAAGCAATAGTAAATCTGTGTCTGATCACAATATAGTACTTTATGAAATGTGTTAAGAGCTCGATTTACAAACTGGGAAGAACCCATACCATGATTTTAAAAGTTGGTAGTCTTTATATTATCTTTCAGAGAGTTGGGAAGTGTGGTATATATGAAAAAAATCGAAATTCAGTTGATTAGGTTTATTAGGTTATAATTAGCCTGAAAACTAAAATCAACAACAACAAACAAATAAACCAACCATAGTTTGGAGAAGTACATTGTTAGTTGGTGATTGTGAACAACAGACAGCAAGACAGGAATGAATCTGCCTTTTGTGAAATAGTAATTAACCACTTACAGAAGACAAACACAAACAGAAAACAAATAAATAAACAAAACAACACATGAGACTCCTAAGGATGAGGGACAGAGGCTTTCTAGAAATTAGGTTGGCCAATATATTTGCAGAGGTATGAGGTATATGCAGATATATCTCATAATGTGTGTGTGATTCTCTTATACTGTAAATCAAATTATTAAAGTGTTTTAAGTGACAACAGCAATTAGACCTGGAGAGAAATTGTATGAAAGAAATTATGTTCAATTGTCTACATTGTTTTTTGTGCACAGATAATGAAAAACATATGCTGCTTATCTCAAAGCATTAGCATTGAGACATGGCTAAGGTCTTTTGGAAATTGTAAAGATTATTGATATTATTTGAAACTGAATGAATATGTATTATTATAATCATGTTTTAAAATACTTTTAATAATCTAGAGATGCTCTCATTTTCAAAATTATCCAGTGTGAAAGAAGTGGTACCAAATGTAAAGAAAACTCACTAGTAAATACTAGAAAATGTATGGAGGAATTCCATTCTAGCAAAGTATTGAGAAGTAAAGAGACCTATTGTCATGGTATATGAAAGTAAAGTTTTTCAGACTTTTTATTGTGAAATATAAGCAATAGCAGAGGAATATTCTTAAGTTTCATGTATTCTTAACAACAATAAAATGGATATTCATGATCTAGCTTAAGAAGTGGAAAATAACTCATAATTTTGAAGCCATATGTCCCTCAAAAGTTTCATCTCTTTCCACAGATATAAATGCTACTATGAATTTTCTGTTAATCTTGCTCTTATTCATTTTTATTGATTTTTTAAAAAATAAATGACAGTGGAATGCATTACAATTCTTATTACACATATACAGTAAAACTTTTTCATATCTGTGCTTGTATATAAAGTATGTTGACACCAATTCGTGTCTTCATACATGTACTTTGGATAATGATGTCCATCACATTCCACCAACATTTCTAACCCCATGCCCGCTCCCTTTCCCTCTCACCCCTTGGCCCTATCTAGGATTCATCTATTCCTCCCATGCTCCCCCTCCCTACCCTACTATGAGTCAGCCTCCTTATATCAGAGAAAACATTCAGCATTTGTTTTTTGGCGGGGATTGGCTAAATTCACTTAGCATTATCTTCTTCAACACCATCCATTTACCTGCAAATGCCATGATTTTATTCTCTTTTATTGCTGAGTAAAATTCCATTGTGTATATATATGCCACATTTTTTTTATCCATTCATCCACTGAAGGGCATCTAGGTTGGCTCCACAGTTTAGCTATTGTGAATTGTGCTGCTATTATAAACATTGATGTGGCTGTGTCATATTCTTCTTTAGAGTTATACCACACATGTATCCCATCCAAAAGTGATTATGTATTTAATTGTCCTTGTTTCCAACCTTACATAAGTGTGATTATAACTATGTGTAGTATTCACAGCTTGCTTTTTTCCTACTTGTTTTTCATTTTCAAACACAATTATTCATGCAGCTGTAAGTCATTAACGTTTCCTGCTGTATCCTCTGCTATTGTATAGGACAATATCTGTGCTGTGTATGTGCCATTGCATAGGACACAAATCACATTTTTATTTATCTGTTCTAATGTAGATATTTAGGTTGTTCCCAACATTGTTATTATGAATATGTTTATACATACATACTGTTACGCATGTGTAAAGATTTTTCTGGGTATTAGGAATAGAATTAATGGGTTAAAGTTGCATAATCCCTCTAACTGGGTCATGCCAAACTTTACACAAAGTTGATGTGTAAATATTTCCATTATTCTACATCCTCAATTGACAGTGTCAGGGTTTAAGGGTGATCATGTGGATATTCCATACCTTTTTGTGTCATCATTTTTGTTATGTACAATGAAGACTGACATCAAGCCAAATAAATTCTCTTTACAGATAAAGAGCTCCAAGAATTCCTATTTTGCCACAGACAATGGCAATAATATTACAGAACTGATAAGTCAGGGGAAGAAATTGGTTTCATGAAGTAAGATCTAAGTATATGAAGAAAGTGTCACATTTAATGGTCAAGAAATACAGTTCCATATGACACAAATGTCATAATCTCTAACAGACTTGAGTGGTCTAATCTATAATAAGTATTTCACTTGTTGAAGTAGATTGATTTCATTTATTTAAAAAAATTCAAATTCTCTGAAGAAATTGATGTTTTATCTATAGCAAATTATGTTAAAGCCAGAAATTAATGTTCATGACAGTAGAATTTTAACTTCAGTATCTTCAACAAATATTATCAAAAAATATTACCAACCCATCAAAGAATATTACACCTAACCTAGTCCTGATATATTTCATTAGTTACATATCTGTTCTTTTTAGTTTTTTTTCCAGATGCTTAAAACTGTAGTAGATCCCTGTTACTTCAAAGTCAGACTCTTCTGTGTTATTTTTATTTTTCATAAGTGTTTCATCTTCAGTCTACGTTTCTCCATCTTCCTGAGGGTAATAGCAGTGTGGCGTAGTAGAAAAGCTCTGGAGCCACAGACCTATCTCCTTTCTCATCTGTCACTTTCTAGCTGAGTGCTCTTAGGCAAATCATTTAACCTCACTTAACTTTAAAAATTAAAAATTTATATATATAAATTATATATATGTAAAAATATAGCTGAGAAAACTGAGACTCTAGACAGTTAAATGAATTTCCCAAGGTCCCAAAGTTCCAGACTGACTTTAAAAGGCTATTCTCATACTGGTCATACCAGACCATCTGTGTGCTGCTTTTACCAAGCCATACCTGTTTTCTGAATTCCTTTTTAACAACATGAAATTTTCATTTATTGTTTTGTAACTGTTTCACACAAATAGTTCTGTTTCTCCTTTTAGAGAGTCAGTATTTGATGCAGAGCCTTTAGCGTATTTTATTTTTCACAGTCCTCCTCCCCACCCCTGCCAAGTATCACACTCCCATAAAAAAAGTGTTAGGTTTAAATAGTACTACCTCTAATTTACTTTTACCATTGTTTTAAACCTTTTGGTTTCACTGTTGTTTATATCCTTTTTTTATAGCTCATATCCGCGGCCACATGGCTCTCTCCATTTGGATGATGGTGAATACTGGTCCAGGGCAGCCTCTTACAATAAGGGAAAATCCCACCGACCCGTCTTTGAGAACAGCATGGACAAGATGTACAGGAACTTATACAAAAAGGCCTGTAGTTCTGTTTCTCATACACAGGAAAGCTTCTGAGACCATCCATGATAAACTGTGTGAATGTCCGTGTCAACCTCTCAATGAAATCGTTTGATGTGATCGATATCTGTATTCATTTTTTTTTAAAAACAGGTGGTTCATTGAGTAAAATAGTTAACACTGAATCAAGTTTATTACTTCAAATGGTGCATTTTCATAAACAAGCCTTTTTTATTGCAGGAGATTGTGCTGTTTCAGATGTCAGAGCTATGCCACACAATCACAACTTCAATCTCTGAGAGCATGCTTCTCACATATATCTCATATCAACATCTACAAATTGAACAGTTTCTTTCTAGAAATGTTCTTCTGCCCTAATCACCTTGTATTTTTCTTTTATTTTTAATTAATATTAACTTAGAAATGAACAGAAAGATATACTATATAAAATGAATTTCCCAAGAATTTAAACCCTGTTTTAACTGATAGTTTCTACTTTTCTTCTAGGTATATTTCTTAGCTCATAAGAAATAGCTTTTTTAATATTCATTTTTTTATTTGTTCTTTTTAGTTATACATGACAGTAGAAAGCTTATATAATCATTTTCTTCCTCTTTTCTTTAGTTCTTCTTTAGAAGAACTACTTTATAAGATACCTAAAATGTGTAAGATTAGACATAGCAGCGGCCATGTATAAACCGTGAATAACTAATTTTTAAGATAGAATGCTTTGCACAATTTTCTTCAAGGGCCATGCCTTTTGATGCAAGTAGAATCAGAAAATAGCCTATATCATCAAGTATGTAGAAACTCAGTAAAAATAGGGACTTGTAATTTAAACTCTTTGGCATTTTGAAGCAGCCTCACTTTATTGGACACTTGGAACCATAGGGAAATAAAATAATATGGCAGAGTGCTTTTTAGTTAGGCACTCAAAATTTTATTGGTTGAATAATAAAATGAGCTCCTCGTTTCCCATCCAACACATAACCTATGAATCCAGTGACACTTTGAAGATATGAAACAAAAGTCAGTTGCCAAATTCACCAGAGAGTGAATGAAGGGAAAGCAAAGTGTTTGAAATAAGTAAAATTTATTTACAAGCTTGAAGAGTTGACTACAAGATATTTTCTCATTGACTATCATTGGTTAAGTCCACAGTTGTGATTTAAAGAGAAAAAGAAATGACTTGCAGTCTACTGAAATTAAAATTAAAATGGGAAATTGGATAACTTTGTGTTAGGAAACAATATACATGTGTTATCTAATAATAGAACTTTTAACTTCAGGTTAAGAATGTTTTAGTATAGCAATCTGTGATATATAGAAAAGGGCATGGCAATATGAGCTGGAGTCCTAGGCTTTCTCCCATCCCTGCCATTTTCTAGTTGAATCTCTTTAATTCTCTAGTCCTTAGTTTCCTCAGCTGTCAAATAAAGGGAATGGTATGGCTGTTAAACCATGTTCTGTGGACCCAGACCATGTTCTAAGAGATGTTTATAGGAATGTAGATATAATTTTTTATTGGTCATGTAAGTTTCATGAAAGTTGGTTTGACACACACATGTGGGTGCATGTGTATGTGTCTTATTGAGTCCTACGTAGAATGGCAGGAATGAAAATGGATGCTATTAATGTGTGGGGGCAGCACTTATAAACTGGGGCTGTTAGCCAAGTTAGGTCCTAGGGTCTCCATAATCATACTGAAAACTACCATGTGGGAGACTTTAAGAAATTCTGGATAAACCTTTTACAGTATCTAGTAGAAAGTCTGACCCATAATTGATGCTTCTTAAATATTTATTGAATTAACCCAGAATTTCCTAACCTAAATTGAGCATATAACAATGTTGTTACAGCCACTACTCCCTGTTTCCCCAACTCCCCATTGCTCCACCCCAAGTGCTCTTATCTGGTACATTATCTGGTACATCATCCAACTGATGAAATGCTAACACTACACAAATACTGAGTTACCCTCTGGCTGTAGGTTAAATAATGTTTTGTACAACAAGCTTTTGAATTTTAGCATTGAATAATGAATGCTCTTTTTAGAAAAGCATATCCTCAGTGGAAATTAGTGTTTTTTTGGGAAAAGATGAAAAGTTCTTCTGTTTTAAAAGTTGCTGTTTAATGAAAATAACAAATTTGTATATCAAAGACAATATTATATACTATCACAGAAAATCTTCTGAATAAGTAACATGAAAATTACTTATTGTGCCTATGTCTGCTATCAGCTAAGAGCCACAAAAAGTAGAACTCAAAGAAAATTTAGAAACTGATGACCATCTTCCTATGGATTAAATTTGGCATATCTATAAAGAATGGGAGCATATTCTTAGATATACAGCATCTTTGCTGCATCTGATTATTTTCCATTTCCTAATGGAAGGATTGGTCTTTGTTGTTCTATTACTCTCACTTATTGTGTATTGTAGTGTTTTTAAATAGTAAAACCTTCAAGTACTAATATAGTTGTATTTTCTCATTCATAGAAGCAAAAGGTACAATTGTTTATTCCTATCCTTTATTTCCCATAAATGTGATAATAATCATTGGGCTTACTATGAAATATAAGTAAGATTGTTTTCTTCCTTTTATATATTTTCTTCTTTAAATAGAAAGGGAATTTTAGGAAAGAAAATGTTTAATTTAGCCAAGAAATGACGACATACCATTGGGAGAATCTTCCCTGGTTCTACTACTAGTTATGGTACTCCAAAATCATTTATCCTTCTTGAAACTCAGTTTTGTCACATATAAAGCATTGAAATGATTAATTTAAAATAATAATTTTAGCAGTCTAACATTTATATAATTGTACAATTGATTAATGTGTATGATCAGGAAGTCCTAGGCAGTGTAGTTGTGATTTGATTTCAAAGATTAAGCTCCTGATTAAAAACTAGGAGCAAGTAGAGAATCATTGTGTTTACTTGCTAATAATAGCTTTATTAAGATATAATTAGCTCTCAAAGTACATAATTAAGTAGTTTTTGCTATTTTCACAGAATTATGCAAACATAACTACTAGCTAATTACAAAATATCATCCCCCCCAAAAAAAATCCTTTAACAATTTGCAATTACTTTCCAATACCCTGTCCCCTCAACTCTTGGAAAACACTAATCTGCTTTCTGTCTCTCTACCTATTATGGACATTTCCTATAAATGGAAGCATATAATATGTGACCTATTGTGTCTACATTCTTTCACTTAGGATGTTTTCAGGGTTCATAAAAATATAACATGTTTCATTATTTAATTTATTTTTATTAGTAAATAATTCATTGTATGAATGTACCATGTTTTGTTTATCTATTCAGTTGATAAGACATTTGGGGAATTTTCACTTTGGGCTCATTATGAAATTTGCTATGAATATTATATTCAATTTTTTTTCCCAGGAAAATGCCAGTTTATTGAATATATTACACACATTGTCATTTTTGTTCCTTGTGATGACACTGAATGTGTTAGTACATGTGCTCTGATGAGGAAACTAAAAGCCAGAGGCAAGCTCATGAGTGGCTAAGCCAGGACTTGCATCCAGATCTTCTGGACCCAAAGCTCATGCTGATTAGATGACCTGGTGATGGGAAGAGGGAAATAAGGGTGGTTTCCCCAAAAGTATAACCAGAAAGTGTCATTAGCTTTATCATAACACCTCCTATGACCCAAATTTGATTCTTTTTTTTTTAAATTTTTTATTGTTGGCTGTTCAAAACATTACATAGTTCTTGATATATCATATTTCACACTTTGATTCAAGTGGGTTATGAGCTCCCATTTTTACCCCATATACAGATTGCAGAATCACATCAGTTACACATCCATTGATTTACATATTGCCATACTAGTGTCTGTTGTGTTCTGCTGCCTTTCCTATCCTCAATTTTTGTGTGGACATATTGTTTCATTTCTTGTGAGTACATACCTAGAAGTTGAATTTCTGTGTCATATGGACTTATGACATTCCAAGGTGGCCTACCTTTAAGAGGACCCCAGTAGCCTTTGACTCAGAGGACCTCAAAAGCCTTCTCTTGGATCATCCATGGCTTTTGTTTATGACAGCCTGTGGTTTTTGCCTTCATGGATCCAGGTGCCTGAGCTACTACCTACCCCAATAGGAGATGCTTCAGCCAGTGTCACTGTGGACATACTGACACTGGTTTCCAGTACAGTTACTGCATATAACTGGCCCTGACCCCATTACCCATACCAATTTTAACTACCTTGTATGCCTGTGACAAGTTCTTGTTACTGAAGGCATGCACTCAGTTGGCCCTGGCTTTTGCCATAGTATATACAAGCACTGCTGGTTTGTATCACTGTATGCTTGCCTTCTTCCAGCCCTCAACAGCATATGTACTTGCTATTGATACACTGCTGGTTTGTACCACTATACATGTTCCAGCTCATAGCCACCTTTCACTGCTCCACTACTGGCTCTAGCTTTTGCAAACATATGTACTCACATCATCAGCTCTGGCCTTTCCCTATGTGGGTGCACTCATCATTGGCCTCAAAAGCCCCAAGGACCCCCAACAACCCCTGTGGATACCATAGAACCCTACAGTATTCACTGCTGAGGACCACACTGGTGGTCAGTGTTTTAGACCTCAGCTGCCTGAGCTATTGTGCCACTTATCCTACCCTCCTGCAGATCTGAAGTTGTGGTGGCATGCCCCTTCATTTGGTTCTACATGTACCACTAGTCCCAGTGCCATGGCATGTTCATGCTCCTCCAAAGATAGTCTGTTAAATTTGATTTCTCCAAATTGATGACTCCAATGCAAGAGTACAGGGAAACATGATACCATCAAAAGTATACAATACATTTTAACTTACCTTAAACAAATGGAAGAAAGTGAAACATGAATTACCTGACAAAAATTCAAAATAATTATTTTAATGAAGCTCAGTAAGATAACAAGATAACACAGACTAACAAAAACAGGAAAACAAACCATGAACAAAATGTTGAGACGCCCAACAAAGAGAATAAAATACAACAAATTCTCAAGCTGAAGAATACAATGAACTAAAAAATGCACTAGAGAGCTTCAAGATCAGACTTAAACAGAAGAACTATTGAATTCAAAAATAGATTATTTAGTTGGAGGGAAAAATGAAAAGTATATAGTATTAATGGGACAGTGCAAATAACCAATACATGCATTATAAAAGGTTAAAAAGGAGATATAAAGGGGCAGCAGGCTTTTAAAGAAATAACTGAAACTTTTCAAACCTTGGAAGTAGACATCCAGACTCAAGAGAAATAGAAGACAAGACATCCAGAAGAGCCCAAAATGATTGAATAAAAAGATGTTTACAATGAAATGCATTACAATTAAACTGCCAAAATACAATGGACCTTTGTAAAAACTACCAGTGGATTTCTTAACAAACCTCGGAAGCCAGGATTCATATGATTAAAGCAGTGAAATAACTGAAAAGAAGTGTATCTTGAAAAGCTATCCTTTAAAAATGAATGGGTGATAAAATCTTTCCCAGACCAAAACGGAGGGTGTTTGTCCTACCTGCTTAAGGGAGTTCTTCAAGGAAAATATAAAGAATGCTAAATAGCAACTTGATAGAATATGAAAATATAAATCCCACAGATAAAATCAAATATAGAGTGAAATAGGAGATAATTTAACACTGTAATGGTGGTGTGCTAGTAATCTTTAATCCTAATATAGAGGTTAAAAAACAAGTATTGAGGGGCTGGGGATATAGCTCAGTTGGTAGAGTGCTTGCCTCACATTCACAAGGCCCTGGATTCAATCCCCAGTACCCTTACTCCCCCCCAAAAAAGAAATTGTGTGTGTGTGTAGACTAACTGTAATGACAAAAATTCAGTAAACAGTTCACTATACAAAAAAGCAAACTCTGATTTCAAAAACATGAAGTATATG
Organism: Marmota marmota marmota; assembly: GCF_001458135.2. Classification (NCBI taxonomy): domain Eukaryota; kingdom Metazoa; phylum Chordata; class Mammalia; order Rodentia; family Sciuridae; genus Marmota; species Marmota marmota. The sequence continues at coordinate 16,965,080 of NW_026000082.1, forward strand.
TAGAAGAAGCTAAAATTGTTTTGTTTGTAATTGAACATAAGTTGTTAGCAAATTAAAATAGATGGCTACATACCAGAAGTTTCATACAATAAACCACAAAGGAAAAAAGTATAGATATACAAAAGATAGAGAAGGTAATCAAACCAAATTACTATGAAAAATAAGGAAGACAGGAATATAGGAATAAAATACTTGCAAATCAGAGAACAGGTTAATAAAATGGCAGTAGCAAGTTTTTATTTACCAGTCATTAACAGTAAATGTAAATGGATGAAACTTCCCAATAAAAAGACATATAATAAACAGATAAAAAAAACCAAAACCTAGCTGTATTCTGTCTGCAAGAGATATTTTGGGTATGAAAGCTGAAAGTGAAGGATGAAAGATTTTCCATCCAAGGGCTTACCAAAGACAACAGGAGCAGCTATACCTTTATCAGACAAAATGGACTTTAAGTCAAAAACTATAGAGACAATATTATTGTATAATGAAAGATTCAAGTCAATGGAAAAATATAACAATTATAAATCTATCTGCATCCAACATTAGAGCACCCTAAAGTATAAAGCATATATATTTGAATAAGAAAATTGACAACAAAATGATAATACTAGGAGGCCTAAAACACCTAGTTTAAAGTTGCTTTTCTGAAACAATAAATTGTCAAACCCTTAGAATAACTAAGAAAAAATAACTTTCAGATAAAATTAGGAGACATTACAATGGATGACAGAGAAATAAAAGATATCATAGTCTATTATACATTATATACCAAAAAATTTAGTAACCTATGTAAAAAGGATAAATTCAACCACTCAGAAACTAAAAGAGTTTCAAGACTGAATCAGGAAGAAATAACTTGACCAATTACAAGAAATTCAATTCTCCTTGAATTTCAACCAAGCCCAACATCCAATGGCTTCATGGGTGAATTGTTTCACATATGCAAGGAAAATTAACACTATTTCAAAACATGAAAGCTAAACACTCAAACTCATTTTGTGATACCAGCATCACCCTGATTCCAAAACCAAAAACACTACAAGAAACCTTAAATCTCTGATGAGCAAATATACAGAAACATTTGGTAAAATACTAGAAAATTAGTTCAGTAACACATTAAAAAGATCATATGTCAGAATCAAATGGTATTTAAGGATAAATACCATTTGATTCTGACATATGATCTCTGTATCCTTGGGATACAGAGATAGTTCAATATACAAAAATAACTGTGATATATAAAGAATGAAATACAAACCAAATGTTCATCCTAACAGATGCTGAAAGGCTTTGTCAAAATTCAATATCCTTTCATGATAAGGAATTTAATGAAATACCCATAGCTAGCATTTATATTACTCCAACTTCTGTTATTGTAAAAAAATACATGATATAATCAACTTTAAAAGAACACAGGTTTATTTTAGCTCACGATTTTGGAGGTTCCAGCTCATGATTGGCTCACTGCTTTGGGGTTTGGACATACATTATGGTGGGAAGTGTGCAGTGGGGCAAAGATGTTTACTTTGTGGCTCAGTTGTGAAAAAGAGACCAGAATATCAGTCTTTTTCAAGAGTATGATCCCAGTGACCTAAACTCTTTCACTAGATCCCACCTATTAAAGTTTCCACCACCACCCAAAAAGCACCATTCTGGGGAACAAACCTTTAAACACATGGGCCTTTGAGGGACTTAAGGTCCAAACTATAATTTATGGGAAAAAACTTGAAAATGTTTCTTCTGTGGTCTGGGGCATAGCAAGAGGCCCCCTTCACTGTGGTTCAACATATTATTGGAAGTTTTAGTCTGAATAATTAGGCAAAATTTTAAAGGGCACCCAAATTATAAAGGAGATGCAAAAGTATCTCTGCAGATGACACTATCATATTTATTAAAACCCTAAAGATCTACACAAAATCTGATAAAATTAATAAATTCAATTAAGCTTCAGGATACAAAATCATCACATAAAACTCAGTATCATTTACAGTCACTAACATTGAACTATCTGAAAGAAAAAATAAAACAATACCATGTAAGTTAGTTTTTAAAAAAAGGCTCTGGGATTAACCAAAGAAGTGAAAAATTGTACATGGAAATTTTGACACATTGATGAAATTTTAAAAGACTAATGTTGGAAGGATATACCATGTTTATGGACTAGGAACTTTTTTTTTTTTTTTTTGGTACCAAGGATTGAACTCATAGGCACTTAACCACTGAGCCACATCCCCAGCCCTTTTTTATATTTTATTTTGAGACAGGGTCTCACTGAGTTGCTTAGGGACTTGCTAAGTTGCTGAGGCTGGCTTTGAACTTAGGATCCTCCTGTACCAGCCAAACCACTGGGATTACAGGCATGTGCCACTGAGCCTGTCCGTGTTCATGGATTGGAATACAGTACTGTTAAATGCCTATACTACCCAAAGTCATCTCCATATGCAGTTTTTATTAAAATCCCACTGGCTTTTTTTATTTTTACAAAGCTGGAGAAAACAGTCTATTCATTTGGAACATAAAAGTCCTTAAATAGGCAAAGTCATTTTGAACAAGAATAAAGCTGGAGATATTAGTCTTTCTGACTTCAAATTATACTAAAAAATCTGTAGTAAATCACTGTGGCACTGACAAAAAAAAAAACAAAACCACAGATATAAACAAATAGAGGAAGGAGGCCAAAAGTAAAACCTTGCATATGTAGTCAAGTAATCTTTGGCAAGGGTGTCAATAATGCAAAATGTGGAATAATCTCTTTTAAAAATGATGTGCTAACTGGCCATTACCCAAAAGACAAAAGATACAAAGTGTTGTTGATGCAGAGAAAAGGGAACCTCTGTATACTGTTTGTGAGAATATACATAATCACTGTGGAAATCAGTTTGAAATTTTTCTCAGGAAATGAAGGATAAAATTACCATATGACCCAACAATCCCTCTTCAAGAGTTATAGCCAAAGAATTGAAATCGGGGTCACCAAGAGATATCTGCACTCCTATTTTTTCTTATAGCATTATTAAAAATAGCCATAATATGGAATCAACTTTTATATCTATCAACAGATGAATGAATAAAGAAAATTGTGTGTGTACAATGGAATACTACCCTGAATATTGATGGTAGGACAGGCATACTAGTCACCATTTAAAAGAGAAGGAAGTCTTGCCATTTGTTATGTGGATGAAGCTGGAAGACACTGTGTGAAGCAAATTCAGCAAAACAGAAAAAAAATCCTACATGATCTGACTTATATGGGAATCCAAAACAAACTCATAGGAGGAGGGGAGAGGATGATGGTGGTTGAGAGCCATTAGAGTACATAAGGAAATGAGGTGATGTTGGTCAAGGGGTATAAAGTTTCCACTGTGTACTGGACCTAATAGGTTTCTGAACTCAAGATTCAAGGAGCTTACCCTGAATATTGATGGTAGGACAGACAAGTTAAAAAAAACTGTTAATATATATGAATTGACTCAGTTTTGCATATTCTGTGTAAGCTCTTGTGTTATAGGTGCATTTCTTCATCTTTGTATCACCAGCACCATAAGTTAGGCATATCTTTATTATAGCACTTAGCAAACCAAATTATCAGTGACTCCCTTAACTCTTCCTGCTGGTCAGTGATGTCACACGTCATTTATCTCTGTATCCTATGGCTCATGGGAGATGTTCAATATTTGTTGAATGACTGCATTAAAAAATTCATGATGGGCCATTAAAAGCAATGCAAAGTCTAACTCTGTCCAGATATAAGAATTGAGATGTCCTGACTGATAACCCTTTACTATCAGCAAGTGCTTGCAGCCATGAGACAGAAGAAATGGAAAAGATAGTAGAAAAAACATGGTTTGTCCCATGGTGCTCAAGAAGAAAGCCATAGTTCCTCAATTCAATTAGTTAATGATTCTGTAGCATAGTTTTTCAAAAGTATATTCTTGAATTATTTTTTAAAAAGTATAATGGCTTGCTTTTTTGTCTGTCTGTCTAACCAAGATTCACAGAGCTTATTATATGAGTAGGACCACCTCCTAAACTGCTACTGCAAGAGATGATAAGTATAGTGTTAGGCAATAGATCAAGGAAGAAATTACGTACAGTTGTTCTGGGCACCTTATATTGCAATGGAATTTAAATCCCTTCTATGAAATGCAAATTTTTTAGTTCCCAAGAAGACCCTTAAAAATCATTTTTTCCCAATGTCTTATCTTTTGTAATTCACAAAGCAGTTCATTTTTGACTGAAGGATTGTATCTTCTAGCGCTCATACATAACCGTCCTAGAACTTGTGCTTATCTCTCTTAATTCATAAAAGGTATAATGTGAATATTGAAGTAAAATAGTCTCAATGAAATGCAATCTTTTATATATCTTAAATTTTAGTATATTGCATTCAAGCTGGGTTAAATAATGTACATGAGCCTGATGGAAGAGAATGTATTCTGCTTGGATTTGTATAGTGTTTGAATGTTTTCAGGTTTGTGGGGGAGTGAGAAAGTGCTTGTTTTTGTTTTAATCCCCATGCCTCTTCAGTATATATTTTTGAAGTTCTTAAACCAAGGGAATTAGACTAATATTCATTCAAGGCTGTAATCTGTACTTGGTGATTTGTATACCTTATCTGACTTGATTTTCACAACATGTCTATGACCTAGGGAAGTTATGTGAAATTTCAGTTTTACAGATGAGGAAACTCCTCAGCTTTAAACTACTGTAATTGGTCAGTGGTAAATAACAGCTAGTAAATGGTAATGTTGGACTTGAATCTAAATACAACTCTGCCTCTATAATAGGTAAGCAGTTTAAAAAAACTCCACTTGTTATAGTTCTTGTTTCAAAATGGTGGAGCTGATACCTCTTCAGAAAGAAGCTAAGTGGATTCAAATGAAAACTTAATGCATTAAAATGTAAGGACATTGCCTGAAGATGTATTTTAACTGATCCAAGATCTCATAGAGACCATAGTTAATGTATAGGATAGCTCCACATACAGGACTTTGGATATGGTTCCTTTAGATATCCTTCCTTTGGGTATGTTTCCCCAGCCATGTTCTTTAGTTGAGCAATGACAGAGTCAAGCCTCATTACATTTCTGTTAAAGTAAAAGTTTAAAGAAATTTCTGTGTTTATGATATAGTTCAGAAAGAAGATATTAGAAAAACCCTTAGTGAAAAACAATGTCTTGGAACATATATAATTGAATTGAAAACAAGTGCATCCTGGTAGTGATTTCTGCTTATCAATGAAGGTAATTAATTCTTCACTAATTTACTTGAGTTTTTTTTTGTTTTTTTAAGTGTAATTAGTGAGTTTTGCAAACAAAGAGTGGAGGAAATTTATGCATGTACGGTTTTTCAACTAATATATTCATATTTCCATTACCTGGGATTGAAAACAATGTTGCATAGTAGGAAAAAGTACTTCCAACTTTTCTGGACTTCATTTTTGTCTGTTTATGAAATAGGATATTAATAACTATTGCCCTTCATTCTTCAGAGAAGTAATAGGATTAAATGGGCAAGTATCTTTGACCATTCCCAGACATATAATCATAATACCTTGCTTTTATGAATGATCTGGGAAACTGAAGTCTGCAGCTTAGAGTGTTCCATACTGCCTAGAAGCAAAACTATGGACTCTAGAGCTGAACAGAATCACTGTTACCTTTTCTGTCACCTCTATGTTAAAGTGAACTTTTGTGAAGATGTTTCTCATTTGTAAGAATAAAAGCCATTTCATATAGTTGTCCGATCCTTTGAAGAGTCAGTATGTGTGGAGCATGTGGTGCGATGCATGAGGCTCAGTAAAGGGTGACTGCAACTACTGAGAGTCTAAGTCAGTGGAGAGAGCATTTTGGAAGATCTTAAGGATCTGAGTAGAGGAAAATAGTGGAGATGAGCTATGTGAATAAATATGGAGAAATATTTACAAATTTTTAAAGATATAAGACCAAATTATTCAGTGTTTTGTATGATCTATAAGTTTTCTAGTTAATTTATGTAGGCTGTATGATTTAGCGTAAAGGACAGTTTACACCTGGGTTTGAATTTTGTACTGTGGTGAAATCAGAAATCTTGAACCTTAATTTTATTACTTATAAATAGGGATAATATCCACCAAGGCTGGGTACTTTAAAGACTATATGAGGTAGTAAATGCAAAGTGACTAGTATTGTATCTAACAAACAGTAGATGCCTAAAAATTATTAGTTCCTTTTTCCTCTCAATAGTTTCATTGTTTTGCACTCAAATCCACACAGGCATAGATAATTCCTCCACCATCATTATTTCTTTTTTAAAAAAGAAACATGTACCTTGACAATTGAAACTAAACATGAATTCAGTTTCTGAAAATATTGTCCCTTTGAACTTTATGTGTGACTTTTCATTAGTTAAGATATTATTTTTGAAATAAAAGTAATTTGTTTTGAGACTATATCCTCTGAAACTAATTTTAATTCTAGGAGGTTTGTTTTATCTGTTTTGGATTTAGATGTTTTATAAAAAACCATATTCTTCTTAGAGGATGTTAGAGTTAGAAATTAATCATCCTAGTTTAACAGAAGTGACCCTGGATCTTCTCAACTAGATGAAGATTTCTATAACTTTTAGGAATTTTTTAATGAATTTTTAAGTTATAAGGCTGTATGTGTACACATGTGAGCATTTTATTTTAGCTATTATATCTTATTAGTTATGAATTACTCACTTCTCAGAAAAGTAGCCTAGTGATTATATATATGACATCCATAGTCATACAGCTAGATTCAGATCCTGCTTCAGTCACTTAACTATATGACCTTAGACAAATTACCTGATGTCTTTGTGTTTTAGTTTGATCATTGTAAAACAAAGATATTTTCAATACCATTGGATTATTTTGAAGATTAAATCAGTTCACAATTAAACAAGTGCTTAAAACAAGGCTTAGCACAGAAGAGCTCTAGAAATGACATTTGTGGTAGTGGTTGTTATATAATTTACAATATATTAAACCCACCTAAATATTTATTTTCTGAAACAATTACTTAGTATTCCTTTCCTTCCCTACTTTAAATAAACTTGTAGCTAAATAAAAAGTTACATTGAAAAGAAATTACCACTCTATCCAACAAGGATATGTTAAAAATATTTTGAATTTTCCTAAAATATAGGAAAAATTATGCTATCCCATTCTCTGTGGCCCAGCAGTGGTTCACATATGATATATTCCTACCACTGTGCTGCATAAAGAATGCATTTTGGCATAGACACTGCATGATTTGGAAAGGTTTGTGTTGATAATCTTAAACAAAAACAGTCAAAATCATTTCAGTTCCACTGGAAACCCAGTGGGGAATTGTTTTTTTTTGGCCAAATGAGGGAAAAGATGCCAGCATTTGAGTTAGGAAGTATTTTATGTTGGGAACATAAAAGAAAAAAAAATCTGACTTTATTGAATTTTTACCTACCAAACATTTAAAGCTTTGGAAAGGCTATTTTTTGCTAGACCGTTTAATAAATAATAGCGTGTGTTGTATTAGTCAGTTATCATCTTGACATACTTTTACCTATTTTATTGTATCCTTCCATAATATGTATGTACATGACCTTCACAGTCATACTGCTAGATTTAGATCCTGTGAATTAGGTAGGGCAGGAATTATAACTTACATTTTATCAAGGGGCAAAACTCAAGTTTGGGTTAAGCAAGTATTATATATATAGGTCACATGGTGGGATTATAAGGAGCTGAACTAGGGGCTTACACCCAAATATTAGTATTTTATCACAAATACATTTGCTTTCCCCTATATTATTTGATTTTCTTTAGGCATTGAATTTAATGTGGGATTTTAAGCATTTATATTTGATTCACAGTGATTTACCCATTTTTATGATGGAGGAGGCTCATTTCCCATTATTTAGAACATCTTATGTTTGTGAATAACTTTGAACATTTGTTTTTGTACTTCTGACTCTCCCTTTTGGTCAGTTCTACTATTTATTAACCCATCTCTGCTACATTGAACAGGGAGGAACATTAAAATAGTCAATTTGTAACTTGTCAGCAGTTAGTTGTATTAGAAAGGTTAGTATAGAAGAGCCTGTAGGACTTAAAAAAATCCAGTGATCTTATTACCATATGTAATAGGAAATTATAATAATTTGGAAAGATTTTCCCTAGGAATAGCCTCAGAACTAGAATATCTGAGACATACATGATATTCATCGTAGTTAAATGTACATGACTACATAACAGCCAGGACTAAAGCTGTGTGGCTTTTGGTTATTTGTTTTCAAGGTTAGTGGTTCCAACCCCTAACTGATCAGACTCACTCATGTTAAAAATCTCAACCTCTAGAGATCTTGATGCAGAAAATCTAAAAATATATTTTAAGAAATTTCTCTAGATGGTTTTAATGCTTGCCCAGCTTGTCCGGGACTTTTTTCCTGTTTTTAGTTTCTCCTTCTTTTAAAACATTTTCATTGTTGTAGCCTCTTCATCATGTGAGTGGTCTTTTGTGTTTTAGAAAAATAGGAACAAAATGGCTTGGGCTCCAGTAAGAACAATGGTTGGTCCTTGATTTCCATGGGAATTATATTTATTTTTCGTTATCCATGGCTAACTTTTAAATCCTGGGTTGTCATTTCTTCCCCTTCATCTAAGCAATTAACAAGGTCATTCATTTATGCATTCATTAAGCAAAAGATGAGTACCTTCTATGAGCTAGAAATTATGAGTACCACTGGGCAAATGTAAAATAAATAAGAAGCTATATCCTGCCTTCTCACAAACACATGACATTGTATTGTAAAATGTTAGGTGTATTATGCATATGCACACTACAAATGTGCATGGTAGAGATGTTAGATGGACACTTAGCAGTGTGAATGTGGAAGCAACCTCTTCCTTAAGAATGAAGGAACATACCATAGAGGAATCAGCCTTTCATTTTGATCTTAAGGAATGTTTTTTAGAAGAGGAGGGGCAGGGCATTAGAGCTTGCATAGAGGCACAAGGAATCCCAGTTTATTCAGAGAACTGAAAGAAGTGCTGTATGGTTAAGGTATTAAAATACGTAGTGAAATTGGGTCCAAGATAACATTGAAATGTATGCTCAAGTCACATCAAGGCCCTTCTTTGGATGCCTTATTATAGAATTCAGATTTTTCCCTCTTCTAGAACAGTCCTTGAATATTCAAGTAATGCCATTTCATTCTTGTAGTATCATTAAGCAGATTTATCTGACATTCAAAATACCATTTTAAGGTCAAGGGTAAGAGTTTTGTGGCCTGTGCTTATCGGGGCCATTTTTCATTTGTCAGCATATTTAGTGAGCACTTGTGCATTGAATAATGTAAATAACACACCAAAAAGTGATGACTTCTTAAATATTCTCACAGGATTTCCATTCTACTTTATCAGATAAGTATTTGAAAATACAGCAAGAGATATCAAAGGAATCTTTATTTGCTGAGGAGTTATGAGTAGTATGGGATCAAAGGATAGAGACTAAAGTCATTTGTCTGAAAAGGCTTTGAGGGTACAGAAGAGTGGCAGAGTTCAGTCTGAAGGATGAGTCGGATTCAGGTTCAGGTAGGAAAAGAGAAAAGTACTTTAAGAGGTGGATGGAGCAGCAGCCTAAATAGGCAAGGGTTAGAAAAAGGCTGGGGCAACAAGTTGATGGCTGGCTGGAGCTAGAGTGTCAGGGCCCGTGAGGGAGTGTGGACAGTAAGGACACGTGGACTCTAAAGAAATAAAACTTTCACAGATAGTATGAATTTCTGAATTGACTTAATCCATCCTAAAGATGTCCCAAAAACTCAAAGCTCAGCTGAACTTTTAAAAATAAAAATTAGCTAATATGAAAGTATTTCCTGGCAGTAAGATACTTTCAAACTTTCACTAATTGGCAGAGATTTTCCAGCTTTAACCCATGTTGTTTAAATGCAATGGAAAAAGCTTTAGATATCTTTTTATGTTTGATTTAAACTTCATTTTCCCCCAAAATGGGAAATATGGCCTTTGGCCCTGTGTGCACAAAAGTAGCACTATTGTCACATCTTCATCTGCTAGATGCCTGTGTTTTTAGTGGATATTCATCATTCATTGTCTGCAAATGCCAATTTGCAAGGATAATTCTTTTCCTTGGGTCAAGAATGAAACTATATAGATAAAAGAGTCCCCATTTCTTAATCATCAAAGATTAATATAAAAATAGTTTATGATAAACTTAGAATCATTATTGTTTTGTATAAGTTTTTCCAAATAAGTATTTTAAGTTTAATTGGACTTTTCATATTATTTTCTGATTTTAAAAAGTGGCACTGCATAACCATTAAAAGGTTCAGAGAAATAGTTATATGAAAGTAAGAGCATTGAGACAACTTGATAATATTTTTATACATTTTACTGCAATATTCTACACATTTTTGAAAGATTTTGTAGCCTACAAGATGTTGATGTACATACTATTTTCTACATAGTTTTCTAAAATGATACATAAATAACATTTCTTACTGGCTATCTAATATTACTTTGATATATTGATATACCACAAAGCAATTTAACCACTCCACTATTCTTAGTTTTTTTTTCTTTCCATATTGTGTGTGTGTTTAAGTTGGGGAGAAATGTGCTTACACCAGAGGTAGGTCATCTGATCTACTGATGCAGTGTGCAAGCAGAAATGGATGACAGAAGGGATGTTCTTCCATCCTTATTTGTTTGTACCAGAACCTTCCATTGTTTACATACATTTTAGCCTCAGTGCCATTTTCAGAAGCTTTATTTGTCTCACTTACTATTTTGGTTTGGATAAAGCTTAAATATAAAAATCCATCTGTGAAGCATATTGTATATTCACATTGAAGGCTAAAAACCCATTTTTAATTAAAACTTTATTCAGCACTCATGGTTCACTTTGTCCTGCTTCTATTATGAAACACTTCAGTCTTCTTCCTAAAACACATATGTCTTGAACATTTCAAGATGTTCCTTGTTGTTCAGGCAGAACTAGTTTCTTTATGCTGTCAGCTCACTGCCATATGTTCCAACTGTTCATTTTGCTTCTCTTTCTGGCATTTACGGAGGCAACATCTTGTATGTAATTCAAGTTAGTTTCATTCCCTTCTCTTTTATGAAATTTGTCAGAAAGTAGAACAGCAAACTGGAAACACTGAATAATACTCTGGCATGTTATCTTATACATGGTTATGAAGCAATTAACCTTTAAGTTATAATGTTTTTGAGGAATGAAGAGAAGATGTGTCTAATGACATCCAGAGTCTTTTTAGAGGTGAACAATTATAATTAAAATAGTGCTGATATTATTTGGTAACAGCACACATTATAGAAATCGTAATTCTTTAGCACTGACTATTAAACCAAATGCTAAGACTGAGTGGGAGGTATGGGGGAAGAAACATAAATCAGATCGTCGCTTTATTTTTAGCAACACACCACCATGTTCTCACCAGGAAGTCTCTGGTCAGGATTGTCCATACCATTCAAATGGTTTTAAGATCATTTATGTTCTATCTCATGTTAGTTTAGGTGAGCTAGTTAAAAAGTAATAGTGTTTATGTTGATCTGAATTGGAAAAGGCAATAATATCTAATATCATCAGAAAGTTTGCCTTCCTTTTACAAATAGTTTTTTTTTGTTTGTTTATTTTATTTTATTTTATTTTTTTACCACCTAAAGTGGTAAAAACCTTTCCTATGTGATCTTTAAAAAGTGAGTCCTGGATATCTGAGTTTTTGAAATTGTCTCTCGAGTTATATTTTAATTTATTCTTTTAAGTATAATAAGTCAAATATCTTCTAAATTTATCACATATTTTCTGTTCTTTTTAAACATACTGAATATGTTTTATTTGTTTTATAAGCTTTATTGATATATAATTAATAACAAAAAGTATGCCTATTTAAGCTACACAGTGTGATGCTTTGATTCATGAATGTACACATTGGATGATTCTGGCTTACCAATACAAATGCCAGTAGTGTATCTTGCTAGAACCAACGCAGGGCTATTGAGGTAGGGTACAGTCATTTGTGTCTGCAATGATTGCCTCCTTTATACTAATCTGTCTCAATCTGATTTTGTTTTTAGCATTAATATTTACTTGGAGTTTTTCTTTTCCTGGCTGACGATTGGCACATATTATTTCAGAATTTATTTTCCCCTTAAATTTGCTGCTCATGTTGTAGAGTAGACTTTGGGACCAGGTTACCAATATGATGCTATCTATCATAGATCTTTATCTTATGGCAGAGTAAGAGGTACAGTGTCGTATAGTTAAAGTCATGGACTTGGTCAAATCAGTCTGATTTGAGTCCTATCAGTATTATGAAGCAATTGTATGAGTTGGTGGCAAAATGAATTATGCTGTACCTGTTTCCTTATCTGAAATAATACCTAGCGCCAGGGCTGCCATGCACTGTGGGAGCCACCTGTGCACTAAGGTCCTGCCTAATTCAGTTAGGCTAGAAGAATTAAACAAGATAATATGTGCACAATATTTAGCACAATGACTGGAACATATTAATGTCCAGTGAAAATTAACTACTGTTCATTAAGAAGCTATAATTGTAAAAAATGAATTTGTGTACATTTCCTCTTATTTATAAGTTTACGCATTTCTATTTTGTTTTAAAAAAAAGACAAACTATGTGTCCCTGAAATTAAAATGAGTAGAAAGCAAGACATATTTTTCTTAATTTTCTGGGCTTCAAAATTTATTTTTGAAATATGCAGGAAATATACAAAAACAAATCAAAGAAAAACAAAACAAAAAACTAAATTCCCCTAAAAATTTTTAAATGAACAACGCTTCCTCCCCAACAAACTTAGTTTTTTTGATTAATGCTATTGCATAGGAGTCCCAAATAAATTTACTCTTATTAAGGCCTCTGTTCTGTGACCATCCAGCATTTCCATTAGAAATATTTTCCATCAGTTTTGTGACCCTGAAGCTTATAGAGGTTTATTTTTTCTTCCTCTTTTATATCCAGGAGCAAGGCTATTTAGAATGGGTTAGTTGATTAGACCATCTGACTCGGAAAATGGGACAGCCATGAATTTGGCTGAAGATTCAGAAACATGGCTAGAGGACGATGATTATTACCAGACTTCAGATGTCAGCAAACACTTCAGGGTTGTAGGAGAAAGAAAATAAAATACATAAGGCTTAATAGCTTTTGCTATGTGGGTCTTTGGGGCAGGTTGGATGGAGTTATTTGCTGAGCCCATGATAGTCTTTTTGTTACTTGTCCAGCTAGATTAATCGAAGCCTGTTACTTACTCTATCTGATAAAATAGAAAAGAGCTAATAGCTACTCCCCAGTACATGGAGAAAATATAGGTGTCTGTGGTTCAGTTAGAGTCTGAATGCAGAGACCTCATCAGCTTAGCTTGGGATTATAGCAAGTATTACAAATAGGCCAAGTTGAAGGAGCTTGGTGTGAGACATTTAGACCCCGTCACAGAGTCTGGGCTGGAATTTGTTGTGCAGGATGTTGACTGGGGAGTTCCTTTGGATCCATACCAGTGGGAGGAAAGAGAAGGATTAGAAATTGGGCAGAGGGAGAAGTTGAGCTGAGATGCAGGCCTGACAGTGGCCTTGGTCAAACCTGCGGTAAGGTCTGGCACTAAAATGGCCCATCAGAGTTGTCTCATGTGAGGCTGTAGTAGCCAGTGCCTTCATACTTATTAGTTATTGGACCACTCTCTAGATAATGGGACTCCTGGCAAAGTGAGGCAGGCCCTGATGAGGCTATAATTGGAGGTTGCCTCTCCACTGAACTGCCAGCAGCTGGGGTGACATATCTTTCCTTGAAGATACATCACCCTGTCTGTGCTTCTCCTCCAATTTTATCATAACATATGGGATCCAACCCCACTTGTAGAAGCATACCCAGACACCCACTCTGTCTCCAATTCTCCCAAATAAAGTCTAAAGTAACTCACTAGCCCCCAATTATCTACATCACCAAACCAACACAAAACCATAGATCTTATACTAAGTCTACAAGATGGGTACTGTTTCTTCCAAGCAGGAGTTATAAAGAAGGCTTACAGCCCTGATCACTCCACCAGGCTATAGAGGTACTAATAACTATTTGGCAATGCCAGTGGGATATCCAAAAGGTACCTCAAAATAAATATGCTAAAAAATGAAATATCATTTTTTCTTTCCTCTCAAGACCAAGTCTGTTTTCTGCTCTGAATGTATTAAGGCATCCATACTCCAGTTCTGAAGTCTGGGAATTGTTCTTGATTCTCTCATTTCTCCTGGAGTCCCTAAGTCTTCAGATTTTACTTCAGAAATGCCTTTTAAATTCAGTTCTCCCTCATCCTTCACCACTGTTGTCCTAATATAGACCCTAGTTATCTTTTTGTAATTTTCATTTTTAATTTTAATTTATTTTTAAGGATACATAAAAGCATAAAAGTTCTAAGCAACTCTGCAGGACCCTGTCTCTAACTAAAATATTTAAATCTTGAGGCTGGGAATGTGGCTTATTGGTTAAGAATGCCCCTCATTCTTCAGTACCAAAAAAAACCACATTAAAGTTGAATATATTAATGGGTTAATCATCCTGAACATACCCATAACTCTCCCTGTCCCTACCTTCCTTCCCCTTCTGGTAACTTCTACTTTCTGTCTCTCTGAATCTACCTATTGTAGGTACCTCATATAATTGGAATCATGTGATATTTATCCCTTTGTGTCTGGATTATTTCAGTAAGCATGTGTTTAAGATGCATCTATGTTGCAATATATATCAAAATTTCACTCATTTGTATGAGGACTACTGTGTGTATATACCATATTTTGTTTGACCATTCATGCATTGATATACTCTTCTCTTTATTTCCAGTGATCCTGCAAAAACCTCATAAATTTTCATCCCTTGGCAGTTTCTGATTGTATAATTTATTTTCTCTATATTGCCAGAATAATGTTACTAAATCAAATAAGATGCTACTTGTATATATTCCTTCTCTGTACCCTCCCTGACACTGTCCCATTCTTGCTACACCATGTCACCCAGTTTATGGTGGCATTCAGTGTCTTCAGTATCACTTCTTCCTCATCCCCAGGCTTGCCTGCTTTATACTGCCCTGTTCCCTATGCACCTGCCTCACCAACTACCTCACTGACCTCCCAATGTCATGCTCTTTTGCTTACTTGTTTTGCTTCATACATTTTTGTTTTGTAGTGCTTTTGTGGGGGTGGAGTTAAATTTTGAAATTCATGATAAATGTCTTTTCCCATGAAGTCTTCCCCAATCCCCCCAGTTAATTCTTTGCTCTTTTCTTTATTTTCCCAAAATGTTTGTTCCTTCCTTTAATTTCACTCTTTATTGCAATTCTCTGCAATAATCTTGCTTACTTGCCTACCTTTTTATATGACCTATGTTTGAACTGTAGATTTATTTTTAATATTTATTCAATAAGTCTAGTCAAGAGCAGCATTCCACAAGAAATCTGCATAAATAGGGGCAAGGCTGAATGTGGCATCAGAAGTCTGAATTCAAGGACCAATTTGGCCATTAAGTGGCAGGACTAGGACACAGCTCTTCATCTCTGTGAGTTTGTTTCTCCATTTGTAAATGACTTGCCATCCTAGAGTGGTGTTGAGGACTAATGAGATGATGGATGTGGAGACATCTTTATACAGTAATTGTGAGGCTGTTTTTAAATACCAGTTTTATTAGTCTTCTATAGGGAGTTTTCACCTTTGTGAATTATTCCTTTAAGAAGAAATCACAAATAATGAGAATGTAATATTGAAGCAAATGATTCATTTGAGTTATCTTCATATTGTTCAGTTTGTATAAGTGGTTGGAAACTGCAGGGATGCAGTGTCTAGTTGGGGAAAGAAGAACTTTTCAGTTGTTCCTGTGGTTCAGTGATGGGCACTCTGTCTTGGGAGGTCGTCAGTTCCCCATCATAGGCAGTGTGCAAGCATAGGGCCAACTAACCTGCCTGCCAGAGGCTGATGAGAAAGTTTTGACTGGGGCCAAGGAGGAAATGAGGGCTGCACCAGCCTGCTTCTGGGGTTGTTCTCATATTGAACATTTGTATTTCTAAAATTTACATACAAACATACTGAGAGATGGACCAAAGCTTTTTTATTCTCTTCAGGAGATAAGGTATAAAGGTTGGTTTCTTCTTAAACTTTTTTAAATGAAAGCTGTAGATGCAATATGAGATCACAGTAAAAAGCCTGACATTTCTACTTTGTGAATCAGTGCTAAAGCTGAGATTTGATTTTGAAATATGAAAGTAAACTGTAACTGCCTCAATTTAAGTCTCTAGGATTTATATTTATATATAACCTTTAAAATTCTTCCAACTTTTCACCCTGGAGGGGAAAAAAGAGAAATTATAGTCATCTTACTTACAGCTAGAATTCTAGAGAGACACTCGTTTTAGGTTAATGGAAAACTGACATTGCTTTTGCCTGAGCTTCCAGCAGTTTCCACCCGCCTCTGACTGATGCGAGCTCTCACACCCAGGGACATAGTTGTAAGTCTCATGTGTTAAATTGAGTACTTTTGTGATCCAAACTCAATTGCAAATCACTTTAAAATACATTTCTTCGTGGTATTTTAAAAACACTATTTGTTTTTAAACACTGTCCTTTCACAGTCCAAAGCTGCTTCTTAATGTTATTATTGCTCATGGCAAACCCATTTCAATTCTCAGAAAATGACTTTTCAGTGTTTTCTATTTGTGCTGTTGCCACTCAAGCTGGCATGTCAACCTACCCACCCACTCACTGCCCCAAGAAGACAAATGTGGAGTTGAATTCAAAGCATATGATGTCAATGTTAGAAGGGTCAAAACTCTGCATCCCACCCCTTTATTAAGGTTGAAGAAACTGAGGTATGGGAAGGGGTTACAAAGCATGTAGTAGCAAAATTAAGAATTCAAATTAGAATACAAGTCTTTGGTCCCTGCCTCATGCAGGGTCGTGAACTGGGGTGGGGACCCTGAAAGGTTGAAAAGAGGTGATATAACTCTGTGGTGACTGCCAGCTGGTCCAATGGAAAGGCAGTTCCTTTCAAGTGGCTTGGTAAGGTAACTGGCATCATCCTGCAATCAAGTCACTGCCCTCACCACCACAGAGGGCCAAGGACTGCTGAAGTGCACATTGAACAGGCCAGGTGACCCCTTATCCCTGAGCAGGTAGATACTGAGACATCAGCCTGAGAACAGCACCCCGGTGGAAGGAGAGAGAGCGTGTTAAAGGTGGCAGTGTTGGAAAAGGGCCATGGGAGCACCAGAGTCAATGAGGCTGATGTGCTGCATTGGAGATTGGGGCAACTGAGGCACAAATGGGTGACATTGCCTCCAGATGCTCCTCAAATCCCTCTAAAGGCATTCTAATGTGGAGACCCAGGGCTTGGAACTCCAAAGCAGAAGAGGATGCCTTGTTTTTTCTTTACTTTGTGTTGTCCTTCAGGTCAGGTGTGGATGAGACTGGCCTCTCTACAAAAGGTGAGACACTTGCCTACCTCCTCTAGGAGTGATAGGAATTTAATGGGACCTCAGACCCAGGAGGGCCTTGTAACTCTAGTCTATAGAGATACTGTTCATCATTTATTCTTGGTTATGGTTAGGAATTAAAAGAGTCAAAATATTATGGAGTAAAGTTAACATTTATGAATCCACTCATTCACTGGACATTTCCTGAGCACTTCCTAAATGCCCTCACATCATGCAGTCCCTGGGTGAACACACTGACTCCCTAGGAAGAGCACCAGTCTATGGCACGGAGAAAAATATAACACGAACAAGAGACTTACTATGGTGGAAAGAAATAGAGGGGAGCCTGTGAGACTCAGAGGAAGGACACAAAGCAAACTGGATAGCTGGGAGACCTCAGGAAAGGTCTGTTGGAAGAATGATTCCTATCCTAGGAGATAGATGGTGTGGGGTAGGAGGTCAGGTGTGAATGTTCCAGGGAAAAGGAGCTACATGAACAATGATGTTGGATAGGTGAAGGAAGGCTGGACAAGAACTGGGAAGCCCCTCTAAATAGTGAGAACATAATAGACATATTTATGAAGATAAAAATTGTTGCGAGAGTTGTATGCCATGGTAGGCCAAACCCAGGCCTGGTGATGAATAAGTGCTTCAAATGTCTGCTCTCTCCAGCC
The DNA here is from genome assembly GCF_001458135.2 of Marmota marmota marmota. NCBI lineage: Eukaryota > Metazoa > Chordata > Mammalia > Rodentia > Sciuridae > Marmota > Marmota marmota. Next base: position 16,983,238 of record NW_026000082.1, read on the forward strand.
TCTCCAATGTCACACCTGGCTCGCATGCCACCTGTGAAACACCTTTCATCTTGAAAGGCCTGGGCAATTGTTGCTGACTCTCTGTATGACCTTAAGAAGTCCCATTACTCCCAGAAGGCTTCAGTTTTCCCTTTCCATGAAATGTGGGGTTTTATTAGCTGGATAGGATGGATTGGAAAAGGAAAACTAGGAAAAAATGTAAAAGTCCAGGGGTGCTGAAATGAGCAGGGAAGAGATGATAAGGTTTAGCTGGCGCCAGCTTACCTTCCAGTCCCTGCACCAGCCACTCCCCACTCATTGATCTGATCATTCAATTCCCAAAGCTCTAAACACACCACACTGGAGACCAAGCCTTCCACACCTGCATCTTTGAGGGATGCTTCATATCTATACCATAACATGTGGCTTCTCTTAGGATGTAACTTTTGAGCTGAAATGTGAGGCACTAGTAGGAATTAACCAGGCACAGGGACAGCTGTCCTTCCTTCAGTTCTGTGCATTCAACAGCATGCCTGTGGATCTGTGAGTCAGATGAGGTGGGTCTGGAGTCCAGCAGAGGCTCTGCATAATAAAGGAGGAGAACCAGAAACAGAAGGAGGGGGAGACATGAGAGAATTGCAGGGACAGGGACAGAGAGGACTGAGAACCCTCCTGCAGCAGGAGATTGGAGAAGAGGTGGAGGAGATCTCTGAGGAATCCTAGGGGGCTGCTAAGGAATGTTTAAAATTGGATGGTCCACGTTCAATTTTAGATTGTGCTTTTGTGGTCTATAGACCTTCCCCACGCAAACCTTCAGTATAAGCTGTTGTCCACAAATGACTTGCTTGAATGGTTTTGGGGGAAATCAGGGAAAAGCTGAGTTCTCAGGGTCAGTGAGGAACAGCGATCAGATATCTGAGAAGAAACCTCATGTCTCCTAAGAGGTCCAAAGATTGGGAGCCAAAATTTGGAGGCAGTAATTACAAGAGGTAGTCACAGACTTGGCTATGTCTGCACCTCGGAGACACAGGATTGTATTTGTATCTGGCATGATCAGAGATTGGTGTGCAGTGATGATCAAAGGCAGCACTGAAGAGGATCAGAGGAGAGTGGCGCAGCCCCTGCACGGGGGGAAGGTGGGTTCTTCTCATCTGGATACTGTCAGTGGCAGGGGCAGCAATCTCATTCTCGCCATCTGACACTCGGTTGTTTGGGTTCCTCTTTAAGTAGATGCCTCCCAACCTGTTGACTCCCCAAGTCTCTGCCTAGCCAGTGACAGCACAAAACCCACCAGACCTTGGAGGATTTATTAGGTCCATAAGCATTTATTGGCACCTGTTATTCTGGGTACAAAGTCACTTTGGGCATAGCCATTGGCCCCTGTCCTTGGAGTGCACCATCAAGGAGGGAGACATCACCAATCAGTGTGACCAGTTCCCAGATAGAAACAGGTCCAGGGGTTGTGACAGTAGGAGGGCAATCTTGACTGGGGTGTTAGGGCAGTTTCCTGGAGAAGGGGCACTTAAGCAAGTCAGGTATTTTCCAGGCTAGACAGGCAAAGGGAGAGGGACAGAGGCTCACAGATGGTGGCTTCCGGGCTGTGTGCTGCCCCTGAGGGCTACCTCGAGATGCAGAGCAGCATCTCTTGATTCTCCTTGCTTTCAATACATCACCTGCCTCCAACTGGACTTTAAGTTCTCTGAAGCAGCCATGGAAACTGTGCAGGGTTAGGTTTGAGTGTAGGAGTGAGACGAATTGTGATAATGCCAAGACGGGTCCCTTCTCCAAGAGCTCCCTGTTCCAGAGCCATCTGTCGTCATGTTTAAATTCCACCCTCACCCCTCACTCCTTTGGATCTGATGGCCACAACTGTGGAGCCACCAATGGAAATATAAAGCCCTTCTCAGTAGACTCAGGTTTCAAATAGATTACCAGGGGTTGAGAATAGACAGAGACATAGGGGCTCTAGACGGGGAAAAGAAAAAAGTACGGTGAAGGGACACTTGACTTTTTGCAAATTTGTTGCTAGTACACCACTTGTATTTTCCACTTTTCTAACCTCAAGACTCACATACAGAAGATTCCAGAGTAGACTCAACAAGAGGGTGGAAATGTTGATTTTGAGGTAGAAATGTAAGACGGTGTAATGGAAAGAGAGCAAGAGTCCAGAAATGCCCTGAATCCTATCTGGCCCTGGGCAAACCCAGTGTTCTCTCTGGGCCTCTGTTTCCCACTTGCCAAGTATGGTTGGATTAGATGCTCTTCAGGGGTTCCTGTGGCTTCAGCTCTATGGCCTCCAGTTTGACAGCAGGTGAGAGGAGAGCCTGTCTCTGTGTTGAATCTGTCTTGGCCAAAGCCAGGTCTGTGAAGTTATGCAAAATAACCCCAGAGGAAGATGTTGATGGACAGTAGGAGGATGGCGTTGATGTTGCAGACGCTTCTCCACAATGGCTCCTCCTCAATGCTGGTCAGTTTCTGCTCTAGTGCAGCCTTCTCTGCTGGGCTCAGAGCTTGCTCAGGGACCCTGGAGAGCCCACAGAACCAGCTCCAGAGCAGCTTTCCCCAGGACCTGTGTGGGGCTGGGAGAAGAAGGCCAGAGGGGAAGGGGAGCAGGGTGGAGGGAGGCAAGCAAATGATGAGAGTGGGGGTGGGAGATGGTGAGAAGCTGAAGGAGTGGGTGGGTGCCCTAAAAGTGGGGAGGGGCCCTTTGTGCAAACCACAGGCTATGCTGAGTTGGGATCTCAGCTGAGCTCTGGCCTTGGCCACAACATCCATTCATGATGTTGAAGCATCTTTTTGCAGGGGGGTGGTGTGTTAAGGTGGGGGAACAACACAGTTCACCCCGAATCAGAGTGTGAGTCCAGAATGAGGTCAGAGGAAGAACATAATCTTCTAAAGGAAGGAGGAAGCATTTGAGCCAGACAGACTGCCGCCCCCGCTGTGAGGAAAGACAGACACAGGCACTGCACTGGAGGCCAGGAACTCTTGGCTCCAGGGCCAGCTCAGCCTCAGCAGATTGTGAGGCCTATACAGTCCACTCCAGTCCTCTGAGCTGCTGGTACTTTCTCCCCCAAATGCCTCAGTGACATATGCCCCGTTCTTGTAAGAGTAGTTTTGGGCATGGAATGAAAATGGAGATTTGGCAGCACTTAAAAAGTTACTAGAGCTGGTTAGGGAGAAGAGGCTCTGGGGAATATAATGTTGGAAATGCAAAAGGCCCCCCTCCAGTGTGCAGAGGGCCCACTCAGAGACTAAAACTAGCACAGTTTATTTTTTAAAAAATCTAAGTTTAAAAGAAACAAAGAAAGTAAATTTTTTGAAAGTATACCACATAAAAGTAATATAAAAAGGCTTTCATGGAGATGGCAAAGAACACTGGGAATGAGCACTTCATTATCCAATGGCTTTGGGATGGGGTACTTGGAGAGTTTATCGTAACCACAGAGCGTCAGAGACACCAGGGGCCTGGATGCCATCTGGCCTGTCTCCTTCATTGTATAAAGGTGAAAAAGTGCTCAGGAAAGGGAAGAGACCTGTTTAAGGTCACACAGCTGCAGAGCTACACTAAGAACAAGATGAATTCAACATTTTGATGGTGCTGGGCTTTTTACCAGTTGGCCCATATTCTCTCTCTTTGATTTTCTCTGTGGTCCCTGAGGTAGATGAAACACAGGGTTTCGTGTGTGAATTCACAGACCCAAAAAGTCCACTTCATCTAAGTAGTTACTAAACAGTGTGCAAAAATCAACCTGGGATGTATATATTTCTTTTAGATCAACTCACTGCCCTTTAAATTTCTATTTTTGACTCAAAATGATGCTGCCTGGCCTACACCTGCCCGTGGGCCTTTCTGCGGGGGCTGCTTCCTCCTGATTACTGATGTTCGTTTCTCTCCCAGGGAGTAGACTGCACACATTGCACAGCAGCAGGACCTTCCCTGCCCTTTCTCTCTTCCCCAGTGGCCTGTGTGGAGGCGCATGGGTTTCTCTCCTTGGATGTTGTGGCTGACTCAGAGCCTTCTCTTCCTCCTGTTGGAGTGGCCATCCACAGGGCATAGGCATTCATTCCTGTCTGCTCTCCAGAGATGCTCTGCCCTGGGCCTGGAGGCCATCCAGGGAGTGTGAGGGTCTGGTCTGCCTGGTCTGGGTTTTAGCTGCAGGTAGTACAGGCTGCCTCCTCCTCGCTCTCTCTGGGAGATGTTTTATGGCTTCTTCGCCTTCCCTTCTCCTCCTCCTCCTGGGAGCTGCTGCACCTATGCAGGGGTCCTCCTTGCAGAAGGGTCTTCCCATACCAGAAGCCTTTTAGGGGAGAGGACCTAGTCCTTTCAATGATGTGGGGAGGTGATTTTGAGACCCCAACATCTGGTGCATTGGCCACAAACTTGAAAAAGAGACAAGGAATTGCATTTTGCCAAGCAAAATACACCTGAAGTATTTGGGTCAACCACTAAGACCAAGAAGCTTGGCTTTGATCTTTGGTGGTTCTTTCTGAAGTGAGTCCATGTGTGTTTTGACGGTGGAGGTTTGTAAAGGATTATCTGGCTTTATAGACAGCTTTTTATAGTGGGCCGTTGACGTTTAACTACTGTGGCTTGGGCAAGAAGCTTTGAACCTTAACCTTGGTGGGGATCTAGAGCTTTTGATTAATTCTGGGAAAGTGGGTGTTTCTCCAGATTGAAGGCCTCAAGAAACATAGGAGCTTGCTTGGGCCTCAGGGACAGCACAAGGCCCTCTGAACCTGACAAAAGCCCAAGAACCAGTGGCAGAGCACTGCCAACCAAATGATGCTTTGGTAATCATGTCTATGCTTTTAAACTTGCCAGAATTATGGGAAATTGGACACCCCTGAGGCTGGTATAGAACTAAGACATTGTCTGAGGCCTGACAGAACCATGAAAATCCAATGGAAAGCAGCTGCCAAGGAACCCCAACGCCATCCAGGCACTGGGATGTCCTCTGAGTGAGGCAGGTGATAAACTTAGGACTTAAATTTCATTGAATTTTTAATTCATAAGAACAAGATAGATTGCTTTTTGGATGTTACCTTGCAGACTGATGTAACTTTTTGGATTTTAAAATCTTCCTTGGGAATATTATAGTTGAGGAATCTCAATAATGTCCTTCTATCATAAGAATGTCTTAATATTATTTAATCTCACCACAGGAAGGAGGAAGCTGCAATTTGTCTAAGACAGTTGCATTTTGTCTTACAACAATTGAAATTAATGTACTATTCTATATTCTAGCACACTTCAGGACCTCTGGGAGGCACAGTTTATAAGCCCATTTCAAGGAGACCCCCCCCCCCCAGGAGGGGATTGTTCTGGGGCAACTCATGCAGACAGACACAACTATTTGGGCACGTGTCTGCTCTCCTCCTACCAGGGACAGTCATGCCTTCATGTGACTGTAGGTTGAAGTGCTAAACCCAGTGGGAAATAAATAAGTGGTGGTGGGGACAGGAAGGGTTTCTTTGCCCTGGCTGACATTCCCTTCCTCGTGGAGAGAACTCAGTAGATGTAGAACTCTTTTTGATTTTCTGCCATATATTTCTTCAACCAGGGAGGTGAAAGGACCTTCCTGTTGGCAGATTTGGGAAGGATAAGAGGGCACACTTGGTTGTACAACTCTCCTTCACAGGGTGGGCTGGGCTATTTGATTAGGTCTGCTTGGTGACCAGAGAGCACCTCAGTCTAATGCTGGAGTTCAATTCAGGGAGCACACCTCCCCGTGGATATAAAACAAATCTTGCCATGTACACTATGTCAGTAATGAGGGCAATGGTTTGGTCCCATCTATCTTACTAATCTGACTTCTTTCTCAAATAGTTTAATGGTCACAAAGGAAGGGAAGAAGATGATATTTATTGGGCTCCCTCAGAGACCCCATCCCCAGTGACCCCAACGTGGGGCCTTGGAGGCCCATGACATGGCATCTGTCCCCATTGTTCCTCTGTGAAGCACATCCCTAGCATGCCCTCAGCCTACCTCCAACCTGCTCCAATTCATCCATCAGGTCCCCTGCTGCTCCGCCTCCTGCAGGACACTCCCCAGGTGCCCCCTCTGCCAGCCCTGGTGCGCTCTCTGCATTCTCACAGGCCTCCTTCTCCAGCTCAGGGCGGGTGCAATTCCTTGTCCACCAGGTCAGACGAACAAGCTGGAGGGAAAGGATATGCCATCAGGAGTCAGTGCCTTTGGAGGGAAGTCCAGCTGCAGAGAAAGAGGCCCCATTCATGGGAGGCCCTCAGAGGAACAAGGCCAGGACTGAGGGTCAGGAGCCTGGTTTAGCCCTGGCTGCCCCTTTCGATCTGAGCACAGACCTCCAGCAGGTCTGTGCTGGGTGCAGGCAGACAGACCAGAATCAGACATGGACCTGGCCTCATGGAACTCACAGACTGAGAGAAACCAGGCTGGACAGGGAGGCAGGAGCCTGATTACAAAAGGCTTCAAAGGTCAGGCTGAGGAGTTGATATTTAATAAACAACAGCCTCAGCTCCTTGTAGGGCATGTGAAAGTTCTGAGATTTTTAAAGATCTCTTGGAGTAAATTGAAGGGGTCCAACCTAGAAGCTGTTCCAAAAGTGAAACAAGAAATCTTGTTTTCCTGTGGTATTGGATAGGAGGGAGTGGTCCTAAGGGATGTTAGGGAGGTAAATTCTTCAGGATGTGGTGACCTATTGAAGGAGTCAGATGAGGGAGAGAGGAGGGAGCTGCCTTGGGCCTGTGGGTTCCTGCCTTGGATGATCAAATGGGTCTTATTCCTCCTCAGGGATAAAGGACACAGGACAGGATCAAATTTTCATGCTGGTGAGAGATGTGGGGGGGAGAGAGAGAAAGGGGGAGTGCACACATGAATATGAAGCTGAGCTTGAAGAATATGTAGAACTTCCAGGAGAAGAAGTTCAGTGAGGAGAAAAAACCCTTATGTCCCCTGGATGGCCCTGGTGGTGTTCCTTTTTCTCCCTCTTCAGTGGCCCAGCAGACATGCACAGCAGGTTATCTGGCTGACACCAGTGGTGTTGGACCCCTACGTTCAGAACCACCTCCTTTCCAACCAGGCTTTTCCCCTGTGGGGAGCACTGTTTGCTTGTTGATCCATTTATTCCTGCTGAGCTCCCAGCTTCCTCCTTCCCTTGCCTGTCCAGCTGCACCAGACCCCCAGGTGCCTCTCTATGGGATCATGGGAGCCTGGGCAGCTTCTTTGTCCACATCTCATAATAAATCTTACTTACACTGTGTGTCACTAGGAGCATGTAAATGAAGACACTTTATGTCACCAGGAACCAGTTGAGTGTGGGGGTTTGAACCTTGGGAGAAGGGTTTTGGCTTGGAGATAGAGAACTGAAATGTAGAAAGTGGTTGATTTCATAACCCAGGGATATCACTGAGTGAAAATACTATTGTAGGCCACAAATGGGTTCCTAAGGAAAAATAATGGTTATGGGCAGAAAGAAAAGCCCATGAAGAAGTACAAAAGTGATCAGAAGGGAGGGGATAAAAAAAAAGAAAAGAAAAACCAGGAGGAAAGAGAGGGAGGGAGAAATACCTGTAGGATCCAGGAGAGATTCTCAATGGGGAAGGACTTGAGCATGAAGAGCACAAAGGCAAACAAAGGAGAAGACTCAGTGACAGGTGGCTTCTGGAGGGAGCTCAGGAGGAGTCAATCTTTAAGGCTCATCCGTGAGAGTCCTGCTTGTTTGTAAGGCTCATAGGAACCAACAGTGTGAAGTTGCCATGCAAACTCTAAAGCACCATACAGGCCTGGCGTATGGTGGCACATGCCTGTAATCTTAGTGACTCAGGGACTGAGGTAGAAGAATCTCAAGTTTTAGGCTAGCTTCAGTAACTTAGGTCCTGAGAAACTTAGCAAGACCCTCAAAATAAAATTTAAAACTGACCTATGTAGTAGTGCAGGGGTAGACCATTCCTGGTCAATTCCCCATACCACACACACAAAAATCAATGAATCACCTTACAGGTGATTGTGTCAGTTGTGATTTCCACCCAATGTCTCAGGTACCAAATTCTGGCATGGGCTCTGTCATTGGTTGAAAATTCATATGTTAAAGTCTGAACCCCAGTATTTCATAATATGACCACTGCTAACATAATTTATTAGTTTTCATGGCTATGGTAAGTACCTAAAAAAAAAAAAAATGACAGTTTGGAGGAGGAAAGATTTATCTGGGCTCATTGTTTCAGAGGTTTCAATCCTTACTTGGCTGGATCCATGATACAACATCATGGCAGAAGTGTATAATGGAGGAAAGTGCTCAGCTCACGGCAGCCAGAAAGGAGAGAGGAACAGCAGGTGGGGGAAGGAGCCAGGGATAAGATATTGGCCCCAAGGCATGGTCTCAAGGACCTACTTCCTCCAACCATGCCTCACCTGCCTACTGTTTCTACCACCTCCAATCAGCTGTCACTGGACTGATGCCCTGGTGAGGTCAGAGCCCTCATGATCCAATCACTTCCCACAAGCCCCACCTCTGAATACTGCTGCATCGGGGACCGAGCCTTCAACACATTATCTTTTCGGAAACACTTCAGATCCCAACCATAAAAACTGCACTTGGAGGTAGGGGCTTTAAAGAGGCAATTAAAGTAAAATGAGGTAATATGTGACTGGTGTTCTTAAACAAGGAGGAGGAAAAGTCACAGACAGTCTCAGGGATGACCATGTGAAGAAGGAAAAAGACCATCATCTACAAGCCATGAAGGGGTTGCAAAAGAAACCAACTCTGCTGTCATCTTGGTCTCAGATTTCCCCTACAGAACCCTAGGAAAAATTCTGTTGTGTAAGCCACCCAGTCTGTGGTATTGGGGACAATAGCCTTAGCAAACTAGTACAGACTCTAGGGGGAAAAGGCCCCAAAGACTGGTCATCCAGGTTCCAGGACTGGCACATCAGTCAGCTTGGAAGAGTTGAGGATTTTGAGTTGAGTTCTTAATTGGAAAGTTCTCTCTGTTCTCATGTACTTGTTTGTTGACCATTCAAAAAATCTCTACTCCTTTCAGTCCAACTCACAGTGATGGTGTCAGTGCACCCTGCCCTGATCCTGGTGGGGGCTGTCTCCCCTTCTGTGTATGGATCCTCCCATGGAGTCTGGTCCTTCTGTGCTTTGTCTTTATATAGTAGCAGTTTGTGGGCTTTTCTTTATGCCCATAACCATTAATCTCTATAACCCCAGCACAGTGCCTGGCACATAGAGTGTACTCACTGAGTAATTTTTGAATCGGACGAGTTACTTTTCTCTTGGAAATTCACAACCCTATGAGTTCCCCGCTCCCAAGGACATCTATATGACAGCAGGGGAGACCATAACCTAACAAGGTGAAAATTAGGACATTCCAGGTGATAGGGAAGCATTTCTGGGGGGCTCAGTATAAGCACAACAACACTTACCTTTTCCTCAGGGATGGGGTTTGTACAGAGGCTGATGGTGACAATAACAATGGCAGTGAGTCCACAGAGAAGAAGGGCAAAGTACAGGTAGTGGAAGTCCTTCAGCACGGCTGGCCTCCTGTCCACCTCACCACAGCCTGGGGCTGGATATGAGAACTCCAGGATCATGCGCAGAAGCCCCATTCCCAGGCCAAACATGAGGCCCCAGAAGGCTCCCTGTGGAGAGAGGGCAGACATGGGCAGGGGTGACATTGGAGAAGCAAGACAGGGGGACCTCGGAACCTAAAAGCTGCTGTGTTTCTAAATCTCTCTCCCACTGGCTTGTTAGAGTGTTGGGCAAGTCCATTTTAGCAAGTTCCCCATTAATGCTGAGACTTTGTCCTGACTTAAAAGGCAGGCAGAGCAGTGTACGGAAAAGGCTAGGGCCTTCAAAGCTGGACTACGATGTCAACTGGGGCTCCATGTTGAATGGCTCTGAACCAACGCCTCTACCTTGTTGGCTTGGAGTGTTCCTCTGTGCTCTATGAAAAGAGAAATTGGTAGGTTCTAAGTAATAGATGGCCAGTCATCAAATAGAATAGGATGCGCTTTTGTAATAGGCCAGGAACACTAGTATCCCCTTCCCAACTGACAATATGATAAATCAGAAATCAGAAGAGAGATTTCCTCCCTCCTTTTCTCTCTTTTTTTTTCCAAGAAAAACTCTGGTACCACTCATTTATTATAATTCCATTTGTCCCTAACCTGTACCTGTTCCAAGTATGAAAGAGTCACATGATGTATGTTTTTAAAATGAGACATTAATCCTGACTTGAAAACTCTGGAATGAACAGACACACCCAGAATTTCAACTGGTCCTGCTGTGCACCACAGTTGTCAGCAAGGTGAGACCTTTGCCGACAGCAGACGCCTTGCTTACACAGGCCACCTGGGGAGGGGTCTCTATGATCTCCTTCGTGGTGAACTTCAGCTCTCACGTTGGTCTTGGGGAGTCATGTCCATGATGTCCCATGGCACAGCCAGCAGAGTTGGGCCTGACTCTTCTAGGCTACCCCAGGGAGTACTCAAGGTTCTAATTCCAATACCTCTAGCTTCCCTCAACCACTGTCAGATTTTAGTGCAGTCACACACGTGATGTGCAGGCATGTCCAGAATGCTCATCCCCTCCCATTCATCCTTCAGTTCTCAACTCTGTCACCTCCTCCAGGAAGTCTTCCCTACCCTCCTCCCAGGAGTCCCATTGGTTATGAGCTTGTGCACTTCTGTCTCCCAACAGTCATTGTGCTTTATTATGTTTGCTTATATACATCCTACAGCTGGCCTCCTGTCCACCTTGAGTTGAGTTCTTAATTGGAAAGTTCTCTCTGTTCTCATGTACTTGTTTGTTGACCATTCAAAAAATCTCTACTCCTTTCAGTCCAACTCACAGTGACGGTGTCAGTGCACCCTGCCCTGATCCTGGTGGAGGCTGCCTCCCCTTCTGTGTGTGGATCCTTCCATGGATTCTGGTCCTTCTGTGCTTTGTCTTTATATAGTAGCAGTTTGTGGTGGCATCTCTTCCTTTTGTGGACAATTGCTAGCAGGGAGCATTAATCTCTATAACCTCTGTGAATTGGCCCCGTGAGGACAGACCTCTGTGAACCTTGTAAACCAAGACATCTCTGGAACTGTCATAACCAGACTGATAACTGTGGAGTGGACAAATGAATCTAGACCTGGAGCTATGTTCAGAGACATGGAAACCTAGAAGGCCCATGTGTTTGTCCAAGGTCCCAGAAACTAGCAGATTGACAGACGGGACTCTAGACCCTCTGCTGTACAGGGAGAGAGAGGAGGACTGCACTCACAGGCTCTGTGACCCTCTTGCAGAAGATGGCCAGCAGGAAGAGAGCAGTGATGGGTGGAGCCAGGTAGCTGGTGACAGCCTGGATGTAGTCAAAGAGCTGCCCACTGTTGGAGCTCTGGATGATGGGGATCCAGAGGATGCTGATGACAACCAGGAACACCACAAACAGCCTGCAGGGAGAGCACAGGTTGCTGTGAGGCACACTCATGTGGGCGTGACCTGCAGCAGGTGAAGGTGATGCACAGACACCAGGACGGGAGAAGAGAGGGGATCAGAGGAGGTTAGGTCAGAATCTCAAATACTAAGAGGCAGGAATTTAGACTGAAAATTCCTTAAATCAGAGTTTCAGAATCCAAGAGACTCAGATTTGTAAAAATCTCAGCACTTGCATATTGGATGTCTTTTATTTTTAAATTTATTTTTGACACTTGGGATTGAACCCTGGGGCACTTTACCACTAAGGTGTATCCCCAGCCATTTTTGTTTTGAGACATGGTCTCACTAAGTTGCTGAGGCTGAGCTTGAACTTGCAATCCTCCTCCCTCAGCCTCCTGAGTCATTAGGACTATAGGCATGTGCCATTGGTGCCTGGCTTGATGCCTTGCAGGTCATGTCATTCACCCACTGTTTAAGGAATACTTCATGCCTTCTACCCACCACCTACCCCAGTCAAAGGCCTCTGGGCTCTGTTTAGCACACCTTTCCTGCTCTTTGCATTCCAGCCCCTGTGCAGAATAGCTCCCTTCTCCAGGATGGCTTCAGCCTCCAAGAACTTCTCCCTTCTTCAGACTTCTTCAACTCTAACCTCACTCTCTCCTTTACATTGGCACTAAGATTAAGGCAAGAACTCCACCTTTTTCTCTTTCTCCTGACTCCCCCTTGACTAATTCTCACTCAGTCCTAAGTCCCCAAAGCATTCTTTTTTGTGGAGGACAGTACCAGGATTGAACTCAGGGACACTCAACCACTGAGCCACATCCCCAGCCCTATTTTGTATTTTATTTAGAGACAGGGTCTCACTGAGTTGCTTAGCACCTCGCTTTTTTTGAGGCTGGCTTTGAACTCTTGACCCTCCTGCCTCAGCCTCCCGATAAGCTGGGATTACAGGCGTGTGCCGCTGTGCTTGGCCCCAAAGCGTTCTTGATGAATAATTTTGTAGATGTGCAAACAAGTTGAAAAAACATTTTTTTGGATGTACTGGATGCAATAATACATATGACCAGGAGATGGTGCCCATATTCCACTGATGAATTAAATAAATTTCAGCAAAACTAGGCAGTTGGTGGGCAAAAGATAAAGGGACACTTGTGGAAGGTCTCTGAGCACATATGGTCCTCTTTCCTTTTCCTCCCATTTTCCCTCTCTCAGGCCCCACTAGAGCAATGGCTACCAGAGTGGCCTCCCTGTTGCTTACGCCCTTCCTCTGCCCTACCCTCAGATCCGGCAATGATTACTTCCTGTGCTAGGGCCAGAACTCCATTGGGCAGAAGGCATCCAGGTGGAAAGAACAGGGAGTCAAAGGCAGGAGCGAGATGTCAAAGCTCAAGTACCTATGTGCCTACCCACCAAAGAGGGGGAACACCCTTTACTCCAGAAGTCCTGGTTGGGGAACCTTAAATTTTGAAGCAGAGATTTCAAAAAAGGACCCTTAACCCTATACAAAACTATAAATCCCCATCCTATTAAGAACTAGATAAAATCATCCACCAAGTTATGCCTTTAAAAGCACAAACGGATTCCAACAAGATAAGTTCAAATTCTCTAGCATGCTATTCAAGGCTCCGCATCACGTGGAGACAACTTTCCTATGAACAACTTTCCCTTGATGCAGGTATCTCACTCTGTTATCTGTGTTTCTGTCCATCTCATTAAACTGTGGGCACCCTGAAGCCAGAGCCACATGACTCATCCTAGTGTGGATATGACACCTGGCGGTGTTCGGGATGAGACTGATGATTAGATTCACAGCATTCCTATTACCTGGAGATGAGAGCCAGAGTTGGTCTGAAAGACCCGAGAGGGTGAGCTGCTTGCTGAACTTCCTCCCACTTACACAGTTTGCTTTTCCTTTCGCAAGTGCTCTGTCATCCTCTCTCAAGTACCCTGTTGATCCATTCCAAGAGAAAGTCTAAATGCGAAAGTCTCCATTATTCTGGAAGGGGAGGAGTGGTCTCGAGAGATGGAGGGGGACTTACCTGAGGTCCCATAGAAAGTCAGCCCTAGAATCTAGGGCTCTGGCTGCCTGTCTAGGGCCCAGACCCAGACAATCTCCTACAGAAAGGGGGTGCTCTGGGAGGATGGAAGGAAGGACCAGCGCACCTGCCCACCACCATCAGCTCCTGCTCAGTTGCCTTCCTACGGAAGCGCTGCCACACGTCGATGGTGAACAGGGTGCTGCTGCTGTTGAAGATGGAGGTGAGCGAGCTCATGAGGGCCGCCATGATCACGGCAATCATCAGGCCCCGCAGACCTGCGGAGAGATGAGCGGGAGTGGACAGCTGGCCGGTAAGGGCTCTGTCAGGACCATGGAGGCTGCAGCAGTGTCAGAGCCAGGAGTCTGGGGTGGGGAGGTGATAGGAAAGCCGTTGGTGAGGTTCCCATCTAGCACAGATATGGAATCAGGAGGCCCATGATGCCAGAGTCCCGGTTCTGGCCAGGCTCTGCTTCTGCAGGAGACTCATCTGCCCTCCCTGAGCCTTGGTCTCCTTATAAGGTGTGTGTAAGACTTGGTGATCCTTAAGGTTCTCTGTAGCTTTGATGTCTCAGTCTGGGTTTCACAGCTGTAAACAGTTATCAGGTCCCTGTGAGTAGAGGGGTGGGGGAGGTGAATGTTTATTTGTTTGTTTATAGTGTTTTTACTTTTTTAAAAAAGTGTTTTCTATGACCATATTGTGGTGGTGGGCTAACTCCCAGCCTGGGAAGTAGAAGCCTGGGTTTGTTTCCTGACTCCACAAGTAACCAACTAAATGGATGCTCTTAGGACTCTTTTGGGGCCCTTTACTTTTTTTCCCCACTTGAACAAAGAGAGGGTCACCTATTGACCCTCTGATAAGCTTCTGGACTGCTTATCTCTTGAGGAAATGAATTCCCAGCCCTGGTCCCACCTCAGGACTCTTTACCTCAAAGTCCATGTATTTAATCACGTTCTGTAAGACTCACAGGTGCCTTTGACTCAAGGTTCCAAACTCTGGGCCTCTGCTTTCCTCTTGGGCAATAAGAGTTCTCCCACGAGACACCTCTGCTCCGTTTGCTCCCTCTCCATCCATCAGTCCCTCCTTGGCTGCTGTCACCTAGCTGGGCCTCCCACCACCTCCGCTATTTTTTTACTTCTCGTTTTACCAGAGGAAGGGAATAACTACACATCGATTGCCCTCCAGGTCCTCGGTCGCACTGTCATTATTAATCCACTTTCTAAAGACAAGACCTGGGAGTCCTCTTTGATTCCTCTGTCTTTCTTTTTCCTGAAATACATCAAGTCCTGCCAATTCTACCTCACCAATGTCTTTAAATGGCTTCTCTCTATCTCCAAAACCTCTGCTTTGGTTAAGTAATTGGTGCTACTTACCTGGATCACCGAAGACACCTCACTGACATCTCCCTGCCTCCCCAGAGCCTGTCTCCATACTGAATCCTCCACAGAGAGTGGACCTTCTAAAGCACAAATCCAGCCACCCATACTCTGGTCTACAGTCCCCTCCGTTGCCTTCAGAGAAAAGGACAGGCTGCAGAGCTCACCTGGCCATGCCATTCTCCCTGGTGAGTCCACGCTGGGCTCCTTTTGGTTCAGACCACGCTCTCTCTCCTCCCGCTGGGCATTTGCATGAGCAATCTCTTCTCCCTACAACATTTGTCACATCTCCCCACCTTTGCCTGAGGTAGTCCTTGGAGTTCAACTCCATTTTCTTCCCTGGGGAGTCCTTCCTGACACTCCCCCAAGGCTGGGTCTATGGCTCTTTAGGGTTCCCTTTGTCCCACTGGGTTGCCACACTGGTGACCTTGTACTGTACCCTGGTGAGTCCAAGTAACCTGGAGACTGCATAAAGCCTGAGAGCAGAGACCTGCCTTTCTTTTATCTCTTCATTCCAACACCAGGGCACAGGGCAGGTGTGTTACAGATATTTGTGGAAGTGTGTGTGT
This sequence comes from Marmota marmota marmota, assembly GCF_001458135.2. NCBI lineage: Eukaryota > Metazoa > Chordata > Mammalia > Rodentia > Sciuridae > Marmota > Marmota marmota. Next base: position 16,998,603 of record NW_026000082.1, read on the forward strand.
GTGCGTGTGTGTGTGTGTGTGTGTGCAGAGGTGGATCTTCTTTTCACTCTTCCCATCCATTTAAAGGGCAATTCCTCCTGGGCAGTAGAGATTGGAGGAGGCACACAAGTTGGGATGGAGAGCAGGGAGACAGGACTCACCAATGGGCATGAGACCCATGACCAGCTTGGGGTAGGCGATATTGGAACATCCGACTCGGGCCCCACAGACTCTTTGGCAGATGTCAGGGTCCACGCAGCCCACCTCATCTGAAGAAGAAGGAATGGCAGTTGGAGTTGTGGGGTCTTGTGCCTCACAAGGTCAGCCCACTGTTTGCTTTACGACACTATAAGAAAGTGTTCACTGGAAACTCTGACCTTGTCTAGAAGGTAAGGGGCAAGTGGTGTCTGGTTTCTTGAAAATTTCTTGCCCAGGTACAACATTGCAATCCTTTGGATTTTAGGTCTTACATCTTGATGAAGGCAATATCCCTGGAAGGGGCCAAGAATGCCTTATTGGTTTTCATTCCCATAAAGGGAAAACAGGATATAAAAATGGCATTCAGATACAAATTTCATCTGCTGAAGTACTTATTACATGTTTGGCCCACAAAACCTAAAATGCTTACTCTGCAATCTGAGTAGAAAATGCTTTCTAATTCTTGTTCTGGCCCCACCTTACCTAGGAGCACCTTCTCTGAAAACCCCTTGCAAATTGCATCCCAAAGCCCCAAAAGCAGCACTAGCTCTTACCTGGGTACAGGGCCCGGCTGATCATGCCAGGCATGACAATGAAGAACATAGGGAGGATTTTCAGGTAGCCCCCCAGCACGGAGCCTCCCTTGGCATGGGACAGATTCTTGGCAGATAGAGACCTCTGCACAATGACCTGAAATGGCAGCAATGGGGGTGGGTTGCTCACAATGGGGAGGGGCTCAGCTCAGCCACAGGTGAGCCCTGACACTGGTCACTGCCTGTGCCCTGACTCAGTCCCAGAATGAGGTCCAGATCTCTATGCATCCAGGCACCTGGTTTTTCTGCAGGAATCCATCCCAATCCCTGATGGGCCAGGCTGAGCCCTGTGGGGACCCTTACCTGGTCTGTGCACCAACACCAGGTGGCCAGCACTGTGAGCCCAAAAATGAGACCTGGCCATGGGATGTCTCCACTCACAGGGTCCCGAAGCATGTGGAAGGCATCGGGCCTTGGGAGGTGACAGGTGGTATTGGGAACTGTGACATTGGGGATGGCCTCCATGTACCGCTGCTGTAGGCCTGGGTACCAGCCCACCTCCTGAAAACCTGAGGGGAGAGACACAGTGAGAGAAATAGTCCTGAGCCCCCATTAAGCTTGTGCTCACAGCTCCCAGATCTATAACATACGTTAAGGCTGCCATGGGTATGCCACCTACCAGTTCAGCACACGGGGACACCCTCAACCTTCATTGCACAATGAAGATGAGCCTGGGTTGGAACTAACATGAGGATTGGAAGCAGGAAGGGAGATGGGGTTTCAGGCTCAAGATCCCTGGTTTGGAGTAGAGAGAATCCTGCTTTTTTGAGAGCTCGGGATTAGCAAGGGGACATGGGTCCATGCTCTGGAAAGTTCTAAGCAAGGTGTACTAATGACAAAGACAGATCAGAGAAAAATATAAGGATGAAGATAGGATGTATTGGGACCTCTTCCTTACCCAGAAACATAAGGGCCAGGGCTCCCCCAACCATGATCACTGTCTGCAGAGCATCTGTGTAGATCACTGCTGTGAGGCCCCCTGGGGACCAAGGAGAAGCCTCATTAGTCAGTACCAACAGGGGGATCTTCTCTAGGTGCCTTGCCTGTGCTTGGCCATGCTGGGAAGACCCAAGAAGATACAGACCCTGTGGACAGTGGACTCTGGCCACCTGCCTTTCCCTGCACCTAAAGTTCCCCTCCATCCCACCCTGGGAGGATGGAGGCTGGTCACAGGCCCATGTGTTTATGTGGAGTTTTGCTGCACCTGGTTGTGTCTGACTGTGGCCAGGACGCCATAGCTTCCTTTACTATTGCTGTTACTATCCATTCCATTCCTCATTGTGCTGTTAGCTCTTCCAGGAATGCATTCTTCTTTCCCTCCCAACTCCCATCCCAATGCCTCCTGTCTTTCAAGGCAAACTTAGCCATAAGTCAGTTTGTCCTATGCAGTGTCCCAGGGTGCACAGCCATGTGTGAGATGCTTTGGGGGAAACAGGAGAGGGGGGGACAGATCATGGTGACTCTGGTCCAGCAAGAGTTCCTTTGTCTGTACCCTGCTTCCTGACAGAGGCGGTCTTTTCAGTCTTATCTTCTCTCCTGGGCGATCTGCCTGGCTCTGTTTCCCTATTTCTTTCCCTTTCAGCCCCTCTTCCTGTATTTCACTGTGTGACTCAGTCTGTTTCTCTGGGTTTTCCTCTTATCCCACATCTCTGTCTCAGCCCCTTTTTGTCTCTGTCTCTTCCTCTTTTTCATTCTCTCAGGATCGATTTTCTATGTCCTCTGTCCCTCTCTTTCTCTCTGTGTCTCTCAGTCTCTGCACACTCATAGGACCTCTCTGCCCTACCTGCAATGGTGTAGACAGCTGTCACCACCAGCAGAATCACCGTGGAGAGATAGAGGTTCCAACCCATGGCAATCTGGATGAAGAGGGCTCCAGAGAAGATGTCAGTCTGTAGAGAACCAGGACCACAAGTCAAAGCCACCTGAGTCCCTCATTATAGCCACTGTGTGTATGTCACCTACCAGTTCAGCACATGAGGCACCCTCAACCTTCACTGCACAATGAAGGTGAGCCTGAAGCTCACAGCAAGGAGTATGGCTTGATCTTGTGGATACTGGGAATTGTGGAGATTTTAAAGCAAAGGAGTTCTGCGTAAAGCCTTGCAACTAAGAAAATTTTAATTGGCTGGTAGACTGATCTGCTGGCCATGAAGGGAATGGTAAGGAATGAAGTGGAAATTGAGGAAGTGAGGGTGGAAGCTAGGGAAGGAGAAGGAGAGGATATTTAGGAGGAGAGAGTAGGAACTTAGCAGGTTGCTGATGCTCCCTGATAGAACAGAGATGCTCGTGGCTGCTGGATGAACCCATATGTGACTCAGTGTGGCAGGAGCCCTAGTGCTGGTGGTCATGAGTTCTGGAAAACCTACGTGTTTGGGTTTATTGGAGGACTTGAGGGGGACAGGCTGTGCCTAAGCTGGCAGGATTGGTGGAAGAGGGGCCTTAAGGAGTTTCAGCTCTGGACCTGGCAACTGAATGATTTATTTGCTATTAGTCCAGCCTTGCTGACTACACCCCATGCCTTATGAGCCCATCATAGGTCTACACCATGGCAGAGTAGAAGGACCTGGACTGGGTCATGGGAATCAAACTTTAGCTCCACTTCCAGGATGACTGGCCTTCTGTGTTAACTTGGGTTCGTCATTTGACCTGTCTGCGTTTGTTTCCTGAGTTCATATTCTAGGCAATTAATGAAGAGTTAATTTCTGAATGAAGAATCAGTTAATGAAAGGATAAATGAATGGATAAACTCTAGACTGTGAGTTCTTTGACAGTTGGGGCTGCCATTCACTGCAAACCTTTGCCATTCATCTCTTTATCTGGGGGAGCACATAGGTTATTTGGGTCCTTCCTTCCTTCTGTCTCTCCATTGTCATTCTTTCCTTTCTTCCTCCCACCCCTCCCTTCCTTCCATCCAGCCTGTGATTGCCGGTTCCCTCTCTGCATCAAGTCCACGGTACTGCATTCAGAAGTCCCTCAATCAGCAGTTTCAGGGTCAGGGTGGGCTCCTGAGTGGTACCCACCGATATCTTGGTGAAGATGTAGAGGATGAGAGACAAGACAGACATGTAAATCTGGATTCTCTGGCCCCCGAACCTTTTCTTCAGGTACTGAGGCATCGTGACCACACCGGCTGCGATGTACACGGGGACAAAGATCCAGCCGAGGGCCAGGAGCAGGCAGGTTGCCTGGGAGAGTGGGGAGAAGGTCCAGATGGTGAAGGAAGGTGGAGGGCAGCCTCCTACCCAGAGACAGCGTGTGCAGTGGGAGAGCCCTGAGCAGGGAGGGGAGGACCTGGGGCCCAAACCCAGCCCTTCCAGACCTCAGATGAGTCCCTCGGCCTCTTCCAGGCCTTGATTTCCTCATCTATAAAATGGGTTCTCAATTTACCATGCAACCTTCTAAGCACCTCTAAGGTTTCTCTCAGCCGTAAGGCCAGGGATGGAGGGAGTTTCAGACCCTCATTATCCTGGATCATCCAGGTCAGCTTCTTACATTCCACTCAAAGCCTCCCACAGCAAGGCCTCCAGCAGCCCCTGTCCCGGCCAGACCGATGAACAAGCCGCTTCCCACATTGCTGGACATCAGAGATGCTCCGATCTGCAAGTCACAGATGCATTCAAGGGTCAGGGCCAATTCAAAACAATCTGGCATCAGGACCATGAGCAGAGAGGAGGAGGTGTAAAGCTACATTTGTTGGGCATCACACGGGACACCTCTCATGTCCCTATACAGTTATCTCCACAATTACCTGGAGGGAGGGTTTTAATCTTCCCAGTTCACAGAAGAAAGAACTGAGTCAGGAAAAATGAAGTTACTGGCTCCAGGTTGCCCAGTGAATATGTGGCAAAGTAGGAAAAAGGGAAGCCAAGGAAGTAGGCCCGTACAGGAAGGGCAACGCTCTGCCCTGGGGCCACCAGCCTAAGGATGTCCAGGGAGAAGGAGGCTGCAAAGGGCACAGAATCCCCCACAGGAGGTTGGGAGGCCTCCTGTTGACTCTAGGGCCAGGCCAGGCAGACAGAGGGGCCGAGATACTGAGCCCAGGCCAGGCCAGCCTCTGGGTTGAGTTCCTCTTTCTCCAGGAGGACAGCCAGTTCCTCTAAGGCAGCAGAAGCCACAATAATGATACCGATGATGCCAATCATCAGAGCAGTTGGTGCTTGTTGGTGCTTCTATGTATACAGTCACCCATTTAATCCTCATGACAACCCAGTAACATGCTTACTATTGTTACGAGGGTTCAAATAAATATCCCTCAGAGGTTAATGTGTCCCCAGCATGTGGCACTATTTGACAGTGGTGGAATCTTTAAGAAGCCTGGCTCAGTAAGGGGTCTTTGGTCATTGGGGATTGAAGGGAATGCCCTTGAAGGGAATTATGAGACCCTAATGTCCTCTTCTTTCTCTTTTGCTCCCTGGTCATGAGGTGGGTAATAATAAACCTTTTTTTTGATAAGTTATTTATTTCCAGTATTTGTTACAGTAACACATAACTAATTAACACAGTTATTACCCCCATTTTACTGATGAGGGAACTGAAGCACAGATAGGTAAGTTGCTCAAGTCCCAGAACTAATAATACATGACCAAATGAAGATTAAAATCCTGGCTTTCTGGCTCCTGTAACCATTAGACAAATGGTGCTTGACACCTAATAAACCTTTGTTCGATGTTATGTCTTATTATTGGATGGGATCCAGGACTGGGAGGGGCTGGGGGCAGAGGGAGGGCCTCTGAGGCCTGAGAAGAGGCCTGAGGAGACACTGGGGACAGGACTGGGAGCTGGAGGGAAGAGCTAGGCTCCAGTTTATACCCCATGTCACCTTAACAAAATTACTTTCTTTCATAAAACCTTGTCTTCTTCAGCTATAAAATCTGGACACTCACCTCTTCCCAACACTTGTTCCCAGGGGTGCTAGGAAAGGAAAAGGATTGAGAAATTCAGAGATGAGGTGGCAGAGCAGGGTAAAGGCATGGAGACAGACGTGTGGCCTGATGTTGCTGAGGCCCTTGTGCTGCCTCCACCCCAATATGTGTGCATGCAGTCACACGCACACACAGAGATGCACAAACACATATGTGCACACACTTGTATTCATACGCTCACACACGCACACTCAAGCCCACGTACATATGTGCACATACATATGTACTACAAACTTACATTAGCACACACACATATGAATATATTCAGGCTCACACATGCACACACCTTACAGACATGTGTCCACATCCTTACATGCACACTTACATATACACTTCACTTCGACACATATGATGTACTCACATGTATTTTCACACAGTCACCCTCATGCACACACATGTGCATAACTCATGCACTCACACACACATACAAACATGCACACACGCACATGCATAGACCTATGTGCGCATTCACATGCACTCCCACACACTCATTCTCACTCTCAGGTGGCCTGGGGTGTTGACAGGGCTGGGCTGGACCACCTAACCAGAGCAGAGAGCACTGGGCCCCCTGCTTCAGAGGAAGAGTGTCTCCCTTGAGTGGTGAGGCTTGTCCACCTCACCCCACTCAGGAGACCTGGGCAAGATCATGGGGAAGGCAAAGGGAGGAGGGCATTTGAGTCTCTAGAGGAGGGATGGCTGCTGCTCCTTCAGCTCCTAGCTTTCTAGCCATCTGCCTTTCCTGGAGCACAGTCTCAGGACCCGATGGACAGCCAGACACACAGCTCCAGCAGTAGGAGACAGACCTTCCTGCCCTGAGGGGTGGTTGTGAGCCCATCCCCAAGCTGAACCCAGGTCTTGGTGCAGGAGGCACAATTCACAGCCCTGGGCAGCACATCCTCTTTTCTCCATGGGTTCCCACACAGTGTGGGGGGCATACAGGGACCCTGCTGCTCAGAGGCCTGGGGTTTCCTCATGTCCACAGAAGGACCCAGAGCTCTGCCCTCTGCAAGCAAATGGGTTCCTAGGTCCTCTCCTGACCCTGTCAGAGGAGCCTGCTGTCCTGCTTTCGTCTTGGCCTGAATTCTTTCCAGGACTGTGATTAGGGGGCACTGACTGAGCAGAACCACTCCAAGGGCTTTTCCTTTCTCCTAATGTGGATGTGGCTGGCAGCTCCAGTGACCTGTCCCTGTCCCTGTGAGCTTCCAGGCCCTCTAATACCCCCACCGCCTGGGGAGTCTATCATACTAGACAGCTTGAGAAGTTCCTGCCTCTGATTCTTCCTGCCTCAGATACCCACGCCTACCAGAGAGCCCTGCACCCCGCTGGGTTTCCTCCACTCTCAGTGCTTAGTGGTGGGCAGGGAAAGTGGTGAGAACCGAGACAGGTGGGAAGGTGGCTGGGGCTGTGCGTGTGAGTCTGAGTGTAGAATTAGGAGATTGTGAATGTGTGAGCAGGGATAGGAGTGCATGTGTGAGAGTGAGTGTGACTGAGTGTGTGATTGTCAGTATGTGAGTGTGAGGGTGTGAATGTGAGTGGGACATGCCTGGGTGTGTAGACGGCTTCTGTTTCCACCCAGCAGATGACTCTCCTGTTAGATTTCTGGGGCAGGGCTGACCTCCCTCCTTCCCATTCTTGGAGGAGGAAGTTAGTTCTGAGGACAGGTGGAAATGCTGGTGGGTTGATGGGAGAGATTGGGGATTTTGTGACGGTTTGGAGATTGATTTCTTGAGGTGGCTGGGATTTCTGCTGATTCTCCTCATTTGCCTGTTCTTTGCTATAAGCTGATGTGTCACCTCCCCCTCCCCCAGTTTTTTTCTACCTCTCCCTCTAGTCCATGCCACTGCCTGCAGCTCAGGGGCTTCCTCTGAGCTCTCAAAAGCCCTGGTGCCAAGTCTAGGAGGTGTCCACGGGACACTTGTCCTAGGTAGCAAGGTCACTTGTTTGCTGGATGGATTGGAGTGGGAAGCTGTTCCCTCGGCCCAGGGAGAGAGGCAGAGAGGAGTCTGTGGTTGGTGGGAGAAGGAGGGAAGCTGAGCCTCCACATGGAGAGGGAAGGGAGAAAGGTCCACTCACCGGCCACCAGCTCATGGATCTTCCCGCCAGGAAGTAGCCCCCAATGGTCCCTCGGCTTGCACGGATGGACGACTGGAAAGGAAACAGCAAGAGACAAAGACTTCCTGCACTTCTCCCAGCCTCTGTCCTCCACCCAGGCACTGAGGGGATGTGGAGGGTGAGACGTGAGGCAGGGCAGAGCTGCCGGAGTGCTGGCAGATTTTGCCATTTTAAGTTGTGCATTTTGGGGAGAGCTGCTTCCTCTCTGTGAGCCTTGGCACCTTCTCCCAGATCTGGTGTGAAGAGCAAAGGAGGTAAAGGGTGTCCAAGGTCTTCATGAATGGCCAATGCTGTGCATGTGTGCCCATTGGTAATCAGTGTCCCCTTCCTTCCCTCCCCCCAGTGTCTTCCTTTAGGACATGGTTTGGAATCTCAGCCTCTGGTGCATAGTGACTGCCTCTCCTCTCCTCCCACCTGGTCTCCCACACCAGAGAGGGGCAGCCATTCCACCCAGTCTGACTGGGATTCTGGGCTTTCGTCAGGATGATGGGCTCTGTTTGGGGGATTCCCTTGGCCTGGCCTGAAGTCCATCGGGACCATGGTGGGAACCAGTAGGAGGCTAGCCTGTTTGGGGCCATGCTCTGAAGAATGAAGGGGAGAGAGGAGCGCAAGCCTGTTCTGGGGACCCTAGGCCAATACAGCGGGCAGAGAAGGGTGAACTCAAAGCATGTATTCCAATGCAGAGGGCAGCAGTTCTCTGACTGGGTCTGAGATTCGAGAAATCCTTGAAGGTAAGAAGGAAAAGGGGAAAGAAATTAGTGACTAGAGGGCCTTGTGCTTGTTAAGCTTTTGCTTGGACATTCACTTCTGATCTTCCTGGAGGCCATAGGAGGGACACAAATTCATTTCACAGATGAGAAAATGCAGTGCTGGGCAGGAAACAGCTTGTCCAACCCATAGTAGGATTGGCACTTCTCCCTCTGGCCACCTCCCACAAGCCACTGAGCACCTGCCTGCTTACTTCTTCTTGCACCAGCTCTGGGAGGCAGGGACTGTCACCTCCCCTTACAGGGGAGGGGACTGAAGCTCAGAAAGTGTTCCTGACCTCGATACAGCCCAGGCAGTGATTAAATGGGACTTGGATCAGAGTCTGCCTGGCAGCTGTCTTAAGGTGCTGGCCTCTCTGCAGAGTGTTATGGTGACGTTAGCAGCCAGGCACCATGCCAGGTGCTTAGATGTGTCCTGTCACTGAATGATCACAACTTTCTACAGCATTGATCTTACTTTCCATGTTCACATTAGACAACCCAAGATCACAGAGGCTTCTATATTCCCAGGGTCATGTGACTCTGATTGCTAGAGTTGGGACCTGAGCTCAGGGCTTCCTGACATCAAAGCCAGGTCCTGTCCAGGGCCACGACTCCTGGGATCAATGGAGATCAGAGGGACCTTGGAATATGTTTGGTGCCCTTTAGAATACATGAGCCCCAGCTCTTTGACCCAGATATTAACAGGACTGAGAGAGGGCTGGCAGTCAGATTTTCTCCACCTTGAACGTCTTTGAGTTGGAGAAGGCAGGAGTGAGGCTCAGAGTGGTCAGAGATGTTGGGACCAAAAGTGTCAGATGCATACAGATAGGGAGATGGACATAGGGGCTCCAGGCCTGGTCAGCCTCTGGCTCACTGAGTGACCTCTGGCAGGCCACAGTACTCTCTGGGCCTCAGTTCCCTCCTATGGAAGGTTAGGTGGGGGAGGACGATTCCTGAAGTCAGTTCCATCTCAGTTTCCTATGCTCTGTGATCTCCTTCCTTCTGCCCACCTCTGCCTCCAGCTCCCACCTCCCTTCCCAGGCCCTGGCCTCAGGCCCCACTTACCCAGATCCCCACAGCAGTGACGAAGACAAAGTAGGTGACCACCACCCCAATGTCGTAGGCATGCAGACTAACTTCAGGGCCCAGTGCTGAGCGCGGAGCTCTCTCCATCCTGAGCAGGTTCCCTGAAGCTCCGGGCCCCATTGCTGCCAGCTCTTGCTCGGCTGCTACAATCAGTCCCCAGCTGGCTGGACTTTGAGGCGCTCCTGGATTAATTCCTTTCCTTTAATAATTAATCAGCCCCAGGCTCCATTAGCCTTGGAGAAAGCTCTGAAGCTGGCACATAAATTACTCCCAACTGCCCCTCATCCCTGTAGGACTCCTGCCCCCCCTCCCTTTCCCTGTTGCCCCTGCAGATGCACACACAGGCACACACACACACATGCACATATACCCTCACTACCCTCAGAGGGGCAGGAGCAGGAGCAGGAGGGGAAAGGAGCAGAGTCACAAATCCCAAGAGCTTGAAGGGACTTCAGAAATCAAGGTGTTCAAGCTCCCGCTCTGTGGAGGGGAAACTGAGGCCTAGGGAGGTAAAGCCAGAGCTGGGACTGGAATCCAGCTTTCTAAATCATCTATTCGATGTGAGTTTCCTTCACCCATTGGGAAGGAAATGAGGGAAGAGAAAAGAAGCTGCCACCAAGACCCTTGCAAGGCAGCCACCACCTCATGAGCTCCCACGTGTAACCCATGGGGATGTCGTGTTCCCTTTCCTACTCTATAGGACACTGAGCCCTAGGAAGAGACAAGGGTTATTCTAAGGAACAGAGCAGGACCTTCTGTGCAAGGCAGGACCAGAGTTCACATCTTCTGATGCCAGGTCCACACCCTTCTCCTGTGCTGTGACAGATGGAATGGGTGGGTCTTCCCTGAAGAGGACATAGAATTCCCTGGGCTCAGGGAAGACCAGCTTTGTGTACTCAGGGAGCCCGCCTTTTAGTCCCAGCTGCACCTCTCACCAAATGCAGATCACGTTGGGCAAATTGCTGAACGTCTCCGAGCCTGGGTGTCCTCATTAATATGACTGTGCCTTGCCTGGCTTGCAATGCCAATGAGGTTAGGATGCGCTTCTGAGACCCTCTGTAAACCTGAGCTACTGCCTGTTCTTGGGGTTAATATGAAGAAACTAAGGAGGCCATAGCCTTGGCACGAGGCATGCTCGTTTACCTGGTCCTTCCAAAACAGCTGCATTTTGGGACACTTCAGTCTAGTATCCTCTTATATGCACCTGCTACATACACAGGCCAGGGGCTCAGGTTGGAGCAGGTAAAGGATCCCTGCTGGCCCTGAACCTATGGCACCCCCAGCATCCCATGACAATCCCAGGGCTGGGTGTAGGAGCCCTTTCCTTTTCTGAGATAAGGAAAGTGAGAGGTAGCCCCCGACCAGAACTTTAGGCATAGGTCACACCGTACTCCAAGAAGTGGGGCATTGATCTAGGAAGAAGGTTAGGTTATTTCATATCTGGGACAGGGTCAGAAGAATTCATAACCATTAGATGCCAGAAGCGTAGTTCAAAGTGTTTGCAGAGTAAATGTCTTTCACATCTGATGATGAATAAGAGTTTATCAGATAAATGAGAGGAGCAAGGGGGACAGGAGAAGAGTTAGCAACATCAGGAAAATGTGAGGGGCCAGATGTCAGAGAGGATTGGTCAGACAGCCCCTGGCGGTGAGCTGAGTGGAGGAGCAGAGGGAGACGAGGCTGGAAGGGCCTTGGGTGTTAATCAGGGAAGGGAGAAAGACAGGACTGAGCTCAGGTCACTGAAGGTACCACAGTGAAGGCTCCCAGGAAGAGAGAAGAGAAGAGAAGGGAAGAGGAGAATAGCAGGAGATTGCTGAGTCTGCACTTCCTCCTGCCTTCCTCACCAGGAAGGGCTCACCTTGACCCCAAGGACTGCACTGCTGCCTACATGCCCCCTGTCCCCCACCACCTCATGGATCCTTGAGGCTGAGCCTCCATCCCCACACATTTTGCCCAATTCTAAACCAGCAGATTTGGGCACACAGGAGTTGTGGCAGGGAAACTTGAAGAGTTTGGGAGCATCCCCCTCAGTTGTGAGGACCAGGGTCTGACTCCAACCTGAGACATGGAAATGGCAGGAGCTTCAGCTGTGGTGTGTCTGGGAGGTGCTGGTTTGGGATTGTACTGCAAACTGGGGTGGGCAAAGATTGTGTAAGAATTGTGAGTGTGTGTGTGTGTGTGTGTGTGTGTGTGTGTGTTATGACTATATGGATGAAAAAGACTGGGGGATCTTCTTAGATCCTGCCCATAGGCCACCGTGATGGGGTAGGGCCTCTGCCTACACAATCTGAAAGTGAACACTGAATTCCAGAGGCTGTGGAAGAACTGGACTTGGTGCTTTGCCTGGGCTACACTGGAGAGTTCTCCAGCTGAGGGATCCTGGGTACTCCCAGGAGTGTCCTCAGGAAAGAGTCAACCTTCTCCCTCCTCCAGTCCATGAGCCAGATGAGCCAGAGTCTTCTCAGAAGAGTCCTACTCCAGTCAAAACTTTCCTGCTCCCTAAAACCTCTCCCTCCTCCTCACACTGCAGCTCCTAGAGGTCAGAAGTTGGGCTTCACAAGAGCAGAGGAGGTAAATGGAAAACAGCAGGCCAGCAATATCTCCTTTTCCTGAGTCAGAGAGACCTGAAGGGCCTCTTTCTTGCTGCTGCCTGCATGTTCCCCGGTGTGCTGCCAATGCTCTTCTCCCCAAGAAGAATCTTGTGCAGTCCCTCTGACTGTACCTCTGACTGGCCCCCGCCCTGGCAGGTGTCCATGGTTGGTTTGGGTTTTGAATTAAAATTTGCCCGACTCTAAAAGCTTCTCTATACCACTGTCCTGAGCCTTCCTCTAGGGAGCGAGAGTCTGGAAGGGGCGTCTCACCTGGTGGTGTAGGAATCAGCTCTGTGTTCCCTCTTCAGATGGGAGCTCTGAGCAGGTTGCAGAGGTGGCTGGGCTGGGGACAGGAGCCCCCCTGTTTCTGGGCCCCAGTTCTAGAGACCTTGCCAGCCCCTGTCCTGCCACCCTAGCCTCACTCACCCCTCCTTCTCTGCCCTGGGACGCTGTTCTTTTCACATACCTGTGTTCAGCTCAGTTCAAATCCAAACACAGCTCCATGAAATTCTACTGTGTCTGTCCAATCTACAACTCCAGGGGCATCACTCCCCAAGAATACAATGCCAGTGACACCCCAGCATTGATAAGGCAGTGCCTGTGCTCTCTCTCTGGGGTTAGACAGAGAAGCAAGACCAAAGAAGCCCCTGTGTAGTCAGGCTGGGTGCTTGATTCCAGAGGGAAGGAGGATTATGCAAAGGGGTAAAACAGAGAAAGAAGGCAACCCAGATCCAGGGGTGGAAAAAAGAGAAGAAAATAAGGGAGCTTTATAGACTCTGCTCTCAGAACACTTACCCCTGCCAGACCTGACTGATCCCTGTCGGCACAACCTGAACTGTACCAAACCTCTCAGTCTCAGCTCCAAGGATTATGCAGCTTTGGCCTGACCTCCCACAGCTGCCCTGACAGCTCAGGTAAGGCCCGGATGAGCCGTGGCTCCTCCCCCAGGTGAGAGGAGAGGGGAAAGCCCTGAAATCTCACTCCAGTCCACTGGGCCTTGGGTTCTGAGGGACAGTGTCTATTCCTCTGCAAAGTATGGTCCTGGAGGAAAGAGAGCTTGCTCTGGGGTCAGCGTTACCCAGGCCCCAGGGGTCAGATGAGAAAGGAGACAAGGCTCAGAATGAGGTGCTGTCCCTGCTGCCACTGGCAACCTCACTCCCATACACCCGGGCAAACAGGTTTCTCAAGACAGGAGGAGGGCACAGACGTTAAACTGCAAGATGAAAAAATTCTGGAGCTCTAATGTACAATGGCAACTGTGCTTAATAATGCCATATTGTATTCTAGAAATCAGCCAAGAAAGCAGAGCTTGAGTGCTCTCACCACACACAGCAGGGTAATGAGGCAGGGATAGCGTGTTGATTGATGTAATCACTTGACAGTGCAAGATCTGTGTATCAAATCATCACATATTAAAGTATTTGATTTTCATTATTAAATATGTACTAATGAAGCTGGGAAAAAGTAAAATGAAATAACACACACAAAGACAGAAGGAGGTGGTGTCTGGTGGTAGACACACAGAAGCTTAGGACGTTTGGGGATTGGGAAGGAGAGCTTGGCATTGGGCTACAGTTCATGCACAAATGTGATAGGCTCACATACACACACGCATGCACACACACACACGTGTGCACATCCACCTGACACATGTGTGAGACTTGTTATGGGTCACATGAACGAAAAGGACGGTGAAATTCTGTCCAGCAGGCTTCCTTGATAGGGGTGTGGCCTCGACTTACAGAATCCAGAGGCTGTGGAAGAACTGAGCTACTGACACATCAGGGACCTGGTGCTGAACTGGGTTACAGCTTGTGCACAAGCATGATGGGCTCTCTCTCTCTCTCTCTCTCTCACACACACACACGTATTTGCACGTACCTGGGTGTGAGACATGGAAAGGGCAGCAGTCTGTCTTGGGAGCTTGTCTGGGGAAGCTGTGGCCTAATGGTGAGTGCAGAGTTTACAGTCAGACAAGCCCAGGCACCTTGAGGCCCCTTTATTCTCCAGCAGGTGACGGAGACAGGGCACTTCACATTTCTGTCTCCACTTCCTCTCTTCTGTAAAATGCAGATGGAAGCTATCTCATAGGATGACGGAGGATGACATAAGGGTGGCTGAAAAAAGGTCATGCCACTTACACTGAGAGGAAAGGCTGCTTCCTGGGCTCCTGGCAGGGTTTGGGGATGGAGCACGACACCCCTGGCACGGCCTGGCCTGGCAGCTCAGTGAAGCAACTGAGCGTGACTCCCACATGACTGGGAAGAGTATTTATCTATGGAGCCAAAGTTCTTCATCTGTAAAATGACATGATAACAGGTACCTTGATCAGTTGGGAACATGCAGTGAGATCACATGCATGGAACGGGTGTTGAAGTGTCTTGCTTTGGGCTGAGGGCTGAAGGTTGAACATAATATCAGAAGTGCCTATTCATCGGATTCTGGAGATAACACAGAACCTGAGGGGCCTGTGCCGTGGTGGCCATGGAGATGCACCCAACCCAGGTGATCTGCTGTCCTGGCCACCATCCCTCAGGACTGAACACTGCATTCTCTCTGAAGCCAAACCTTCCCCAGCTGCTCCAGCCAGTGACTGAGAGTGACTGACATGTGTGACATGTGACCCATGCTTGGCTGCAGGACTCTTGGCTGGCTTGGCTGAGACTTCCTTAGAACAGAGCTGGAATCTGAGTCTCCTCCTACCCAGTGCTCCCCCCTCCCCTCCATTTCCTCAGTCATTCCAGCTATTTTTCAACCACTCCCCCAGGTCTGCAAGAGATCCTCTGTCACAGCTTCTCAGAGGAGCTGTTTTGTTGGCATCCCTGTCATCTCACCTTTAACGTGGCCATTTGGGAGTCTGAGAGAGGCTGCTGCCTTGGGAAGAGCTGTTGGGGCGAGGTGGCAAACCTTCCCTTCCCCGCTCTGTCTGGGGAGGAGGTGGGCTCTTTCACCCTCATATCAAGTCAAGGGAGAAGAGATTTGAGGGGTTATGGCAGAGCTTTTTATGTGTCCCACGACCTAGTGATTTATAGGGGGAAGAGGCTCTAGCCTGCGGTCATTCTGAAAAGGGGGATTGATTCCCACAGGATGGAGGCTGGAAGGCCAGGCAGAGTCTGGAGCAAAGTCTGAAGATGGACCCCTGCTCTGAGCCAAGGGGATGAAAGGCCCCAGCATCCCCCTTTGCTCTCCCTCATCCTCTCTACCCAGGACCCCAGTGTCCTCTGACTGGCAGAGGGTTTCTGTCCTTCCTGCCTCCTCTGGCTGCTGTTGGCTGCCCTCCCTGAAGCCCAGGAGGTGAGCCACCTGATTGCTCATGGGTCCTGGGCTCCCCTCTCAGCACTGACATCACTGGTCCAGTCTGTCCCCACCCTATGCTGAGCTCTTCCAGGCAGCAGTGTCTCTGCTGGGTCCCTGTGACCTGAGATCCATTGAGCTGGATGCTTACCAATGTTTATAGCAGCACAATTTTTGAGGACACAGAGCAGGGAGAGATGGAAGGGTGCTGAGTGCCGGACATCAGATGTCTCCTCTGCAGACATCATTTCTGTGAGAAAGCAGAGCTCATTCCAGGTGGGAACAGCTGAGCCCAGGGGGCAGAAGGCAGCAGAGGTGCAGGGAAAACTGGTTTGGCCCAGGATCCCAAGGGGTGGGGATTGAGCCTCATTTCTGTCACCGGCACATTAGTGATGTTGGACAAGTCTCCGTGCCTTTGTGGACCCCATTTCCTCTTCTGTGAAATGAAGTGTTCTCAGCTGTTTCTACTGACCTGGAGTCTAGAATGCAGCAGACTAAGTTATCCCCAAGGCCCCATTTGTTCTTTGGGCACAGAGGCTCATGCAGGAGTTAGGACACGGCATGAAAGGTCAAGTCCATGGGCTTTAAAGGCCATTTCCCTGGACCCATGCCCGGCCCCTGCATGCATCAGGGTGTGAGCTGCGCTGCTGACTTTCACTCCTCAGCCTTAGCTTCTCTGTATGTGAAGAGAGGACAGCATGACCTACCTGACAGGGTCACCTAGAGGTGTATAAACAGTGTGCAGTGCAGACCAGGGGGTTGCTCAGGAGTGTCCCACCCAAGAGCTCCTGCTCTTCTCCTTGCTCCTCTAGGTGGGTGAGACAGCTCCACGTAGCTCTGTGCCACACTTTTCCCTGGCACAGTGAAGCCACTCAATCCCAATAAATCTCATAGACCCAAGAGGCCTCAACTCATGTTGGGAGGTGGCTTCATGCCTGAGTCTCTACCACCCAAATTTGTCACCAGCCCTTTGGAAAGCAGAAACTGCAGCCTCCCCAACAAGGCTCTGGAGAGCTCTCCAAGGATTATCCAACCCTCACTGTGAAGAAAATAGACATGTAAACAATGTTGGTGGGGCTGCAAATTAATACAATCACTTTGGAAATCAGTATGGAGATTCCTCAGAAGCCTAAGAATGTAACCCCCACATGACCCAGCTATTCCACTCCCTGGTATTTATCTAAAAGAACTAAAATCAGCATACTACAGCAATATATGCTTACCAATGTTTATAGCAGCACGATTCACAATAGTCAATTTATGGAATCAGAATAGGTGTCTGTCAATGGACGAACAGGACACAGCTGAGTAGAACTCCCTTGTGTGCATATACTACATTTTCTTTAAGGAAGAATGAAATTATGGCATTTTCTGGCAAATGGATAAAACTTGAGAACTCTGCTAAGTGAAATAAGTCAGATTCAGAAAGTTAAAGGTCTAATGTTTTCTCTCATATGTGGAAGGTAGGCAGAAAAAAGGAATAATAATAAAAAAGTAAAAATTAAAAGAAATTTAAAAAGGGGAATCCATGAAAATAGAAGGGAGAACAGTGGAGTGAATGAGGATCAGGCAGGGAAATGGTAAGTATTGTGCAATGAAAGTGACCAAATTATGTTACGTTCATGAACAGATGTGTCACCATGAATCTCACTATTATGTATAATTATAATGCACCAATAAAATCCATTAAAAATAATAAACAGGGGACAAGTTCCCAGCTGCCTCTCAGGAGGAAATTAGCAAAGGAGGTTCAAGGAGGCAGGGGTTACGCCCAGAGGCAGAGACGGGGATGTGGAGCTCCCTGCTCTGCCCCCATTCCCATCCCACCATGACCTCGCTCAGATTTTGTGTCATGTGACACTTATCCTTGCTTGGGCTTCCCCCATTGCAACCCCTTTCCTTTGTGCTATTGTGTTGTAACTGCTTGTCTCTTTCCCTTGCTAGTGGGGGACTCCTGGAAGGCAGGGGCTTTATCAGATTCCTTTCTGTCCCTAGTACCTGGCACAGGCCTGGCATTCAGTGACGTGCTGCTCATTATTTCTTATTATATAAAAGAGTGAATATCACATGGATTCCCACCATTGCCTTGAAAGCTTTTCATAAGTATAAAGCTATAAACCAAGTAAACTGTCATTAGCAAAACCACATATATCAGCTGGGATTCAGGTTGGCTGTAATACTTGCCCACTTTATAAGTAACTTCAACAGCTTACTACAGTGACACAGCCACATCAATGTTAATAGCAGCTCAGTTCAGAATAAGCTATGGAACCAGCCTAAATGCCCTTCAACAGATGAATGAATAAAGAATATATGGTATCTATACACAAAGGAGTAATTCTCAGCCATAAAGAAGAACGAAATTATGATATTTGGTGGTAAATGGGTGCAACTGCGGACTATCATGCTCAGTGAAATAAGTCAGATTCAGAAAGTCAAAGGTCAAATGTTTTCTGTGATATGTGGAGGCTGATCCAAAACAAGGGCAAGTGGAGTGGGGAGAAAGAGAGAGAGAAAAGAAAAAAAAAAGGTAGTGGGGAATTTCATCAAAATAGAGGAAAGATCAGTAGTAGAGGGGGAGGAAGCTGGGTAAAGGGATAAGACCAGTTGAATGAATCTAGCTGAACTTTTGTATGCACACACATGAATACAGCACCCTGAATCCCAGCATCAAGTATGTCCACAAGACACTAATTAAAAAAAAGAAAAACTACAAATAAATTGCAAAAATATCAGTAAAGTAGAGGGAGGGGAACAGGAAAAGGATAGCGGGGAGGGGGAAGTGCTGGGGGCTGAATTAAAGCAAATTATATTCCATGCTTTTGAGATTATGTTGAAATGTGTTCTAATGATATTAAAAGAGTCAATATAAATAAATAAAATTTAAAAAGTAGATTAAGCAAGAATATTTTCAGGTCAAAGTCTGGAGATGGATGGAATAGAACTTGTAGGGGGATTCATAAGTTTTTTTTGTAAAATGTTTTTAGTTGTTGATAGTCCTTTATTTTATTTATTTATATGTGGTGCTGAGAATGAAACCCAGTGCCTCACACATGCCAGGCAAGCTCTACCACTGAGCCACAAGCTCAGCTCCTGATTCGCAAATATTTAAGGCACTGGTCTCCTTTTACCTTGCTGCTGCACTCTCACCCAGCTCCCTGTTTAACATGGTTGCTCAACTCCAGCCATCACTTCTACCCATACTCCAGTGTATACTTCCTAGAAACTACAAATAACACTCCCACTAATAGCTGCTGCTCAGAACTCAATTGTGTGGTCCTATTTCATTTCAAGATTTTGGGTATTTTGTCAATAATCTGAATTTTTTTTAAAAAAACCTCATGAATGGAGAGGATTAGATACTATGGGATCCCAGGAGCCACAACCATGCCACTGTTTATAGTCTAAACAGCACATCATTCCTTCACTGATGTCACTCACGAGATCTGTGCGGTTCTTAGGAGAAGGGCCAGGACCTTCACTGTGCAGCCAAAGAAACAGGAGATCCGGCCAGAAATTTCTCCAGGTCCTCAGTGGGTGACATTGTGGCAGGACTGAGAACCACCAAGGCTCCTTGCTACAAGGTTACTGCTCTTCCTTCATCATCCTGTATCTGAGTTTCATGGGGATGGGGGGAGGTTGGGCTCCTTCCTCACAATCCCCTCAACCAGCATTCAGTGGGTACCCACTGTGTGTATGGTGGGAACTCAGAGAGAAACAGGACTTAACATCTCTCAGGGATCTCACTGTCTGTCTGGGGAGGTGGCCCATCCTTGAACCTCTTAGAGCAGGTGCTACAGTTGCAAGCACAGGCAGCTCTCTGATCCCAAGGGACAGTCAAGGTGAGCATGGTAAAGTTTTAACTTCCTTCCAACTCCTGTATTCCCTCTGGGGCAGGAGATGAGGGTAGAGAATTTGGGCTGAGTTCAAGACCTTAAAAAAAAAGACATAGACTACTATTTAAATCTGGTGTGGTATTGTGGCACCACCAATATCGCAAACTTGGTAATCAGAAAAAAGTTGTTTCTCTTTTCCTCCCCATGTTTCAGGATTGGAAACTGGGGCTCAGAGTTGAGTTCCTTGTCCCAGGTCAGATGGCAGTGAGTGACAGGAAGTCCTGACCCTGGTCTTCTGACTTCTGGTGCAGCTTCCTCCTGCACCACACTTTGTTTGGGGGCAGCTGGAAGTCTGGCGCACCACTGGATGGTATGTCATCATATCTTGCATTTAGACCACTCTAATGCAATAAGACTTTCGGCAGAGATGAAAATGTTCTAAACCTGTGCTGTCCAAAATATTAGCCATTAACCACACGTGGCTAGTGTGCACTTGAAGTGTGGTTAGTATGATTGAGGAACTTGGGTTTTTAACTTAGTTCAATTTTATTTTTAAATATAGATAACCACATACAGTAAGTAACTTCTGGATTCTAGAACTCTAGAAAACTTCCAATTTTTTAAATTAGCACTTTTCATCCCAGCCCCTTTTTGAGGTTGGGCTTCTGTTGATGGATTGTCAGTTTGTCTCCCAAGTTTCTCACAATAGAGGAGTGGTAGGAAATGAAGGAAGAAGCAAGAAGAATCCATAAACAACATGACAAGTGAGCCTAGCTAGTTTTAGTAAGAGATATAAATAATACTGATAGCTTTCTTTATTTGTGAACACACACCAGGTGCAAAGCACTTTCTAATGTGATCTAATCCTCATGGCGTTTCTATGAAAATTTTCAGATGAAGAAATCAAGGCGTGGCAGGATCAAATGGCTTGCCATTTGTGTGGGAAATTCAGATGCTCATGCAGGTGGGCCATTCATTCCATAGATACTGATGCAAGACTTCTCAGAGGAATACATCACATCAAGTGGAACTTAATAGAAAGCTTGCTAAAGAAGGTTAGATTTGAGCTGGACAGGAAGAACAAGTAAGGTTTTGTTTAAAAATATGAGAAGACAGGGTTTGAGCAGAGGAATAGTACAAAGCCAATGTGCAGGAAGTGCTGGGTACCTGTTCAACACGTGAAGATTGCAATTAATCAGAATTTCAAGAATAACATCACTCACCTTTATAACATGTTTGGCTAGGTCCAAGAAGAGGGGACTGGTTCTTGAGGAGAGGAAATCTACTTGGACAAAAAATAGACTGGGCCTGGACCATGGAGGAGGATCCTCTCCATCTCTGATCTGGGAGAGAGACTTCTGTGCTCCCACCGGGGCTGGAGGGCTGCAGGCCTCAGGGGAAGGGCAGGCATGAGGGGGCTCCTTCAAAGTAGGTAAATAAATGAAGTGCACACACACACAAACACACACACACCTGTACCCTTAGATGTCAAAGGGGACTCACAGTTTGGTAAAGGCTGAGCTTTGAATGCCTGGAGAGAGAAGTGGGGAGAGGCAGGAGACAGTGGGTTACGATCAAGTCATCAAGTCACGTTTGTTAGACTCCAGCTTTGCCTGTATTTCAGGTTTATTTTGTTTTATTATTGGTTGTTCAAAACATTACAAAGCTCTTGACATATCATATTTCATACATTAGATTCAAGTGGGTTATGAACTCCCATTTTTATCCCAAATACAGATTGCAGAATCACATCGGTTACACATCCACATTTTTACATAATGCCATATTAGTAACTGTTGTATTCTGCTACCTTTCCTATCCTCTACTATCCCCCCTCCCCTCCCCTCCCATCTTCTCTCTCTACCCCATCTACTGTAATTCATTTCTCTCCTTGTTTTTTTTCCCATTCCCCTCACAACCTCTTATATGTAATTTTGTATAATAATGAGGGTCTCCTTCCATTTCCAAGCAATTTCCCTTTCCTCTACCTTTCCCTCCCACCTCATGTCTCTGTTTAATGTTAATCTTTTCCTCCTGCTCTTCCTCCCTGCTCTGTTCTTAGTTGCTCTCATTATATCAAAAAAGACATTTGGCATTTGTTTTTTAGGGATTGGCTAGCTTCACTTAGCATAATCTGCTCTAGTGCCATCCATTTCCCTGCAAATTCCATGATTTTGTCATTTTTTAGTGCTGCGTAATACTCCATTTTGTATACATGCCACATTTTTTTTATCCATTCATCTATTGAAGGGCATCTGGGTTGGTTCCACAGTCTAGCTATTGTGAATTGTGCTGCTATGAACATCGATGTGGCAGTATCCCTGTAGTATGCTCTTTTAAGGTCTTCAGGGAATAGTCCGAGAAGGGCAATAGCTGGGTCAAATGGTGGTTCCATTCCCAGCTTTCCCAGGAATCTCCATACTGCTTTCTAAATTGGCCGCACCAATTTGCAGTCCCACCAGCAATGTACAAGAGTACCCTTTTCCCCACATCCTCGCCAGCACTTGTTGTTGTTTGACTTCATAATGGCTGCCAATCTTACTGGAGTGAGATGGTCCACAAAGTTACAACTATCTTATATTTGATAAAGGGGCTAAAAGCATGCAATGGAGGAAGCATAGCATCTTCAACAAATGGTGCTGGGAAAACTGGAAATCCATATGCAACAAAATGAAACTGAATCCCTTTCTCTCGCCATGCACAAAAATTAACTCAAAATGGATCAAGGAGCTTGATATCAAATCAGAGACTCTGCGTCTAATAGAAGAAAAAGTTGGCTCCGATCTACATATTGTGGGGTCGGGTTCCAAATTCCTTAATAGGACACCCATAGCACAAAAGTTAATAACTAGAATCAACAAATGGGACTTACTTAAACTAAAAAGTTTTTTCTCAGCAAGAGAAACAATAAGAGAGGTAAATAGGGAGCCTACACCCTGGGAACAAATCTTTACTCCTCACACTTCAGAGAGAGCCCTAATATCCAGAGTATACAAAGAACTCAAAAAATTAAACAATAAGATAACAAACAACCCAATCAACAAATGGGCCAAGGACCTGAACAGACACTTCTCAGAGGAGGACATACAATCAATCAACAAGTACATGAAAAAATGCTCACCATCTCTAGCAGTCAGAGAAACGTATTTCAGGTTTAAACTGATCAACAGACTAAGACAATTTATTGATCAATCAGTATTTATGTTGCAGATCCTGTAGATGAAGTTTTTCAAATCAGTGTTTCAAAAATATATTATCTAAAATCTCTTGGGGAAGCATGGGGAGTTGTTTGTTTATGAACTTGTACTAGTTTATGTTACCATGACAACCCAGAATCAGGTCTCCAGAGATGTGACCACTTAATTCTATTTTTGGCTAGATGTTCTTAACAGATGGATTAAAAACTCTGGCTAATGGCAAAGATAACTATTTTGTACCTCAGAGAATCAAAACCCAAGAGGTTATCTGCTATAATTGATTTGACTCTATCAAAATCCTATCTAGGGCTGGGGTTGTGGCTCAGCGGTAGAGCGCTTGCCTAGCGCATGTGAGGCTCTGGGATCAATCTACAGCACCACATTAAAAAAAAAAGTAAATGAAATAAAGGTATTGTGTCCAAGTACCAGTAAAAAATAAATGTTTGAAAAATCACATCTAATTACAATGCTATAAAATTTGGCATTTACTCTCAGCAAAACCATATGTATAAGAGGGGAGGAATGTCTGATTGGAAGCATCAGCCTCAGCGTATGTTTCTTTTTTCAGCTCTGGCTGTGGAGGTTCTGCAGAGAATCAAGTCCTGCCCTCAGGGGTCTTACCGTCCTCTCACCTCAAGGCCTGGGATGACTTTTACACTTGTCCCTTAAGTGGAGATGGCCAACACCCTAGGGACTTGAGTCACAGTGTGAAGGGTGGAGGCCTGGCTGTGAAAAACCCACCGAGCATCTGGCTTTTCTGCTGGAAAAAAGAGAACTTTTCTTTGAAACATTGGTTTAGACTTTTTAAGTTAAAAAGTTTAAAACTGGGGAAGGAGGGCCGTGGTGTGTATTTTTCCCTCCATGTGCAGACCCCCAATAGAAAGCCAGGGTTTCTCAAGCAGGCTTCAGCCCTGGTGGAATAAAAAGAAGACAGAGTGAGGGCTCCCCCAAGGCAGCACTGGGCAGGGACAATAGTGGACAAGGCAAGGCAGCCAGCTGCCTGCGAGTGAGCGAGTGTCCCTTGCCCCTGCCCTCCCTGGGGAGCTTGCTCACCAGATGCAGCTTCCCTGAGCCCTGCCTGTCTCCAATCCTTCTCCTGGAAAAAAACCAAAGGCCTTCTCAAAAGTCTGTCTGTGCCTGTCACTCCCAGATCCTACACTCTGATCAAAACCTTTCAGAGGTTTCCTTGTACAAGGAAAACCTAAAACTCCTGAAAGCAGTTTTCTAGTCCCCTTGGGGTCTACCCTGACAGCCTCATTTCACCTCAAATCTCCCTCCTCTTTGTTCTCTGGGCCCCACCCACGGTGGTATTTCCCTGACACTACACCATGCTCTTTCCTACCACAGGACCCTCACACATGCTGTTGCCTTTGTTCAGTGAGCTCTCTCCTGCACCCACCATTAGCTTCGGGCTCTCAGAGATTTGTGTTCTTCCAATAACTCCATAGAGCAGGGTCGGGCCTGATCTTGATCCCTGTGTTATCCCTGGCACAGTGGCAGGCAAGTCATAAATCACCAACCTTGAAAGAATAACTGGATTTTCTTTCTAGGAGTGCAAGACTTTCTCACTGTCCATGAGAGTTCATTTTTAGGAAAATGCATTGTATCCATTTTCACAGTCCTTTCCTCTTAGCTTCTGTGGTGGGTGAGATGAAATCTTAACTGGGAAGTCCTTGGGACTGGGGAAACTCCACTAAGTGGGTGGGGAGAAGAGGGAAGGTTTGGGTGGGTAACAACCCGGGGAGGAAGGGATTTTCCCAGGCTGTCCCTGAGTGCCACCTGTTTGCCGATGGCTATGTTCCTTCTTGCCAGCCCCACTCTGGGTTCCAAGCATTTAATCTTAATAAATAAATGATAAATAGACAACACTTCCAGGCAGAGAGCCATGAAGGAACCCAGACTCCAGCTTGAGAAGCAGGATTCTCCTTCAAACTCTCTGATCTTTTAAGGCCTCCCGCTGGGCCTAATGACTGCCATAAGATTGGTGAACAGGAGAACAGCGTTTATATCTTATTAGTCTTTACATGCATATGGGGGGTTTTAGAAAGAGAACAAAGACCCAAAGAAGTGACTAGAGCAGAAAGCTTTTTTTTTTTTTTGCCTTTTAGAAAAGAAATCATGCATTCACAAAGAGCTAAGACCAAGGGGTTTGGGCCAGGGGCAGTAAATTGTGGGGCAGTTAGTAAGTAATCTATGGGGGGTGGAGAGAACCAGTTCTCAGGGGTTCATTTTGGCATCACTTCCCAGCCTCTGTGATGAGGGTGCTCTCCTCACGGTACAGGGAGGATACTTTTTTCATGGGAAATTTTCTGGCCTAGTCCTAGGTAGTAAAAGTGGAGGTGTCGCATCTGCTGTTTCTCCACTCAAAATAATCATGCGCCTCAGCTCCAAATCATCCCATGCCAGAGGAGCGTAATTTGGGATGACATTTTGGGGTGACACATCTTTGCCTTCTTTACCTGTTGATTTCATCTGACTTAAACCATGATGTAATCCCTGTAAATCTCTTTTTCAAACATCTGGGATCCAGAGCATGACAAAGGAGGCCAGAGAAACCTCAGTTTGAATGTCTGAACTAGTCATCAGCCACGTGGCTTCAAGCAAGTGCCTTAACCTGGTTAAGCCTCAGTTTTTGCCTCTGTGAGTGTCGACAGCTCCTGCTGCGTTGGACTGCAGTTGAGCTTACGGTGAAATAAAGCTGGTCCAGCCCTGAACACTGCTCTTGTCCCATTGGCTTAGCTTTGATTTTGTTAAATGTCTGTCCTTTCTGAGGACAGCTGGACAATATGCATGAACAGCCTTAAGGTATTAGCCCACAATTGCCACCTGTGGGAAGTATTTCTAGCCAAAGAATCAGAGGTACAGCCACACCATGATGTATTTGGATATCTGTTATAACTCGTTTATACCAAAGGAGCACTAGAAGTGACTTAAGTGCTTAGCACTATGGGGCTAAGCAGCGTCATGATGGTGGGAACAGAACTGTCCTGAAAGTCTGCTTCCTTCCTGTCCTGATGGACAGAGCCACAGATCCCTTTCTTGGGAGTGGGGCAGCCTGCAAACAGCATGTGCCCTCAATGCCCTTGGCCAGTTCTCATGGCGGGGATCTGGTTACGTAGGATCTGAGGTGAGGGAATGGCTCCTCCTGCCCGATTCCTGTATTTACTCTTCAGAAGCTCACTTGTCCATAGATGTTAGGTGCACCTTCCAGTTTTGCTTTTTCTTTACAAAGGTAATATTTTGTTCTCCTTCTTACTACTTAGTTTTATTTTATCAATTAATTAAGAATTTTGACTGAAAGAGAATGGGGAGTTGGCAGAGCTCCTTTTGAGCTGAAACAAGATACGGAAATTTCAAAATGAATTATGGAAATTCATGTGAAGTGGAAATCAACCAGTCTCAGAATGACCAGGAAAGGAAAAACAGGGATTGCATAAAAATAGAAGGGAGACAAGTAAAGTAGAAGAAGCCAGTCATGGGGAGGGAGAGGAGGTGGAGGGGGAAGGAATAGGAAATTAAACAGACCAGATTATACATGTATGAATATATCACAATGAACCCATTATGTGTAATTATAACTCATCAATGAATACTTGTTGTCTCATCTATCATTTTCAAAGGGATGAAGTAAAATAAATAAATTATGGAACCCAGATACATTGAAAATATATAAACCTATTAAAATTACATTGTATATTATAAAGTTTTTCCACA
This sequence comes from Marmota marmota marmota, assembly GCF_001458135.2. Classification (NCBI taxonomy): domain Eukaryota; kingdom Metazoa; phylum Chordata; class Mammalia; order Rodentia; family Sciuridae; genus Marmota; species Marmota marmota. Next base: position 17,024,874 of record NW_026000082.1, read on the forward strand.
CTAGTAGTGGAAAAACTTTATAATATATTATGAAGTACTAACAAACAAGGACGAAATTATGGTGTTTATTAGTCATTCTTCAAGCATGGTTCCCATGTCAGTAGTGTCAAAACTACCTGGGAACAACCTGGGACCTTTTTAGAAATGCAAATACTTGATCTCCACCTAGTTCCAAAGGAGAAGAAACTGAATTATAACTTGTGTTTAGCATGGCCTGCAGGTAATCTCATACAGACTAGACTATAGGTTTACAATCATCCATTTTTAGCATACACACAATACTGGATGAAAATATATCACAATGTTAAGATTAATTTTCATGGGCTGGGGATGTGGCTCAAGTGGTAATGAGCTCACCTGGCATGCGCGGGGCCCTGGGTTCGATCCTCAGCACCACATAATAAAATAAAGATGTTGTGTCCACTGAAAACTGAAAAATAAATATTAAAAAATTCTCTCTCTCTCTCTCTCTCTCTCTCTCTCTCTCTTTAAAAAAATAATTTTCATTGGGAGGTGGGGCTATGCCTGTGTGTGTGTTACAGTATAAATTAATGTTAAATTATTCCATATCTCAGGTGTTTTTTTGTGGATTCTTGGCTTATGTCCCATCGATACATATCAAAGGATAGAGTTGCAATTCTTGATGTCATTCTATGAATGATGAGCATTTATTTATCAAGCCCGAGCAAGACTATAGTTATTTGTGGTTTATGAGAAGAAGTAAGTTTTCCATTAAGAATTTTTAACTTTTAAATAAAGGCATATTCACAGGAAATAGCAAAGATAGAATTCAGTGATTGATTTTTGTATCCTACAGTCTTTCTGGGACCACACAGTGAAAGATTAAGAATATACATTACATACAGATGAAAAAGATCAGAATAGATGTAGATTTCTCCCTGAAAACTAAGTCAGAACATCATTTTCTAAACAGCAAAAGAGGGGAGGGAGAAAAAGGGAGGGGGCTGGGGATTAGCAAGGATGGTGGAATGTGATAGATATCATCATCCAAAGTCCATGTATAAAGACACGAACTGGTGTCAACATACTTTATATACAACCAGAGATACAAAAAATTGTGCTGTATACATATAATAAGAATTGCAATGCATTCCGCTGTCATTATTTTTAAAAAAATTATTTAAAAAATTTTTAAAAAGAAGCTTTCAACCAGAATTACATTTCCAGAGGAAAAAATACTTCAAAATTAAAGGTGATAAATCAAATGTGGTAGAAGCATACAATGGAATATTATTCCACTACAGAAAAGAATGATTTGCTAAATAAAGTCCACGTGTTATATGGATGTTCAGAAAAGTAACTCCCACCCCACTGGGCCAAGATAAAAGCAGAGATAGCAGCTTTGACGGTGTTTCTCATTTAGAAATATCTCTATTGAGGCCTAGAACATAAGAGGCTCATTAAGTCACACTGCAGTAGCACTGGAGCAATTGGACAGAACAGAGGGATGTACGGATATTTTCATTTCATGGTTTTATTTGTGCTTTTCCAACTCCCCATTTCTTCATCAGTCCAAGTACAGATTTAATACTTTTATTGACCTTTCTAAAGAAACATTTTTATTTATTTATTTTTTTCCCATTGACTTTGCTCTTATCTGTGTGAGGCACTTCACATTTCTGTGGGGCAGTACTGTGCGTGAATGTGCCTGGCCACCTAATGACACTGTATGAATGCTTCATGAATGGTTATTTGAGTTAAGATCTGGAAGATATCTTTTCTTACACTGTCTCTTGGCCGCATTACTGAATCTTCAACCACTTTATCTTTCCAGGCCCCTTTGAAGGCCTGGCGTTTCTGGAGTGCTCTAAGCCTTACCAGTTCACACTCCTGCCTGGGGTGTTTTACTGTTGTTCCTGAAACAATTCAAGAATAAAACCAAGATTCTCCTCAGACAGCATTTTTTGCTCTTTTCCCTGTGCATCTTTCTCACTCATGACTCAGGAGTTGGCTTTGGCAATAGTCAGTGTAGAGACAAATAAATATTCCCAAGAGAACCCCAAATTCCAGTCTCAGTCACTTCCGGAAAGAACACCACGGCCACCCCTTTCTTCAGTTTTAAGAGACACTCCTCCAGATGCAGATTTGTGTAATTCCATCAGCACCAGCTCCATTCCCTGTCTGTGATCCAGATGCCCAGATTTAGCCCCAGAGTGTGTGTAGCGGTAGAGTCCATTGGTCAGAACCTCCTGTCTTTCTGGTAATGCTTTCCACCTGTCCCTTCTCCATGCCCCAAACACACTGAGTACTTTCTGGTTTTCTTGTCTTCTGGTTCTTGGCTCTTAGCACCTGTCTAACTGAGTCTGTCACAGTGACTCCAGGGGTGGTTCTGCCTGTGCTGCTCTTGATGATCATTGCCCTTTGCTTTCTATTTTATAGAAAGGAATGTAAATGGAACCAGGAATGGAAGAAGTCTTGCGTTAACTCTTTTATCCTGTGACTTTGCTAAATTCTTTTAGTTCTTGTAGTTTTAAAATAAACTCTGTAAGCTTTTTTCCCCCCCTGTGGATACAGTTATGTTCTGCATGAATAATGACAGAGTTTTTCTTTCCAATCTGTATTCCTTTTATTTGCTTTTCCTATCTTCTAGTGTTGCCTTAGATCCTTTAGTACAAAGGTGAATAGAAATGGTGAGAAGTGACATCCTTGATTTGTTCTCAGCTTTAGGAGAAGAGCATAATATTTCATCACTGAGCAGAATATTATCTATAGATTCATCAGAGTTGCCCTTTATCAGATTAAACAGGTTCATTCCTATTTCTGGTTTACTGAGAGTTTTTCTTAGCAATTCATTTTTTTTAAATATTTATTTTTTTTTAAGGTGGACACAACATCTTTTTTTTTCTTTAACGTGGTGCTGAGAATTGAACCCAGTGCCTCACGCATGCTAGACGAGAGCGCTACCACTTGAACCACATCCCCAGCCCTGTAATTCATTTTTAAAATTTTTTTAGTTGTCAATGCATATTTATTTATTTATTTATATTTATATGCAGTGCTGAGACTCAAATCCAGTGCCTCACACATGCTAGGTAAGTGCTCTACCACTGAACCACAACCCCAGCTCCATTAGTAATTCATTTTTAATTTTGTCAAATATTTTTCTGTGTTTTTTTGAAATGATCTTGTGATTTTTTTCTCCTTTATTTTTCTAACATACATTATTTTTCCAATGTTAAACAAATCTCTCACTTCTTTACTAAACCATATATACTCTTGATGTTTTCATCACCCTTTAAAAAATTTATTGAATAAGATTTGCTAATAGTTTGTGAACAGTTATTGTGATTGTGCTCATGGGAGATCATGTTCTACATTTCCTTTTATGCCTTGTATCAACTGTATATATTTGTGGGGTGCAGTGTGATATGTCGACACAAATAGAGCAGGTACTGATTGAATAAGGATAATTAGTGTATCCATCTTATCAAATTTCTTTGTCTTTTTTTTTTTTTTGGTGCTGGGGATTGAACCCAGGACCTTGTGCATGCGAGGCAAGCACTCTACCAACTGAGCCATACTTCCAGCCCCTTATCAAATTTCTTGGTGATTGATTTTTAACTCTCCTTTCTCATATTTCTTCATGTAATATATAATAGATAATAGGTTATCGTGAAATGTGAACTGTAGTCACCAATTGTGCTGTTGACACCAGAACTTATTCTTCCTATCTAACCGTGTTTTGGTGCCTCTTATCTCCTCTATAACCCTCCCCATCATTCCCGACTTCCAGTAATCCTTAATCCACATTCACGTTGACTATTTCTAAACTTTCACATGAGTGAGAAAACATGTGGTATTTGTCTTTTTTGGAGGTGGGTACTGGGGATTGAACTCAGGGGCCCTGGACCACTGAGCCACATCCCCAGCCTTATTTTGTATTTTATTTAGAGACAGGGTCTCACTGAGTTGCTTAGTGCCTTGTTTTTGCTGAGGCTAGCTTTGAACTCCCAGTCTTCCTGTCTCAGCCTCCTGACCTGCTGGGATTACAGGCATGTGCTACCACACCTGGCTTGTCTTTTTCTTTCCTTAACAATATAACATAATCCACTTATATCCATTTTAATGAAAATGACAAGATTTCATTCTTTTTATGCCTGAATAATATTCCACTGTGATATATATCTCTCACACTTTTTTTTTCCATTCATCCATTGATGGGCATCTAATTTGATTGTATATATTGGCTGCTGTAGATGTGGATACTGCTTCAATAAGCATGGGAGTGCAGTCATCTCTTTGCTATACTGATTTGATTTCCTTTGAATATGTCAAATAGCGGGATACCTGGGTCATATGGCAGATCTATTTTAAGATTCTTGAGTAACCTCCATGTTTTTGTCCATAGTGGTTTTACTAATTTACATTCCCACCAAAATTGTATGAGTTCCTTTTTATCCACATCCTTAATTTGTTTTATTTATTTTTTAATGATACCATTCTAAGGTGATATTATATTTCATGGTGGTTTCGATTTGCCAGATGACTAATGATATTCAACAGTTTTAAAAACATTTCTTGTCCTGTGTTGGTGGTACATGCCTGTAATCTCAGCAGTTTTCAAGGCTGGGGCAGGAGAATTGTGAGTTCAAAGCCAGCCTCAGCCACTTAGCTCCTGAGTTCAATCCTTGATACCAAAATAATAATAATAATAATAATAATAATAATAATAATAATAATAAACAATACATTTCTTGGCCACTTTCATTTCTTCTTTTGAGAAACATTTAATTGCATTATTTGCTCATCTTTTAGTTGGATTGTTTATAATTTCTTGTTCAACTTTTTGGGTTCCTTATATATTCTGCATATTAATCCCCTGTCAGATTAAATAGTTTTAAAATATTTTCTCCTGTTTCACCTGTTGTCTCTTCACTCTTTTGATTGGTTCCTTTGCTACTCAGAAGCATCTTAACTGGATAACATAATCCCATTTGCCTAGTTTTTATTTTGTTCCTTGTACTTTTGGGGTCATTTCTAAGAATATCGTTGCCTCCCAGTGTCTTGAGGTGTTTTCCATGTTTTCTTCTAGCAGTTTCATGGTTTCAGCTCTTCTCTTCAGGTCATTGATGTATTTTGAATTGATTTTTGAACAGGATGAGAGATAGGAACCTAATCTCTTCTGTTTATGGATTTGTGGATTTCACTGCAACATCTGTTGAAGAGGCTACCTTTCCTTTAATTTATGTATTTTGGCATTTTTGTCAGCTGGCTGAAGATGTGTAGGTTCCTTTTGGATCTTTATTTTGTTTCATTATCTATGTGTTTGTTTTAATGCTATCATCATGATCTTTTGGTAACTATGGCTTTGTATTATATTTTGAAGCTAGATAATATGATACCTACAGCTTTGAACTTTTTGCATGAAATTGTTTTGGCTATTTGGAGTCTTTTGTACTTCCATAAGATTTTTTTTCCTACTTCTGTGAAGACTGGCCTGGTTACTTTGATGGGTGCCGCAGTCCAGCTGCAGCAAAATAACCGGGGGGTGACGAACAACTTGTGCACGTTGATACAGCAGGAGAGGGAGCCGTTTATTGCAGGACAGGAGCAGTATTTATACATTCCACACAGCTTATCTAATTAGCATAAACTAGATACAGCAGTCAACCAATAAGGAATCTCCACACTTAATGGCTCGCTTTTGTTACTTCTCAAACCACTCCCTCTGGCATTTTGCCAGGCACCATCCAGACTTGTTTATGAACTCTAACATTCCCCTGGCAAAATGCCAGGTGTTATTTTGACTTGCTTACAGACTCTAACAGATGGGAATCTGTCATTTTGAATAGTATGAACATCTTTTTAAAAATTAATTAATTTATTTGTTCTAATTTGTTATATATAACAGCAGAATGCATTTCAGTTCATAGTACACAAATGGAGCACAATTTTTCATTTCCCTGGTTGTACACAAAGTATTGAGTCACACCATTTGTGACTTCATATATGTACCTAGGGTAATGATGTCCATCTCATTCCACCATCTTTCCTGTCCCCATTCTCCCTCCCTTCCTCTTCCTCCCCTTTCCCCTATCCAAAGTCCCTCCATTCCTCCAATGCTCCCCCTCCTACCTCCATTATTTATCAGCATCCACTTATCAGAGAAAACATTTGGCCTTTGGTTTTGGGGGATTGGCTTACTTCACTTAGTATGATATTCTCCAATTCCATCCATTTACCTGCAAATTCCATGATTTTATTCTCTTTTAATGCTGAGTAATATTCCATTTTTTATATATACCACAGTTTCTTTATCCATTCATCTATTGAAGGACATCTAGGTTGGTTCCATAATTTAGCTATTGTGAATTGTGTTGCTATAAACATTGATATGGCTGTGTCACTGTAGTATACTGTTTTTTTTAAGTCTTTTGGGTATAAACCAAGGAGTGAGATGGCTGGGTCAAATGGTGGTTCCATTCCCAGTTTTCTAAGGAATCTCCATACTGCTTTCCAGATTAGTTATTCAAAGTTGCAGTCCCACCAGCAATGTAATGAAAATTACAGAACACTAAAGAAAGAAATTAAAGAAGATCCTAGAAGATGGAAAGCTCTCCCTTGTTCTTGGATAGGCAGAATTAATATTGTCAAAATGACCATACTACCAAAAGCACTATACAGATTTAATGCAATTCCAGTCAAAATCCCAAAGACATTCCTCATAGAAATAGAAAAAGCAATCATGAATTTCATCTGGAAAAATAAGAGATACAGAATAGCCAAAGCAACCCTTAGCAAGAAGAGTAAAGTAGATGGCATCACAATACCAGACTTTAAACTATACTACAGAGCAATAGTAACAAAAACAACATGGTATTGGCACCAAAATGGACTTGTAGACCAAGGTACAGAATAGAGGACACAGAGACAAACCCACTTAAATACAGTTATCTCATACTAGACAAAGGTGCCATGACATATATTGGAGAAAAGATAGCCTCTTCAACAAATGGTGCTGGGAAAACCGAAAATCCATATGTAGCAAAATGAAATTAAACCACTCCCTCACACCATGCACAAAACTCAACTCAAAGTGGACCAAGGACCTAGGAATTAGACCAGAGACTCTGTACCTAATAGAAGAAAAAGTAGGTCCAAATCTTCATCATGTTGGATTAGGCCTCTACTTCCTTAAAAGGCTCCTAAAGCATAAATACAGACATCTTAATAAAATTAATTCTTTCAATTCTGGGCATTTCTATTGTTTTTGTGTCTTTTTCAATTTTATTCATCAATTGTTTGTAATTTTCATCACAGAGGGCTTCCTTGATTAAATTTACTCCTAGTTTGTTTTTTGGTAGGTATTGTGAATGGGATCACTTTTATGATTTCTTTCTCAGCAAGTTCATTATAGGAATATAAAAATGGTAGTGAATTTTTGTATATTTATTTTGGACACTACAACTTTACCACATTCATTCATTAGTCTTGATGGTCTTTTGTTGGATTCTGGGGTTTTTTTCTATATAGAATACTATCATCTGCAAACAAGAATAATTTGATTTCTTCCCATCTTATTTGCCTGACTTTTATTTTTCCTCTTGCTTAATTGCTCTGGCTAAAACTTCCATTACCCTATTGAATAAGGGCAGTGAGAATGGACATCCTGTCTTGTTCCAGAGCTTACAGGAAATGTTTTCAGCTCACTGCCACTCAGTATGAAGTTGGCTTTGGATTTATTATATGTTACCTTTGTTACGTTGTGGTGCCTAATTTGTTCAGCGTTTTTTATCATGAAGGATGCTGAATCTTATCAAATGCCTTGGGATTAGGCACAGGGAATCTCTTTTCCCATCCTTTCAGTGTGTGCCTTTACTCATGAAGTGAGTCCCTTTTAGGCAGCATACTATTGGGTCTTTCTTGTTCATTTATTTTTGTTTGCTTGCTTTGTTTTTGTGGAACTGAGTATTGAACCCAGGGTTTCTTACCACTGAGCTACATCTCAAGCTTTTCTTTTTCTTTTTCTTTTTTTTTTTTTTTGAGTTTGGGTCTCACTAAATCACTGAGGCTGGCCTTGAACTTGTGATCCTTCTGCCTCAGGTTCCTGAATAGCTGAGATTGCAGCTGTGTGCCAAGTTGCTCTTTTTTAGTCAATCTGTATCATTTAGTTGGGTAAATTAATTCACTTTCAGTAAATGTTATTGGTGAGCTATGATTTGCTCTGGTTATTGTGTCAATCTTCTCCTGTTTGCTTTGATTATCTTTTCCCTCCCTCTTGTTCATATTTATTGTTTGGTCTTTTAATGTTTTCATGAAGTTAGATTTCTTTCTATTTCTCTTTTGTGGATCTTCCATTCTGGTGAGTTTTGTATTTACTTGTTTCATGATGGTACTAGTCTTTCTCTGTTTCTGAATATAAGACTTACTAAACAGCTTTTGTAAAGCCAGTCTGGTAGTGATGAATTTGTTCAGTTTTTGTTTATCTTGGAAAATATTCATTACTTCTTCATTTCTGAAGGATGCTTTGCTGGGTAAATTGTTCTTGGTTGGTGGTGTTTTTCTTTCGGATCTTGTAGTATATCACTCCATTTACTACTGACCTGTAAGACCTCTGATGAGAAAAATATTGTTAGTTTAATGGGATTTTCATTAAATGTGAGTTGGTGATTTTTTCTTGCTATTTTTGCATGTTTTACAGTTTGATTATAATATGCTGTGGTTATTATATTTCAAAAGACAAAAAGACCTGTCTTCAAGTTCAAATTATTTCCCCTGCTTGATCTTGCATGTTGTTAAGGTTTTCAACTGTATTTTTTTAACTTATTGATTTATTTGTTCTTTTTGAAAATTTCTCTTGGATTCTTTTTTAATATCTCAATCTTTTCACTGCATTTCTAGTTCATAGCACAAATAATCTCCCTAATCTTACTGAATTATCTTTCTGTGTTCTTTTGAATCCCAGTTTCTCTGTGATCGTTCTCTTGAATATTTTATCAGGCATTTCATCGGTATCCTTTGCTAGAGAGTTAATGTGCTCCTTTAGAGGCATCAAGGTACTTTGTTTCCTTCCTTCATACTTCTTGTGTCCCTACATTGAGATTTATGCATCTGGGGTGTCAGTTGTCTCCACCAATTTTATGAGGTCCCTTTTGTGGGGCATGGATTTCTCCTCAAGATGTGTCTTGGGGTGTCTGTTTGTTAGGTTACATTATCTTTGGTTCCAGTTGGGTTCTGCAGTGTAGTTGCTCCTATAACTTCTTCAAAACTAATTAAAGATTTTGGGCACAGTATGTGCTGTGGCAGGGTCAAAGAGCCCTTCTGTCTTGCAGAGGCCATGTTGGCGAGGGCTTGTCTAGAAGCTGAGGTCAGTGTGGTGCACACAACCATAGGGATGGCACACCAACTGGGTGGCCGTTCTAATAATGGGAGTGATGGCTCGGAGGTCATAGAATGGAGTATTTCCTCACTAGTGAGAGTGGTGTGTGTGTGTGTGTGTGTGTGTGCACATGCAATGGTCACCGTCAGGTCCAGTGGTGACTTGGGTCAGCTGTGGACTAATGGTGGCAGATGGTGGCTCTGGGGAGCGCGCAGCATTAACATGTTGCTCTCAGGCCCAGTGTCACGCAGGACTTATGACAGGCTGGCAGCATAGCTCTGCTCCCCATGTCACCCCCTGTAGCAGCTGGGCTCTGGGCATTGGAAAGGAGAGAAGGCAATTTACCTCTTTGAAACATAACTACTGGGAAATCTCCAGGTCGCTCCCCTAACTGGGCTACAAGACTGTCACTAGGCTTGTTGACCTTTATAGCAGTGGATCCCACTGGGATTCTCTGGTTCATCTTTTCCCCTGCAAGGGTAAGTTCCCTCCTCTGGGGAATCAGGCCTACACTATCCCAGGTTGTCACCTCTTACCGGGATCCCATCTCTGCCTTGAGGAGTTCCAGTGGCACTCACCTCAAAGTGCAGCTATTTCTTGTTCTGCATCTTCTTTTTGTAGCGCCAGGTGAGAGCTATGCGCCTCTCTTCAGACATTTCTCTAGTCCTGCAGGTCTTTTATGTTTATGTAGTGTCAGTGTCAGCTTGTTGGTGTCAGGGTTAAAAATGTCATCATGGACTATATTGGAGAATGTTACCTTTCCATCATTTTCTGAAAGGATTGGTACTATTTCTGTCTTAAATATCTGATAAAATTCACAAATTAAAAACATCAAGGCTAGAATTTTATTTGTTCAAAAGTTTTGTTTTGAATTCAATTTTAAAAAAAACAAGTATAGGATACTTCAGATATTATTGCTTCTTTCATAATTTTTGTTTTAAAGAATTTGTTTCACTATTTATTTGTCAATTGTTTGGCATTAAATTTCTCATTATATCCTGTCAATATTTATGAACTATAGTGATATCTCCTCTTTTCCTTTGGCTGGGCTGGAGGGTCTCACACATACTAGGGTCTCACACATACTAGGCAAGTGTTCTACCACTGAGCTACATCCTAAGTCCCAATACTTCTTTCTGAATCCTGGTAAGTTGTGGGATTTTTTTTTTCTTTCTGGGTTTATATATCTTATTTTTCTAAAGAACAGATTTTTGGCTTTTTTTTTCCTTAACAGTATGTTTTGTTCCATTTCATCAATTCCCACATTAAGCTTCCATCCTTCTGTCATGTTTCATTTTAATTTTTCTTCTTCGCTAACTTTTCAAGTTGTGGATTTAGATAATTTGATATTCTTCACCACTTTATTTTAAAATATAAGTCTTTAGAGTTATAAATTTCTGCACTAGCTCTATTTTGGTTTCATTTCACAAATATTTTATGATGCATTTGTATTATTATTCAGTTCGAATCTTTTCTAATTACCCTGGAGATTTTAATTTTAATCTATGAGCTACTTTTAACATATTTTACATAACTTTCACACATTCTGGGATTCTCTGCAAGTTTTTCTTATTGATTTTGCATTTAATTCTGCTGGGATCCAACAACATGTTCTGCATGATTTCACTTCTGTGAAATTTATCAACTCATTCTATGACCCAGAATATTGTTACCTTGTTGAATATACAACATGAATTCTAAAATTAGGTTAGTTTAATTAATAATGAAGTTCAGAGCTGAGCAAACCAGGGCCTGCTGGTCAGCTGCTTTATGTGAATGAAGTTTTCATGGACCACCAGGCCCATTAATTTTTTTTTAAGTATTATCTCTACCTGTTTTCACATGACGGAACCAGAGTTGGGTGATTGTGACAGTGACTGGCCTGCAAGCCTGAAATATTTACTATCAGAACATTCCAAAGTTTGCTAACCCTTGGTGTAGGTAATATCTTCTGTATTTTACATGATCTACCTATTTGTTCTAATAATAACTAAGGAAATAAATTCTTCAATTTCTGCTTGGAACCCTGTCAGTCTTTTCGTATGTGACTTGATGTTCTATTATTTCACTGATACACATTTAGGCACTTAGGAGAGGTATGTCTTTTTTTTTTTTCAGTACTTGGGATTAAACCCAGGGGCACTTTACCACTGATCTATGTCCCCAGCCCTTTCTATTTTTGTTTTGAAACAGGGTCTCACTAAGTTGCTTAGGGCCTTGCTAAGTTACTGAGGCTGGCCTCAAACTTGTGATCCTTCTGCCTCAGTCTCCCAAGTTGCTGGGATTAGAGGCATGCACCACCATGCTAGACAAGAGTTTTATGTCTTTTGATGAAATTGCCTTTTATTATCATGAAATATCCTTCTTTATGACTAGTGGTATATAGTGATAAAGTCTATTTTGATATTAATGTAGACACATATTTTTTTTGAGTACTGTGATAGGCAGAATGTTGCTCATGGCAGAGATGTCTACATACTAATCTCTGAAATCTGTTAATGTTACTTTTTATTGCGAAATTGGATACAAGGATCTTTTCCTGGGTTATCTAGATGAGATTACAGCTAGATTCTCAAAGCTGGGCATGGTGGCACATGCCTCTAATTCGAGGGACTTGGAAGGCCGAGGCAAGAGGATAGCAAGCTCAAAGCTAGGCTCAGTGTCTTATCCAGGCCCTAAGGAATTTAGTAAGAATCTGTCTGCTGAGAGCCATAGCATAGACTGCGGCACTGTCTCTAAATAAAATATGAAAAAAAGGGATAGCTGGGTTTGCAGCTCAGTTGTTATGCACCTCTGGGCTCAATCCCCAGTACCGGAAAAAAAAAAAAAGAAAGAAAAAGGAAAAAAAGATTCTTAAAAAGAGAGTGATAAGAGGGTCAAAGTCAGAGAAAAAGTGAGAACAGAAGCCAAGATTGATACAGCCATGAGCAGTGCCTCTGGAATTTGGAAATGCCAATGTATAGTCTCCCCTAGAGCCTCTGGAAAAAAAATACAGACCCACCTGATTTTAGCCCCGAAAGACCCTCCTCAGACTTCTGGCATCTAGGACTCTAAAATAACAAATCATGTCATTTATTTTTCCACCCAGTTTGTGGTACTTTGTTACAACATCAGCAAGAAACTAAAACAATTGTTATATCCATCATAAATGTCTTTCGTATTTACTTTTAATCTGCTAGAGACTATAGCATTGAATTTTGAATTTTAACCTTTTCCTGAGCTAGTGACACATGGGTCAATGTTCTCTTGTGATGCTAAACAGTAGCAGGAACTCCCAGGTCAGCCATGTAATCATGAGTAAGCAATTGATCCTCCACAGTGTGCTGTGTTGCTAAACCATCATGTTTGGTAGTTTAAGCATATTAAATATATTTTAACTTATGATGTTTTCAATAACTGATGGATTTATTAGGATATCTTTCCATTGCAAGTCAAACAGCATCTGTATGCTCTTTGACTCTTTCTCTCTCTATATATCCATCTGCGAAGTTCCTTTTACAATAAAATGTAACAGAGATTTTAGAACCAAGATACAAACATCTTTGTCTATGGGTAATATTCTGCTTGCTATAATAATCATAAGAAAATTGTTGTAGCTATATTAATATCAGATAAAGTAGGTTTTCTCAATCAGTACTAGTCATAAAGAAGGATACTTCATAATAACAAAAATGTTCATCAAAATGAACAAAATAAAAATATACTATTGTTTCCAGTATATAGTAAATGTATAGTTTCTCAGTACAAATAAAAGATACATTTATACAATATTGAAATTTATTATGTGTGCAATAGAATTATGTCTAATAATGTACATGCCTCAATGTAAAAAATACTTTGCTGATAAAAACATGCTAATGATTATCTGAGCTGTTGGGAAAATGGCCCTGATAGACATACTCCCCATAAAGTGGCTACAAATCTTCAATTTGAAAAAATGCAATTGCTGTCATGTGCAATAAAGCTAGTATTAAATGACATTTGATGACAAATTGCAGACATAGTATTTCCTTACCCTACATACTTTAGTACCAACTTCTTAAAAGAAAAGGACATTCTCTTGTATTTGATCATGAGACAGTTATCAAATTTAGAATTTCAAACTTTGATCCAATACTATGGTGTCTATTTCACATTTCAGTTTTGTCAGTTGCCCCAATAATGTCTTTTAAATGTTTCAAATTTATTTCTCTTATTCAAGATTTACTTTAAGAATACACACTGCATTTTGTTGGCGGTGTTTTTAAATCTTGTTTTTATCTGTAAGTTAGTCCCTCAGCTTTCCTTTGTCTTTCTTCACATAGTTTTTAGAAGCATAGGTTGCTCATGTTGTAGAATGTCTTTCAATATGGGTTGGTTTCATGTCTCTTCATGGTTATATTTAGTTCTGATTTGTTTTGCAAAAGTAATAAATAAGTGATGTTTTGCCTTTACAACATTTTTCAGAAAGTTAATCTCCCATTTGTCCCCTTGCTGGTTATGTTGTTCTTGTCATGTTTATGCTTCACTGATTTTGTGGTGTGTGTTACATCTCTGTTCAGGTATAAGTTCCATACCCATTAAAAAGGCACATTTCAATTATTTAGCACATCTATAGATTTATGCAATAAAAATAATCATACAGTTTAAAACATTTTATACCCATCCCCAAATTCTCTTGCACCTATTTGAAGTCATCACCATGTTCAACCTTGATACCAACTATCTTACTTTCTCTCCTTACAGGTTTCCTTTTCTACAAATTTATATAAGTGGAATCAGATAATATGTAGTCTTTTACATCTGGCTCCTTTACTTTGCAAAATGTTTGTGTTCATTCATGGTATGGTACGTGTTGGTAGTTTATTCCTCTTTTATAGGTTGAAGCTTGATCATTTATTTTTTTCATAAACATTTATAATACCTGTACATTTACAGAAGATGTATTTTTTTTCTGTTCCAAGATTTTATTTAAGAATCCACAGTACATCTAATGTTCCTGTCATTTTGACTCCTCTTAATTAATCAGACTCTCCTAGGTTTCGGAAGGCTTCATGTGCACGAGTCAGGCAGTTTGTAGTATGTCCCTCAGTTGAAATTTTACTAACTCTTTTCTCATGATTAGTCCAGGGTAATAGGGTCTTGTTTGTTTGTTTGTGTTTAGAACAATCACCAAGGTTATGTGCCATTCTCATTATATCCTATCAAGGGTTTACAGTGTCACTGTGATATCACTGTTGATGTAAATTTTGATCAGCTGGCTGTGATGGTGTTTTTCAGGTTTCTACACTGCAAATTTACTCTTCCTTCCTCTGTTCATACTATACTTTGCAGAAAAATTGTTACAAGCAGCCTGTAGTTAAGAGTATGAAGTCAATCTCCACCTTCTTGAGTACAGAGTATTCACATAAAGCATTAGAATTAAAAAAAAAATGGGGGGGAGTTGACACATAAAATTTCACCTATTCATGGGATATCATGATGTTTTAATACATGTATAAATAAATAAAATAAAATAAAATTGGAAAAAAAGTAAAGGGGGAATAGAAAAAAAATTCTTAATGAAAAATAAAAGGCTTGTTTCCACTGATGTGGTCAAAACTTTTGGCAAGAATGGATGTTCATTGCTTATGCTATTGTGCTTTTTTAAACATTTACTTATGAGATCTGTAAACTGTGAGTCAAAGTCTAGGGGTTCTTAAGTCCTACTTCTTTGTTCTTCGTAGATGTGCCAGTTATTGTGGTCAGGAGCCACACCTGGTTGTAGTGACTCTCAGCTTTCCATTTCACAGTATAGTATGGGAGGGACCGGGTAATGCTGATAAATAATGTCCTCCCATAGCAGGACTGGTGCAGAGTTCTAAATTGGAAGTTCCAGCAGTTAGGGTTTAGTCTTGCCTCTCTTTGGGGACTCTGTCTGTGGGTAGTTGAGATTGATCCACAACCCCCTGTTGCTGGGCAGATGCTGATCTTTGCTGAACATCTGGGTCTCAGGGGCTTCCAGAAAATCCCACTTTTAAGGTGAGGTCCTAAACATCTACCCGCCTTCCATATTCCACTGCAACAGATGTGAATTACCCAGGATCAAATCTGGAGTGTAGCACACCTGGCTGATCATCTCCGGGCATGTTCCAGCTACCAGTTGCTTATATGGGACACCAGCAACTAAAGGGGCTTTCTCTCCTTGGTGTCCCCAGCCTGGATTGCTCTAGGTACAACCCTCTCTGCATCTTTTTTGTCACTTTGTTCTCATAAAAGATGCTATGGCATGCCTTCAAGGAACGTTTACATCTAACCAAGAGTTTATCTACCTCAAGAGTCACAAAACTAGCTCACTACAATTGTGATAAATCATACACGTGCTCCCGGTAAAGCCTGTTCCTCAATAAGAAAGTCTTATTATATAGTGATTAGATTAATATCTGCCTGGTATACTTATTCTATGTTTCAGGACAATTGTCAGAGAGTTTCAGGTATTTGAAACTAACACCAAATTATGTCAGCAAGATGGCAGAGGAGGAGAACCTAGTAGACAGCTCTCCATGAATGAAAATAGCTCTGAAAGAGTTCATGAGTTCAGTTAAGAAGATGCTGCAACACAATGGATAAAAAGTCCCAGGAATGACTGTGCAGCGAGGATAGAAGGAACAGTTTCATTTTGCTTGCATAAACCCATCCTCTATGCTAGCACTACCCAGTACTGAGAGAGAATTCCCTGGCCTGCAAATTCTCTTTACAGGCAAAAGGAGAGCAGGATGAGCAACCAATTTCCACAGCTTGTTGGGGCACTGCCTCATGGACTTGTTTTGGTTTCATCCACCCACATCACTGGGGTGATTGGCATAGCTGAGAACTGAAGAATGTGAACCAAGAAGAAATGTGGGCTGTCAGTATCTGCTATGAGGTAGCAGTAGCTTCCTTTTCAGAGGACCTTAGCTATATTTTCAACAGGTGAAGGCAACAACTAATGCAGCCACCTTAAACTCTCCACAGTTTTTATGTCAACGTCCCCATGTTTTCACCTTTGCAGACTCCAGCTGACTGAGCTGCTGCCCACAGAGTTCCATAGCATTCTACCCTCCTGCCCCACCCTCCATGGTTGGTTTAGTTTTCCATTGACAATAATTATGGGGTATTATTAAAAGATGCCTAAGGAATCTCTTCTATACCATCTGAACTTTTCTTTATCTCCAGTGTGTCCTCTTGGTAATTCAGGTCAATTATCCCAGAAAACATCACAATACCCTTCTTTGCCCATTAGAAACGTGAAGTGGTTGGGTGGTAGTCTTAAAATACAGGTTAGTGAAATCATTGTTGTGCTCTGGTAAAGTCCCTTCCTCTTGAACTAAGACCTACAGGTCTGATGAGCATCAAGGTAGGGAAACAAGGAAGCATAAAATGTACAGGTGGATAACTAGGAGTGATAATGAGTGGATCACTCTGAGTGGTGTCACTCAGCTATGCCACTCCTTGATCCCTGGACATGAACTGTGGTTATTTGAAAAGGAGTACAGTACATTGGATGCTAATTCTGAACATATGCAGTCTCTTGTGCAGCCCTGGAAGTTATGACATAACTGGATGGCATAACTCAGTCTTTGAAAGGTCTCTCCATGTTTCTATCAAGCCAGCTGCTTTAGGATGGTGGGGAAAATAGTAAGACCAGTGAATTCCATGAACATGTGCCCATTATTATACTTCTTTGCCTGTGAAATAAATTTCTTGACCAGAAGTAATACTGAAATACCATAACATTGACAAGGCATTCTGTAAGTGCACAACAGTAGTTATGACAAAAGCATTTATTTTTATCCAGCTGAGAGACTTCCAGTACGGACAAAGCACTTTCCTTTCCATGATGTAAGCAGTTCATTATAACCAACATGCCACCAAACAACTAGCTGATCACTCTTGGGAATGGTGCCATATTGGGGTTCAGTATTGGTCTCTGTTGCTAGCAGATTGGGCACTCAGTGGTTGGCTATAGCCATGTTATCAAATTTTCCTCTGACCCTTGCATTAGTAAATGATAAGGTTTGTAACTATTTTAACTTGTATAAAACTTGAGGTACTACTATAAATGTATAAAAGAGTACAGATTTTCCTAAATTCTCTTACAGGACACATGAACAAAATATAAAAACAATGAACTTAAGTCACAAAACCTCTCCCCAATGAAGCAAGCAAGGTGCCAAGATACAAACAATACTTCTGCCAACAGCTTTAGAGAAAGAACTCTTGTAATTGACTATTAAGTTTTTAATTGGATAGTGTGGGTGAAGCTTTGTGTCATCATCTTCCTACAGTATCATATTTTCCTATTCTTAGGAATTGTTTTATCCATTGTTCTAGGGTATCCCAGCTTCCTTAGAAATTATTTGACTTTTGTTCATTATAATTTTCTGAGATTCCTGTTTAGTAGGTCCAGAAAATAACCTGGGGATTTATACATTCATGCATACAGAGGTGTGGCCGCATGTTATGTAGCTTCACCCCCATCACAGAGATAAGGAAACAGACTCAAAGATTAATTTGTTTCTGATCACATGGTGACATTTCCAAAACAAATTTTAGACTCTTAAGTCCTACTCTTTCTCTCATTTTACATAGACTTTGGGTTTTCTTCAGGCATGTTTGCTAATGCTATTCATAGATAACAATGATTGTACAATTTTGTGCTGATTGGTTTTGCAAATGTAGGTTTATAGTCTGTTTAGTAGCTTGTATTTTTCCAGGTGCTGAGTTGGCTCATTAAAATAAAGAATAAATCTTTCCCTCAATATATAAATAGAGTAATGTCTTCGTTTTGAAGAAAATTACTACACAAAAATTACACATACAAAATAAGAAAATGTGTGCTGGATAATCTGTGTGTGTGTGTGTGTGTGTGTGTGCACAAGCACACCACCCATCTACTGGCACACCATCCATCTACTGATTTTTCAAAAGACAAAAAATATAAAGGCCGTGTTTCCCAAGTATAAAAATATAGAATTTATGGGAAAACCTAGAAGAGAATCTTAAACATGATCTTATCAAAGGAAGTGAAGCACTGTGGAAATAGTATATGATAGAGAGTCACTCAGATCTTGGATTTAAATACTGATTTCACTGTTTCGCTGTTGTGTAACTTTGGAATTAAGGAAGCAGAAAATATTTGTTGTGTATTGTGATGTTTATTCTCTCAAAGACCATATGAAATACTTATAAAATAGGTCTACCATGGAATCCTGTATGCACTTTGGTGTATGTATTTTGACTATCAGAATCTATGGAATGAATGACAAGCAAGAGACCAATGAGTTTAATTATCTATTGAGGTTGGTCAGAACAAGATGAAAATGATAAAAGGAATGGGGAGATGACATTAATGTGAGCATCACTTTCTGATGTTAGAGTTATCTTCATAAAATTTTATTTACTCAATGAGATTTTAAATTTATTTGAAAATCAAAGCCAATTTTCATATGTTAACCTAGGCCACACTAAAGTCTGACCTCTCCTCTTCCCACTTCTGTTTCTTCTTCTTCTTCTTCTTCTTCTCCTTTTCTTGCTCTTCCTCCCTCCCCCTTCTTCTTCCTCTTCTTTTGGTAAAATACACATAACACAAATTTTACTGCCTTTACCATTTTAAAGTCTGAATCTTAGTAGTATCAGTTATATTCTCATTATTGTGCAAATATCACCACCAACCATCTAAATAACTTCATCTTTCAAACGTGAAACGTTTTACCCATTAAATAATTTCCCATTTCTTCTTCCTACAAGCTCCTGGAAACTACCATTATACTTTCTGTCTCCATGAATTTGAGTACTCTAGAAACCTCATATAAATGGAATTATGCAATATTTATCTTTGTGCAAGTGACTCATTTCATTTTGCTCAATGTCCTTAAAATTCAACCATGTTGCAGCATGTCTGAATTTCCTTCCTTTTTAAGATGGAGTGATATTCCATTCTCTGTTTATATCACATTTTGCTTACCCATTGATCTATTGATGGCTACATATATTGTTTCCATGGTATTAGCATCTATAAATAATATAACTATGAATATGGATAAAATGTCTTTTTGAGACCATGCTTTCAATTCTACTTGATATATTCCCAGAAGTGGGATTGCTGGATCAGACAGTTATTCTATTTTTAATTTTTGAGGGCTCTACTCTTTTCCAGAGTGGCTATACCATTTGTGTTTGTCAGTGCTTTAGTTAGCTTTTACACTTCTGTGGCCAAAAGACCTGGCAAGAAAAAATTTAGAGGAGAAAAAATTTGTTTGTGGGCCCACAGCTTCAAGGGTCTCAGTCAATGGAGAGTTGCTCCATTCCTTGGGATGTGAAGTGAGGCAGAACTTCATGGCAGAAAGACATGGCTGAGGAACGCAGCTGGGAAAATGGCACCCAGAAAGCAGAGAGAGACAGAGAGAGAGAGAGAGAGAGAGAGAGAGAGCGAGAGCGAGAGCTCTGCTCAACAAGAACAAAATATAAACCCCAAAGCCATGCCCCCAGTGACCCACCTCTGCTATCTGCACCTCACCTGCCTGTAGTTACTATTGAGTTGATCCCTTTCAGGAGATTAATGCACTGATTAGGTTAAACCTTTTATAACCCAATCATTTCATCACTAAACTTTCTCCCATTGTCTCATTGAGCTTTTGAGGGACACCTAATCTAAATCATAAGAGTCGACTTTTCATTGCTGTGACCAGAATATTCAACAGGAACAACTTAAAGGAGGAAAAGCTCATTTTGGCTTATAGTGTCAGAGGTTCAGTTCATTGTCAAAGGACTCCCGTGCTCTGGGGCTGAATTGGAACAATATGGAAAAAACGCTTGTGGAGGTAAGCTGTTCAGTTCATGGTGGCAGGGAAGCAGAGCCAGGGAGGAAGGAATATATATATATATATATATATATATATATATATATATATATATATAATATACATACATATACACACATACATACATATTTGTAACATTGCGTAATCTCATCTGGCTTAGATTGTATGTTTATCTTCAGAGTTATTGACCCCAGTCACTGATACAGACAATTGGTAGTTAAAATGCTCAATAAACTAAAAAAAGATCTAAGGAATGAAATAAGAGAGAAAATTTAGTAAGTAGAAGAACATTTCAATAAAGAGATAGAAATTCTGAAAAAGAATCCAACAGAAATATTGGAAATAAATGACTCAATACATTAAAGATTCAGTTGGAAGTATCAACAATGGATTAGATCACATATAATACAGATTTTTTTTCAGGCCTCAAAGAAACACATAAAGTTTATAATATTGAAAACAAAGTCAGCAATAAAGAAAAGATGGTAAGAGACCACAACCAAAATATAAAAGAAATCTGGGATAACATTGAGACCAAACATAAGAATCATTGGCATAGAAGAAGCCACCAAGATAGAAACTAAAGGACTACACAAACTTTTCTGGGCAAAAACTATCACAAAAATTCCAAACTCTAGAAATGTGATGGAAACCCAAATAGAAAAGGTAAGAGCAAAAAAGATCCTCTCCAATACACATTATATTTAAAATTTCAGATATACAGAGTATGTATGAATTTTAAAAGCTGAAAGAGAAAAATGGCATGTCACATTGATCTCTCAGTTCAGTCTCTAAAAGTCAGGAGGACTTGGAATATATACTAAACCATGAAACACAGTGGTTGCCAAACAAGATTGTCATATTCAGAAAAGTTATTCCTGAGAATAAAATAAAAATCTTCACAGATGAGCAGAAACTGAATGAATTCACAAACACTAAGCCAGTGCTACAGAAAATGTTTAGTGAAATATTTCATATAAAAGAAAAAAATCAGAATGAGTGAATAAATGAATCTCACTAGAAGAGTATCCAAGTAAAGAGAATAAAGTCTGATTTAAGAAAACATAGGGCAAACACTCCGACTTATTGGAACAGCACCAACTTAACAAGACCTTAAAAAGACTCCTAAAGCACAAGAAATAAAATGAAGAATCAATAAGTGGCATGGCATCAAATTAATTAATCTCACTTAAGTTACAATGCAATCATCAAGGATATAGATAATAATTATGGAAAGGATATGGGGGAAAAGATACACTCATATATTGTGATGAGACTACAAATTTTAACAATCACTCTGGAAAGTAGTATGGAGATTCGTTAAAAGACTAGGAATGAAGAAGGGTGCCGTGGTACACACCTGTAATCCCAGCAGCTCAGGAGGCTGAGGCAGGAGGATTGCAATTCAAAGCCAGCCTCAGCAATGGCAAGGTGCTTAGCAACTCAGTGAGACCCTGTCTCTAAATAAAATACAAAATAGGCCTGGGGATGTGGCTCAGTGATTAAGTACCCCTGAGTTCAATCCTTGGTACTGCTCACCCCCCCCCCCCAAAAAAAAAAAGACTAGGAATGCAACCAATATATAACCAATTTTTCCTCTCTTTGGTATCCAAAAGAAATAAAATAAGCATCTTATAATGATACATTCATATCAATGTTCATAGCAGCACAATTCACAATAATGAAGTTATGGAACCAGACCAGGTGTCCATCAACGGATGAAAAGATAAAGAAAATGTCCCATATATAATAATGGAGTTTTACTCAGTCATAAGATGAAATTATGCCAGTTGATGGTAAATGGATCAGCTGGAGAAAATCATGGTACATGAAAGAAGCCAGACTCAGAAAGTCAATGGTCCAGTGTTTTCACTCATGTGCAGAATCTAGAGAGAAATAATTTTTAACAGGGAGGCATTCCATGAAAAATAGAAGGGAGGACAGTGGAGGAGATGAAGGTGATCAATGTGAAGGACTGAATATATCATAATGAATCAAACTTTTAAGAATATTTTTAAAGCACCAATTACAAAACAGTGAATAAGCTGAAGGAAGACCACTACAATAAAGGAAAGGGAGCAGAGGTGGGAAGGAGAGGAGGGAACGTGGAATTTTTGGAGATTGAAATGGAGCAAATATTACCTGCATATATAAAAATGTCAAAATTAAGCCCATTATTATTATTATTTTATTTTATTTTTTTAGTTGTAGGTAGACACAATAACTTTATTTTATTTATTTATTTTTATGTGGTGCTGAGGATTAAACCCAGTTCCTCACACATGCTAGGCAAATGCTCTACCACTGAGCTACAACCTCAGCCTGAAGCCCATTATTATTTAAAACTATAATTTATTACCAAAAACTTTTAAAAAACAAAAACAATGTACTGAGTGGTACACAGTAGACGCTCTCATGAGCTACCCAGCTATCCCTTTAGTTCTGAGACACCCATCCCCTATGTTGCTGGGAGAACTGGTAGTCACAATTTCTCAGTTAAGTATTTCTCTGGAAATTGTCTTCAGCCAAGGCAAGCTCCCTCATCATTATTCTCGTAGCCTCTTCATGCACAAAGGCAGCTTATACCAATGACTGGTTATTGTGGTAGAATAAAGGCCCGGCACCCTTGCCTTAAGGCCCAACAACCCTGGCAGACAACTCTAGCTTCTTGCAGGATTAACCTTTGTTGTGACTCCATTACGATTCTAGAATTCTTCCTGCTAAATCCTACTTCTTTCACTTGACCGTTGATGTTAATCCTGAGGAAATGCCCCCAACCAACTAACCCTACACACAATTCTACAACTTGGAGTCAGTTTCCCAGGTGCCTCAACTAAGACAAATGTTTACTATGTGATATTCAGAAAGGGAAATCCCTAATGTCTAACAAGAACTTATTATCCTTGCTAGTAATCACGTAAATTAAAGACAAGCTAAATAAGTTGAGCAACACTTAGGATTGTGGGCTGAAGTCTCAATATATTAGTTTTGGTTCAATAAAAATTCTAGCAAGTTTACTTAGCTGGAAACCATTAAGTAGCTCAAAAGTTCATGTGAATGAAAGGATATCAACTTTGGTTATCTGTGAAGCAAATTATACTGATCCCAGAATAATTTAGACCTGCTAAATTCCAAGGGGAAGTGATGGAACTCTGTCAACGTTAAATGGTACCATCCTTGAATGTAGGTAGGGCTTTGAGGCATGGAGTAAGGAATTCTTTCTCTTGTCACAAATATGGATACTTGCCCCAAATAATATTTCATTTTCCCCCCAGGAAGTGACCAGCAATGGAACAAAAAATGTGTCAATCCCTCAAGTGCCAGTTTTCATAAAGAAAAGGTAGGTGTGGCTCTGTTTTCTAGCTCCTTTCATTTAGTTTAGCAGAGAGATGGCTCAGTAGGTCTGAGTTTGCTCAACAGAACAGGCTACAACCAATAGCGGAGTTATCTTTGTTTTAGAGTCACATAAGTGTTTCTTTCTTTTGATTCCCTAAATACACAGGGCACTAGAGTAGCAGGGGGCCCTTTCTACAGAACACTGACCACAGTGAATAGCCCAGCTGTGTCTGGACTAAGCTCAGTGTTCTATGAGATAAGGAGAGTTCAGGAATTTGTCTGTGGTCCTCTCCTTCTTAGCATATACATTTTGACCTGCATTTTATATCTGCATTTTGTGGTAGTTGTGGCCTCTATCCATGCCCCTTTTACAATACATTCTCTAAAAATTTCATACAGATAAACAATTTCCAAAAGATGGTGCCTAAGCCTTGACTAGTTTCCTCTAATTAAAAAAATTTATTATCTAGTTAAAAGTAAGCCTTAAAAATTATTAAAATTTTTTATTATTTAAATTGTTTCCATGTGCCTTCCCTGTGCCTTTCTCTAAGTTGAATATAGTGTACAGGAAGAAAACAGTACTGATATTGGGAACTTAAAAAGATGATATTCAATAGGGTTGGGAGTGAAAAAAGAAAATTCTAAATGATATTTATGTGGGTAATTTGCAGGGCATGACTATTAATAAGAAAAGGAATTCCCCTAAATCTTTCCTAGCAGTAGCATTATGTCAGGGAAAGATACAAGGGGAAATATATGAAGTAACATACCTTGGCTCAGGTATCACCTTAGTTCGGGGCATGTCACGTTGGAGCAGGTCTGCTGCACACAGAACACAGAGATCTTTCAAGTGATGCAAAGGTAAGCTGCATATGTATTTGAGCATATGAGATTTTATGGTACATGAAGCAGAAGGTTTGCTGTTTTCTCTGTGAAAGGCTATTGATTTTGGATTGGTAGGAAGGAATATTCAGCTGGCACATAATAGGTGTAAGCTCTGGTAAATAAAGTGCAAGCTTGGACTTTAGAGGAGGTGTCTATTGCTGGTATAGCAGCATTGCTGAACTACTTACAGGCACTGAGACAACGAGTTAAAGACCTGGAAAAATTTTTCTCTGTACTCTGGAGCTCAAGTAAGTGATCAGCTTACAGATGGTGGTTGGGGACAAGGATATTTCCTGCGTCTTTAAGTCTAGCTTAGGACTTTCTTTAGTTCTAACTCTGTAAGATCTCAACAATTATCACAGGATAATGATATCTGGGGACTTAGAAAGCTAACCGGCAATGAACTATTTCAAGGGAGAGGATCTGCTTCCAAATTTCATTATTCAGATTGCTGAAAATGTTCTCTCCTTCCCTGAATTCCAGAAGTTATGCCACTTACCCAGTCTATTTTTTTAAGATCTCAAAAAAAAAAAAAAAAAAAAAGAAGCGTGGAATCAATGTTTTAGACTTGATAGTCAGCATGGTGGGTGTCCTAATTACCAAGATTCCTCTCCTGAAATGTAGATGGTTCAGTTATTAAATGTAAATATCCACTAAAAGTTATTACTAATATTTTAAGTGGTATTTTTAAAAGTAGACTTTAAAACACTAATTGAGGCATTTTTTAAATACAGGAAACTGCATTATATTTAAGAATAATTTGTTAGATTTTATGAATGTATGCACCCATGAAATTACCCCTGTAGTCAGTATAATTCACACATCCATGACTCCCCAAAATGTCTTCATGTACTTTTGTAAATTCTCTTTTCTTTCCTTCCTCCTGTTCCCAGGCAACCATTGATTTGCTTTCATAAAGATTATTTGTATTTTCTAGAATTGTATATATGTGATACCATACCATGTGCATCATACTATTATTTGTCTGACTCCTTTAATATAGTATAATTCTGTTGAGATTCATGTGTGGTGTATAAAAATAGT
Source organism: Marmota marmota marmota (assembly GCF_001458135.2). Lineage (NCBI taxonomy): Eukaryota > Metazoa > Chordata > Mammalia > Rodentia > Sciuridae > Marmota > Marmota marmota. The sequence continues at coordinate 17,050,299 of NW_026000082.1, forward strand.
GCAGCCCTTTTTATTGCTATACATATTATATTGTATGGATGATCACAACTTGTTCATCCATTCACCTGTCGATGAAATTCCAAGTTATTTCCAATTATTTTATCTTTTACAAATAAGGCTACTGTGAATATATATGTTCAAGACTTCTTGTACTTTTATCATTCTTACAGTTTGTTTTTAAAAATGAATATCTTTCATAGATTCAAGTTTTGGGTTACAGATTCTGAATACACACAGGTGTCAATGGAGGGAGATACCAGAATACCTATCAGTCATTTAGAGATTATCTCTCTTGTGAAATTTTGACCTGCTTTTCTAGGTGGTATGCCAACTTATCTACACCCAGGTGAATCCTCTAATGGGGAAATATTGCTGATACTTGTTTCTTGTATTTGTCAGACATGTAAAGTAATAATATACAAATCACCATTTCTTTAAATATTTTCATTTTGACTGTATAAGTGCCAAGTAGGCCTATCATTTTTATTCAATAGTAGAGAGATTTTGTTAGTGTCCAGGACCACAGGAATTTATTTCTTCAGATCTTGACTCATTTTTTCTAGCACACATGGTTATGATTTAAATAAATAAAGCCCTACATTTCCCTTTAAGATGTGTATTGTTTGAAACACTTTGGTGATTGTGTGTGACAGTGGGTTTATTTGACTTACAGACCCTGTGAACCAACTCACTTGTTTCTCACTTTAACATAGTTACTAGACAAAATATAGGATGCCCAGTTAAATTTGGATTTTGAATAAACAATGAGTAATTTATGAGATCGATTTTTTTCAAAATGTTATGGATTATTCTTTTAGTGTTAATGTCGAAGAACTTTTTGCCTTACAAGGTTATGATGATTTTCTTCTTTTCATCCTGAAATTTTATAGGTATCTATAAAATATCTATAGAATCTATATTCATTTTGAGATGTTTTTTGATATAAGTTGCAAAACTTATTGCATATAAATGCTTAAATTTTTCCAGTATCATATTTTCAAAAGATTGTTCTCTTCACATTGAATTCCTTCTGCAATAAACAAAAATAAGTTATCTTGGTCCATGTGGATCCATTTTTCTCTTCTTATTCTGTACCATTTAGGTATTTATCTATTCTTCTGCCAATTCCATATTATCTTGATTAATGTAAGTCTTGAAATTGGGTTTTAGATTTCCTCCAACTTCATTCTGCTTTTTCAGAATTGTTCTGGCTATTCTAGTCTTGTCTTTACATACAGATTTTTTTAAAAAAACTTGATTTTTTTTGAGAGAGAGAGAGAGAGAGAGAGAATTTTTTTTATTGGTTGCTCAAAACATTACAATGCTCTTGAAATATCATATTTCATACATTTGATTCAAGTGGGTTATGCACTCTCATTTTTACCACGTGTGCAGATTGCAGGATCACATTGGTTACACATCCACATTTATACATACTGCCATACTAGTGTCTGTTGTATTCTGCTGCCTTTCCTATCCCCTCCCTATCCCCCCT
>NW_026000082.1:17051818-17063798 GCF_001458135.2 Marmota marmota marmota
CCCCCCTCCCCTCCCCTCCCCTCACCTCACCTCTCTCTACCCCATCTACTGTAATTCATTGCTCTCTTTATTTTTTCCCTTTCCCCTCACATCCTCTTATATGTAATTTTGTATAACAATGAGGGTCTCCTTCCATTTCCATGCAATTCCCTTTCTCTCTCCCTTTCCCTCCCACCTCTCATCCCTGTTTAATGGTAATCTTCTTCTCATGCTCTTCCTCCCTGCTCTGTTTTGAGTTGCCTTCCTTATATCAAAGAAGACATTCAGCATTTGTTTTTTAGGGATTGGTTAGCGTCACTTAGCATAATCTGCTCTAATGCCATCCATTTTCCTGCAAATGCCATGATTTTGTTATTTTTTAGTGCTGAGTAATATTCCATTGTGTATAAATGCCACATTTTTTTATCCATTCATCTATTGACAGGCATCTAGGTTGGTTCCACATTTTAGCTATTGTGAATTGTGCTGCTATGAACATTGATGTAGCTGTATCCCAGTAGTATGCACTTTTTAGGTCTTTGGGGAATAGTCTGAGAAGGGGAGTAGCTGGGTCAAATGGTGGTTCCATTCCCAGCTTTCCAAGGAATCTCCATACTGCTTTCCAGATTGGCTGCACCAATTTGCAGTCCCACCAGCAATGTATAAGTGTACCGTTTTCCCCACATCCTCACCAGCACTTGTTATTTGACTTCATAATGGCTGCCATTCTTACTGGAGTGAGATGGTATCTTAGAGTGGTTTTAATTTGCATTTCTCTGATTGCTAGAGATGGTGAGCATTTTTTCGTGTATTTGTTGATTAATTTTATATCCTTCCCTGAGAAGTGTCTGTTCAGGTCCTTGGCCCATTTGTTGATTGGGTTATTTGTTTTCTTATTGTTTATTTTTTTGAGTTCTTTGTATACTCTGGATATTAGGGTTCTATCTGAAGTGTGAGGAGTAAAAATTTGTTCCCAGGATGTAGGCTCCCTATTTACCTCTCTTATTGTTTCTCTTGCTGAGAAAAAAAACTTTTTAGTTTGAGTATGTCCTATTTGTTGACTCTTGATTTTAACTCTTGTGCTATAGGTGTCCAATTAAGGAATTTGGAGCCTGACCCCATGAGATGGAGATTAGAGCCAACTTTTTCTTCTATCAGACGCAGAGTTTCTGGCTTGATCCCTAGCTCCTTGATCCATTTTGAGTTAACTTTTGTGCATGGCAAGAGAAAGGGACTCAGTTTCATTTTGTTGCATATGGATTTCCAGTTTCCCCAGCACCATTTGTTGAAGATGCTATCCTTTCTCCATTGCATGCTTTTAGCACCTTTTGTGGATTGGTCTCTGTGCCCTCTATTCTGTACCATTGGTCCACCCGCCTGTTTTGGTACCAGTACCATGCTGTTTTTGTTACTATTGCTCTGTAGTATAGTGTAAAGTCTGGTATAGCTATACCGCCTGTTTCACTCTTCCTGCTTAGAATTGCTTTTGCTATTCTGGGTCTTTTATTTTTCCATATGAATTTCATGATTGCTTTCTCTATTTCTACAAGAAATGCCGTTGGGATTTTGATTGGCATTGCATTAAACCTATAGAGAATTTTTGGTAATATCGCCATTTTGATGATGTTAGTTCTGCCTATCCAAGAACAGGGTATATGTTTCCATCTTCTAAGTTCTTCTTCTATTTCTCTCTTTAGGGTTCTGTAGTTTTCATTGTATAAGTCGTTCACCTCTTTTGTTAGGTTGATTCCCAAGTGTTTTATTTTTTTTTTTGAGGATATTGTGAATGGGATGGTTGTCCTCATTTCCATTTCAGAGGATTTGTCACTATATACAGGAATGCCTTTGATTTATGCATGTTGATTTTATATCTTGCCACTTTGCTGAATTCATTTACTAGCTCTAGAAGTTTCTTTGTAGAATCTTTTGGGTCTTCTAGGTATAGGATCATGTCACCTGCAAATAGTGCCAATTTAAATTCTTCTTTTCCTATCTTTATGCCTTTAATTTCTTTCATCTGTCTAATTGCTCTGGCCAGTGTTTCGAGAACTATGTTGAATAGAAGTGGTGAGAGAGGGCATCCCTGTCTTGTTCCAGATTTTAGAGGGAATGCCTTCAATTTTTCTCCATTTAGAATGATGCTAGCCTAAGGCTTAGCATAGATAGCTTTTACAATGTTGAGGTAAGTTCCTATTATTCCTAGTTTTTCTAGAGTTTTGAACATAAAGGGATGCTGTAATTTGTTGAATGCTTTTTCTGCGTCTATTGAGATGATCATATGGTTCTTATGTTTAAGTCTATTGATGTGGTGAATAACATTTATTGATTTCCGTATATTGAACCAGCCTTGCATCCAAGGGATGAATCCTACTTGATCATGGTGCACAATTTTTTTGATATGTTTTTGTATCCGATTTGCCAGAATTTTATTGAGGATTTTTGCATCTAAGTTCACTAGAGACATTGGTCTGTAGTTTTCTTTCTTTGAAGTGTCTTTGTCTGATTTTGGAATCAGGGTGATGTTGGCCTCATAGAATGAATTTGGAAGAGCTCCTTCTTTTTCTATTTCCTGAAATAACTTGAAAAGTATTGGTATTAGTTCTTCTTTAAAGGTTTTGTAAAACTCTGCTGTAAACCCATCCGGTCCTGGGCTTTTCTTGGTTGGTAGTCTTTTGATGGCTTCTTCTATTTCCTCCCTTGATATTGGTCTGTTTAAGTTGTGTATATCATCCTGACTCAATATGGGCAAATCATATGACTTAAGAAATTTATCGATGTCTTCACTATCTTAAATTTTATTGGAATATACGGTTTCAAAATAATTTCTAATTATCTTCTGTATTTATGTAGTGTCTGTTGTGATATTGCCTTTTTTATCCTGTATGCTAGTAATTTGAGTTCTCTCTTCTTCTCTTCGTTAACATGGCTAAATGTCTGTCGATCTTATTTATTTTTTCAAAGAACCAACTTCTAGTTTTGTCAACTTTTTCAATTGTTTCTTTTGTTTCAATTTCATTGATTTCAGCTCTGATATTAATTATTTCTTGCCTTCTGCTACCTTTTCTGTTGTTTTGCTCTTCTAGGGTTTTGAGATGAAGTGTGAGATCATTTATTTATTGGTTTTTTTTTTTTGAGGAATGACCTCCAGGCAATGAATTTCCCTGTTAAAACTGCTTTCATTGTGTCCCATAGATTCCGATATGTTGTGTCTGTGTTTTCATTTATCTCTAAGAATTTTTTTATTTCCTCCTTGATGTCTTCTGTAACCCACTGATCATTCAGTAACATAATGTTCATTTTCGAAGTGATGCAGGATTTTTCCTTCCTTCTTTTATCGTTGATTTTCAGTTTCATTCCATTATGATCAGATAAGATTCATGGTATTTTCTCTACTCATTTATAATTTCTAAGGGTTGCCCTATGGCATAATATATGGTCTATTTTTGAGAAGGATCCATGTGCTGCTGAGAAAAAAGTATATCCGTTTGATGATGGTTGATATATTCTATATATGTTGTTTAAGTCTAGGTTATTAATTGTGTTATTGAGTTCTATAGTTTCTTTATTCAACTTTTGTTTGGAAGATCTGTCCAATGGTGAGAGTGGTGTGTTGAAGTCACCCATAATTATTGTGTTGTGGTCTATTTGACTCTTGAAATTGAGGAGAGTTTGTTTTATGAATGTAGCAGTGCCATTGTTTGGTGCATATATATTGATAATGATTATGTCTTGTTGGTGAATGGTTCCCTTTAACAGTATATAGTGTCCTTCTTTATCCCTTTTGATTAACTTAGGCTTGAAGTAAATTTTATTTGATATGAGTTTGGCCACCCCTGCTTGCTTCTGAGGACCATGTGAGTGGTATGATTTTTCCCAACCTTTCACCTTGAGCCTGTGTATGTCTTTTCCAATCAGATGAGTCTCCTGAAGGCAGCATATTGTTGGACCTGTTTTTTAAATCCAGGTTACTAGCCTATGTCGTTTTATTGGTGAGTTTAAGCCATTAACGTTTAGGGTTACTATTGATATATGGTTTGTACTTCCAGTCATGTTTATTTATTTATTTATTTATTATTTTTAATTTGGTTTGTTTTTCCCTCTTTGATTAGTTCCCCCCCCCCTTGCTTTACTGAGGTACTTCCCACTGTTGGTTTTGGTTGTTGTTTTTCATTTCCTCTTCGTATAATGTTTTGCCCAAGATGCTTTGCAGTGCTGGTTTTCTAGCTGCGAATTCTTTTAACTTTTGTTTATCATGAAAGATTTTTATTTCATTGTAGAACCTGAAGCTTAATTTTGCTGGATACAATAATCTTGGTTGGCACCCATTATCTTTCAGCGTATGAAATACGTTGTTCTAGGATCGTTTCGCTTTCAGCCTCTGTGATGAAAAATCAGCCGTTAACCTAATTGGTTTATCCCTGAATGTAATCTGCCTCCTTTCTCTTATAGCTTTTAATATTCTCTCTTTGTTCTGTATATTGGATATCTTCATAACAGTATGTCTTGGAGTTGGTCTACTGTGGTTTTTGTATGCTCAGCGTCCTGTATGCTTCCAGGATTTGAACATCCATTTCATTTTTCATGTCTAGAAAGTTTTCTAAAATTATTTCATTCCTTGGTTGCTCATTCCTTTGGTTTGGACCTCTATACCTTCCTCTATCCCAATGACTCTTAAATTTGTTTTTTTTTTTAATATTATCCCATATCTCTTGGATGTTTTGCTCATGGTTTCTTACCAGCCTTTCTGAGTTGACTAGACTCTTTTTGAGATGATATATTTTGTCTTTATTGTCTGACGTTCTGACTTCTACTTGATCTACTCTACTAGTGATACTCTCGTTTGAGTTTTTAATTTGGTTTATAGTTTCCTTCATTTCTAGGATTATTGTTTGTTTTTTTATAATCTCTATCTCCTGGTAGAGTTCATCTTTTGCTTCTTGAATCTGTTTATGTAATTTGCTTTCAATGTGTTCTTTCATTGTTTGCATTTGCTGTCTAATGACCTCTTTAAGATTTCATTCCATCTGAGTCAGGTATTCCTTGAGTTCTTTATCTGACCATTTTTCTAATGCCTCTAGGTTCTCCTGTAGATTTAGGCTATCCTGCATTGTTTGTACTCATTTTCTTCCTTGTTTTTTCATGATGTTCACGTTACTTCCGGCTCTGTTTGACTGCTGTGTTACTGTTTACTCCTATAAATTTATATTGGTTTTGTATATCTCCAGGATCTCTCCTTTGTGATGGGAGACTATGTCTAGGGATGTTGAGTTTTATTGTACTTTAAAGCAGATTCATTCGTTTCATAAAATGTGTATGGATTCTGATGTCATATAGCGATCTGCGGTTTGGTCTAGGGACTTTATGTTTAGGTCAGGTGATGTGATGGTATAGGGGTTGGTATATTTTGGAAACCTTGGAATATTGCTCTACTGAAGGGGGATATTAACAGGAGAATGGACCGGAGTATTTGCGGGTAGTAGGGACTTGGGAGCACTATAGATTGCCTCAGAACTTTTACCTATATGCATTTAGTAAATTACATATAAACAGAGTCATAATGCTTGGGGGGAAAGGTAGGAGAATGGGAAGGAAGAAGTCACTAAAGAGAATGAGAGAAATGAGGAAGTAGGTAGAATACAAGAAAAGGGGAAAAAATTGAAAAGAAATGAAAAAAAAAGATAAATGCAGTCTTAAAGTTCTATTAACTTCTCTTCCAGCAGGTGGAGCTGTGCCCACTGGTCCAAGCTTCTCCTCTCAATAAGCAGGAAACAATCCCTGTGAGGTGGCTCTTCCTCCCCCACTGGGCAGCTCTCCAATCCTGGTCGCCCAGGGCCTTTCCTGGTCTCCAGCCACCTCCCCGTTTCTCCTCCCACAGGCCCCACTCACCGGTGGAGTTCTCCACAGAACTAGCTTCATGCCGGGCCTGCAGCCCCCTGGGTGCCCTATTTTCTTGAACAACCGGGCACTCTCTCTGTTTGCCATTCACCCAGACCCCAAGGTTGTGATGCACGGGGCTGAGGTCCATCAGCATATTTTGCCTGATTCCCTCCGGTAGCCACGCCCCTGGGAGCTGCCGAAAGAGGCCTCAGTTGTCAGCGCTGGTGGGAGGGGTCAGGCGCCCCTCCTGACTCCCTCGGGTCTGACAATCATGCTCATGGATAGCTGGGGAGGGGCCCTTGAGATTTCCCAGCTGTGTGGAGAGGCGGATGGAGGGTCACACACCTGCGGTTGCTGGTCTTGCTGGGGAGCAATCCCATCCACAGAACTCTGGTGACGTCAGTTCTCTGCCATGGTGGACGTCGTTCTCTCTCCCAGGGTGTCTGGTGGGAAGGGTGGGTCTGGTCCGTCTCTCCCAGGTCCCACCTCAGCTCTTGGCCCGCTGGCCCATGGAGGCTCGGTTGGCACCACCTCAAAAGATCCACAAGAGAACCGAAGATTTTTTTCTCTATTCCGCTGGAGGGTCTCTGTAACGCTGAGTCGTGGCGGTTTGGCAGTGGGAAGCCAGTCAATCAGTCAGTAACTCTGCCCAACTCTGCACGCGGGCAGCCTGAATTCACCCCCACGGAGCTTGCTGGGGCCTCTGTGAAGCTCAACCTGCTCACCCAAGATCCACTTCAGCCCAGCATTGCCAGATGTTCCTGAGCAGACAGCATTCAGTCGGACTGAACTCTCTCTTTGCCGGCGCAGCTGAGGAGGTCACAGGATTGATCCCTCCGCACTGCCACCATGTTCTCTCCTTCGATTTTTTAATATTTATTTTTTAGTTTTTGGTGGACACATCTTTATTTTATTTTATGTGGTGCTGAGGATCGAACCCAGCGCCCCATGCATGCCAGGGGAGCGTGCTACAGCTTGAGCCACATCCCCAGCCCCCTAAAACTTGATATTGACCAAGAACTGTTCTGTCGTCTTCGACCATCCTGTGCTACTGTAAAACAGTCTGAGTAATTTATAAACAACCAAAATTTGTTTCTGGAAGCTGTAAAGTCCAAGATCAACATCTGTCAAGAGCTTGTGTGGTATGATCCCATGGCAGAAAGCAAGAGACAGATGCCAAAACAGGCCAATTTTGTCCTTTTATAAGAAATTCATGCCCATGATAATAAACCCACTCCAATAATAATGGCATGAATTCGTGACAGTAGAGCCCTCAAGGTCTAATCACATTTTTAAGGTCCCTCTTAACATTGTCACAATAGAAATTAAATTTCAAGAATTTGAGAGACCACAAATATTCATATCATAGCAACTGGGAACAAGGTTTAGCTCTCCAACTTAGGCTTTATTTTTTTTCAACACAGTTTTGTAGTTTTCAGCATATAGAACTGGCATATATTTTGTTAAATTTTTATCTCATTGCTTCATTTTTGATACCATTATAAATAGCATTTAAAAAATTTCAAACTCCAGGTGGTCATGGTTTATAAAGAGAAGGAATTTGAATATTGACCTAAAAATTTTAACCTTGGTGGCTCACTAATTAGTTCTAAGAGATTTTTTTTTGTATGTCCACTGGGATGTTCTACATTGACAACCATGTTGAACCAGCCTGAATTCACTTTTTCACAATATAGTATTATTTTGATATATTGCTAGAGTTAATTTGGCAATATTCAGTTTTTACATCTATCTTCATGGGGGATATCACTCTGTTGCCTTATTTTTCTTTAAATTATCATTGTGTGTTAATGTCAGGGTAATTTAGATCTCATAAAGTGATCTGTGAAATCTTCCCTATATTTCATTTATCCTGCAAATATTCTGTAGAGTTAGTTTTAATTCATCTGCAATTTTTTTTTTCAGTCCATGTGTATAACTACTCTGGGCCTGGAGACTTTTTTTTCCTCACATTATCAGCTACAAATTTCCTCAATACATGTCGGGCTGCTCAGGATGTCTTTTTCTTCTTGATGGAGATTTGGTAGTTTATTCATGAAAACAATTGGTTCAATTCATAAGTTGCCTATCTTATATTCATAGAGTTGTTTTATCATTTCCCCTAGTTTCTGTGGAATTAGTAATGATATCCTCTCTTTCATTTCTGAAATAGTTGATTTGTATCATCTAATTTGCTCAGCATGGCTTGAGGCTTATCAATTTTAACTGCTCTTTTAAGAGAGAATTTCTTTTCATTTTTTTTCTATTGCTTTCCTATTGTCAACTTTATTAATTCTGCTTATTTTTTTTTTAATTATTTTGTTCTGTCTTTAGGACATATGCTGTGTAATTCCAAATATTGGGGGATTATCCAGATATCTTTCTGCTCTGATTTCTAGCTGAGCACCATATGGTTTAAGACCATACTTTTAATGATTTCAAATATTTGAAATGATTTAAGGATTGTTTTGTTTTATAGTTTAGAATTTAATCCACCTTGGTTTACATTTTATATATGCTTGTGAAGAATGTATATTCCCCCATGGGTTGGAGTGTATTCCCATCTTTCAATTAGGATAATTTAATTGATATACATTACCTCCTTTTTTATTGATATTCTGCCTATTTGTTCTATCAGTTACCAAAATAGAGTGTTAAAGTCATCAGTACTGATTGTTAATATAACTAGTTCCCCTTTTGGATCTATCATTTCTTACCTTACATATTGTTGAAGCTCTGTTGTCTTGAACATATGCATTTATGATTGTCCCTGGACTACTGGCTCCTTTATCATTATGTGATGTCTCTATCTCTAATCATCTTTCCTGATCCCAAAACGATTTCATCTGGAACTAATATAAGGACTCCAGTTTTCTTTTTCTTTAGAGTTTTCATGGCATATCGTTCTCGATTCTTTTATTTTAATCCCTCTATGTGTTTATATTTAATTGGTTTTCTTGAAGCCAGCATCAAATTCGTCTTGCTTTATTCAATCTGATAATCGGTACTTTTAACTTGTCTTTTTAGATCATTTTCATTTTAAATGTTTGTTGACAGAGTTGGATTGAAACACACCCTGATCCCTGTTTATATTTGTGCATTTTTTATTTGTTTCTTTATTTTGCATTTCACCTTTATGGGATTTAATTGAGAAATTTTAATAGTTCACTTTATTTCCTTTATTGATTTATTTTTTACCTTTTAAAACAGGAAGATTGAGATTTCAAAGCCAGCCTTAGCAAAGTGAAGTGCTATGCAACTCAGCAAGACCCTGTCTCTAAATTTAAAAAAATACAAATTGGGCTGGGGATTTGGCTCAGTGGTTGATGCCCCTAAATTCAATCTCCTGAGTCCCTTCCCCTCAAAAAAGTATTTCAGTGGTTTTTGTCCTAGGGTTTAGAATATACATTTTGAATTATCTGAATCCATCTTCACATAGTACTTTAATATTTTGTATCTAGTTATGAAACTGGTAACAATATATTCCTAATTTTTCTCTATCCCTTGTGCCTTTAATCCTCAATTAGTTTGCTTTCACAGAAGCTATAAATCTCATTATATTTTTACTATCTTTGCATTAGACAATTAGTTATCTTTTGGAGCAATTAAAACAAGAAACAATCCAGATTTTATCTTAATTTATTCTGCTAAAGATGCTCTTCTTTTTCTTCTTCTTTTTTTAAGTGTAGATGCACCTTCCTCGTCTCTATAGGTTATTCAGTTCAAACATTAAATATTTCTTACATATTAATAAACTGGTAAGGAAAAGAAAACCTCTCTTCTTTTTAAATTTGAGAATGTATCCCTCCTTCATTTAACTAGATTCCCTCTTGGGGAACATCTGTCTTTTTCACAGACTCCCACCATGTGATGCTCTCGACCACAAGTTTCTCCACGGAGCTGAAAAGATGCTGGTGCTATATTCTTGGGCCTACAGAACTGTTAGATAAACAAATCTCCTTTTCTTTTACAAATAGCCCAACCTCAGGCATTTTGTTATAGCAACTTAAATGTTTTAAGAAACCCTTCAAAACTAGAAGGTTTTATCCCTGTTCCTCTCTACCAGTTTCAGTGGGTTTACACAAGTGCCCAGAGGCTAAATTTTTGTTGATCTTCCCTGTCATGTTAAGCTTTCAGCTTTGGGGAAGATGAATGTATATAGGGTGGATTTTAAATAATATTTTGTATCTAGTTATGAAACTGGTAACAATATATTCCTAATTTTTTCCCTCCAATCAGCAACAGGAGAAAAGTTGGTCAGAATGTTCCTAGCTGAGTTCCTGAAGTAAAGAACTGCAAAAGAACACTTATATTTGCTCTCCCCAAAGTTTCTAATACTCATTCATTAGCATACATTCAAACTCTAACAATTTGTTTAAAGGTTTTAAGTGAATCTTATTGTGGGTTTATGTGACATCCTTCAGACTCTTTCCAAAGTTAGCAAATCTTAAGTTGTGTTTTATCTTGCAGTCACTTTTCTTTCCCAACTTCACATTAAGCATTTGCCCTTAACATTACTTCTCTTATGAGTTGAGAAAAGTCACCAATTTGCAGTTTGTCCAGTTTGTTTCTTATGTAATGATGCAAGTGCTGCTTGTTCTAACACTCAGCCACTCAATCAGAAAACCACTTCCGTATTTTTAAAGTGCAAGTTTGACCACTAAATTTTACTAGTTAAATTTTCCTGTTTCATTTGTTAGAAGTAACATATAGAACTTTTAACAAGGTGTTTTAGTTCAACCAAACTTGGTTTCAGCTGTTCAAACTCATGAATCCCTAAACACTCTTCTTACGTTATCATGCACGTTTTGGCTCCTGTGCCTTTGTGATTCCCATATTCATTCCCTCTCTTGATCAGAACAATGTGAGGGAACATGGTTACTTTACTGAACACTGAGAAAGGTCGATTTGTAAGAGGAAAGAGTCTGAGGTCATCCCTCTTTATAATCTTGATTAAATCTTTTGTATTCATGCAATCTGTACATTGTATCTCACAATTTGTGACCTTATTCCAGTCTTTTTTCCGGATATGATGGAGCCTACATCCTCCTACTTTTCTGGATACTGTATGTGCTTGATTCTCTTGCAAATGATGACATTAACTTCAGGTAAGAACATCTACTTCTTCCACATCAGTCTCAGCTGTAGAAAAAAAATCTAGTGTCCTGTTAACTTTTGCGGGGAGCTTAAAGTTACCACTTCATTGTAATATCAAGAGAAATATTGATAAACAAATGAAAATCAGCAACTCTTCTTAGATCCATGAAAAGTGAGATGACAGGGCAAACCATTGATCTCCAAATCGGAGGGAGAGACAGGTGCAGGAATCCACTAGAGCAGAAATCCGTAAGCAGAAACCTCTGGGGAAATCAGTACCAGAATAGGAAAATCTGAACTGTAATTCTTCAGTTGCTAGAGGTTAGGTGTGGGCCTGTCCGAGCCAGAGTCCAGAGAAGCCCAGGGCAGGCAGGACACTTGTGCCTTTTGCCTCCAGGGTTTCCACTAGGTTCTTACAGTAAATGATTGGAGAAAATTTATTTGTGCTTCTAGTAGGAAGAAGAGAAAAGTAATCATTCTGGTACATACTTGTCTTAAATAAGCACTGTCTTTAAGAGAAACTATTTTGCCAGAGCCCAACCTTTTGGAGTTCCATAACCTAAATAACTTGGGGGAAAGGAAATATCTAACTCCAGGCTCCTCTATCCATCTTGTCCCACTTAAGAGGGGGCAGCATGCAGAGAAGCACTCAGGAAGCCCACTGCCCAAGAGCACAGGCTGACCCAAACTGAAATCTAACCAGAGAACCACAGAATGCCTCTCCTCCCCCCAGACTCTGTCACCTCATCACTAAAAGCCTTCACCAGAATTTCTCTTACTCATACACTATATTTGGCTTTCCACAAAAAAATTGCAAATTATACTAAAAGGCAAATCCATAGTTTGAAGAGAGAGAGCAAACCAGATTCAGATATGATGGGGATGTGGGAATTATCAGACCACGACTTTAGAACAACTGTAATTAATATGCTATGGGGCCTAATGAAAAAAGAGTAGATAAAATTTACGAACAGTTGAATAATGTAAGTAGAGTGATATGAATTCTAAGAAAGAATAAAAAAGAAAT
>NW_026000082.1:17064883-17171961 GCF_001458135.2 Marmota marmota marmota
AAAAAAAGAGAAAAGAGGCTTTTAAATACCCTGGATGTCACCTTGGTTGGAAAAGGAGGGGGCTTGCAACCAGAGGGGAAGTCATGATGACCAACTACTTCATTGTCTGCACTTCTGTGATCAGAGGCAGTAATTAGATTAGAGCACAGTCACCCCAATGCTTGGAAGATAAAGGTTTTTTTTTTTTTGCCCACCTTACTCCCACAAGCTATGTTCAGACTGCTTTATAAACACATGAACAACTGACTACCAAGGGACTGAGGATAGGAGCAGATAGCTGGACTAAAAGTTGAATTTAACTGAAATCAACCACAATTTACCACCCAAGCCTTTTCCTGGAAGTTGTGAGACGTCAATAGGCTTCAGAGTTTCCAAATAGTTACACAAGATAGATGCTGCCCATATAATTATTGGGATGGGGAGTCAGTTTGCTGTTGCTTCCTATTCCACCATGTCCCAGGATCTTCCAAAAGAATATACTTTTGAAAGTCTAATGAAGTATCATTGTGTTTTCCAAACAATAAAATATTGGTTTAAGTTGAAGAGAATGTAATCAGAGATGGACATTTAGATGAGCTTAGGTCTGCTGGGAAGAATCTTATAGTATCTAGCAACAGGGTTATTACTGGTTTATGACTTATTTTGGTTTTCTTTCTTCTGCACAGAGAAACTGATGGTGACTGTTCCCAAGGGGCACTTTGTGGCTAGAGTAGGAGGACAGGCTGCTCTCAGCTGCCAGTTGTCCCCACCACAAAGTGCAGAGCACATGGAGGTGCGCTGGTTCAGGGGTGACAATTCCCAGCTTGTTTACCTGTACAGAGGCGGTCATGAAGTAAATGGAGAAGCTGCCCCTGAATATATAAATCGCACAGAGTTTGTGAAAGAGGCCATGGGGGAGGGTAAAGTGACCCTCAAAATTCATAATGTCAGCATTTCTGATAATGGACCATACAGGTGTTCATTTAAAGGCACTGACTTCAGTGACGCAACTGGCATGAACCTACATGTGGCAGGTCAGTATGCTTGTGGAACATTGTTTAACAAAGCTGTTTTGACATAATAAGTTGAAATATGAGGAAAATTATCTCAATGCTTCTTATTTTTTTCATATTCTAAAAAAATAGTTATTATAAGTACTCATATCTACTGCAAAAATAGACTCTTCAGTAAATAGACATTACAGAGTGACCAATTGGTCTAATTTATAAATTAAATATGGATTTCATTTATGAATTTTAAATTGCAGATCACATGATTGATATTTTTTCCTTTCCACTTGCCAATCCAACCCCAATACAATCACTGTCTTGATGGTTCTTTCTCATTTCCATCAGCACTTGGCTTGGAGACACAGATTCATGTCCAGGTTCCTGTTAGTGATGGACTCGTGGTGGAGTGTAACTCAGGAGGGTGGTTTCCACAGCCCCAAATGGAGTGGAGAAACAGCAGGGGAGAGGTCGTTCCATATTCATCAAAATCTTACTCCCAGGATGGAGCCAGGTTGTTCCACATGAAGATGACTCTTCTCCTTAGAAACCGGTCAGAGAGCATTATGTGCTATGTTTCCAACGCTGTAACAGGTGAAGAGAAACGCACAAGTATCATCCTAGCAAGTGAGTGCTCCATCTTTAGGGTTTGGTTGTCAGCGAAACATAAAGAGAAAACTAATGGGATAGTTAATGTTAAGTAGCTTACTACATTCCCAAACACCCTTTTAATGTGACCCTTTATCATTGTTATGGGTTTTGGTGATACACATGTTGTCAGGTGCTAAGAAGAAGGATTTAGAAAAAAAAAATATTACAGGAACAATGACAATTCTCAATTGAAATATACACTGCAGCTTTAAAGGCTTTTATTGTTTATTATTTCATTAGCCTTCACAATATTGATGTGTAAGTTTAATAGAATTCTAGCTCAGTAACTTAAAGGATGTCATTGATCTTTCTGAACTACAGTGTTCTTCCGTCTTAGAAATGAATATAATCATACTTCAAGGTTTTTGTGAATCTTAAATGATTAGCAGCAGCAAAAACCTTTGTCATGCAATATTCAGCATGAGTACTACTATTTAAAAATTCCTGAAAATTCAACAAAGGGGGATTATTTTGGCTATTGATAATTAGATGTTGACGGACATCAGTAGAACCAGGAGTAAGTAAAATGTGGATCTAAAGCACAGGTTTCGTGGTTATTTGTTCATTGCTCACCCTTGGAGTCATTGTAGAAGGATGTGTCCTGTGTGCAACAAAGGCACCCTTAGGTGAGATTTCTCTGTGGAGAAATCAGGGTTGATTATAGGAGCACAGTGGTAAGTGAGGCAAATGAGCTTTTAGATGTCACTTCATATGTCATTTCTGTCCTCTCTTTCAGGTGCCCTCTTTAATAAGGACTACCTTAGAGTGAATGTTTTATTTTCAGTTCCATGTATAATATTACTTTTGAAGTCAATGTACATGTTCCTTTCCTATTACTCCAAAAAAGGTAACTGATGCAATAAGGGGGGGAATTGTTAAGGGCTTTAACTTGATGGCTAAGTCATATGTAGGCAAAGGTGAATGACGTTTGTCTTCCAATGCCATGTGTCACATGGAAAGATTCATGGCTTATTTCCCAATTTAGAAATGTTGAACTTGACACCTCTGAACTATGGTCTTCCCAAGACAAGGATGCTTTGGGGGATGATGACTTTAGTATAGATGTCTCCTGAACTTTTCAGACCCATAGTTATTTCTGTAACCCATGAGGGTGATAAAGAAGTAAAAAAAAAATAAACATTGAAAATTGAAGGAGTCCTTCCCCCTTTTAATAAACAGTCCATAGTTTTTCCAAAAGAAGAAGTAAGAGTTCTATTATTCTAAGCATTCACAATATTTAGGAGAGTTGTTTTACTAGAGTGGGAAATTGGGAGGACAAAATCAATATAAAAAGAGCAAACAACAAAAAAGCATGAAAGGAATCATGTATGTGCAGCTTGAATGTGTCCGGCTGTCTCTCCATCCTATGTGCTGTGGGTCTCCCAGTTCTGCACATCCACAGCACAGTCTTCCCTACACAGTGATATTAGGTGGCTTAAATTCATCAGGTAACTTCTGCAATGTGGAAAAAAGAGCCGTGCCTGAGTGTTAACAGGACAGATATTAGCAGACCATTTCATGGACTGAAAATAAATCACAGAAAGAAACAAAATAATATTGCTTCTTTTCTCCACAGAAGTCACATGAAAGTCTTGTGATTCCAGAATTTTCAGAGTAGAAATGAAGTGATGTGAAATGTCAAAGATGCCATTATTTTCTAATGAAAGTACATCAATTTTTGGTAAAGACCTCATTATTTTGTAAAAGAATATTAGAAAATACTCTAATTCCACCAACCTATGAACCACATACTCTCACATCTGCCAGTCACAGTGGAGCTTTGAGGGCACAGGGTGGCTCTGGCCCTGCACCCTAGAGGAAAGCCCCTGATGATCCACTCACACCAGACACCAGTCCCCCATCCTTGTGTGAGAGGCTTTGTCCTCCAGGAAGAACCCCAAGCTTTTATTCGTACTTAAAAGCTAAGTGCAAAGGTCACCCCATGAACACTTTGCACGGGAGTCACCATCTCTGGAACCAAGTCTATCATGGATGGATTTGTTCAACAGTGAATTCCATCTTCAATTAAGGAGTTTAAGGCCATCTAGGTTTGTGTTTTCCATGCCAAGGTGGAGTCCAGCCACAGGACTTCTTACCCACCCAGAGATGCTTTATAAGCATTGGTGAGAGGCACTATCTCCTTTTGACACTCAAAAGTTGATGTTTTAAGTAAGGAAAGCTTCCCAGCCACTAGGTCTGGACCCCTCTTTTCCCTCACAGCTAGTATTGGTGCATCCACACTCAGGGCCTGAGGATGTCTCACCGTCTTCCCTCTTGATCTAGCTCCAGCTGCTCCTCCTGGAACCCTTTCAAACAGGGATCACACATCTCTCAGTGGGATGTGCCATATTTTAGGTGCCACCACTGGTTCTTGGTGTTCTCTGATCAGCTGTCTATACAATTGTATTTCCTTTCCCCACTCATGGCTGTGGAGAAGCTGTGAGCTATTCCAAGAGTCTCAGAAGCAAGTGCCTTGTGCTGAAGCACTGGAAGCCTCTGGGTCACTTTCTGATTTGCAAAGGAAAGTTTCTTTGACCTTCAGAACTAAGTCTCACACTGAGGCTGACTTCCCTATTACAAAACAACAAAATGGAGTAGAAAGAAAACAAGGGGAAGAGAAGTGATTTCTGTGTAGAGATTTGAAAGGTTTAAAAAGGTAGAATCCTGAAATTTAATCAAATTAAAAAGTAAAGGAAATAGTCCAATCAAAATGAAATGGATTCAACTTCTACATTAAACTCTTCAGTGATGAATGAATCTTGTGTGTCTTGCTCTAAGATTTTTTTTCTTTTTCTTTTTATACTGGGGATTTAACTCAGGGGCACTCAACCACCAAGACACATCCCCAGCCCTAGTTTGTATTTTATTTGGAGACAGGGTCTCACTGAGTTGCTTAGTGCCTCACTTTTGCTGAGGCTGACTTTGAACTTGCAATCCTCCTGCCTCAGCCTTCCAAGCCCCTGGGATTACAGGTGTGTGCCACTGCCCGTGGCTGTTGTTGTACATCTTAATATTTGGGGAGGTCATTGAGTCATGAGACAGTCTAGTTCATAGTGATTGTGCAAAATTTATTCCCTTTGAATATCAAAATCACTTCCACGACAATATGTCTAATTATAATTCTGAAACCAGCCTTCTTGGTTTTTCCCATGAAAGTCTTTTAGAGACTTGAGTTCTCTGAAACTACTTGTGAACTCTTCAGATAATTAAACTTTACAAAACTATTTTGGAGGCATTCTTTTCTGGAAGGTGATATAAATCAAAGATTAAATGTTTCAGAGATAAATAATTCAGAGGCAATGAGTACTTAGGGCATTTAAGCTAAGAGGTATGAAGTGTGTTTCTTTTATCATTTAAGAAGCCAGACCTTTCCTGCTCCCTGAGTCTGTGGATCCCAGGCAATTCTTTCTTTTTAGTCAGCTCAGTTTTGGCACAGCTACCCTGTCTAAGCCTGAATCTTCAGAATCTCTAGGAATCTGATGAGGATTCCTAGGTCTGCTTTCTAATTTCCCCAGCCAAGTTAATTTTCAGCTGAAGTCGGTGGTACAAATTAGGAAAGAAGATGCCTCCTATCTCTGTGAGATCTGCACACCTAGTCTTACTAGGACTTGCCGGCATCCACAAACTAAACTCACAGACTAATTAAGCCCTACGTTGAGTTGGCATGGGACAATAACTCCTGCTTTTTCAGACAGTTGTCCTCAGGGTGGAGATACCCCAGATTCCCACATTCCTCTTTTTTAATCTAACTCTTTTTTGAAAAAAAATTGTTTAACTAGTTATACATGATATTAAAATGTATTTATGCATTTTGATATATCATACATAGATGGAGTATAATTTCTCATTTTTCTGATTGTACCAGTTGTAGAATCACATTGGTCATGTATATATATATATATATATATATATATATATATATATATATATGATATAGTTATATTGTCTGTTTCATTTTATTATTCTTCCTATCCCCATATCCTCTCCAATTTCATCCCTTCACTCCCCTCTACCTAATATAAGTTAACCCTATTCCTCCCGAGTGTCTCAACCCTATTGTGAATTAGCATCTACATATTATAGAAAATATTGGGTCTTTGGTTTTTATGGGATTGGCTTATTTCGCTTAGCATGATATTCTCCACCTCCATCCATTTANTATATATTTTTTTTTTTTCTTTATCCATTTTCTTTATCCATTCATCTATTGAAGGACACCTAGGTTGGTTCCATAGTTTAGCTATTGTGAACTGAACTGCTACAAATATTGACGTGGTTGCATCAGTGTAGTATGCTGATTTTAAGTCATTTGGGTATAAACCAAGGAGTGGAATAGCTGGGTCAAAAGGTGATTCTGTTCCAAGTTTTCTGAAGAATCTCCATACTTCTTTCTTATAATGATTGCATTAATTTGCAGTCCCATCAGCAATGTATGAATGTACCTTTTCCCCCACATCCTCACCAACATTCACTATTGTCTGTATTCTTGATAATTGCCATTCTGACTAGAATGAGATGAAATCTTAGTATGGTTTTTATTTTTATTTCTCTAAGTGGGAGAATATCTTTACCCCATGCACCTCAGATAAAGCATTAATCTCTGGGATATATAAAGAACTCAAAACACTTAACAGAAAAAAAAAAAAACAACAACAACACAACAACTCACAAATAACCCAATCAACAAATGGGCTAAGGAACTGAACACTTTACAGAAGAATACAATCCATCAACAAATATATAAAAAAATGTTTAACTCTCTCTCTTCTAGAGCATATACATAGACGTCCACCTCCATGTACTCTTCAATGTCTTCATGGGTTGAACTCAATGCCTGCTCAATTCTTGTTTTGCATAATCTGTTCTGCGACACTTCTTATTGTGTATGTGCCATTCCGAACCAGAGGTAAATGGGGTTAGTAGTGATGAACTCTCTCTTGGTTGCTCTTATTTTCCTAGAAATCTGTTGGGGTTGTTCAGCCAAGTTCTTGTGACGCTTTCATCAGCACCAGGAGGATCTGCTGTTTAGGTGGCATCTCCGAGGATCATATTGCAACACTGAAATTGTTTTGGGTGTCAAGCACAAAAGCTGCTCTCACTGTTGCCAGTGTTTCCAACAGTACAGGTGGCAAATCACCATCTGCTACATATTGGCTTCAGAAAATATGGCTGAATCTAGTCACTCTTTAGGTATATTCTGGATCCACTTACTTGTTGGTGTACATACATGACTCTATGTCAAAATTTCTTATCTATTTGGGCCTTAGAATCTACAGTAAAATACAATGTCAAATATAAATATTCTCCTTTCAGTTCCAATACTAACATATACCCCAAATCTGAATGCAATTTCTGGAAGTTTATGAAACTTTGAAATCCTTCTGTGGACCAATTATTTATGAAATATGGTCATTATTTATAGTAAAGTTAATAAAGTAACATAATTATATTTAAAAAATGTGATTTTCACACAATTTTTCATCATTTAGAGGCTAAGGGAAATGTATAGGCAGGATACTTGAAGCATTGCTTCCAAATCATAAAGGAGAATTTTAGAGTTAGCCTGGTCACCAGCAGGGGTCCTCTGTTGCCGCATTTTTCATCTTCTTCTTAGGTAGGCCTTTGGACCACAACACGCATAGACCTGTATTTTGAAATTATAAAGTCTTCCCTCAGAACTTTTGAAACTAATGAATAAAAGGCCCTATACCTCAGTGTCAAAGAAAAATAAATAAATTTATAGAAAATAAATAGATTTATATTAAAAATACAAGCACCCATATACAATGTGGGGGAAAATATGGAGCAGCTAAACCATATTTTAAGTTCCCTGGACATCTTTATTTTAACTGTGAGTTCTTACTCCTGAAATTTCTGTAGGAGGAAATGTGAGGAGCTGAGAGACCAGGGCCCAGAATGCCTTCACCATTCTATTTTTTTCTTCCCAATTTGGATGATTTTATTTCTTTTAATGCCTTATTGCATTTACGAGGACTAGTATAAATAAAAGTCATGAAAGTACTATAGAATTACTATCTTTCAGTAAAATGCTAAATAGAAGTGTCAAGAATGGCATCTTTGCCTAATTTCAGTTCTTAAACAAAAAGCTTTCAATTTCTCACCATTGAGTACCTTGTTACTTGTGGGTTTTTTTTCTATGTGTGATATTATCTTCATTTCCTTTTGAGTTACTTAGTATATGGAAATGTAACTGATTTTTGTACTGTTGTTTTTATGTTAAGAATTTTCTGAATTGTGTGTGTGTGTGTGTGTGTGTGTGTGTGTGTGTTGGAAGGGGTGTGTGAGTGTGTGTAGTCTACATATTGTTGGATCATGCCATCTGCAAACAGAAAGAGTTTTACTTCTTTCAGCACATTTATTTTGAAATGAGTTCCTTCTATGTCTAATTTGTTGACAAGTTTAGTTGCGAAAGGATGTTGAATTTTGTCAAATCCTTTTTATGCACATAATAGGATGTTGTGGTGATGATTATTAATTTTATTAATGCTCTATATCATACTTATTGATTTATGTATGTTGACCCATTCTTGATACCCAGGTTAAATCCTACTTGGTCAAAGTGTTTTAGTGTACTGTTGAATTTACTTTGCCAATTTTTTATTGAGGACTTTTGCAAATGTGTTCATCAGTAACATTGGCCTGTAACTTTTTTATGTGTGTGTGGTATTTTTTTCTGCCTTTAATATCTGGTGGTGCTGGCTTCAATAAAAAACCTTGGTAGTGCTCCCTTTTCTTCCATCTTTTGGGAGAATTTAAGAAGAATGGGTTGCACCCCACCTATTTATGATATGTTAAAATACACCCTACTGTCATGTGTATCTAAAAACAATAAATAAAAAAGAGAAGGATTAGTATTAATTCTTTAACTATGTGGCATAATTCACTTGTGAACCAATTGGACTTGAAATTCTCTTTTTGGGATATTTCTGATTACTGATTTAATCTGCTTACTTATTCATGATCTGTTTGGCTAGAGTCAGTCTTGGTAGGTTATGTGTTCCCTCTAATTTATTTATTTCTTCTAGGTTTTCCAATTTGTTGTTATATAGTTATAGTATGTGCCTCAAATCCATTCTACTCATCCCAATATTCCCCAAATTTTCATCCACTTACAAACTCAAAGTTGATGATAAAAAGGATAGTAACAAATGAATATTTAAAATTCATTTTATGTAGCTATTTCAAGGATTAATTGAATCCGTCTCTTTTAAGTGGTAAAACAATGAATCTAAAGGACAAATTCTAAGTACAAGTAAAGTAATATTAAATGTTATTCCTGTACATTCCTTCCCTCTAGTACATTCTCACAAATTTCCTAATTTTTGCATCTTTCTCAGTCTTTATTTCAGATCCTTTCTTTTCCTTGTACAATAGCTGGATGAAGGACGTAATATTTGTGATAGTTGTTTTGGCGGTATTTTTCACTATCCTAATTGGATGCCTAATATGGAATCTAAAAAGTAAGTGAACAGGAGGACTCATGACTCTGAGACTTTCTTCTCGTACAAATTTATTTTACATTGCCTTCTAAGGCCCCACTTTATATCTTGTTTTTAGCCAAGGTTTACCTATTTCCCAAGAGAATGAAAGGTTAAGTCTCAAAATGTATTTATTGAAGTTATTCGTTAATATTCTTTGGATAAATTGTAGTCTGCCCCTCTCTGAGTGAGCTTATTTCTATCCTGTCTATAATAAAAGAGTGACTCAGCTTCTTTTGCCCAGTCCTTCAGCTAATAAGACACAGAATCCTAATTCTGCTTCTCAATTTTTTCATTCTCCTCCTATCATGTAGACAGAGTTGACATCTCTTATCTCTGGCACCCTCCCCAAAAGAATAAAATTCGGTTTTCTCCAAGCACGTTTTGTGACCCTGTTTCCCAAATAGATCAATTTAACCTCCTTTTACTTATTTAATTCATTGAAAAATTGCTAAGATTTAATCCTACTTGACTGTCCTTTACCTCCTTTACTCCAACCTTCTTGAAGGATGCTCATTATTCTATACTTTTGTTCAGCCAGAGAATCCCAGGTGATAGGTATTAAGGTGGAAATGACTCCTTTTATTTCCAAAATATTGTTTCTGATATAAATGAGAGTTAACATGTCCATATATATAAGATTCCCCCAGCACCTCTTATAATAAAACTGCGATTCATAAGGCCATAAGCAATTTCCATTGTTTTCTTGATAAATTTTCCCTAAGGTCCAAGTCTTAAATCAACATTGACCATATTATGTGTATCACTAGATGTTAGAAGAAAAAAATAAGTATATAGAATAATGAGAGGAAAAGTATCTTGAGCTCACAGTTTTACCTATTTCAAATAATTTCTCATAAATAAAAGCAACAAATAGTTAAGGATTTATAAAATGCACTATGACTGTTAAGTCTATAAAAATTGAGAAAAATTCTTCCCAAATGGAAAAATAAGAATATTAAAAATATATTAATAGTATATAAGAAATAAGTAAAAGAATTCAGTTAGAACTCAAATGTTAATTTAAAATAAAGGTCATGTTACAGTTACATAGTAAAGCTACTTGAAGAAAATAATTTGAAAATATAGCTAGCCATCTGTAACTACAGGTACACAGATTAAACCAAATGCAGATCAAAAGCATATTTTTAAAATTGTGCCTGTGTTGAACATGTAGAGACATTTTTGTCATTAGTCCATAAATGATATAGTATAATAACTATCTTCTTAGTATTTATATTACTAAATGATTTTATATAAGGGATTTCCTCAGATTTTGGTATTTATAGGGTGGAGCAGGAGCTAACTGGAAATAACTCATCATGGGAACCAAGTGATTACCATGTATTCATAATCTAGTCACTGAATATTAATGACTTTTAATATTACAGAAAGAGTGATAAGAGATTATAGTTTTATAGATGTAAAAAAAAAACACTACCTGTTGGGGCTGGGTTGTGGCTCAGTGGTAGAGCACTTGCCTACCATGTATAAGGTTCTGGGTTCAAACCTCAGCACTACATAAAATAAATGAATAAAAATAAACTGGGTCTAGAGTTGTGGCTCAGTGGTAGAGCACTTGCCTAGCATGTGTGAGGCACTGGGTTCAATTCTCACCACCACATATAAATAAATAATAAAATAAAGGTCCATCAACAACCAAAAAATATTAACAAAAAACATGCATATCAGCTGCTATGGTTTGGATCTTAATTCTCTTCCACCCCCACCAAAGGTTCTTTGTGGTAAAGCCTGGCATTATTGGGAGGTAGTGGGAGGTATTAGTGGGAGGTAGTGTTTGGGTTATGAGAACTTTAACCTAATCAGTGCTTTAATCCACTGATAACTATTAACTGTGTAGTGATTGTTTTAGTCAGCTTTTTCACTGCTGTCACTAAAAGACCTGACTAGAACAATTTTAGGAAAGGAAAAGTTTATTTGAGGGCTCACAGTTTCACAGGTCTCAGTTGATAGACAGCCAGCTCCATTCCTCGGGGCTCCAAGTGAGGCTGAACATCATGGTGGAAGAGTGTGGCATAGGGAAGCAGCTAACATGGCAATAAGAAAGCAGAGAGAGACTCCACTTGCCAGATATACACCCAAAGGCATGCCCCCAATAACCCACCTCCTCAGCCACACCCTGCCCACCCTCATCTACCATTCAGTTAATCCTCTCATGGGATTACTTCACTGATTGGGTTAAGGCTCTTATAACCCAATTGTTTCCCCTCTAAACCTTTTTGCACCATCTCACACATTAACTTTTGGGGGATACCTCACATTCAAACCATAATAGTAACTATAGGCATGTGTTCTATAGCTGGAGAAGGTGGGTCATTGGGAGCAGATCAAAAGCATATTGTAAAAATCGTGCCTGTGTTGAACATGTAGAGACAAGGCTTTGGGTTTTGTATCTTGTCATGGTGAGAAGAGCTCTCTCTCGCTGCTTTTTGGTGCAGAGTCACTTTCCTTCACCACACTCTTATATCATAACATTTTGTCTTGCCTTGGGCCCAGAGGAAGGGAGTTGGCTGTATATAGAATCAGACCTCTGAAACCATGAGCCCCCAAATAAACATTTCCTTCTCTAAAACTGTTCTTGTTGGGTATTTTGATTGCAGCAACTAAAAAGTTGATGGAAATAAGCAAGCTAGAAAAATGAAGGACTGATATCAAAGCAGAATTTAACAGATAATCCTGGTGGCAGTTCGGAAAGGCAGAATGCTTCTAGGGATGAAGGCAGCAAGGACTATGCTGATGAAGTTTCAAATGGAATTACATTGGAAACTGGATTAGAGGCTGTGCATATCACACTGTGGCAAGTTTGGATACATTTTGCCCATGCCTTGAGGCTTGGAGGGAGGCTGAGTTTAAAGGTGATGGACTTGTTTATCTGGAGGGAGGAAATTTCAAAGCTGCCCATGTCCCACCACAGTTTATCCTCAATGACAAACCTGGAGCTGTAGGATTTAATGTTTCCCTTATTGAGTTTCAATCTTGCTTTGGTCTCCTTCCTTTTTTCCTGTTCTTCCTTTTTGGAATGGGAATGTTTATTCTGTTCCTCCATTGTATATTAGAAGTATATAACTTTCATTTTTACTTTTACAGGGCTCTGAAATGAGTTTGCCTTGAGTCTCAGAGAAGATTTTGGACTTAGATTTTTGACCAATTCTGCAATAGTTCAGACTCTGGAATTCTTGGGAATGGACTGAATCTATCCTACCTTGTGAGATGGGCATGTGCCTTTGGGGCTTGGGAAAAAAAATATTATAGTTTGGGTCTTAAATGTTCACCATAGGTCCATGTAGTAAGGCTTGGTCCCAAGTTTGTTGCTATTGAGAAGCTTTAGGAGGTGAGGCCTAGTGGAAGTCTTTGGATCATAGAGAGTATATCCTCAAAATGGGTAGTAGGACCTCTTTCTCCATTGTTTCTGGGCCATGAGATATAAATCTTTTCTCCACCACACTCTCCAGCCATAATGTACTTCCTCCCCACCTGAAGCCTAAAAGCAATAGGTTCTTCTGATCACACATAGGAACTTCCAAATATGTGAGCCAAAATATAATTTTTCTCTTTATAAATTGATTAACTCATATTCATGTTATAATAATGGAAAGGTGACTAATATATCAGCCAGTCAAAATCTGTTTATATATTTGGATTTTTAAAAAATAATAAACTATTATATAGTTTTAACAATTTTAGACAATTATAAATATACATATTATCTGTACCTTTGATCATATTAATGAAAAATGAGATGTTAATTTTGGTATAATTATGATATGATAGCTATATTGGAAAAAAGCTTGTTCTCTATTGAGATATACTGATAAATTTATAAATGAAATTACAACATTTGGGAATTGCTTTAATATAATATGGAAATCAGTGAAGTGGGTGCAGGTATAGTTAAAACTGAAAATAAGTTAATATTTATTTAAAGTATGTGATGGGAACATGAATTATACATGTTACATTTATGCATTTATATGTTTAAAATTTTTGGGTAATAAAAGAAAAAATACAGAGTGCTGTGATAATTCTTGGGAGATGGGGAAATAAGGATTAAAAAAACACTTAAGAGGGTGTTTAGGAGAATTTTATAATCACATAAGTTAAATACAAAGTCAGTTGATAAACATCACATCAGGAAGAGTTTCAGAAGGATATAGTAAATTGTGAAAATATAAGGAAAATACAATAGCAAAAATGAGCTATTATTAGAGCCCTTGCCTAACATGTGAAGCCCTGAGTTCAATCCCCAGTACTAAAAAAATAAGAAATAAAAATAATTTTAAAATAAGATATATTCAACAGGGGTGAAGATACACACATAACAGTATGAGAAATACAACACATTCTAATTTAATTTACAAAAAATAACTAATAATTATACACAAAGTGGCAACACCTTTTTTTCTGATTTTATTTGTTATTTGTTCTTATTAGTTATACATGACAGTAGAATGTAGTTTTACATATTATACACATACGGATTACAGCGGCCATTCTTCTGGTTGTACATGGTATGGAATTACATTGGTCTTGTATTTATATATGCACAGAGGAAAGCAATGTCCAGTTCATTCTATTACCTTTCCTATTCCCGTTAAGCCACTAATGACATTCCTTTTATTCCCCTTTGACAAAATGGCAACACTTAAAGATTTCATAGCATTTTTTTTCAGAATTGAAAGATTTGTGAAGCTCATCTTAAAAATATAAAAGCAAACAAACAAGGGTGCTCCAGGTGATTTATACTGATTAGATAAAAGTGCATAACCACTTTGGGCAGACTTCAGGGAAACTGCAGAATGAAATATGCAAAGGCAATATGATACATAAGTAGAACATAATGTCATTAAATAAATGGAAAAAAAACCAAACATCAGAAGTCAGAACAAAAAGGAAGAATAACTTCATGCTGTGTAGGGAGAAATTATTATGAACCTATGCTGCAGTCTGGCTGGGCAAAGTAACCGGGAGGTGACAAGCAACTTGAAGGTTGAAACGGGAACTGCTTTATTACGGAAAAATAACGGTATATATACCTAACTGATTACACACAGCTTGACTCAATTAGCATCATCCAGATACAGCAATCAGCCAATAAGGAATCTCCACCATCTTAATGGCTCTGTGGCGCTGCCTCACAAACCACTCCTCCTGGCAAACTGCCAGGCGCCATCTTGACTTGATTCGAGTCCCTCAACATCTCCCCCCTTTTATTTTATTAAACAACAAGTATGTGATTTAGGGACCATGCCTGTTTTAGGTCCTTACCCATCATTGGATGGTCTGACTTCAAATCGTCAGCCTCCTGGCTTAGGTTGGTACCATTGTAATTGGATCTTACCTGTCTTTGACTACCAGCCCAAAACACTTAGCCATACTTGTGGATAACGACCATAGTGGTTTTTACACAAACACCATAAACAACCTGCCACAAGCAGAAAGGAGGAGGATACAAAATGCCACGATACCAAGCCATTGACTGCTCCAAGTGAGAAACCCCTGGAAAAACTATACCACAGATGACACCGTCAGCAAAGATACCTTGGTACTATTACAATTTGTTGTCATAATGCATATAAGTGATACACAGTCCAAGTAAGTTCTATAAGCAGCTCAAAGCAGAGGAATCCATTAATATGTCTTGAAGTAAATGTTGATGCAACAGTTTGTACAGTTTGTTGTGATATCTATCAAAGAAGCTGCAGCAGCAGAAACAGCAAGAGCTGTGATGATGGTAGCTGTAATTCCTTCTTCCTGTAACTTGCATATGGGTTTGAAGGCATTCCCACAAGTGAGCCTCAATGTTTTTTACATTTGAAATAGGCCTTAATGGTGCTCATTATTCATTAGCCTCCAGGTGTGGGAGAACCATTGTCGCAGATGTAAGAATAGCCAAGCTGGAGCTCTGGATATCAGCTGTTATAGATTTGAGCCAAATCATCTTCTTTTTGGTCTGTAGAAATCGCTTTAGTTAGTCTCTCTGGAATCCAAATCGGCTGCTGCTCTCCCTGTGGAAACACACAAACAGACCCCCGACTCCAGACAATCACTGGGTCAGGACCTTTAATGTTAATAACTGTAATCTGATGCAGTTGTGGTAAAAACTGTAAAATACCAAAGCATCTGAAGGTAAACGCTATCACCATAATTGAAAACTGGAGTTCTGGATATCCTGTGGCAGCACCTGCAGCAAATAGGGAAAAACTGACAACTCATTAGTTATTGGCATTGGAAATGGCCAAACTTCAGGGGTGCCGGGCGCGTCCTCTGCCGCCAGCCACAGCATCCTGCTCCCCGGGCAGCCCCATGGGGGCGGGCGGGGAAGGGCCGGTGGCCGCCACTGCTGGCTGGAAAGTCCTTGCTGCACAGCGACCACCGCACTGCGCCGCGCCGATTCACGCACCCTCTGGTGACGAAAAGTGTTTAGTAGTAGCCTTTTGTTGTAACTCCTTCCCTGATAGTCCTTTCTCCTCTGAACTTTCTTCCTCTTTCTGACTAGAGTTCCTGGGCTTTTACCAACGTATGCCCTAACTGTTCTTGGTTTTACTGGGGCGCCTCCTTCCTTTAGCAATTTACTTAACACCCTTTCGGTTTGGTTCTTACTAACTTCCGATCCCATATTTCCATAACAAAGACAATACAACACACCAAGACAAAACAAGACAAAAACACACTGTATCAATCTTCTCCATTTTCTTGAAATGGCCATTTGTCCTCTCGCCCTATCTACTTCCTCAGGGGAGAGCAGGTTTCCTCCCGTCCTATCTATTTCTAGGGATGGGCAGCTTACCTTGTCTCTTACCCCCGAGTGTCCCGGAGTTCCCCTGTATAGGCCACCATTTGCCACAGTCTGGCTGGGCAAAGTAACCAGGAGGTGAGAAGCAGCTTGAAGGTTGAAGCGGGAACTGCTTTATTATGGAACAACAACTGTATGTATACCTAACTGATTAAACACAGCTTGACTCAATTAGTATCATCCAGATACAGCAATCAGCCAATAAGGAATCTCCACCATCTTAATGGCTCTGTGGCGTTGCCTCACAAACCACTCCTCCTGGCAAACTGCCAGGCGCCATCTTGACTTGATTCACGGCCCTCAACAAACCTAGAATTATATAACTATAATTCAGTAAGAACTGAATTTACCTGCACTGATATTGCTTAATTAAAGAAGTTCTTGAATACTAATTTAAGCAAATAGCTCACCTCTCAGGACAGAAAATTCTTCACTTGAACAAACAGCTTTCTTACAAAAGAAAAAAAATTGCTTATTAAAATTCTTTTAAAAATCATCAATCTAAACTATTGTCATGAACTTTGCTCATATTCATTTTCCTGAGAAGAACACTTACAAACCACTGCATTCACTCCCCTCAAACCTACAAACCTCTTATCTCTTCCTTCTGAGATGTTACTTAGATTCTGTTGAGATGGGCTCTTTCTTATACCAGTATATTTGATAAACATTGTTTGAAGAGTGGATTGTTCTGTTGATTTTTGTGGAAAGTTGGCATTTAACATAACTGACTGGTATTCTGTCCAAAAAACAACATATTTATTTCTCTGATTTTACTTTTCTGCTATTGTCTTAGGTAACACTAAGTTATGGTAGCAAAAACATAATTATACCTGGGATAACTGCTCTATAGGATGGGGAGTTGGATTTTATGGTTGTAGGAATTGACAGTGAAAATATAGGATAGTTTTAACTCCTTTGGCTCTTTTCAAAAATTTGTTCTAATTAGTTATACATGAAAGTAGAGTGCATTTTGACACATCATACGTAAATGGAGTATAGCTTCTCATTTGCTGGTTATACATGATGTAGAGTTACACAGGACATGTAATCATCTATGCACATGGGGTAGTAATGTCTGATTCATTCTATTATCATTCCTACCAACATGCTCCCTCCTCTCCCTTCACTCCCCTACGACTAGTCCAAAATACCTCTATTCTCCCCCCAACCTTATTGTGAATTAGCGTTCAGATATCAGGGAAAACATTCTGCTTTTTGTTCTTTGGGATTGGTTTATTTCACTTAGCATAATATTCCCCAATTTCATTCATTTAAGGGCAAATGCTATAATTTCATTCTTCTTTAAGGATGACAAATATTCCATTGTGAATACATATCACAGTTTCTTTATCCATTCACCCATTGAAGGGCACCTATGTTGGTTCCATAGTTTAATTATTGTGAATTGAGCTAACATTGATGTGGCTGTGTCACTGTAGAATGCAGTTTTTAAGTCTGTTGGATATGAACCTAGGAGTAAGATGACTGGGTCAAATGGTGATTCCATTCCAAGTTTTCTTCTTTGGACTCTTTAAATGAAACACATGGGAAATCAGTGAAATTAATTTCTATTTAAAATTATTCAAACACTATATATTTTTTTGGTCTTAGTTTTCTGCTGCTATAAATGGATCCACATACTGGGTAACTTATAAAGAATTAGAGATTTACTAAGTTCACAATTATGGAGGCTGGGAGGTTCCAAGGCCTCTGCTGAGGGCCTTCTTGCCTTGTCATCACATGGTGGAGGGCATTACCTGGTGATGACAAAGAGAGTGTAACAGTTGGTCTTCTTTCTTCTTCTTCTTCTTCTTCTTCTTCTTCTTCTTCTTCTTCTTCTTCTTCTTCTTCTTCTTCTTCTTCTTCTTCTTCTTCTTCTTTTTCTACTAATGAGATCGTGGGGGTCCCATCCTTACAACCCCATCAAATTCTAATTACTTCCCAAAGGTCTTATCTCCAAACACTGTTAACATATGGATTTGGGAAATAAGTTTCCAATGGATTGTAGATCCTCTATGTATAGAATCATGTCACCAGCAAACAGTGATTGTTTGGGTTCTTCTTTTCCTATTTGTATTCCTTTAATTTCTTTTGTCTGTTTAATTGCCCTGGCTAGTTTCAAGAACTATGTTAAATAGAAGTGGTGAAAGAGGGCATCCCTGTCTCACTCCAGTTTTTAGAAGGAATGCTTTCATTTTTCTCCATTTAGAATAATGTTGGCCTTGGGATTAGCCTAGCTAGCTTTTGCAATGTTGAGATATGTTCCTATTATGCCTAGTTTTTCTAGTGTTTTGAACATGAAGGATTGCTGTATTTTGTGTATGCTTTTTCTGCATCTATTGAGATGATCATATAATTCTTATTTTTAAGTTTATTGATGTGATGAATTAGATTTATTGATTTCTGTATGTTGAACCAACTTTACATCCCTAGGATAAACCCCACATGATCTTAGTGCACTATCTTTTTAATATGTTTTTTATACATTTGCCAGAGTTTTACTGAGAATTTTTGCATCTATGTTCATTAGAGATATTGGTTGGAAGCTTTCTTTCTCTGAAGTGTCTTTGTCTGGTTTTGGAATCAGGGTGATATTGGCCTCATAGAATGAGTTTGGAAGTGTTTCCTCTTTTTGTTTTCATGGAATAATTTGAGGAGTATTGGTATTAGTTCTTCTTTGAAGGCCTTGTGGAACTCAGCTGAGAATGCATCTGTAGCTCACTCACCCCCTCCCTTTCTACTTCCCAATCACGAACCTCTTTCTCTGGAGGTCTTTGGGACTGTGCTCTGGGGCTTGTGCACCTTTCACAGAGAGCTTTTTTGTATAGGGCTTTTCAGGACCAGTCTTTGTGAGCTCTGGACCAGCCATGTAATTGCAAGCACTGTGCCGGATTAGTGGCTGCAGAGGAGGGGGGAATTGGGGGACTATAAATACCTTGATATTGCTTCTAGGCCCCAGCTAGTGTCCCAAGCTGGAAGTTGCCCCAACTAAAGATGGTGATGGATAACCCAAGTCGGTGACAAATGTGTCCCAAGATCGAGGCAGATGCTTTCATAGATAGGGTGTTGGGTTGAGCCAGGTGGTGGCATTGTTTGGCGTGTTTGGAGATGCAGCTCTATTATGTGCAGTGCTGTGGCTGGTGGCTGTCTCCAGACCCTGTCCAATGTCCCCAGGTGCAGGTGACTATGGCAGTGTTTTCAGTATCCCAAGATGGAGGTGACCAGAGGGAGCCCCATGCTGGTAGATGGAGGTCCACACAGGAGTGGCAGCCTAGTGGGTCCTGCACAGGAGCAGCTGTCGGGGTTGCTTTAATAACTTGTAGAGAAACATTATTTCCACTGCTTGAGTCCTAGGTCATGGAGTGACAGGAAATGCAGCCTCCCTCTAGCCCACCCTTTTGAATCCTCCCTACAATCACTTTAGAGCAAAGTCATATACAACTCAACCTTTTGAAAAGCCAAAAACTTGTCAATAATGTTATCCATAATTCCTCTAATCCAGGAATAAATTTGTAGTAAAGTTCTGGAAAAACTTGAAAAATTAATTACTAAATGTAGTAAAATTGCCATAAGCAGTATGTAGTGCTGAAAGGGGGAAGAAGAAAAAAATGTGCAAAAGAAAGAGAAAAGGTAAGATAGAAAAGAATAATACACACCAAGGTAAAAAGAAAAAAAAAAGATTGATGTGAGAGGGGGATATTTGAAGACTTGAGACAGTAACAGGTAATAAGAGGAAAAAGAGAGGTTAAGAGGAGCAATTGAAAAACCTGAGTTAGGAAAACAAAGAATTATTCCAATTAATACTTTAAGACATTAGAAAAATACAATTCAAATTGATGTGGGAGCTATTTATAGTAAATCATGGAACAAAAATTCTTGTTGACTCTTGGTTTGGATTTCATCAGGATTTGGGACCTTTAGAAGATATTTGTCATTCTTTGGCTTCATATCTCCCCAGAGGTTCTGGGCTACAGAAACCACTCCCCTATCGAACATCTCATCAGATGGTTTTCATTTGTCAGCCCAGGGACATGAGCTTGGATGCTTGGAAGGTGTCATGCTATGTCAGTTCACTGTTTCTATTGTATACAGGAGCTCAGAATGTAGGGTTTTGGACTATTGTTATGACCAACATGGATCATTTCACACTGTCAGTCCTCTTCAAAGTGGCATAGAGCCCGAGACTGTCTTCAAGCACAGGACCTGTGGTCATGGGTTCTCTGTGTGCTCTCTGTGTTGCAGAAGCATCCCTCTTGACTAACATGGGTGTCTGTCCTAACATCCACTGCCCAAGGTTTTGAACCATAGGTGCTTCTTTCTTCCAGTGCCTGGGACGGAACAGCTGTCCTGCCTGTGTCCAAGCTTCAACTAGTTTTAGCCGTGAGTCACAGATGCTTTCTCCCTGCACTGCCAAGGACAAAGACTCAAGCCTGGTTCTGAGCTCTCATTTCCCACAACAGTGAATCTCAGGTGATCACTCCGTCTCTGTCTAGGCTCCCATAGAGGCTGTAAAGAGTGATGCATTAGGCTAGTACTTCCAAGGGCAGGTCTAGCCCACTCCTCTTGTTCTTGGTGAGGGTGGGGGTGGGGGTGGTGTTTCAGCAGTTTTCAACTAGCAACATTCCCTCTACAAGATCCTTCTAGATAGATTATTGAGGTATTTCACAGTAGGGGTACTCCCTCTGGTTATATTTGTGGCTATCTGAAGGTGAAGAGATTCCTTTCATTTATTCTAGGCTGTCTGGCCACCTGTGCGCTCCACAAACAGCTGCCATGCCCAGAATGACTTTTTGTTCTCAATTTGTGTTAAACTACTCGGTCTCCTTCAGTGACTCAGCTGTTCCTGTTATCTTTTCATTCGACCTGCTTTTCTTTCCAGGTGTTATTAAGGGAATGAGTGTACATGCTTTTCCTCTTCCTCTTTCTTTCTCTGTTGCCCATCTCCCCACTTCCTAACCTAGTCTGGGTTCAAGTTAAGGAGCTCTGTCCTTATTTTCTACTTTGATAACCAAACTTCAAGTCTCTGTAGGTCTCAGATTCTCCAATGTTGAGTCTTAGAGCATTTATTCTGTAACTCAGACCTTTGGTCAGCTGTTCCTCCTTTTGGTGCTGTGGAAGAGTCAGGATTTCTGCCTCATTCCTCTCCACTTCAATCTTCTCTTAATTTTATCAAAAATTTTAACACCAGTCTATAAGATCTCCCTGGAGCCCATTTATCAGAGAGGGTCTCCACTGTGCTTGTCTTTCCTTTAGCAGGTAGCAACCTGCTATTGATTTTTACCTGATGCTTGCCACCACGATGAAGGTTTTCTGTGGTCCTATTTAGCTCCAGTCTTATGTGTTTACATCTCAGATGTGAGTACTTATCAATCATATTAGTTTTCTCCATTGGGAGTTGGTTCTAATGGTCAAGGCCCAGTACAGTTTTCTAATCCTCCATCAGGGTTAGAGAAACTGGGGGATTTTTTAAAAAAAATTAACAATGGGTCCTCATTTGTGTCCTGGGAATGATAGTTTCCTGCTCTCTGCCTGCATCTTAGTACTTTTGTCCTATAAGGGAGAAGGCTCTTACTATAAATTTTGCCTCTCCTGCAGAGCAGGCTCCTATCCTCTTCCTGGCTTGCATAAGAAGGAAAGTTTTCTCCAATTTTCCATCCTACCTTCAATCACTGTCATGAATACGAAGTGAGGTTCACAGGCGGTTTCTCACAGGTGGTTGCAAACTCTTTTTGTGTGTGTACACATTCGAGAAATTACTCTTTCATGTACACTCACATTTGGGCTTAATTTATTCATTAATATTTTATCTGATGTCTTCACACAAGTTTGTATGGTGACTAATTTTCTGTGTTTTGCTCCTGGTGTGTCAGTGCTTTTATCCCATCTTCTTGGAAATCCCAGGCTGCATGTTTCCCTGAAATCTCTCCAAGGATCGAGTAAAGCTGTAATTTTGCTGATTATCTAATTTTTCCATATTCTTAAGTTTGTGGCACTTCAGATATTCTGGTGAAAGGCAGAATCTATAACATTATATTCGAATAAGTAGAAAATGTAAGTTTGAATAATGTTTCATTCATATTTTTTTCTTTTATAAATGCTGCCTTATATGAATTCTCTGGGGGGAAAAGAAAACTTTTGAAGTTGATGTAAACACTCCTACTTTGTTAGGTTTTCCCATCTTGACTAGGTAAACAGTGAAAGCATGTATTCTCATTGACTTATATGATAGGTGAAGATAACAACACATGAAACCACTTTTCATTTGCAAGATGAAGCATGCATTTTCATAACATTGCAGTCCCACACACATAATTACAGCATAACCATATTCAGAGAACATCAGAAAAATAGGATTTTAAGTTACTTTCTAAAGACCTAGTTGAAAAAACACCCTTACCCTCCCTCTCATACAAGGCCTGAAAAATCTTAAGGGCAAGTCAGAAGTATGCATTACTATAGAAAGATAGCTTTCAACTTCAGTAGTAAATGCAATCATCTGGGAGAATTTTTTAAAATACCAATGGTATTCCCCACAACAGAGTATTTCTCAAGTGTTTCATAGATGATTTTAAAGTGAGTTGACCAGGTATAAAATCTTATATGAAGGGATACCAAAAATGCATGGTAAACATGTGAGGTAGGAGATGGATACAAGGTGCAACCATTCATAGGAAACTAAATAAAAATTATGTTAAGACTTTTACATCAGAACTAACCCAAGAATTACTCTGGGGTTGATGCTGCTAGAAGAGTGGAGAAACTTCTGGATTGTTCCTCAAGTTATTTCATTGTTAATGTTTTAGTCACAGAATGGGTGACACTGGTGGCTATATCCACAATCTCTCTCCAGATTCTTCTGTGCTTATTTTGGCACCCATTGTTCTACGTGCTGGGAAAGAGCTTAGACAAACTCCAAGTCTCCAGGGAAAAACTAGGCAGGGCTTTGCCATAAATACCTGGAGATAAAAAGCACACTAGATTCAGGAACTCTGTTAGTCAGCTTTCTGTCACTGTGGCCAACATACCTGATGAGAACAATTTAAAAGAGGAAAAGTTTATTTTCCCTCATAGTTTCAGAGGTTCAGTCCATGACCAGCTGACTTCATTGCTCTGGACCTGGGGTGAGGCAGAACATCATGGTGGAAAGACATGGTGAAGGAAAGATATCAGCTCATGGCAGGCTCAGAAGTGAAGAGAGAGAAGAAGGAGCCAGGAGGAAAAGATATAATCATCAAGGGTATATTTCCAGTGACCCACTTCTTCTACTCATGTCCCACCTGCCTATAGTTACCACCCAACATAGTAGTCCTTTCAAATTATTAATCGAATAAGTGGATTAATCCACTGATTAAATCACAACTCACATAATTAATCATTTTACCTCTGAACATTCCTGCATTAACACAGGAGATCTGACAGGATACCTCATCTCCAAGTCAAAACAAGAACTAAGATAAATGATAAGATGTATGGATTCTGACTCCACTGAAGCCTCATCCTATAGCCATGGTCATCAGATAACCTGACCTTGTATATATTACATAAACTTAAATGTACAATATGCACATAAAACTTAAGTATTTATCAGATGTATTTCTTAAATTTTCATTTTTCATTTTTTTTTTCATTTTCATAATTATTTCCTCTCTCTTCAGCTCGCTTCTCATTATTCCCTCCTATCCTCTCTCCCACTCTGGCTATACTTAATTACCTGAAGTGTTTTGAATTCATTACCTTCTCTTATGTCTACAAAGTCAAGGTGCTTCCTCAGCCTGGAAAACTTACTCTATTCCTTTGAAGTCTTAATTGGCTACTGTTTGCTTTGCTTCAAGACTCTTCTCAGTCATTATCAGCTCTCCAAAACCTTCCTTGAATGGCCAACCTGAATTTTGTGCCTTCAATTTGTGCCTCCACATCTCCATTTCTTTCCTATCTATGTGCAGATTCAGCATTCAGAATCAATTCACCACAGTCCTTTTATTCAGCAGGAATGGTATGAAATTTATAAATGAGATTTTTTTCTTCTTTCCATTGTGAGGTAAGTCATGTTGGTACTTGAGCAATGCCAGGTGCAATCATTCAGCTGAACAGAGTGCCACCCACAGGTTTGTATAAACAATCATCCCTTGGAATTTCCCATGGAAAGGGACTTAAGTATCAGCCTAGCAGAATCACATGCCCAGAGTTTGACAGCAGGAGTGGGGATCCCCATCTGACTCTGGAATATCTCGCCTTGACTGCAGAAAAACTGCTGAAACACTGTTAGAAATTCAGGTAACTCAACTGGAACTCTTTCTGCAGGGTCAAGAGTGAACTGATTTAGGATTACAGGCTCAAGTTAATGAGGGGATTTACTAGGGTTTAGGTTCATGGTTTTCTATTAATGGATAGTCTACTTATTCTATACTTTCCTCTTCTTGCACCTTCTGAGAGGACTTCTGTCTCTAATTTCTATGGACTTGACTGACCTATATTTGAAGACTAGTGAGATCTGGGAGTGCAGAAGGATGTAATGCATTGGGCAGTCTTCATCATTGTAGAAGAAAAATATTTCTCAATCTTTCTTTATGGATCAGTTGAATGTAGTTTTGTGTCTCAGCAAATATTGGGCTCAATTTCTGGAGATGGCCTGAGAACAAGAAAAGAAAATAGTGTTTCTGTGCATGTTATTCCTCTATCACCTGTTTTTTCACAAAGGGAACTAATTCTTTGCAACCAGAGTACTTCTCCTTTAGTGTTGCTAGTTGTGAATAATAAAAATAGAATGAGAAAGAGAAAAATCTCATAATGAAATGTTTATGATGAGCTTTTTAAAAAATATGATATCTGAATTCTTTCATTTTCTGAAATAAGCACTGAAAAACAAATACTGCATGTTCTCAATCATATATGGATGTTTAGAAAGTTGATTGTATACAAGTAGAGAGTAGATTAGTTGTCAGTAGATTCTAGGTAAGGAAGGGGAAGCAGGAAGAGAGGAAAGTCAGACAGTAGGTACAAAAATACACTTAGGAGGAGTAAGTTCTAGTGTTCCACAGTACCATAGATTCACTATATTTTACAACAATTCGTTATGTATCTTTCTAAAAAAAAAACCTAGAAAAGAGGAGTTTAAAGGTTCCCAGCACAAAGAAATGCTAAACGTTTAATGAGAAGGAAATGTTATCCACGATGATTTGAATATTACACATTGAATTATCACATTGTACTCCATAAATATGTACCATTATTAGATGTAAATTTAAAATTTTTTCAAGAAAACTGAACTATTTTTTACTTTCAAAATATTACATGAAAGACTTAGTAAAAATATTTGAAATCATCTACTCTCAATAGTAAAGAATGACATATCAGAAACACTTTGATTCTGCTTAAAATAAATGCATAACAAAAAAGGGATGGGTTGGGCATTGTTTCTGGGTCTTACTGAGTTAAAGACATTCATCTCTTCTTTTATGATCTGATTAACTTTTCTGGCCGGTTGAAGGTGATTTGTAACTTTTATAGTATTTAACTGACATATTTGCTTTCTGTTTGAACATTTGAAAATTTCTTTGATAAAATATGTATACACATGCTGTATGATTTTAAAAATGTTAAGTGTACTGCTCTGTAGCGTTAAGTGTAGTCATGTTGTTATGCAACAATCATCACCATCCCTCCCTAGAAATCTTTCACCTTCCCAAATTAAAACTATTAAACACTAACTCCCATTGTTCAAATATTTTTTAGAACTCATCTATCTAGTAAGAAACATGTACCTAATTAGGATTATTATTTGAGTGAGATTGGAATTTTGGGGTTCATTATAGCAATATTCCAAAGGACAATGTTTTCTATATTATGATCAATGCTTGGGGCTGGGGTTGTGTCTCAGTGGTAGAGCACTTGCCTAGCATGTGTGAGGTACTGGGTTTGATTCTCAGCACCACATAGAAATAAATAAAATAAAGGTCCAATATATATTTGGCTTTCTTTTTAAATTGCTTTTTTTTAATTATCTTTGGAGAACTGCAGAGTAGCTGTAGATAGACTTAGCAAGAGTTTTGTCCTCAGTCTAGTCTTGCCCTTCAACTGTGGAATAAGTTTGTATAATTACCATGGGGAAACTTCAATCCTATAAGGTGCCATATCCTGTAATTAATATTAATAGATAATATTAATTTGGTCACACTTCCTGCCTGAAACATAGTCTGTCATCAGCAGTGTCACTCATGTAAAGTAACTTGGAAGAAAAACAGGCAAAAATTTATGATGAAAAAATACAGAATATAGTTGTTATTATTTTTTGTGGTGCTGGGAAAATGTAGTTATTACTAACTCAACTGGTTGCAAAAATATAAACATGGAAGTTGTAGTACCTTCCTCCATTGCTTGCTCTGTATAATACTTGCCTTCAGTCAGCACCTTAGCTAGATGAGGTCCTTCAGAGCTCTATCCACTGTGGATCTGAGCCCTTGAATCCCTACTCTCATTGGGTAACTTCAGGTCTCTATGGACCAGGAGTATTGGTCAAGTCACCTCTGTGACCCCTGGATCAGTCTCTCCAGTCGTGCAGTGATGTACTTTTTCTGATTCTTGGTTAAATGGTGTGAGAAGCTCCAGGTTGTTAGGGGAAAGTCTCAGCTTCTAATTCATCTCATTCATAATTGTGTCATATAGTGAAAACCTTCCTCTGTGAGATTATGGGACCTCCAAACACACTGCATTGAAGACTATAAGAGGGGAAGTAAACATTTTTTAAGTAGGTTATAAGGTCACATAATGAGAGGATCACCTTCCATATCTACTCCTTGGTTTCCAGGACCTTGCATTCTGCTATAGAATGAAGTCACAATCAGTTATCCACTAGTTTAAACAAATCCCACATGTTCTAGGACTAGTGTTACACCTCAGCCTTCCTCAGGGTTCTATCAAATCAGTTATATCTAGGTCATGGGCACATGGTAAGCCTGGTGAATCCCATGCCCCTGAGCACATTGATGCACTTCCTTTGCTATAAAATGAATTTCCTGGTCAGAGACAATGTTGCATGTGATTTACAAAAAAAAAAGGGAATGAAAAGACATTTTTATGTGTATGAATATCTGTGCATGATGAAGTGCGACCAGCTGGGATCTCACATCCAATGGGGAAACTTCAATCCTATAAGGTAGAGTCAGTATCCATCCCTTGAGTATAAATTAATGTTTCCTCTTTGATGGATGCCACCAGCTAGCCACGAGTCTCCTGAAATAATAAGCTGAACATTCAGGGGTGATAGCTAAATAATCCTAAAAGCAAGGATATCCATATTGTTAATCCTATGCATGGCCCTGTCCCTCTGTTCCCAAATCCCCTTGCCCCATGTCTCAGCATTTTAGGCTGCCTTAGAGTGTCTTTAAATTAGCTTAAGAGTCTTTATAAATGTAGCATTTAATTATTGCTCCAATTCTGAAACCCTTAAAATTAGACCTTGGATTCAATTCTCATTTCCATCTCTTATAATTAGGGAAAAAATGAGCTTTTCCAGAGTTAGGATGGAGACCCCCTGGTTCTCAACTGTGGATTCATTGCTTTTAATTTTTCCTTTTCATCAGGTCAATCTTCTAGGACAGTCATAAGAAGGTAGAGAACTTTGTAGTCTTTATAGTTACTTTTTGATCATACCAACCACACTATTTCCTTTCCTTCCTTGTGCCTTCTTCACCACCTGCACTTGATCCTATACCACCAATATTCATAATTTGAATAAATCTGGTGCTGTGGCATGCTATAGATTTCTTTTTTCCATTCCTTTTAGTAGGGTCAACTGTGCCTTCCCCCAGTGCATGAGAAACCCAATTTCAGAAACACATGTTGGGAATCTCTTTCTGAGAACTACATTCAATACAAATTCCTGTTACCAGCCAGGATTTCAGCAAGAAATGAAAGAATGCTCAAGTTCAAGGAATATTAATTAAAAAGCTTATTTATAAATGTGCAAATAAGATGTAGAGCAGTTTGGAGGAGCAAAGAAGGACCCTGGAGCTAAGATAAAGAGATTGTGATCACCCATACACCTGAGGAAGTAAAGGCAGGAAGCAGTAACCAAAACTTATGGGCAAAGAGGGCTACAGGGTATGTTTTTTGTTTGTTTAATGTTTGGTTTTGTTTGTTTGCTTGCTTAATGATTGGACAAATAGCTCACACAGCAACCCAGCAGAAAAGTCTGAGAGAGCAAATATTCCAAAGTCATCCTCTTTCATTCCTGTAATCTGCTTATTATTTCACCAGAAGCCACTGAAAAGAGAGCCAATTGCTATTCAATTCTCACAAAATGAAACTAAGGATGTTTCATTTTGTGAGAAACAGAGAAAGGTGGAGAAAATGGAGATTGTATCTGGGGAAGCAAATAGGAGACAGCCAGCACATCTAATATATGCTGGACACACTACAGGATTCTGCAACATATTTTGAAGAGAAGTTATAATTCCTATATTAAAAATCCTAAAAATCTATAGCAAAGTCATGTACCTTAACAATTGTAGCAGAGAATAATATGTGTTCATAATTTACTAGGGTAAATATTAAATTTACCCTAAATAGGTAAATTAAAAATAATTGCATAGAAATCTAAAAGTTGACCTGTTCAAAATTTAATTGCTTTTCTTCCCAAGGGTCTTATCATGACTAGTGACATAATGTAGCCACCCAGTTACACATCCAAGAAGCTCAGAAGTCATGTGAAAATACACCTCTGCTATTCCCTCAATTCAGAGACTAATTTAATCTAGGAGTTGTAAAGTTATTTTCTCTTTTATGTGGTGATATTTCGTTCCTTCCCCAGCAATACCTGTTTGGGTTGAAATACTCATTTGTTTGCCATGTGATGTTATTGCCTCCATTCCTTCCTCAGCCTTCAGAATCGCACTTCAAATATGTAAATCTCTATATACTGTGCCATGACTATAAATTCTTTATCAATAGCTAAAAATCATATTTTTAAGCATTTTTTGCTCCAAAACTTTATAAAAACTTAAACACTTATATTTAATTAATTTAGGTATGTGAAATATATACTCTTATGTATTTTTCTGGATAGTAAACAGAGGTACAGAAATTACACAAATAAGTCGAGGTAACCATTAAGTAGTAAAGCCAGGGTGTGAGTCTGATTCCAAGGCTCTCACTTTTCATCTCTCTTAAATATTTCAACAATATTAAAAGTGGTAAGAAAATTAATACTTATAGTCCTTGAGTTTGTTACAGTACTTATACTTTATAGTATAGTAGTGTCAGGTATTATTCTGGTTACTTTAGATATTATACTCCATTAATTCCAACAATAAATACAATGAGAAAGAAATTAATTTTCATCCCCTGTATATAGCTGAAAAATGGAAACACAAAATTTTAGTAATTTTTCTAAACTCATACAGTTAAATGACAAGGGTAGAATTTTGACTTGGTTGGTCTCTTTCTAAGACCCTGCTTTTAACCCCTATGCACGTGACTGCTTAGACTGTTACAATTCCCTTGCATAGAGGATAAAACTTACATTCATTAACCTGGCATGTGGAGCCTTCGTAATTTGCTCTCTGCCTCACTCATCATTCTTACTAGGTTTTGCTCAAGTCCTCTTGCTCAGCAAGGCTTCCTCATATTGAATCTGATGTAGGTCCTTGTTGCCTCATGCTTCATGAGAAAGCCCCTCTCTCTTCACAAGGTTGCACCTCCTCACTAGTAAAGCCTCTGTGGACCTTCTCCCTGTTATTATATTTATGTGCTGGAGAGGGAAGTGCTCTCCCAGGTTGCTAGAACTGCCTGTGTACACAGGGTTGCCATCAGCTATTTTTTTCCTCTTGTCTGTAACACTAGCACCTAGGAAGCTGGGTTTTTTTTTTTGTTGTTGTTGTTTTTTTTTTTTGGTACCCATTGATAACTATCACATTTATCTGCTGAGTCAAAAATCAAACTATCATATGAATGAAAAGCCAATTTGATTGAGGAAGCCAATTTAATTTTCCCCTTTGCTTTTTATTGACCACACGAGTCCACACATCTATCTCTAATTACAAGTTCTCCATGAAGATAAAATTCGGAAAACCATATTCCTTTCTGAAATGGCCACTCGGTTCTCCCCTAATAATAAGCCTAAATCTCTGTCTGTAAAGTTTTCTGTTTAAGTAAATATAATTATATGTGACAGATGTTTGCAGTACAGAGACTTAGGAGATAAGG
This sequence comes from Marmota marmota marmota, assembly GCF_001458135.2. Classification (NCBI taxonomy): domain Eukaryota; kingdom Metazoa; phylum Chordata; class Mammalia; order Rodentia; family Sciuridae; genus Marmota; species Marmota marmota. The sequence goes on from NW_026000082.1 coordinate 17,095,039, forward strand.
AGTTCTCTAGGTCTGTCACTTTGAAAAAACAGGTCATTCAATGAAGTCTACAAAACCAGAAGACAAATGACATCTAGCTTGGGAAGAACTCACCCTTGAGTGGGAAAGACAGGTCAGTCTGGGCCTACTCATTATATTGCATATTCTTAAGGGTTGGGTTGCCAGAGTTAGTAAATCAAAATTTGAGGACACTAAATACTACAAAGGAAATGCTTATACTAAAACTTGCTTATTGTTTATCCGAAATTAAAATCTAACTGGATGTCCTACATTTTACCTGGCAAGTTTACTTGAGAGTTAATTACTATGAAAAGATGTGGAGGTGTTTGAATTCTGCAACTTCTTACTCCTGTTATCACTGTTTATGAACTTGCCTCATTCCTTATCACAGGTGCAATGAAAACTACAAGGGTACTTTTCTGCAGACTCTTTGTTGTCCTGTACCTCCTTCAGATGGTTACTCCAAGTTCAGGTATGATCTCTCACTTGTCCTTACAAACATAAGAAAAATGAAGTTTGCCAGGAAAAGCAAGGGTGAACTCAAAAAATAAGTTTTTTATTTACTTTTTGACAATTGCTTCTAAGGTTTAATATGTAGTAATGATATGAAGATGAGCACCATAGAATACAGCTTATATTTAGGAAGAATTAATAATTCCTAATGAGCAAGTTTTCTTTACTCAGATTTGTACTAGGTTCCAGGAAGGAAAAACAAATAAAGATAAATTAAAACTTGCCCTTGAGAACCTTTCATGTTGAGGAGACATGATTTATGTATTACTTTTGCAGAGAGGAAGTGGTGCAAGGAGTGGATCCATCTTGGAATCCCTGTGTGTTTTCAGAACAGTGTAGAATAAGATAAGGAAAGATGAAACAGACTAGAGGGATCTTGATAGAGGATGAGAATCAGCATTTGTCAAGGAATCTAAACAAGGTATTTGTTTAATACAGGTATTTAGAGATCCATAAAATTCTAAGACAACAAATGACATAAAAGTATAGATATTTCTAGTAAAAGCTGCACATTAGATGAAAAACATCTTACTGATACAACATTAGGTGGGATTCAGTCTTTTGTTAATTAAAATAAAAAATTCCACAACTATCATTGTACCTGTTTTAAGCATAACTGTGAGTGTGAACATACAAAGTATTTCCAGTAGAACTGCTGACCATAGTTTATGCACTATTTTACTATTATATTGAAAATGTTATTCTGAAGCAGTTGTCAATAACTTCTGCCAAATAGCATATGTGAGTTTGTTAGGTAGATGTTACAGGTATCAAAGTTTTTTTATCTTTTCCAAACTTATTGCTGAAAAATAGGATTTTACACTGATTACTTTCTAGTTTCTTATTAATGAGTATGGTTGAGTATCTTTCCAAAAATTTTGTATTTTCTTTTTCTCTGAACTTCCTGTTTATTTTCTAACTTCTTATTTCCTCTGCATTGTTAGGCATTCATAAAAAGCAACAAAGAAAAGACTAACCATTAATTTGATTTTTAATCTGTTTTATCTGTTCCCTATGTTTATGACAAGTTTATAATTTATTAGATTTTTAAATCATATTTTGGATATATAAAATTTATTTTATTTTGAATTTTAATTTTATTTCATTGATTGCAAAATTGCCTGCCAAAGTTGTTATTTATTTTGTCCTCCATTTTTTCCTAATTGACTTTTAATTTTTAACTCACTTAATTTTTATTTTTAATTTTTAACTATTTTCTAAATCAGTTTCAGGTTCATGAAAAAATTATGCAGGAAGTGTATGGAGTTCCCATATAATCCCACTCCCTTATTGCCATCCGCCTCCCTTCCACACACACACAGTTTCACTTATTATTAACATTTTCTTTTTTTATAAAGGCTTGAGAGAGATCCAACATTATTTTTGTCCAAAAATAATTAATCAGTTGTCCTTTCCACTGATTAACTCAACTGTCTCCACTGATTCCAGAAGTCATCTTTGTCATAAACCAAATTTCCAGTGTGTCTGAATTTCTAAACTCTGTTCCATTGAGATCTCTTCATGAACTAATTTCAGATTTCAAAAAGATGCTTATATTTATGCGATAAACTTTAATATTTTGTAGATATATTCCATACCCAATAGTTATTTAAAAATAGAGCTTTTATATAAAAAATTTCTAGAGATTGAAAGATCAAGATGGTGGATCAAAAGCAGGCTATACAAATGCCCGCTCCTCCAGTCTGGAGTAAAAGCATTGAGAGATCAGCTACTCAGCAAAGTTAAATATTAATTTTACTTTCTTCAATATCCAATTTTACAACCTACTATAGTATTATTCCTATTTTCACTTTTGGATGAGTGGAGCTACAAAGATCATTTTCTATAAGGTTTTATGGATTATTAGCATATGGTTTACTCTCAAATGGTAACTTACTCAAGATTATTATGTCTTCTCAAAGAAGAGTTAGGAATTGATCACAGTAGTTGAATATGTTGAGAAGTTGCTTTTATCCTGAGATTTACCCACAGTCTAGGGCACATGGTAAACACAAAGTAATTCACTAAAAAAGTCTCTGACATAAGAGTAGAAGATATATCTAGCCCAGCGGATATTCAAATATCAAAACAGAAATATGGAAAATTGTCTCCAAAATTTTATAACTTTCCAATAGTTGAACCCATAGACAATGAAGTAGAAGAAATGTCAGGAAAAATTTCAAAAAGTTGATTGTCAAAATGATCAAAGTTCTGGGCTGAGGTTGCAACTCAGTGGCAGAATGCTTGCTTAGCATGTGTGAGGCACCGGGATCAAGTTACAGCACCACCTATAAATAAATAAAATACAGGTCCAGTGACAACAATATTGAAAAACAATGATCAAAGTTCCAAGGAATGATCTAAGGGAGAAGATACACACAGAACAGGAAGATAAAAATAACCAAGAGATCAGGGAAAAGAATAAATTCCATTAGGAAAAATAGATAAGCAAATGAGAATTAGTCATGATTCAAATATGAAAAATGAAACAAAATGACAGATGGTAGTACATACCCCTATAATAACAAGTTCAAATGGTCTTAATTCTTTATGAGTTCAAATGGTCTTAATTCTCCAATTAAAAGATATAGAATAGAATACTGGATTGAAAAGCAAGACCCAACGGTATGTTGTCCCAAGAAACACATCTCATAGGCAAAGATGTTCAGAGACTAAAAAGTGAAAGGATGCAAAATGATATCCCATGCAAATGGACTCCAAAACTAAGCAGGATTAGCTAATCCCATATACAGACAAAGCAGACTTCATGCCAAAAAATAGAACAGACAAACAATGTCAAAACATTTGATAAAGGAAACAATTGGTAAAGTAAACAATCTAACAAAAATATAATTATTTATTCCCCAAATGTCACTGCACTTAATTTCATAGAACAAACATTGATACAAAGGGACTGACAGGTCCCAATACAATAATAGTGGAGTACTTCACTACCCCATTCTCACTAACAAGTCATTCTGGCACAAAATCAAGAAAGACACATCAGATTTAAACTCTAATATAGCCCAAATAAATTTAACAAGAATCTACAAAATATTTCATCCAAAAAAAAAAGCTTAATACACATTCTTTTCAGAAACTCATGGAACTTTCTCCAAAAGTGATCATGTATTAAGCCAAAAAGCAAACCTTAGCTGTTTTAAATGATCTCTTGCATCTTTTCAGATCAGAATGAAATGAAATTAAAAATCAACAATGAAAAAACACAGAAATTATACAAATGTATGAAAGAGTTACTTTTGAATGATAAGTGGATCACTGAAGGAACTGTGGAGATGGGTTTAAAAATTCTTGGAATCCGAAATATTAATAAAACATATCAGAATTTATGGGATACAGCAAAGGCAGTTCTAAGAGGGAGGTTTATATATATTAGTGCCTACATTTAAAAAAATCAGAGAGACCTCAAAAAAACAAACTAATGATACATTTCAATGACTTATAAAAACAAGAACAACACAATACCAAAACTAGAAATATGAAATAAATCATAAACATCAGAGCTAAACTTAATGAAATAAAAAGTAAAATAAAAATACAAATGATTGGGGCTGGGGATGTAGTTCAAGCGGTAGCGCACTTGCCTGGCATGCGTGCGGCCCGGGTTCGATCCTCAGCACCACATACAAACAAAGATGTAGTGTCCGCCGAAATCAAAAAATAAATATCAAAAAATTCTCTCTCTCTCTCTCTCTCTCTCTCTTTAAAAAAAAGATTTAAAAAATACAAATGATCAATGAAATAAATAGTTGGGTCTTTTGGGGGGGAAATAAACAAATTGGTAAAAACTTAGCCAAACTAACTGAAAGAAAGAGATACTTGCAAACCAAATTCAACCATTATTAAAAAACACATATTACATGATCAAATTGGTTTTATTCCAGAAGTGCAAGGATGGTTCAATGTATACAAATCAATAAATGTAGTATAGAACATACATAGAATCAAGGAAAGAAAACAATCATTTCAATAGATGCAGAAAAAGCATTTGATGAAATTGAACATTCCTTCATGATAAAGTCCATGAAGAAAGTAGGTATAGAAGGAAAATCCTTCAACATAATAAAGGCTATATATGACAAAACCAAACTCAGCATCATACTGAATGGAGAAAAAAAGCATTTTTTTTCAAATTCAGGATTGAGATAAGGAGAGCTGCTGTTTTTGAAAGACATCAAGGCTCTTCTTCACTATAGTCCTTGAAATTTGAGCCATAGCAATTAGGCAAGGGAAAGAAATAAAGGGATATAATAGGAAAGGAAGAAGTCAAATTACCCCTATTGGCAGCAGCAATCATATACTTAGAAGACCCTAAACATTGGTTCAATTGACACTTAACCCTGATAAATAAATTCAGAAAAGAAGCAGAATACTGAATTGATGTATAACAACAAATAGTTTTTCTATATACCAATAATGAATCTTTTAAGAAAGAAATTAAAAAATAATTACATCTATAATAGATTAAAAATACCTAAGACTAAACCTACCAAAGGAGGTGAAAAACCTCTATAAAGAAAATTTTGAAATGCAGAAATTGAAGCAGATATCAGAATATGAGAAACCTCCCATATATTCATGGATAGGGAGAATAATTATTGTTAAAATGGACATATTACCAAGAGTTGATCTATAGAGCAATACCCATAAAAATACCAATGATATTCTTCATAGAACTAGGAAAAGCAATTACAAAATTTTTAAAAGACAAAACACCCAGAATAGCCAAAGCAATCCTGATCAAAAAGAGTAGAGCTGAAGGCATCACAATACAAATAACCAAACCAATAAGTGGGCAAATTAACTGAACTGAAACATCTCAAAAGAAGTACAAATGGTCAATAATTACATGGAAAATGTTCAACATCTTTGGCCACCAGGAAAATGAAAATCAAAACACTGAGATTCACTCTAGTTAGAATGCCAACCATCAAGAATGCAAATAATAATAAAGACCAGTAAGGATGCAAGGAAAAAGGAAATCTTGTCCATTTTTGGTGGGAATATAAATTAGTATAGCCACTATGGAAATCAGTATGGTGGTTTCTCAAAAAATTATTATATGATTCAGCTATACCACCATTGGTATTTATCCAATGAATGAAAGTTTGCATACTTAAGGACACATGAATACCCATGTTTATCACAGCACAATTCACGAAAGTCAAACAATCAGCCTTGATGTCTTTCAACAGAATAATGGATAAAGAAAATGTGATACACACTTACACGTACACACATATGCGTACACATACATACATACACACAAAGTTTTATCAACCATAAAGAAGAACTAAGTGATATCATTTGCTGGAAAATGTATGGAACTGGAGAACATCATGTTAAGCAAAATAAGCCAGACTGAAAATGGAGTACCAGGTGTTATCTCTCATATGTGGAAGTTAGTGAGAAAAAGAAGGGGGGAGGAAAAAAATATTAAAGTAGAAGGAAGACTGATAGAGTATAGGAAGTAAATAAGGGTGATGGAAGAGGGGAAATTAAGAGGAGTTATTGGGGAGTGAACTTGATCAAATTATGTTACATGCATGTACCATATGCCACAATGAAACTCATCAATCTGTGTAATTAACATGCACCAATTTAAAAATAGATAAAAAGAAGTTTATATACATGTTTTCTTTTTGAAATAGTTCAAAGATTTTTATTTTGGCGGCCTCAAATTCTTACACTGAGTTATCTTTTCTGCATTGTTGATTTTAATGTATGTATAATATATCAAAATACGCCTTACTGTCATGTATATCTAAAAGCAACAAATAAAAAAAATAAAGATGAAAATGTAACAAATTATTTGTCTAGTTATATATAAAAACTAGTAGAGAATAACAATGAAATGATTTAAGCCCTCATCATTATTATTTTGAAGTAGATGTGAAGGTAAACATGGCAGCCAATGTATAATCACTCTTCGCAATTATTTTGTCTGTAACACGTGCATTTAAAACACACACAAAATAATCTGTATTTTAGAGATCCAAATAAGAGTTTAATTGTTTAAGGAAAGAAGATTAACTTCACTATCAATGCTCAAATATATGAAACTATCCCCAAAGATTTGTTATATAGGCATACAATAATTTAGAGATCGAACTATCAGCACCTAATGTAGCATTCCTTCACATTTACAAAATAATTTTTAATATAAATGTATTAAATATAAATTGATCAATCACACACTGATACTTGAGACTGTGAAGCCTCCAAGGGTGAAAAAAACCTAAATTGATTTGGCCATTTTGATTAAGTGGTGATATAACAGAAGATATTGAGAGAGGTAAGGTGGCCATCATGTGGGAAGTTGGAAAGTACTGTGAGAACAACTGCTTTTCATTCTCCCTTCAATGAGTGGTGCAAGAGACGAAAATGAGAGAGTCTAAAATGCCCCGTATTCTCACATCTTATTCCAGTCAGGGACTAATATCAGCCTTGAGAGTTTCTGAGTCTCTTGCCTGAAAGAACATGTACTGTAGCCAAGTTGCACCAAAAAGGGAAAACAAAAAATGAATCTTGGAGGAGAAGGTGGTGGTACTTTAGGATATCTTCCTGGTAATTCCTAAAACAGCCAAGACAGTTACGTTATAAAAGAATATAGAGAATAAGAGAAATAAAATTAAACATGCAATGAGTAGAAATTTCTAGAATTGAAAAAAATAAGAATCTTCCAATTCAAGAAGCCCTATGAAAATTATCTAGAAAAAAAGGATACATTCATTATAGTTAAAGTGCAGCAAATATTAAAAGCAGTCTGAGACAGAGGTTTACAAAGGATGAACAAATAGAATGGAATAAGAAGCAACTATTAAACTTTTTCCTAACAAAGACAAACCATTTAGCAGCAATGAAGCCATATTTTCATATTTTTTAAGGTAAATAATTTCATGAACTCTACTCAAGTCAAGGGTTAAGTTAAAATGTCTTCAGGGTGAACAAAATAATTGACTCTCAATAAAGGATATGTGTGTGTGTGTGTGTGTGTGTGTGTGAGAGAGAGAGAGAGAGAGAGAGAGAGAGAGAGAGAGAGAGATGATAATGATTTTGAGTAGAAGGTGTGTCCTAACTCATGCTCTCACCTTTTGGTTATTGTTTCCCTTCCCAGAACAATTCATGGTGAAAGGCATAAAGGGGCCAATCCTGGCTCCATTTGGTGGAGAAGTTGAGCTCAGCTGCCAGTTGTCTCCACCGCAGAGTGCACAACACATGGAGATCCGCTGGTTCCGCAACCGCTACACACAACCCATTTACCTGTACAAGGAGGGTAAAGACCTGTATGGAGAAACTACCTCCGGGTATGTGGAGCGGACAGAACTCCTCAAAGATGCCATTGGAGAAGGTAAAGTGACCCTCAGGATCTTTAATGTCAGTGTTGATGACGATGGGCAGTACCACTGCTTCTTCAGAGACGGTGATTTCTCTGAAGAGGACATCACAGAAGTGAAGGTCACAGGTAAGGTGGATCCCTCTGAAGTTTCTCTGCATCTGTGATTCTCAACCCATCTGTGGCTCAGCATTAGAAAAACTCTCAAGTGTTTCAGACTATTTCCTTTTTACATAATTTAGTTAGCAAGTTCAAATTTATGCATTTAGTTTTTGAATTGGAAAGAGTAGATGATCAAGGGTGAAAACTGTGAAGACAACAACTCTATCACCAAATACCTTCTTTTTATGTCCACATACATTGTAGATTTCTAAAAGACCAATAGTTCCATTTTTAAGATTTGTTTATGTTTTCAGTTATTTCTGGTAGCACTTTAGTAAAATGTAATTTTACAAGCTACCTGAAGCTTTACAAAAGTCTCCTTAATGGTAATTTTATTGTCACTTCTCCTAGACTCAATTCACTGACTATTTAGTGCTAAGTTATTTTTCTTAAACCTATTTGAAAAAAAAATCTTTATCTACAATCTTCAATGTCCTTAGATATATATGCTATATCTATATGGGATGCAAATTCGTAGTATTTAAGTCAAGCTCCTCATCCTTTAAATTATTCCAAATGACAGAGAAATGCAAGAGATATGGAGTAAACTGAAGAATTTCATATATGGGAGCATCCAAATGTAGGACTCTGGCCCACTCATGTTTAACATACTTATTGGGCATTATATACCACCTGACTCTGCAGTCTAGATTTGAGCTATCCAATATGAGGTGATCATCTAAATTTATATTTAAATTTATCAAAATTAAAGAAATAAAAATTACATGTCCAGTTCTAAAATCTCACTGACTCCATTCCAGGTAATATTCTCATGTAGCACATAGCTACTCTATCATAAGCAGAGGTATAGACTATTTCTCTTATTGCAGAAAGTCTTATTGGACAGATCTGCTTTTGGGTTACACTTTAAATCTCTACTAATTCTTCCTTTGTCCACACATTAGTCAAGTCTTATGTCTCAGGCAATACCTTGAAATTCTTCAAAAGTTTTTTTTCTCTAAATGAATATGTATTTTGATGTCATCAGTATATTACCTGTTTATGCAAGACATATTATATATAAATACCTGTTATATATAATGAACACATAAAGTTTCAGTTTAAGTTGCAAACTTGGATTCATACTCTAATCAATTATTTATAATTGATTATGGTGGCTCAAAAGTGACTCATGATGAAGATAGAATAAAAGATATTAAGCCATATACCTATGAGGTCTGTAATCTATAATAGTTATATAATCATAATGTAATCATTTTAGCAATCCAAGAACCCATTTAAGCCTCTAAGATTTAGTAAATAACCAATAAACATTTTTGAATGAATGAATGAACAAATAAATAAAACAAAGAGTCATTTTCTCCCCTAACTTATTTAGAACAAGATGTTCTTTGTATGGTGTAACCCTTTTGCCTGGCTTATTTGGTTTTCCTTTGGATTTTTGTTTCACTGCTATGTTCCTCTTCCCTTTACCTATAAATATTGTTTTCCCCCTTCATATCCAACCAGCTACAAGCTCAGACATACAGATTTTTGTGCATCCTCCTAATACCAAAGGTCTTATTATGGAATGTCATTCAGGAGGTTGGTTCCCACAGCCTCAAATGGAATGGAGAGACAGCAGAGGAGACATACTCCTACCTACATCAAAATCTCACTCACAGGATAGAGACAAATTGTTCAACATGAAGATGACCCTTCTTCTCAGGGATGCCCACTCTGGAAATGTTGCTTGCTACCTTAGAAACCCTCTAACTGGCCAAGAGGAAAGAACGAGCATTGTCTTAGCAGGTGAGATCTGTGTATTTGTTCTTCAAATGATAGCCAATGTCACATGACGAATAAAGAAAACAGAAAAATTCATTTGCTTTCTTCACTTGGTTTCCAAGGCATTAGTTTCTCTTGGATTTATTCATCATTTTGCTTGTTGTCTTTCTTCTTCTCTTTCCTACATTCACTAGTTTTCACTGTGTTCTTGATATTGGATTTCCCAGGTTTTCAGCCTTTACTCTCTAATGAGTTCATCCTGCCTCCTGGCTCTAAATACCATTGATCTAATGATGGCTTCTCAAATTTTATCTTCAGGCCAGACCTCTTCCCACTCTGTTCTCATCTCCATCTTAGCATCTCAACATAGTCCAGTGGGTACCTCATGCCAAGTGTATAAAACTATACTCTTGGTTTAGTTTACTACCTTCCCAATCACACTTCATATTTTCAATTTTTCAGAACAAAATCTTTAAACTTATCCTTGACTCCAATTCTTTTCTCATATTCTACATAGATAGTATCTGTCAAGAAATAACACCATATCTAGCTCTAAAATAAATACCTGGTGTCTCATCACTTCTCACCACCTCACCACTGCCCTCCAAGTCAGACCCCATCCCCCACTGAGCGATGCAGTGCCGTAGCATCTGAAAGAGTCTCACGTCTGTTCTTAATTCACATGGCTTATGCTCAACATGCAGACAGCAGGACCCATCTCAAACATGAGACATAAAACACTACCCTCTTTCAATACCCTGCAATTGTTCCCCATTTTATTCAGAGTAAAATGCCCCACAACGTCCTGCGTGACTGTCTGTGTTCCCATTACCTATCTGACCTCAGCTCCTGGTGTCCTCCTTTGTCCACTCTAGAGTCACACAGACTCGTTGCTGCCCCCATCTGTGCAGATGAGCTCCTGCTGTGGGGTCTTTGCTCTAGTTGTTCCCCCTTCCTACAATGCCGTAAATCTCACTAACCTTCCTTGTCTCCTTAAAGTCTATGCTAAACTCTGATCCTCTTAATAAGAACTTGTTCCACAAACTGACCTGAAAAAAATGTAACCTGCTTCCTATCACCTGGGGTCTCCTATCTCCTCATACTTCTTTAATTTTTAATTTTTAGTATCATTACTTTTTAACCCACAGCATAGCATAATAATTTTATTTTCTCTTATCTATTTTCCTCTTTGAAACATAAAGGTAGGAATTTTTGTTGGTTTTATTAACTGAGACACTCCCCCAACTGCTTCAAATATTGTATGGCATATAGTATTTAGACAATCAATAACTTATACTTAAATGATTGAAATAAAACCAAAAAAGTATCTTGTAAACTACTAGTTATATATGTATGTATTAGTGTTTGTATGAGTTCATAAAATTAGTGTTGGAACCAGAAGCTGAGAAGCATATTGTAACTCATGTATATTATAATAAGAATATTAATTCTTCTAACAGTTTTAGCAATTAACTTTCTTCAAACACTTTTACATTTATTTTCTCATTTGTTATTCAAAAACTAAGCTTCATATTATATTGTGTTAGAAACAGAAGGACAAACTGTTATATAAAATAAAGAAAGATTGATCTATCTACTCTCTGTCCCTATAGTTCATGGCAGATATAGAAGGGAAAATATTTAATTTAATTGCAACTTCTGTAAATAATGAGACATATATTTTTGAGTTAGCACGTGCTTAAAGTAGACATGTACTTTTCTACAAACTTATATTTTTAAAAAGAATTATAATTAACACAAACCTTGGGAAATAATTTTCAGTTCCAGGAAATATAGACATCTCAGGGAGATCTGATGTTCCATTCATGAATATCAGAACATATGGAAAGAGTCAAAACTTATGTTAAGGAAAATATCATAAGTTTAATCGTACTTGGGACTCTGTCCCTGACTGACTTGTGAGCAGACAAAGGTCTGTTTTGACCTCATTGGGTTGCAGTAGGAGGACAGGGTGGGTATCTGGATATAGGATTAGTTACAACACCATGTGTATCTTGGTCCACTCAATATGCACAAGCCAGTAGGCCAAAGTAGATATTGTACATATGACTAGAAGAGAAAATTTTACATAGACTATATCTTTGGATGTATTTGAGAAGAATAATGCCAGACCCAAAAAGTACATTGGCAAATTCAGAACTGCACATATTCTGATAGTTTAGACAAGAGGACTGAAGGAAGGCTTCAGTTGGGAGTGACCTTGTTATAGTCCTGGTAAAACTGCATCTGAGTCTTGGGTGGGAGTTTAAGGGGGAAGAACTTAGCACTACCTTTTTCTTTTACCCAAGGAGCTCATGAATCAGAATGCATGGGAAGAAATACAGAGAGTGGGTTTCACTCACATGTGTCAGCCTGACTCAGCCTCATTCTAGACCCAATCCTACTTTTCACCTACCCAATCATAAATGCCTCTCCAAACTGGCTTAGGTTTAATATTCCAGGGAGAAGGGATCTTGAATTGGATTATGCTTTGGATGAATCATCATTTTTAATTGGGTGGGTCCTTCACCCCAAGTTTCCTAGGAGGTAAGATTTGTAACTCTCCATTTCAGATGAACTATTTTCACAGAAGAAAATTTGGATAATAATTATAATTACACTTGTGACAGTGCTGATATCCTCTATTGCATTTCCCAGTGTTGTATTCTATTGCCAACAGGAACAAGGTAAGTAGGTTTGAAGAATGAGAGATGCAAAGTGGAAGAGGGGAAAGAGCTAAAGCTGCTCTTTCTTCCCAAGTCTGTCTACCCGAGACATTCCAAACTCTTGGGTGTTAGATCTATATCCTACACCAATTCCTTGGTCCTAGATATTTTTTTTCTTGTTGCTGAGCTGCTTAAAGTGTTATTTATCTGGAAACCTGAGCTTCTTGCACCTTATACAAGCCGAAACCTCTTTTTTATGGTAATAGGTAGGCAAACAAGCTAGGAAAGATTTTAACAACATCTAACACCATTAATACATATTTCTCCCTTGGAAATGACCTTCTCAGGGACAGAAAATAAAGTATCAAACTGCATATTTCCATGAAAAGGCTTCAGAGAGATCACTCACCACTGAAAAAGTTTTCATTCATTCTAAATTATGCTATAGGGGGAAGTGGAATTGAAGGATTCACAATAAAATTCAGTATACACAATAAATAGCCATTCAGGATTGGAAAGCACCAACTCAATAAAGGTTTACAACATACCAAAACATTCAAAATGGCATAAAAGAATTCTAGGTTGGCTCAAGAGCAGTCTCCTGGATTCATTTCCTCATACAGCATTGCAGGACAGGATGTCATTTCTACGTGGGCTAGGAGTCTTTCCTCTGGGAAGAAAGACATCAGATTTCCAAACAAAATGACAAGGTCATGCCCAATATGCACAAGCCAGTAGGCCAAAGTAGATGATATGCTCGTTCATATGACTAGAGGAGAAATTTTTACATAAACTATGTCTTTGGATGTATTTGAGAAGAATAATTCCAGACTCAATTTAAAAAGCCTCAAGCTCACATACCCACTCTGGTACCCTGTCTTTAACAATCAGATAAGATCCCCTAGGATCTCCTCCCAAACCAAATAGTCAGCTGAGGATATGGGTCTCAGTTCTTCTGCACTTATCCTAACTTGATGGATCTCTCCTTTTCATTTCTACCTGCTCTTCTGGCCTGAACTCTGTTATTTGATTCAAATGGCTGCCATTTTCCATTACTGTGTCCATGGGGCTAGGGAAGAACCCACATACCAGAAAGCCACAAATCCACAACTTTAGCTCCTGCCAGTTGCTGTTTCAATAAAGTAAATTTTGTAAAATTTTGTAGCTTATCTGCTTATTGACAGCATCCAAGTTTCAAGGATTTTTTTAAAATTTTCCTCTCCTTCATTACACCTTTTAATGCACTTCCTTTTTTTATTGCATACTTCCTTCTAGTATTTTGTGCTTTATTGAGATTTCTAAGGCAACATGTGTGGTTCTAGATAACTCTTTAGAGATTATAGTAAAAGATCTTTCTACATTGATCTTTACAAATCAAACTGCCTCCAGTTATTCAACTATTCCCTTCTGGCATAATTTTAACTCCTAACATTTATTCATCGTTATCTAGAAGGTGTTCTTGAATCATTTGAAATGAATAATTTTCAAGGTGGCAGAGTTCATTCTGTGGTAGGAATTATAACCATGAGAGGCTAACACTTTATTGAGTTTTTACTATTAACAAGCCATATTCCAGTAACTTTATAATTATTAAGGAATTTGACCTCTATAATGCACTTTGAACTAGATGTTATTACTATCCCCATTTTAGCATACGATGAAAATTATGTATTTCAAAGTGGTGTTGCACCTAAAATCACAAAGGTGATAATGGTAGGAAATAAGTTTGAATATAAACTATATGGACACTCATATCCTATATTTTAATCACTAAGTTGAACTGATCATTTAACCCTCTAGCAGAAGAATGGGCAAACCCATAGTAGTAAGCCTTCATAGTATGAAATAACTCCATGAAGAGACAGCCAAATGATACTACCATGATTTGAGTAAAGAATATTTTAAATAATGTGTTATCTGAAGGTCATTTCACTTGTGATATTCTTGTATTTAAAGACCTTAAAACCCCATATCCTGCTCTCTAATGAGGCCCATTGATTGATGGGCTAGGTAGAGTAAGATTTGTTTCTTTCCTCCAGGCCTGTTTAGCCTCAGCCCAACACATGTCCCATCCCTTTTACCTGTCAACAACAGCTTTCTGATATTTAAGTCCTAATCCTTAGTCCTGTTCTTAATCAATACTGGAGATGGCATCAAAATATAGCTGTTGTTTTCTTTTGTGCTTTCCCCCAAATCCAAAGTGCCTCCCACCAGTAACCAGTGATTATTAACATTTCGTTTTCTTCAGATAGATGCTGCAGCTGGAATTCTCCTCTGTTAGTGGGTTCAGTAATAATTATTTCTTCAGTGGTTGTAGATGTCATACTCAGTGTCTGTTTGTATCAGCGTCAAAGAGGTATGTACGATCAAGAGGATGAAAATTTCTTTTCCCCAAATGCCCAGTAGCTCTTAAGACACTTAGCCAAAGAAAGAGGAGGGATACTTGTGTGAACTATAGGAACAATAGACCCTTGGGCCACATGTCATAGGGTTTGAATTCCAGCCTCCTGAATTTTATGGGATTAATGATACATTAAAAATTACTGATGTTTCTGCTTCTAGAGAAAATATTTCTTCAATTTAATAGTCTCATTTTTGCTCCTAAATCTAGCCATCAGCACTTTGCTTCATAAGTTACTCTAATTATTCCCATACTTTAACCTAGAGATAATGATTCACTGTATCTTAATGTTTGTAGGTCATAGATATCTTTCAGAGATTGATGCAAAGAAAGGGACCCTCTTTCAAAATTATCCATAAGTACATAAGAATTTTGCTTAATGTCATGGTGTGTGTGGACACCTGAAATTGATCCTTCTTTTTTGGCTCTCCTTGAAGGTGAAATTAAAATAGTAATTACAAAAGTTTGGGATAGTTGAACTGAGCATTTAAAATGTGCCATCCACAGTATATTTGAGGTCCCTAAGAAAATTGTATGTACAAGGTAATGATCATTAAGATAAAGTAATTTTTTAATAATATGTCAGCGTCATAGACAAAACCACAATGCAGAAACCATAAAGTAGGACTGGACTCTTCAGATGATTTTTTTTCATTAACTTTTTCTGATAAAATGAAGACACTAATGGTCTTAAACCAAAAGAGGTGAAAGTAGAAATTCTGCAACATCTTACAATATGTTCAGCTTAAAGCATGAATGAACTTTGAGGATATTATTCTAAATGAAATAAACTACTCACAAAAAAATACTATATGGTTTCACTTGTATAAGGCACTAGGAGTAATCAAAACCAAGCAGACAAAAAATAGTGTGGTGGCTGGCAGGGGCTGGATGTAGAAGGTAAGGAATTGTTAGATGAATACAGAATTTCAATTTGGAATATAAAAAAATTTCTGGAGATGAATGGTGGTGATAGCTGCAAAACAATATGAACTTAACTTTCCTATGTACATATATGAACACACCACAGTGAATCTACATCACGTACAACCACAAGACAGGGATCCAAGTTAGAATAAGATGTACTCCATGTTTGTATAAATATGTCTAATTATACTCTACTGTCATGTATAACTAAAAAGAATAAAAAACGAATTAAAAAATAAAATGAAAGTGAAAAGTGGAAAATATATTAAAAATAGTATGAAAGCACATGATATAACTGAACTGTAGAGTTAAAAATTGTTAAAGATGGTAAAGTTCATGTTATGTACATTTTACTATGATTAAAAAATAAAATTTTCTACTTTTCAAGGGACACTGTTACAACAAAGAAAAGGCACTATAGAGTGGAATAAAAGATTTGTAAAATACACATACTGACAAATAATTGAATCTAGAATACATTATTTCATTTTACACAAGACAGCTACTACTAAGCATCCCTTTCTTTTATAGTATTTTCAGTTTTTCATTGAAGAAATGTACACCATAATTATTGAAATGGCTAGAGTCTAAGTGCATATTGTGCACTGGCACATTATTTTGCATAACACTGCTATGAACACAGGTCTACCTCTTCTAGACCCTGAATTTAATTATTTTAGATATAAATACCGAAATAGAACTTGGTCCAATTTTCTTTTTAATTTTTGAAGGCACTGTCATATTGTTTTCCACAGTGTCTTCACCATTTTTTTTATCCTTACAGATAGTACACAAGAATTCCTATTACTTCCTGTGAATACCAACACTGTCTTTTTTTTTCCATATATGGTAACGAACTAGAAAAGTAACATGGTATCTCATTATAGTTTCAAATTATATTTTCCTAATTGTTTATGATGTTAAGCATCTTCTTGTGTTCTTATTGACTATTAGTATGTCTTTTTTTGGAGAATTTTTATTGGTGCATCATAGTTATACATAATGATGGGATTCATCATGCTGTAATCATACATACATATGACATAATTTGATCAATCTCATTCCCCAGTACTTTCCCTACTCCCCCCAACCCTTCATCTTCTTGCTGTACTTTACTAGTTTCTCTATTACTATTATTGTTATTTTAATTATTGGAATACATATATATTAGTTCATGTATATTTGTGTGTATACACACATATGATTCATTGTGGTATTCATACTTAGACATAGCATAACTAAGTGGATTTTACTCCCTAGTAATTCCCCATGCCCAACCCTCCTGCCTCCCTCTTGATTCACTCCCTCTATTCTGTTGGTCTCCCTTCTATTTTTGTGAGATGAAGGTATGGTTGTTCAAGTCATTTTCCCAGTTTTGAACAATATTGTTTGTTTTTCATTTTGACTTTCAGTAGTTCTCTATATGCTCTGGATGTTGATCTTTATCAAATAAAAGATTTACAAATATTTTCTCTGATTCTTTAGGCTGATTTTTAAAATTCTATTAATGGTGCATTTAAATTTTTTTAGTTGTACATGGTCACAATACCTTTATTTAATTTATTTATGTGGTGCTGAGGATTGAACCCGGTACCTCACACATGCTAGGCATGTACTCTACCACTGAGCTACAACTCCAGCCTGTGATGATGCATTTTAATGCGCAATTTTTAAAAAGTTTTATGCACTCAGTTCAGTTTGTGTATGATTTCTTTGATACTATATCCAAGAACCTATTGCTAAGTCCAATGTCAAGAAGCCCTTGGCCTGTTTTTCTCTAAGACTTACACGATATCAGATTTTACATTTATGCTTTTTAATAAATAATTATATACCCATTTAGGGTTAATCTTTGGATACAGCATTAGATAAAGACTCAACCTCAATCTTTTACATGTGAATAGTCAGTATTTCTCAGCACCATTTATTGAAGAGAGTCCTTTCCCCACTGAATGGTATTGGCACCTTGTCCAAGATCACTTTTTTAATATGTGAGGACATAGGCTACATTCTATTCCATTGGTCCACATGCATGTCTGTATGCCAGGTCCACACTGTTTTAAGTGCTGTAAGCTTTGTAGTAGGTTTTGAAAGCAGTCCGAGAGTCCTCCAGCTTTTTTCTCCTTTTAAAAAAAATTGGGGGAAATATTTGGAGTTTCTTGAGATTCTCTATGAGTTTTAGGATGGGCTTTTCTATTCCTGCAACAAATGCCACTGAATTTTTGTACGAGTTGCATTAAAGCTGTAGATAATGAAAGAAAAGAGAAAAACAAAGCAGTGGTGGGGTAAGTCCCCTGGATGTTACCTCAATTGGAGAGAGAGATACATGCAATAAGAGGGGAAATTGTAACAATGATGGCCACCCATGCATCTGGTGATCAGAAGCAGCAGTGATCACAGAATAGCCCCCTTATATTTCCTTATATTTGAAGGACAGAAATTAATTTTGCCCACTCTGGCTCCTACTGGAGATGTGCCGGATGCTCCAAGAACACACACTGCCAACCACAGGGAAGGTAGATGCATAGCTGTTACCCAACACTATTTTTTTCTATGAAAAGAAATGCAAATGATATAATAAGGTATAGATAGTCATAGGTGCCTTATAAAAATGAAAGATAAAATGTTCTAAACTCATTTAATTAGTCAATATATATTTTACAAATATTTTCTCCCAGTCTGGCTCGCCTTTTCATTTTCATAATATTGTTCCTTGAAAAGCAGAAACAATAATTTTTTATTATGGTAAAGTGTACACAACATAATATTTACCATTTTAAGCATTTTTAACTCCACCATTTAGTGATATTAAGTACATTCATATTGTTGTGCAACCATCACCACAATCCATCTCCAAAAAACTTATCTTCCCAAATTTAAACTCTATATTCATCAAACCATAACTCACTATCTTCACCTCCAGCCCCTGGCAACCACCACTCTATTTTCTCTCTTTATGTTTTTGTCTATTTTAAGTACCTCACATATGTGGAATCATATAGTATTTGTCATTTTTTGATGGGCATATTTCACTTAGCATAATGTCCCCAAGGATTATTCATGTTGTAATATATTGCAAAATATTTTTCATTTTTAAGGTTAAGCAACATTCCTTTTTATTAATATAAGATGTTTATCCATGCATCCTCTGAGAGATGCTGGGTTGCTTTCTGTTTTAGCTCTTACACCAAATGCTACTGTGAATGTGGGTATACCAACATCTCTTCTAGTTCCTGCTTTCAATTCCTTTGGGTGTACACACAGACATGAAACTTTTAGATCGCATTATTATTCTATTTTTCTTAGGAACTTTTATACTAATAAATGGGATACTAGCTATCTATAGTTTATATAGGAAAGTAATTTCTTTTTTTGTTTTGTTTTGTTTTTTTGAGGAGTACCAGGGATTGAACTCAAGGGCACTCAACCACTGAGCCACATCCCCAGCCCTATTTTATATTTTATTTAGAGACAGGGTCTCACGAGTTGCTTAGTGCCTCACCATTGCTGAGGCTGGCTTTGAACTTGCAACCCTACTACCTCAGCTTCCTGAGCTGCTGGGATTATAGGCATGTGCCACTGTGCCTGGCAGAAAGTAATTTCTAATTGGCATTGTTACACAGTAATACAATTTCTAATTGGCATAGTTTTAGCAATGGTGCTACCATCACAAGACACAGGAACCAATATCATGAGCTGTGGACTTTTTTTTTCACTATAGAATTACCAAGAAAAAAAAACACTTTAAGGGAAATTTCTGCTCCAGATGACAGTATGACTATTAGGAATTGTAATTTTTCAGAACCTTCAGCACTAGATAAAGCCAACAAAGGCATAACATATCCATCTTTCCTTCAGACTCTGGCCAGCCAGAGCAAGCACCAAGGTATTGAATAGAAGAATGGATATCACCACCTCACAGCCCTCCTCCAACTTTAGCCCAAACTTGCTCATGTCCAGGATTGTCCATGTAGCCCAACCTCCTTCTCTCCCATTCTCACAAATTCAGAAAGTATGGAATAATAGTAATCTGAAAAACAAATCTATCATAAATCTTTAATACAGCACTCCTTTCTGAGTGGCAGCTCCCTAATTCTTTCATGTCTCCCAGTTCCTGATTCAGATCCACTATTTGCATTGGATGCCATCTGGGCAGAAGATATGATTGTGGCCCTCTGGGTGCTGATGGTCTTCATCACCATGCTCATTTCCCTTATTTACTTCAAAATGAGAGGTAAATGGAATGGGAAATTCAGAATGCATGGTTACTCTGACTGATGGCTGGATGTCCAGAAGGGTAACTTTCTGCTCCTTCTGTCTTAATAATTGGAGGAAGGAATGGGGAACTGTGTCCTATGTAAGGATTTGTAGATTGTAGCTTTCTTGAGGTTCCTGGGATTTCTAATAGTGCCAATGTTGGTGGCTCAAAATCCACTGACAGTCACAACTGTGATTACACAGTTATAACAACTCTCCCTGGTACATGTGGAAGGGTGAGCTTTGTTTTATCTACAGTCTCTGAAACTTCTGTATATACAGCTCTTTAAAAAACACACATGATTTCTTCTCAAATGATCTCAAAGGCAGAATTGAACATTTAACATCATAGTTTTCTCTTTCAGAAACATGTGAGTGTCTAAGGGGCAGAACCAGGAACATTTCTGAACCTATATTAATAAAGGACATGTCTTTGAAATATTCCCTTACTCAAGTCAATTCTTGTAAAAATAGAAGGGAAGATAGAACTAGTGACCCAGAAAGGAATTTTTACATTTAATTTCTGTGTTCTACCAATAACCTACAATCTTAAAGCGTTCCACTTTAAAAAATGTACACGATTAACCAAATGTACATAGTCTTTATTCTCTTCAGCTTTTCTCCTCAAACAAAATGCAAATCCATGCACAATACAAAGAAATTATTTTTGCTTAAGTAAAAAAGGCTCAGAAACTGGAACACAGAACTCTCTACTGTTTTCATCTTTTGATTCTTGGCTTAATCTAGACCACCCACTGAGAGCAGACAGGTGTTGAGTTGTTCAACTAAGACAAGACAAAATGACAACCCAGTCAAGCCTTTATCCACTTATTGCAGGAGTATAAGAAAGAGGTCAGAGGAAAAGTAATACTGGCTCTCCACTTGTTATGGTTTGAATCTGGAATGTCACCAAAAGATCAGGTGTTGGGAGCATGGTCTCCAATACAAGAAGGTCCAGAAGTGGGGCTTTTCAGCAATTATTAGGGCTCAGACTTTATCAATAGATTAATCCATTTGACAGATTAATCATTTGAATGTTCTGCTAGGTGGCAACTGTAGGCAGATGGGCATGGCTGAGGGAGGTGGGTTACTAAGTGTATATATTGAGGAATATATTTTGTCACTAGAGATTCTCTCTCTCTCTCTCTCTCTCTCTCTCTCTCTCTCTCTCTCTTTCCCAGCTACCATGAACTAAGAAGCTTTCTTCTGTCACAGATTCCCACCGTGATGCTCGGCCTAACCTTGGACCTGAAGCAATGGAGTTGGCTGACCATAGACTGAATTCCTGAAATCATGAACCTGAAATAAACTATTCCTCCTCTAAGTTGTTCTTATTAGGTATTTTGACTACAAGGATGAAAAGTTGACTAACAAAGTGCCGTTCCTTTTCCCACCTGGAACAATACTTTAGCAAGGCTAAATTATACTACATGTCACCTGAGACATGTGGTGCATGTGAAGGAAAGCCTCACTACAGAGGGCTCCTGCCCTTTTGTGGATTAGGAGGAGTAATGAGGGTATACAGGGAAGGATTAGGAATGGAAATGTATTGAGTCAGAAGAGAGAAGAATTTTTATAGTCAAGATATTCTATAAAATAGACTCAGCAGAGATGATTGAAAATTGTCTTAGCTGAGGATCTCAATAAAGAGGCCTCTAAAAGAAAGTTCCTGGACCACATATGCCAAGAGCATGACTACCTGAGAGCTGGGGATTGATTCCTTGCCTGCAACTCCCTGCAGACACTTTAAGGCACTGGCTGTGTGCAGTATGTGGTGTAGGAAAACAGCTTTCTCCATGAGGCTTGCTAGGCAAAGTCTTTGTAATTTCCTATGGCGGGACATAAAGGATCACACACAGGATATTGGGCAGGAGACAAACTTCCCTCATTACATTCTTAATGTTCAGATACCGTCCACCATTGAAATGAAACAAATGCAGGGGATAAGTGTATTTGCAAAGTGCAAATTTGTACTCCTTATACTAGTTTCTGCCAACAAGAAAATCAGCCCAGTCATTTGCATTTATAAGAATGGATTAATGATAAAGGGAAGTAGTATGGATCCTATAGTCAATACTCTTCAGCTTAAGTCACATTTACCTACTGACTCAATGAGACTAACTGCTGTGACCTGCACAGCCAAACCCTAGAAACTGGCAAGGGGCAACGGGGAATTAAGAAAGACACATAAATATTTAAAGAGAAAGCTGGGATCAGGTGATACATTGATCTGTGATGGAGAAGCAGTGACCCACAGTTAGCACAGCACATTTATTATATAGGGTTTCATAATCAGGAAGTTAATGTTCTTTGTGCACTAAAAAGTTACAGGACCAAAAATATTTTTGTAGCTATTCTACTGTTGCAATGTCAGGAGCATCCTGTTGTGCTCAGGAATCCCATTGTCCAGAGTTCCTAGTAAGAGGGCAGGGTTGGAGGTCAGAGCACTGGTCAGACATTGTGGTTATCTTGTCAAGCTCAGAATTCTCTTTTCCTTGGAACTGGTGCCTGAGCTCAAAGTCAAGACTGATATAGCTCTGTGTTTTTGCCCAGAGCCTTATCAGGCAGGCTGTCCATAGCAACTGGGCAATCTTGACCTGCACCTTGCTTGCCCAAGAAGTTCCCAATGCAAGTGTACCACAACCACGAGGCAGAGACCATGATCCAAATCACTGCTCTCCATAACTAACAAGAAAGAGTGAAGGAGAAGTTTTACTTTCTGTAATGCAGAAGACCAAAGGAACTGAAATATACCCTCTTCAGCTACATGGAGCTCCAAGGCCATTGATTGATGGTGCTTCTCTGTGTCCTACTAAGAACAATGATAGAGGTGATTGAACCGTTCAAATATCTTGTCAATGTGTCTTTTGTTTTTTCCAAAAGTATCTGTGTAAAAGAGGTTAAAAACAATGTATCTGAGCTAGAGATTACACAATACAATGAACCGAGAAAGCCAAATCATTGCATTTCTCATCACTTAGGCCCTATTAATGTGTCTCAAATTGGTAATATTATAGAGCTTCTTAGTAAGAACTTCATGATAGCACAGTCAAAATTTAAAATGATCAAAACTGACTGCATTTTTGAACGCCCTTTAAATAACTGCATTTTTTGAGTAAATAAACAGATAACTGCAATAATTAGATCAATTTTACTTTTGAACGATTTTTTTTTTTCAGCTGCATCTCTGTACCATCTCACTGGATGAATTTAGCTCTTTTCATATGTTGAAAAGTTGATCATTTATATTCCATGTGTCTCATGTTTCACAATTTTCCAAGTTTCAAAAGTATACATGAAGCTGGTACAGTGGCACACGCCTACCAGCAGTTTGGGAGGCTGAGGAAGGAGGATTGCAAGTTCAAAGCCAGCCTCAGCAATGACAAGGCACTAAGCAACTCAGTGAGGCCCTGTCTCTAAATAAAATACAAAATAGTGCTGAAGATGTGGCTGACTGACTGAGTGCTGCTGAGTTCAATTCCTGGTAATCCTCCCCAAAACTGTTATGGATGAAGATATTTAGAAAAAAATGGAAAAAAAAAGCATAACCCAAGATAAATTCTGATGTGTCTTGTTCAATAATTTTATTTTTTAAATGACTGATCCTGAGTGAAACACAACATATATTTATTTTATTTGAGTTACAAGGATATAAGGTGAGAGGAGATAAGCACACAAAGAGGCAGGCAGGAGGGTATCTTTTGATTACAATTTCAACAGTGTATATGTTTATTTCAGTTATGAAGAAATAATATGAAAATTAGGCCAGGCTCTTTTCTTAGGCACATTTATTATTTACAGGGCTTCTCCCAGGAGATATTTTAAGCTAAGGAATTCAAGTTAAGCCATGTCTAAATAAAAGTTGTTTCTTGTAGCTTTTCCAAGTATCTCTGGCATCTCAGAGGAAGTTAATATGTTCTCAAACATGTTCTCATCTCAACTGTTTGCCTTCAGTAAAATGTGAATTCACTACCTTCAGTAAATTTATTTCTTTGACAGATCACATGTAAACTGAAGGGACTGAACAGAAATAAATTGTCTCGTCTGCAACTGTGAATAGAGAGACCACAGTGAAACAAGATGCTAACCCCTCAGAAGGAAGTAATTATGACTGTGTAAATGTCTACATGTGCCAATTACTATGTAGAGGTAAAGAAAGATACATTTGGGTACTCAGATTTGATTTATGTTGATTCAAAAAAAGTGGTGAAAATACAATAAGATGAGCTAAAGGAAAACAACAAAAACCATTATTCTACATGGCAAAATGTAAATAATTCCCTGAAAGTAGAAATAATTGTATTTCAGTATTAAAGAAAACTATTCTTAAGCCAGACACAAAAAGACAAATATTACATGTTTTTACTCATTTGTGGAAACTAGTAAGTTAATCTTGTAGAAGAACAGAATGTAATAGTAATCAATAGAGACTGGGAGGATATGGAAAGAAGTTCAATAAGGGGCACCAAGGCAAGAAAGGGAGGAATGTTAGCACCTTAGGGTAACTATGGCTTAAAATAATCTATAGTATATTTCAAAACAGCTGGAAGAGTACACAATTCTCAACCTATAAAAATGATGATTATTTAGTGATTATTTAGAGAAGTAGAAATTAATACATTTATGATGTAAAATTAGCATAGACAACTTGAAGAGAACCTGTCAGTAAGAACAAATTGAAATTGAATTTTTATCATCTTCCTTTTTTTTTGATAGTAGTGGGTATTTAACCCAGGGGCACTCTATCACTGAGCTACATCCCTTGCCTGCCCTTATTTTTATTTTGAGACTGGGTCTCACTAAATTGCCTAGTCTGGCCTCAAATTTGCCATCCTCCTGCCTCAGTCTTGACAGTAGCTGGGAATACAAGCATGTATCACTATACCCAGTCTATCCCACTTTTTACTAGGTGTCTATTGCAGCTCTGAATAAAATTTAAAAAGATAGGGAGGGTAAGAGAGGAAGGAGGAAGACAAAGAGAACTATTACTTTTAAAGAAGCAAATGAAATTCAATAAATACAATAAGTTTTCTTATATTGCCATAAATATAATTTAAACAGATAATGTTAGGTAAACACAAGTATGTGTTAAAAGGAAAAATTAAAGCTTAATAACAGTGATATAAATTTGAAATAATCAAAAGCGCACACACATACACACACACATTAAAAAAAATTACAAAACCATCCACACCAAATTACAGGTGTCTGAGGGAGTAAATAAGGAGCAGAAATTGTTGTTTGATATTTCACTGAATTGAAAATTTTTTTTAATACTTTAAACAAAGATACGGGAAGAAAATTGTAATCTCTGCTTAATTTTTGTTAAATAGTTGAATGTTACAAACTGGAGAGTATTCAAAAACATTTACTTAATTTTGATAAGAACAGCTGGAGTCTATGGAATTTTGGCCAGAGGTATTCCCATCTCCTATTCTGGCCTTAAATTTCATGACACAAAATTTTACCCTAGAAGAGATACATAGGCCTTAAAGATTGGTACCTCTGGTGGTTTGCCAGAAAAGAGCACATTATTTGGAGCAGAATATGGGAAAACACAGAGTGTTTTAGAATCAGTAGAGATCTCAGGAGAAAACAATTAGGGAAAGCTAACAATCTGAGCTATATTACTCTGAAGAAGCAGGAAAAAAAACATGGCAGACCAACCGAAAATTAGCAGAGATTCATGGAAAATGACATCCAACTTGCTAGGATGACTCTTACTCCTGGTAGTAAATATGACTGTATATTGGGACAGATCAGAATTTATGTTTTGCAAAATATTATGTTTAAAAATCCAGTTTCAACAACTACAGTGAGGCATGCAAAGCAATAGAGAGGTGTGAACTGTACATAGAAATAAATGCAGGCAATGAACAATGTCTTTGAGGTGGTCTAGATGTTGCAACTATCAGATAACAACTTTAAAGCATTTATTATAAGTGT
This sequence comes from Marmota marmota marmota, assembly GCF_001458135.2. Taxonomy (NCBI): domain Eukaryota; kingdom Metazoa; phylum Chordata; class Mammalia; order Rodentia; family Sciuridae; genus Marmota; species Marmota marmota. The sequence continues at coordinate 17,120,996 of NW_026000082.1, forward strand.
GTTCAAAGAATTGGAAAATGTTTAAAATTTGTAAATAACTGTATTTCAACCTCAATTACAGACAATCAATAAAGAGAAATTATAGGGGCTGGGGTTGTGGCTCAGTCGTAGAGTGGTCACCTAGCATGCACGAGGCACTGGGTTCGATCCTCAGCACCACATAAATGTAAAATATATTGTGTCCACCTAAAACTTAAGAATAAACATTAAAAAAATGTATGTCCCAATGTATCATCTCTTTACATGGTAAATAAAACCAATAAAGATTTTTTAAAAAGAGAAATTATATTTATTATAATAATTGTACTATTATTAAATAATATAATAAGTTCTATTTATAATTTTAGAAGATGATTCTGATGGTGAAAAGAAAATAACTGAAAGGAAAATTTTACTGGAATAATTCAGTACATATTTGACACAAAAGGAAGAATTGGTAGACTTGAAGCTATCTCAATAGACATTATACTATCCGAAGCACAGAAATTTGATGGAAGACATTGATCTGTCTTCCATCTGTCTAGGATAAACACAAAATGACACACTCTCCATAGTTAAGCAGTTGAAAGATAAAGATTAAAACAGAAAGAAAATGAAAGACTCATCACATAAAATGAAACTACACTGTTACCATTGCTTAGTTATAGAAAATAATGGACAACAGAAGGTAATGAGAAGATGTATTCAAAATGCTAATAGAAATACAAAGAACATGTATATGCTCCTTTCATTCTCTTTTTAATATCTAGAGAGAGCATAGAACCATTTTATATTATTTTCTTTTCTTTTTATCCTTTGTACAAATTTATTGAGGTTTGATTGATGTGCAACATATTACATAAATTTAAGGTGAAAAATTTGATGCTGCTTGACATAGCCATATATCCTCTAAACTATAACTACAATAGACATACCTTAATTCCATTTTTTTTCTAAATACTCCTTGATAACTCATCCTCACCATTTTCCTACCACTATCCTCAGGCAAACATTTGATATGCTTTTTGATATTAGAGATTAATATATATTTTGTAGAATTTTATATGAATGAAATCACAAAGTACATATTTGTTTTTATTTGACTTCCTCCACCTAGAATCATTATTTGGGGGTTCATCTTTGCTATTATATGTATACAGCAGAATAGTAGTCCAGTGTATTGATATGCCACACAATATGATGAATTTGTTGAATTATTCAACTGTTAATGTACTTTGGAGTAATTTCCAGTGTTTCCACTCTATTACAAATAGAGTGGTATGAACATTAATGTGCAAGTCTTTCTGTGGACTCTCCTCATTATCTTTCATTATGTAGACATGGAATATCAGCATCAACATATGATATATGTATGCTTAACTGTTTATGAAACTACTAAATTATACTACAACATGCTTGTGCCAGCAGTGTATGACAGTTTTCACTGTTTCATGTTCTGGTCAATATTTGTTATGTCAATCTTTGTACTTTCAGCTACTGTAGTGTGTGTAAACTAGTATCTCATTGGAGTTTTAATTTACATTTCTTTAAGGATTAATGATACTAAAGATTTTTCATGTGCCTCAACTTAATCTATTTCTAGTTATAAAAGTAACACTATATTTAATGGTCAATTCCAGTAATCAGAGTCCTCAGGAAAAACCCTTTGAAACAATATTCCTCTTATTATTCCACACTTATATATGTTGGCCTTAACTTTCACATTCCAAAATCATTTGTCTGGTTATAATTCTTTGATTCAAACCATCGATGCTGCTGCCACCACACAAAGGTCCACTGATAGGGTGCCTGTAGATTTGGTTGCATGTGGCCACCTCCATCTTGGGACACTGGCCAGGGCCAGGAGGTCTAGGGACAGGTACCTGCAGGTTTAGCTGCCCCTGAGGTCTTCCTGCTAGGAGTGCTATTGGCCACCATCTTGCTGCTTCTTCACAGGGTCCCTCCTTTCTGTGAGTTCATCCCTGGTGGTATCACTGAATGAATGTTAGAATGGCATTGAGATCTTGAGACTGCAACATGGCTGAGCCTGGGATATCTGAAGCCCAGATCTGCCAGATAGTAGCTGGGTTTACATGGGACACTCTGTGCCTGGCAATTTTGTGAAAAATCAGAGACTGGGAGCATTTTATTGGCAGGAGCACAGGTCAGAAAGGTTAGAAAGAGCTGGGATCTCCCAAGCTCCTTGAGTCCTGAAATGCTTATAGACAGATGGGGTTGACAACATCTGGTCAGAAGGTTGAAAGAGGGTGTGAGGGCAGCTTACTCAGCCAATAAGTCTGGCATCCACCGGACTAAAGATAACATCAAACTGTAGACAACCCCACTTATCAACCCCACCCAAGAAGGGAAGCTGAGAAACTTTCGAATTCTAAAGGAAACAATTATTTAATTTTTCATTGTTCCCCCCCCCTCAAATCTGTGCCATATTTTAAACCAAGTATTTTTCATGCATCAGTTTATTGTGGACTGGGATGTCTGAGATGTCTGAATAGTTGTTTGTTTGTTTGTTTGTTTGTTTTTGTACAATTCTGTTGTGTATCTTTTTTTTTTTCACTTCGTATAATTTTTTTTCTCACACTTATCTGTTTCCCTGGATTTTCTTTCTTTCTTTTCTTCTGCTAATATCCAACCTCACTCAATTCCTCTTTCACTCTTTCTATAAATTTTTACATCTATCTTCTCTCTGCATCCCTAATAAATATCACATCATACACCATTCTGTTATCTTTTTATCCACCATTTAAAATTATAAACTCTTTTAACAAATTTACTGTTTATATTGTAGACAATAATTAAACACGTCATTTATGTTTATTGCAACAAATCAGTAGGCATCTTAATAGGAGCTATTAGGTTTAAGGCCATATGTTGTTTGCATTGGATGCTGTTAATATCAGTCTTCCTTTTAAAGGCAAGACACTGGAAACCTTCAGGGACATGATAAGTCTACAAGGTAGAAACTGTATTGCCTCTGATCCATACTGCTAGATGGAAAGAAAATCAAAAAACTGGAAAAAACAAGGGAACAAAGGGCCCCAAACAAACCAAGATGCTCCAATAATAGAATCCATTGACAACACTGGTGAAGAAATGTAAGAAAAGGGCTTTAGGATGTACATAGTTAAACTTATCTGTGAAGTAAATGATGGTATAAGGAGTGAAATCAGACAGAAAATACAGGAAATGAAAGATCACTTTAATAAAGAAGCAGAGATTCTGGAAAAAAAGCAGAAATCGTGGAAATGAAGGACTCAATAAATCAAATTAAAAAATTCAGTGGAAAGCATCACCAATAGACTAGACCATTTGGAAGACAGAACCACAGGCAATGCAAGCAACATATTTATATAAGGAATAGTCAATCAAAGTAGAAACTAAGTCAAGTTAAAAACCAGAAATATGTTGAGGGCCATGGACAAGTCAAGATGGTGCCTGGCACTGTGCCAGGAGGAGTGGTTTGAGAAGTAACATCAGCGAGCCATTAAGATGATGAGGATTCCTTAATGGCTGACTGCTGATCTAGATGATGTTAATTAAGTTAAGCTGTGTGTAATTATTAAGATGATGAGGATTCCTTAATGACTAATTTCTGTATCTAGATGATGTTAATTGAAACAAGCTATGTATAATGAGTTAGGTATAAATACCTCTGCTGTCCTACAATAAAGGGGCTCCTGCTGTTTCAACCTTCACAAGTTGCTTGACACCCCCCGGTTATTTTGCCCAGCCAGACTGCGGCAGGCAGATGGTGGCCCGTAAGGGGAGCCCCAGGATGCTCAGGGGTGAGTGACAAGGTAGGCTGCCTGTCCCTGGAGATAGATGGGACAGGAGCAAAGCTGCTTGTCCCTGGAAGCAGATAGGGCAAGAGGAAGGATGGCCATCTCAGGAAAATGGAGAGGATTGATACAGTATGTTTGTGTCTTGTTTTGTCTTGGTGTGTTGTATTGTCTTTGTTATGAAAATATGGAAGGGGTGTTAAGTAAATTGCTAAGGGAAGGAGGCACCCCAGTGGAACCAAGAACAGTTAGGGCATATGTTGATAAAAGCCCAGGAATTCTAGTCAGAAAGAGGAAGAAAGTTCAGAGGAGAAAGGAGTATCAGGGGAAAAGTTGCAACAAAAGGCTACTACTAAATACTTTTCATCACCAGAGGGTTCGTGAAGCAGTGCCATGTGTGCAATGCAAGCCAGTCGCCGGCGCAGGGGGGGCTTTCCAGCAGGTTGCCCTCCCCCCCCATAGGACTGCCCGAGGACACTGCAGCTGGTGGCAGAGGACGCACCCTGCGCCACTGAAGTTTGGTCATTTCCAATGTCAGTAACTACAATGGTTCTCCCACACCTGGAGGCTAATGAATAATGAGCACCATTAAGGCCTATTTCAAATGTAAAAAACCTTGAGATAATGTATTAAATTGTTTGGAAGGTTGTTTTCTTGGTGCCTGCTGGAATGCTACAGGATTTTCTTTAGCCATCATTGCCGGAGATTTGTGCAATAAAAATAATCATACAGTTTAAAACATTTTATACCCCCCAGATTCTCTTGCACCTATTTGAAGTCCATCCCCATGCTCAACCTTGATACCAATCCCACAGTGGGATTGATGGGTCATATGGTAAATCTACTTATAATTTTTTGAGAGGCCTTCATATAGTGTTCCGTTATGGCTGCATTTAGATTTCCAGTTACAGTGGACAAGGTCTCCCTTTGCTTCACAATCTCACCAGCACTCATTAACTTTTGTTGTAATCAGGGAAATGCAAATCAAGGTTATGTTGAGATTTCATCCCACGTCAACTAAAATCGCAATTGTCAAGGACACAAATAATAGTAAATTATGGCAAGTATATGGAGGAGCAGATACACTCATATTTGTTGATGGGACTACAAATTATCTGGAAAGCACTATGGTAATTCTGAAAAGATTAGAAATGAAATCAATATGTCCCAGCTATTCCACTCTTTGGTATCCAAAAGAAATAAAATCAGAATCCTATATTATACATTTATATCAATGTTTATATCAGCACAATTTATACTAATGAAGTTATGGAACCAGCCCAGGTATCTATCAATAGATGAAAGGATAAAGGAAATGTCCTATATATGATAATGGAGTTTTACTTAATCATAAAGATGAAATTATGTTATTTGCTGGTAAGTGGATGGAGCTGGAGAACATCATGCTATAAGATAAGACAGACTCAGAAATAAGACAGACTCAGAAATTCAATGGTCCAATGTTTTCTCTCATATGCAGAATCTAGAGAGAAATTATTTTTAAGAGGAAGGAGTTCCAAGAAGATAGAAGGGAGAACAGTAGATGAGATGAAGGAGATCAAAATGGAGAATGAATATATTATAATGAATTACACTTTTAAGTGTATCATTAAAGCACCAATTAAAAAATGATGAATAAGCCAAAGGAAGACCACTAGAATTAAGGAAACAGAGCAGGGATGGGAAGGAGGGGTGGGAAAGTGGAAGTACTACAGATTGAAATGGAGCAAATATTACATGCATGTATAAAAATGTCAAAATGAAGCCCATTATTATTTAAAACTATACTCCACTCACAAAACCTTTTTAAAAACCCAACGTACTGAGTGGTATATAGTAGATGCTCTACTAAAGCCACCCAGGGCCCCCTTCAGTTCTGAGGCATCCATCCCCTATATTGCAGGAGAATTGGTAGTTACAATTTCTCAGCTAAGTGTCTTTCTGGGAGTTGTCTTCAGCCAAGGCAAGCTGCCTCATCATAATTCATGCACCCTCATCATGTGCAAAGGCAGCTTATACCAATGAGTGATAACTGTGGTGGAAGAAAGGCCTGGCACACTTGCCTCAAGGCCCAACAATCCTGAATAACAATTTTAACTTCTTGCAGGATCAATCTTTGTTGTGACTCCATTACAATTCAAGTATACTTCCTTTTAAATCCTACTTCTTTCACTTGACCATTGGTGCTAATCTTGATGGTATGCCCCCAACAAACAAACCCTATACACATCTTAGAATCAGTTTCCTAGGGCCCTCAACTGAGACAAATGTTTATTATGTTATCTTCAGAAAAGGGATATCCTTAATGTCTAACAAGAACTTATTATCCTCATAAGTAATCAGGTAAATTGAAATAAGTTAAATAAACTGATCAGCACTTATGATTGTGGGCTGAAGTCTCAATATGTTGCTTTCCTTCAATAAAAACCCTAGCAGGTTTATTTAGCTGGAAACTCTTTAAGTAATTTGAAAGTTTACATGAATAAAAGCATAGCGACTTTGGATATCTGTGAAGCCAATTATCCTGATCCAAGAATAATTTAGTCCTACTCAATTCCAAGGGGGAGTGATAGAACTCTGTCAGCCTTAAATGGTTCCATCCTCGAATGTGGTTAGGGCCCTGAGGCATGAAGTAAGGAACTCTTTTTCTTGTCACAAATATGGAGACTTGGCCCAAATAATATTTCACTCTTCCCCCAGGTAGTGACTAATAATGGAAAGAAAAATGTATAAATCCCTCAAGTGCCAGTTTCATAAGGAAAAAGTAGGTGTGGCTCTGTTTTCTAGGCTCTTTTCAGTTAGTTTAGCAGAGAGATGGCTCAGTAGGTCTGAGTTAGCTCCACAGAACAGGCTGTGACCAACAGTGGAGTTATCTTTGTTTTAGAGTCACATAAGTGTTTCCTTCTTTTGATCCCCTAAATACACAGGGCATTACGGTAACAGGGGGCCCTCTCTACAGAAAACTGACCACAGTGAACAGCCCAGGTGTGTCTGTACTAAGCTCAGTGTTCTATGAGATAAGGAGAGTTCGGGAATTTTCCGTGGTCCTCTCCATCTTGGCTTATACATTTTGACCTGCATTTTATAACTGTATTTTATGGTAGTTGGGGCCTATATCCATTCCTCTTACATTCCTTAAAACTTCCCTTCGGATAAGTAATTGCCAAAAAGAGGCCTCCCTAAGCCTTGACTAGATTCCTCTGGTTAAAAAAAAAATCCATTGTCTAGTTAATAAGAAAGCTTTAAAAATTGTTTTCCAAGTGCCTTCCCTGTGCCTTTCCCTAAATTGAATGTAGCTTAACTTTCAGGAAGAAAACAGAACTGATAAGGGAAGCTTAAAATAGATGATATCCAGTAGGGTTTGGAGTGAAAAAAGAGAATTTTGAATGTTATTTACATAGGTAATTTTCAGGGTATGACTATTAATAAGAACAAGAATTCCTCTAAATCTTCCCCAGCAGAAGCATGATGTCTGGGAAAGATATAAGTAGGAAATATATGAAGGAACACACCTTGGCTCAGATATCACTTCAGTTCCAGGCATATCATGTTGGAACAGGTTTACTGCAATCAGAACACAGAGACCTTTCAAGTAATGCCAATGTAACCTGCAATTGTACTTGAGCATAAAGCAGAAGCTTTGCTGTTTTCTCCATGAAAAGCGATTAATTTTTTGATTGGTAGGAAGAAAAGTTTAGTTGGCACATAATGTAAGCTCAGGTGAACAATGTGCTGGCTTGGAGTTTCGTGGAGGTCTATACTATTGTAGCAGCATTGCTGAACTATCTGCAGACACCAAGGCAATTATTTGAAAGACCTAGAAAGAAATTTTCTCTGTATTCTGGAGCTCAAGTAAGTGATCAGAATGCTGATGGTGGTTGGAGGCAAGGATATTTCTTCCTCCCTAAGTCTAGCCTTTGGATTTCTTTTAGCTCTACCTCTGTAATATCTCAACAATCTTTTTTTATCATAGGATAATGATATCTGGGAACTTAGAAAGCTAACAGTCAATAAACTGCTTTAAAAAAAGAGATCTGCTTTCAAATTCCTTATTCAGCTTGCTAATCATGTTTTCCCATTCCCTGAATTCTAGAAGTCGTGCCATTTACCTAGTTTCTTCTTTTAAGATCTCAGAGTAAAAAGAGTAGAATCAATGTTTTACACTTGGCAGTGACCATGTGGATGTTCCAGTTACCAAGACTTCTCTCTTGAAGTACAGATGGTTCAGTTAATAAATTTAAATGTTCACTAAAAAGTTGCTACTAATATTTTAAATGGCATTTAAAAAATAGACTTTAAAAACTGATTTATTATTGAGGCATAATTTACATAAAGTAAACTGCATTATATTTAAGAATAAGTTTTATTTATGTATATATCCACAAAATTATCCCTATAGTCAATATAATGAACACATTCATGATTGAATGAGTGTTTTCATGTACTTTTGTAAATGCTCCTTTCTTTTATTCCTCCTGTCCCCAGATAACTACTGACTTGTTTCCATAAAGATTATTTACATTTTCTAGAATTTTATATACATGAAATCATACCATGTACATCATACAATTTTTTGTCCAACTCCTTTAATTTAGTGATCCTGTTGAGATCCATGTGTGTTGTATATAAAAATAGTACAGTTCTTTTTATTGCTATACATATTATATTGTATGGATAACCACAGCTTTTTCATCCATCTGCCTGTTAAGGAAGTTTTGAGTTATTTCCAATTATTGTTTTTTTTGTAAATAAGGCCACAATGAATGTAAATGTGCAAGCCTTCTTGTACTTTTATCACCCTTACAGTTTGTTTGCAAAGATAAATATCTTTCATAGATTCAAGATTTGAGTGAAAGATTTTGAATACATGCAGATGGCAATGGAGGGAGATAACAGAAAACCTATCATTTAGAGATTATATCTCTTTAGAAAACTTAACCTGCTTTTCTATGATATGCAAACTTACCTACACCCATGTGAATCCTCTAATGGGGAAGTATTGCTGATATTTGTTGTATTTGTCAGGTATGTAAAGTAATAATATACAAAGCACCATTTTAAAAAATATGTTTTATTTTGGCTGTATAAGTGCCAAATAGCCTATCATTTTTATTCATTAGTAGAGAGATTTTGTTAGTGTCCAGGATCATAGAAATTTCTTTCTTCAAATCTTGACTCATTTTTCTAGCACACATGGTTATGATTTAAATAAAGCCCTACATTTCCCTTTAAGATGTGTATTGTTTGAAACACTTTGGTGGTTGTGTGTGTTAATGGGTTTATTTGACTTACAGACCCTGTGAACCAACTCACGTGTTTCTGACTTTAACACAGTTACTAGACAAAATATAGGATGCCCAGTTAAATTTGGATTTCAAATAAACAATGAATAATTTATGAGATCCATTTTTTTTCAAAATGTTATGGATTATTCTTTTAGTGTTAATGTCTAAGAACTTTTTACCTTATAAGGTTATGATGATTTTCTTGTTTTCATCCTGAAATTTTATAGATATCTATAAAATATCTATATAATCTATGATTCACTTTGAGATGTTTTTTGTTATAAGTTGCAAAACTTATATTATTATTTTTTGCATATGAATGCTTAAATTTTTCCAGTATCAGATTTTCAAAAGATAGTCCTCTTCCCATTGAATTCCTGCTGCACTAAACAAAAATAAGTTATCTTGGTCCATGTGGATCCATTTCTCTGTTCTTATTCTGTTCCATTTAGGTATTTATCTATTCTTCTGCCAATTCCATATTATCTTGATTAATGTAAGTCTTGAAATTGGGTTTTAGATTTCCTCCAACTTCATTCTGCTTTTTCAGAATTTTTATGGCCTTTCTAGTCTTGTATTCACATACAGATTTTTAAATAAACTTGATATTGACCAAAAACTGTTCTGTGATCTTCGACCATCCTGTGCTGCTGTAACAAATTAAACAGTCTAGGTAATTTGTTTATAAATTACCAAGACTGTTTGTTTGGGTAATTTATAAGCAAAATTTGTTACTGGAAGCTGTAAAGTCCAAGATCAATGTCTGTCAAGAGCTTGTGTGGTGTCATCCCATGGCAGAAGGCAGAGAGAGAGGCCAAAACAGGCCAATTTTGTCCTTTTATAAGAAATTCACTCCCATGATAATAAACCCACTCCAATAATAATGGCCTGAATTCATGACAGTAGAGCCCTCAAGGTCTAATCACATTTTTAAGGTCCCTCTTAACATTGTCACAATAGAAATTAAATTTCAAGAATTCGAGAGACCACATTCACATCATAGCAACTGGGAACATGGTTTAGCTCTCCAACTTAGGCTTTATTTTCTTTTCTAACAGTTTTGTAGTTTTCAGCATATAGAACTTGCATATATTTTGTTAAATTTTTATCTCATTGCTTCATTTTTGATACCATTATAAATAGCATTTAAAAAATTTCAAACTCCAGATGGTCATGGCTTATATAGAGAACCACAATTGGCTTTTGAATATTGACCTATAAATTTCAACCTTGGTAGCTAACTAATTAATTCTAAGAGATTTATTTTTTATTTTTATGTATGTACACCAGCGCCGCAGTCTGGCTGGGCACAAATCACGAGCCACTCAAGCAGGAACAAACTTTATTTCTGAACTCCACCAGCACACTCCACACATGCTCCCCAGGAACTCTCCCGCATGCCACACGGCTCCTCCAGGAACCACCAACCGGAAATCCCTCCTCCAGCACTTCCCCAACCAATGTGAACTCTCCAGGAATCCCCGGAGAACTCCAAAGTAGCAGGCCGAGGCGGACAGTAAAGGTCTAATATACAATTGAATCAATCCAGCATCATCTTAATGGCTCGCCTCTCAACCAATAATATTGGCAAAATGGCCAGGGGCCATTCCGACTCAGCTGTGGCTCTCAGCACACTGGGATGTTCTACATTGACAACCATGTCATATGTGGAGAGAGATGGCTCTCTTTCTCCCTTTCTGGTCTGTGTCATTTTGCACTGGCTAGTACTTTCAAGAAAATGTTGCTTTGGCGAAATGGGATAGGATGTTCTCTCTTCATCCATCAAGGGAACAAGTTTTCAATTACTCATGTTTAAAAATATGTTAGGAGTGTGTGTGTGAGTGTGTGTGTGTGTGTGTGTGTGTGTGTGTTTGCCTATTGCCTCTATGAGGTTAAAGAAATTTTCCTGTGTTTCTAGTTTGCTGAGATTTGATCATAAATAGATACTAAATTTGTTGAATGCCTTTACTGTTCGTATTGAGCTGATTATCTGTTATTATGTTATCATGAATTATATTTAATTTGATTTTCAAACAGCCTGAATTCACTTTTTCACAATATAGTATTATTTTGATATATTTCTAGAGTTATTTTGGCGATGTTTAGTTTTTACATCTATCTTCATTTGGGATATCACTCTGTTGCCTTATTTTTCTTTTAAATTATCATTGTGTGTTAATATCAGGGTAATTTAGATCTTTTATAAAGTGGTCTGTGAAATCTTCCCTATATTTCATTTATCCTGCAAATATTCTGTAGAGTTAGTTTTATTTAATCTACAATTTTTTTTTCAGTCCATGTGTATAACTACTCTGGGCCTGGAGACTTTTTTTTCTCACATTATCAGCTACAAATTTCCTCAATACATGTAGGGCTGCTCAGGATGTCTGTTTCTTCTTGATGGAGATTTGGTAGTTTATTCATGAAAACAATTGGTTCAATTCATAAGTTGCCTATCTTATATTCATAGAGTTGTTTATCATTTCCCATTATTTTCTACTTAGTTTCTGTGGAATTAGTGATGATATCCTCTCTTTCATTTCTGAAATAGTTGATTTGTATCATATAATTTGCTTAGCATGGCTTGAGGCTAATCAATTTTAACTGCTCTTTAAGAGAGAATTTCATTTCATTTTTTCTATTGCTTTCCTATTGTCAACTTTATTAATTCTTCTTAATTTTTTATAATTATTTTGTTCTGTCTTTAGGACATATGCTGTGTAATTCCAAATATTGGGGGATTATCCAGATATCTTTCTACTGCTGATTTCTAGCTGAGCACCATATGGTTTCAGACCATACTTTTAATAATTTCAAATATTTGAAATGATTTAAGGATTGTTTTGTTTTATAGTTTAGAATTAATCCACCTTGGTTTACATTTTATATATGCTTGTGAAGAATGTGGAATACATTATACGGGTTGGAGTGTATTCCACATCTTTCAATTTGGTTAATTTAATTGATATACATCACCTGCTTCCGTATTGATATTCTGCCTATTTGTTCTATCAGTTACCAAAATAGAGTGTTAAAGTCATCAGTACTGATTGTCAATATAACTAGTTCCCCTTTTGGATCTATCATTACTTACTTTACATATTGTTGAAGCTCTCTGTCTTGCACATATGCATTTATGATTGTTCTTGGACTACTAGCCCCATTATCATTATGTGATGTGCCTGTCTCTAATCATCTTTCCTGATCCCAAAACGATTTCATCTGGAACTAATATAAGGACTCCAGTTTTCTTTTTCTTTAGAGTTTTCATGGCGTATGTTCCTCAGTTTTTTTATTTTAATCCCTCTTTGCCTTTATATTTAATTAGTTTTCTGGTAGCTAGCATCAAATTGGTCTTGCTTTATTCAATTTGATAACCTGTACTTTTAACTTGTCTTTTTAGACCATTTCAATTTTAAATGTTTGTTGACAGAGTTGGATTGAAACCCACCCTGATCCCTGTTTATATTTGTGCATTTTTTATTTGTTTCTTTAGTTTGCATTTCACCCTTTATGGGATTTAATTGAGAAATTTTAATATTTCACTTTATTTTCTTTACTGATTTAGTTTTTACCTTTTAAAACAGGAGGATTGAGATTTCAAAGCCAGCCTTAGCAAAGCAAGGTGCTGTGCAACTCAGCGAGATCCTGTCTCTAAATATAAAAAAATAAAAATTGAGCTGGGGATGTGGCTCAGTGGTTGAGTGCCCCTAAATTCAATCTCCTGAGCCCCTCCCCCCAAAAAAGTATTTCAGTGGTTTTTGTCCTACAGTTTAGAATACACATTTTGAATTATCTGAATCCATCTTCACATAGTACTTTAATATTTTGTATCTAGTTATGAAACTGGTAATAATATATTCCTAATTTTTCTCTATCCCTTGTGCCTTTAATCCTCAATTAGATTGCTTTCACATAAGCTATATCCATATTTTTACTATCTTTGCATTAGCCAATTAGTTATATTTTGGAGCAGTTAAAACAAGAAGCAATCCAGATTTTATCTTAATTTATTCTGCTAAAGATGCTCTTCATTTTCTTTTTCTTTTTCCTTTTTTTTTTTTTTTTGGTGTAGATGTACTTTCCTCATCTCTATAGGTTATTCTGTTCAAACATTAAATATTTCTTACATATTAATAAACTGGTAAGGAAAAGAAAACCTCTCTTCTTTTTAAATTTGAGAATGTGTCCTTCTTTCATTTAACTAGTTTCCTTCTTGGGGAAACATCTGTCTTTTGCACAGATTCCCACCATGTGATGCTTTCGACCATAAGTTTCTCCATGGAGCTGAAAAGATGCTGGTGCCATGTTCTTGGACCTACAGACCTGTTAGATAAACAGTTCTACTTTTTTTTTTTTTACAAATAGCCCAACATCAGGCATTTTGTTATAACAAATTAAATGTTTTAAAACATCATTCAAAACTAGAAGGTTTTATCCCTGTTCCTCTCCACCAGTTTCAGTGGTTTTACACAAGTGCCCAGAGGCTACATTTTTGTTGATCTTCCCTGCCATAGTAAGCTTTCCATTTTGTAGGGAAGATGAATATATAGTGTGGATTTTAAATGGTGGTTCCTGTTGTTTTCCTTCAATCAGTAACAGGAGAAAGTTGTTCAGAATTTTCGTAGCTGAGTTCCTGAAGTAAGGAACTGCAAAAGAACACTTATATTTGCTCTCCCCAAAGTTTCTAATACTCATACATTAGCATATATTCAAACTCTAGCAATTTGTTTAAAGGTTCTAGGTAAATCTTATTGTGGGCCTTTTCTTCAACACTTTTGTCTTTCCTCAAGGAATTGCATGTTTTTGAACCATATTTGTTTAATGCTTTGGGCTTTTTGCTTCTTATAAATTATTTTTGTGATAAGGTTCACCCTAAAGTATAAGCTTAAGGTTTCCTTGGGTCTTTTATGAGTCTGTGCCTTTCTTTAGGCATGTGCCTACACTGTATAATTCTTCCCAATTGCTTTTGAATGTCCCAGTCTTGACTGTCTGGTACCAACACCCCCCACCCCCCCCACAAAAAGAGAAAAATGAAGAGAAAAGAGGCTTTTAAATACCCTGGATGTCACCTTGGTTGGAAAAAGAGGGGCCTTGCAACCAGATGGAAAATCATGATGACCAACTACTTCATTGTCTGCACTTCTGTGATCAGAGGCAGTAATCAGATTATAGCACAGACACCCCAGTGCTTGGAAGATAAAGTTTTTTTTTTGCCCACTTGACTCCCACAAGTTATGTTCAGACTGCTTTAGAAACACATGAACAACTGACTACCAAGGGACTGAGGATAGGGGCAGATAGCTGGACTGTGATAAAAGTTGAATTTTACTGAAATCAATCATAATTTACCACCCAAGCCTTTTCCTGGAAGTTGTGAGACAAATAGGCTTCAGAGTTTCCAAATAGTTATACAAGATAGATGCTGCCCATACAATTATTGGGGTGGGGAGTCAGTTTGCTGTTGCTTCCTATTCCACCATGTCCCAGAATCTTCCAAAAGAATATACTTTTGAAAGTCTAGTGAAGTAGCATTGGGTTTACCAAACAATAAAATATTGGTTTAAGTTGAAGAGAATGTAATTAGAGATGGACATTTAGATCAGCTTAGGTCTGCTGGGAAGAATTTTGTAGTATCTAGCAACAGGGTTGTTACTGATTTATGACTTATTTTGGTTTTCTTTCTTCTTGCACAGAGAAACTGATGGTGACTGTTCCCAAGGGGCACTTGGTGGCTAGAATAGGAGGACAGGCTGCTCTCAGCTGCCAGTTGTCCCCACAACAAGCGCAGAGCACATGGAGGTGCGCTGGTTCAGGGGTGACAATTTCAGGCTTGTTCATTTATACAGAGGCAGTCATGAAGTAAATGGAGAAGTTGCCCCTGAATATGTAAATCACACAGAGTTTGTGAAAGAGGCCATGGGGGAGGGTAAAGTGACCCTCAAAATTCATAGTGTCAGCATTTCTGATAATGGACGATACAGGTGTTCATTTAAAGGCACTGACTTCAGTGATGCAGCTGGCATGAACCTACATGTGGCAGGTCAGTGTGCTTGTGGAACATTGTTTAACAAAGCTGTTTTGACATAATAAGTTGAAATATGAGGAAAATTATCTCAATGCTTCTTATTTTTTCATATTCTAAAAAAAATTTAGGTATTATAAGTACTCATAGCTACTGCAAAAATACACTCTTCAGTAAATAGTCATTACAGAGTTCAGCCATGTGACCAGCATGCTAGCTTCATAATAGAGGTTTGAAAGCATAAAAATCAACTAGTGAGTTTAAAATTAAAGAGACATGACTCTAGTTACCTTATTTGCCAAGCTCAGTGACAGCTCCTCCTAGCTCCTGCCTCCAGCCACCTAATGAGGTAGTGAGGTTAACAAGAGAGGCCAGCGAGAGAGAGAACATGCCAGGGAGTGAGCTTTTATTGGGGAACAAAAATTCAGTGGAAAATTTCATCCAATGAAGGTCGAGGGGGGCAGCATTCCAAGGTCAGGATCAGTGATTGGTCTTCAGGTCAGTGGTCAGGCACACCACCACATAGACAAGCCCTCGCACCTGAGACAGGGTGGGGAAGGCTCTGACAAAGCTTGCCTGAGCGTCTCTCACCCAACCAGGGAGATAACTCAAATCACTTGCGAGAAAGGCTTCCCATACAGAGTTACCAATTGGTCTAACTTATAAATTAAATATGGATTTAATTCATGAATTTCAAATTTCAGATCGCATGATTAAGATTTTTTTTCCTTTCCACTTGCCAATCCAACCCCAATACAATCACTGTCTTGATGGTTCTTTCTCATTTCCATCAGAACTTGGCTTGGAGACACAGATTCATGTCCAGGTTCCTGTTAGTGATGGACTCGTGGTGGAGTGTAACTCAGGAGGGTGGTTTCCACAGCCCCAAATGGAGTGGAGAAACAGCAGGGGAGAGGTCGTTCCATATTCATCAAAATCATACTCCCAGGATGGAGCCAGATTGTTCCACATGAAGATGACTCTTCTCCTCAGAAACCTGTCAGAGAGCATTATGTGCTGTTTCCAACCCTGTAATAGGGGAAGAGAAATTAACAAGTATCATCCTAGCAAGTGAGTGCTCCATCTTTAAGGTTTGGTTGTCAGCGAAACATAAAGAGAATAGTTAATGTTAAGTATTAACTATTATCCAATAATGGGATAGTTAATGTTAAGTAGCTTACTACATTCCCAAACACCCTTTGAATGTGACCCTTTATCATTGTTTTGGGTTTTGATGATACAGATATTGTCAGATGCTAAGAAGAAGGATTTAGAAAAAAAATATTACAAGAACAATGACAATTCACAATTGAAACATATACTGCAGCTTTAAAGTCTTTTAATGTTTATTATTTCATTAGACCTTCACAATATTGATGTGTAAGTTTAACAGAATTCTAGCTCAGTAACTTAAAGGATGTCATTGATCTTTCTGATCTACAGTGTTTTTACATCTTAGAAATGAATATAATCATACTTCAAGGTTTTTGTGAATCTTAAATAATTAGCAGCAGCAAAAACCTTTGCCTACTGTCATGCAATATTCAGCATGAGTACTACTATTTAAAAATTCCTGAAAATTCAACAAAGGGGAATTATTTTGGTTATTGATAATTAGATGTTGACGGACATCAGTAGAACCAGGAGTAAGTAAAATGTGGATCTAAAACACAGGTTTCCTGGTTATTTGTTCATTGCTCACTCCTTGGAGTCATTGTAGAAGGATGTGTCCTGTGTGCAACAAAGGCACCCTTAGGTGAGATTTCTCTGTGGAGAAATCAGGGTTGATTATAGGAGCACAGTGGTAAGTGAGGCAAATGAGCTTTTAGATGTCACTTCATATGTCACTTCTGTCCTCTCTTTCAGGTGCCCTCTTTAATAAGGACTACCTTAGAGTGAATGTTTTATTTTCAGTTCCATGTATAATATTACTTTTGAAGTCAATGTACATGTGCCTTTCCTATTACTCCCAAAAAGGTAACTGATGCAATAAGGGGGGGAATTGTTAAGGGCTTTAACTTGATGGCTAAGTCATATGTAGGCAAAGGTGAATGATGTTTGTCTTCCAATGCCATATGTCACATGGGAAGATTCATGGTTTATTTCCCAATTTAGAAATGTTGAACTTGACACCTCTGAACTATGGTCTTCCCAAGACAAGGATGTTTTGGGAGATGATGACGTTAGTATAGATGTCTCCTGAAATTTTCAGACCCATGGTTACTTCTGTACATTGAAAATTGAAGGAGTCCTTCCTTATTTTAAGAAACAGTCCATAGTCTTTCCAAAAGAAGAAGTAAGAGGTCTATTATTCTAAGCATTCACAATATTTAGGAGAGTTGTTTTACTAGAGTGGGAAATTAGGAGGACAAAATCAACATAAAAAAGCAAACAACAAAAAAGCATGAAAGGAATCATGTATGTGCAGTTTGAATGTGTCCGGCTGTCTCTCCATCCCATGTGTTGTGGGCCTCTCAGTTCTGCACATCCACAGCACAGTCTTCCCTACACAGTGATATTAGGAGGCTTAAATTCATCAGGTAACTGCTAAAATGTGGAAAAAGGAGCTGTGCCTGAGTGTCAACAGGACAGATATTAGCAGATCATTTCATGGACTGAAAACAAACCACAGAAAGAAACAAAATAATGTTGCTTCTTTCCCCCACAGAAGTCACATGAAAGTCTTGTGATTCCAGAATTTTCAGAGTAGAAATGAAGTGATGTGAAATGTCAAAGATGCCATTGTTTTCTAATGAAAGTACATCGTTTTTGGTAAAGAACTCATTATTTTGTAAAAGAATATTAGAAAATACTCTAATTCCACCAACCTATGAACCACATACTCTCACATCTGTCAGTCACAGTGGGAGCTGTGAGGGCACAGTGTGGCTCTGACCCTGCACCCTAGAGGAGAGCCCCTGATGATCCACTCACACCAGATACAATGCCCCATCCTTGTGCGAGAGGCTTTGTCCTCCAGGAAGAACCCCAAGCTTTTATTCGTACTTAAGAGCTAAGTGCAAAGGTCACCCCATGAACACTTTGCACGGGAGTCACCATCTCTGGAACAAAGTCTATCATGGATGGATTTGTTCAACAGTGACTTCCATCTTTAAGTTAAGGAGTTTAAGGCCATCTGGGTTTGCGTTTTCCATGCCAAGGTGAAATCCAGCCACAGGACTTCTTACCCACCCAGAGATGCTTTATAAGCATTGGTGAGAGGCGCTGTTTCCTTTTGACACTCAAAAATTGATGTTTTAAATAAGGAAAGCTTCCCAGCCACTAGGTCTGGACCCCTCTTTTCCCTCACAGCTAGTATTGGTGCATCCACACTCAGGGCCTGAGGATGTCTCACCGTCTTCCCTCTTGATCTAGCTCTAGCTGCTCCTCCTGGAACCCTTTCAAACAGGGATCACACATCTCTCAGTGGGATGTGCCATATTTTAGGTGCCACCACTGGTTCTTGGTGTTCTCTGATCAGCTGTCTATACAATTGTATTGCCTTTCCCCACTCATGGCTGTGGAGAAGCTGTGAGCTATTCCAAGAGTCTCAGAAGCAAGTGCCTTGTGCTGAAGCACTGGAAGCCTCTGGGTCACTTTCTGATTTGCAAAGGAAAGTTTCTTTGACCTTCAGAACTAAGTCTCACACTGAGGCTGACTTCCCTATTACAAAACAACAAAATGGAGTAGAAAGAAAACAAGGGGAAGAGAAGTGATTTCTGTGTAGAGATTTGAAAGGTTTAAAAAAGGTCAGAATCCTGAAATTTAATCAAATTAAAAAGTAAAGGAAATAGTCCAATCAAAATGAAATGGATTCAACTTCTACATTAAACTCTTCAGTGATGAATGAATCTTGTGTGTCTTGCTCTAAGATTTTTTTTCTTTTTCTTTTTATACTGGGGATTTAACTCAGGGGCACTCAACCACCAAGACACATCCCCAGCCCTAGTTTGTATTTTATTTGGAGACAGGGTCTCACTGAGTTGCTTAGTGCCTCACTTTTGCTGAGGCTGACTTTGAACTTGCAATCCTCCTGCCTCAGCCTTCCAAGCCCCTGGGATTACAGGTGTGTGCCACTGCCCGTGGCTGTTGTTGTACATCTTAATATTTGGGGAGGTCATTGAGTCATGAGACAGTCTAGTTCATAGTGATTGTGCAAAATTTATTCCCTTTGAATATCAAAATCACTTCCACGACAATATGTCTAATTATAATTCTGAAACCAGCCTTCTTGGTTTTTCCCATGAAAGTCTTTTAGAGACTTGAGTTCTCTGAAACTACTTGTGAACTCTTCAGATAATTAAACTTTACAAAACTATTTTGGAGGCATTCTTTTCTGGAAGGTGATATAAATCAAAGATTAAATGTTTCAGAGATAAATAATTCAGAGGCAATGAGTACTTAGGGCATTTAAGCTAAGAGGTATGAAGTGTGTTTCTTTTATCATTTAAGAAGCCAGACCTTTCCTGCTCCCTGAGTCTGTGGATCCCAGGCAATTCTTTCTTTTTAGTCAGCTCAGTTTTGGCACAGCTACCCTGTCTAAGCCTGAATCTTCAGAATCTCTAGGAATCTGATGAGGATTCCTAGGTCTGCTTTCTAATTTCCCCAGCCAAGTTAATTTTCAGCTGAAGTCGGTGGTACAAATTAGGAAAGAAGATGCCTCCTATCTCTGTGAGATCTGCACACCTAGTCTTACTAGGACTTGCCGGCATCCACAAACTAAACTCACAGACTAATTAAGCCCTACGTTGAGTTGGCATGGGACAATAACTCCTGCTTTTTCAGACAGTTGTCCTCAGGGTGGAGATACCCCAGATTCCCACATTCCTCTTTTTTAATCTAACTCTTTTTTGAAAAAAAATTGTTTAACTAGTTATACATGATATTAAAATGTATTTATNACTGGGGATTTAACTCAGGGGCACTCAACCACCAAGCCACATCCGCAGCCCTAGTTTGTATTTTATTTAGAGACAGGGTCTCACTGAGTTGCTTAGTGCCTCACTTTTACTGAGGCTGGCTTTGAACTCACAATCCTCCTGCCTCAGGAGGATTGCCTCCTCCTGCCTGAGGAGCTGAGAGACAAGGGCCCAGAATGCCTTCACCATTCTATTTTTTTTCTTCCCAATTTGGATGCATTTTATTTCTTTTAATGCCTTATTGCATTTACGAGGACTAATATAAATAAAAGTCATGAAATTACTATTGAATTACTATCTTTGAGTAAAATGCCAAATAGAAGTGTCAAGAATGGCCTAATTTCAGTTCTTAAACAAAAAGATTTCAATTTCTGACCATTGAGTACGTTGTTACTTGTGGGTTTTTTCTATGTGTGGTATTATCTTCATTTCCTTTTGAGTTACTTAGTATATGGAAATGTAACTGATTTTTGTATTGTTATTTTTATGTTGAGAATTTTCTGAATTTATGTGTGTGTGTGTGTGTGTGTGTGTGTGTGTGTTGGAAGGGGTGTGTGAGTGTGTGTAGTCTACATATTGTTGGATCATGCCATCTGCAAACAGAAAGAGTTTTACTTCTTTCAGCACATTTATTTTAAAATGAGTCCCTTCTATGCCTAATTTATTGACAGGTTTAGTTGTGAAAGGATGCTGAATTTTGTCAAATCCTTTTTGTGCACATAATAGGATGTTGTGGTGATGATTAATAATTTTATTAATGCTCTATATCATACTTATTGATTTATGTATGTTGACCCATTCTTGATACCCAGGTTAAATCCTACTTGGTCAAAGTGTTTTAGTGTACTGTTGAATTTACTTTGCCAATTTTTTATTGAGGACTTTTTCAAATGTGTTCATCAGTAACATTGGTCTGTACCATTTTTTTGTGTGTGTGGTATTTTTTTCTGCCTCTAATATATGGTGATGCTGGCTTCAATAAAAAACTTTGGTAGTGCTCCCTTTTCTTCCATCTTTTGTGAGAATTTAAGAAGAATGGGTTGCACTCCATCTATTTATGATATGTCAAAATACACCCTACTGTCATGTGTATCTAAAAACAATACATAAAAAGAGAAGGATTAGTATTAATTCTTTAACTATGTGGCATAATTCACTTGTGAACCAATTGGTCTTGAAATTCTCTTTTGGGGACTGTTTTATAACCATACGATTTATTTTTATTTTTTTTTTTAGACATACATGACAGCAGAATGTATTTTGACATATAATATATACATGGAATGTACATACATCAATCATATGTCTATTCTATTCTGCTGCCCTTCCTATCCTCCCTACTCCTCCCCTCCTCTCCCATCCTTTCTCTCTATCCAATCTAATGTGACACACTTTTTTCTTTATCTCATCACAACATCATATATGTATTCTGTACAACAATGAGGTTCTCCTTCCATCTTCCGTGCAACTCCCCTTCTCCCTCTTTTTCCCTCCCACCTCTCTTCCCTATTTAGTGGTAGTCTTCTTCTCATGCTCTTCCTCCCTATCCCATTTTGAGTCACCCCCCCCCGTTATATCAGAGAAGATATTCGGCATTGTTTTTTAGGGATTGGCTAACTTCACTTAGCATAATCTGCTCTAATGCCATCCATTTGTCTGCAAATGCCATGATCTTGTTATTTTTTAATGCTGTGTAATATTCCATTGTGTATAAATGCCACATTTTTAAAATCCATTCATCTATTGAAGGGCATCTAGGTTGGTTCCACATTCTAGCTATTGTGAATTGTGCTTCTATAAACATTGATGTGGCTGTGTCCCTGTAGTATGCTCTTTTTAGGTCATTTGGGTATAGTCCGAGAAGGGGAATAGCTGGGTCAAAAGGTGGTTCCATTCCCAGCTTTCCAAGGAATCTCCATAGTGCTTTCCAAATTGGCTGCACCAATTTGCAGTCCCACCATCAATGTATGAGTGTACCTTTTTCCCCACATCCTCGCCAGCACTTATTGTTGTTTGACTTCATAATGGCTGCCATTCTTATTGGAGTGAGATGGTATCTTAGAGTAGTTTTAATTTGCATTTCTCTGATTGCTAGAGATGGTGAGCATTTTTTCATGTATTTGTTGATTGATTGTATATCCTCTTCTGAGAAGTTTCTGTTCAAGTCCTTGGCCCATTTGTTGATTGAGTTATTTGCTTTTTTGTTGTTTAACTTTTCGAGTTCTTTGTATACTCTAGAGATTAGAGCTCTATCTGATGTTTGAGGGGTAAAAATTTGTTCCCAGGATGTAGGCTCCCTATTCACCTCACATATTATTTCTCTTGCTGAGAAAAAACATTTTAGTTTGAATTCGTTCCATTTGTTGATTCTTGGTTTTAACTCTTGTGCTATAGGTGTCTTATTAAGAAATTTGAGGCCTGTCCCCACGTGATGATGATTAGGGCCAACTTTATCTTCTATTAGTCACAGAGTCTCTGGTCTGATTCCTAGCTCCTTGATTCATTTTGAGTTGACTTTTGTGCATAATGAGAGAAAGGGATTCAATTTCATTTTGTTGCGTATGGATTTCCAGTTCTCCCAGCACCATTTGTTGAAGATGCTATCCTTTCTCCATTGCATGGTTTTAGCACCTTTGTCTAATATAAGGTAGTTGTAATTTTGTGGATTTTGTAAATTGACATGATTTTGTCTCTGTGTCCTCTATTCTGTACCATTGGTCTACCAGCCTGTTTTGGTGCCAGTACCATGCTGTTTTTCTTACTATAACTCTATAATATAGTTTAAAATCTAGAATCGTGATACCACCAATTTCACGATTCCTGCTTAGAATTACTTTACCTATTCTGGGTCTCTTATTTTTTCCAGATGAATTTCATGATTGCTTTTTCTATTTCTGCAAGGAATGTCATTGGGATTTTGATGGGAATGGCACTGAATCTGTAAAGTGCTTTTGGTAGTATGGCCATCTTAATAATATTAATTCTACCAATCCATGAGCAAGGTAAATCCTTCCATCTTCTAAGGTCTTCTTCTATTTATTTCTTCAGGGTTCTGTAGTTTTTATTGTATAAATCTTTCACCTCTTTTTTAAAGTTGATTCCCAGGTATTTTATTTTTTTTGAGGATATTGTGAATGGAGTAGTTGTTCTCATTTCCATTTCAGAGAATTTGTCACTGATATACAGGAATGCCTTTGATTTATTGGAATTGATTTTATATCCTGCCACTTTGCTGAATTCATTTATTAGTTCTAGAAGTTTCTTGGTTGAACTTTTTGGGTCTGCTAGGTATAGGATCATGTCATCGGCAAATAGTGCTAATTTAAGTTCTTCTTTTCCTATATTTATGCCTTTAATTTCTTTCGTCTGTCTAATTGCTCTGGCTCGTGTTTCAAGAATTATGTTGAATAGAAGTGGTGAGAGAGGGCATCCCTGTCTTGTTCCATATTTTAAAGGGAATGCCTTCAATTTTTCTCCATTTAGAATGATGCTGGCCTGAGACTTAGCGTATATAGCTTTTACCATATTGAGGTAATTTCCTGTTATGCCTAATTTTTCTAGAGTTTTGAACATAAAGGGATGCTGTATTTTGTCAAATGCTTTTTCAGCATCTATCCAGATGATCACATGGTTCTTATATTTAAGTCTATTGATGTGATGAATTACATTTATTGATTTCCGTATATTGAACCAGCCTTGCATCCCAGGGATGAATCCCACTTGGTCATAATGCACAATCTTTTTAATATGTTTTTGTATCCGATTTGCCAGAATTTTATTGAGGATTTTTGCGTCTATATTCATTAGGGATATTGGTCTGAAGTTTTCTTTCTTTGAAGTGTCTTTATCTGGTTTTGGAATCAGGGTGAAGTTGGCCTCATAGAATGAATTTGGAAGTACTCCCTCTTTTTCTATCTCCTGAAATAGATTGAAGAGTATTGGTATTAGTTCTTCTTTAAAGTTCTTGTAAAACTCTGCTATATATCCATCCAGTCCTGGGCTTTTCTTGGTTGGTAGTCTTTTGATGGCTTCTTCTATTTCCTCAATTGATATTGGTCTGTTTAGGTTGTTTATATTATCCTGACTCAATCTAGGTAGCTCATATGCCTTAAGGAATTTATCGATGCCTTCACTATCCTCTATTTTATTAGAGTATAGGGTTTCAAAATAATTTCTAATTATCTTCTGTATTTCTGAAGTGTCTGTTGTGATGTTGCCTTTTTCATCCCGTAAGCTAGTAATTTGGGTTCTCTCTCTTTGTTAGCGTGGCTAGTGGTCTATCAATCTTATTTAGTTTTTCAAAGAACCAACTTTTAGTTTTGTCAATTTTTTCAATTGTTTCTTTTGTTTTGATTTCATTGATTTCAGCTCTGATTTTAATTATTTCTTACCTTCTACTGTATTTGCTGCTGATTTGTTCTTCTTTTTCTAAGGCTTTGAGGTGTAGTGTGAGGTCATTTATTTGTTGGCTTTTCCTTCTTTTAAGGAATGAACTCCATGAAATGAATTTTCCTCTTAGTACTGCTTTCATAGTGTCCCAGAGATTTCGATATGTTGTGTCTGAGTTTTCATTTACCTCTAAGAATTTTTTAATTTCCTCTTTGATATCTTCTGTAACCCTTTGTTCATTCAGTAGCATATTGTTTATTCACCATGTGATGTAGGAATTTTTTCTTTCTTATTTTATTATTGATTTCCAGACATTTTTGATTACTGATTTAATCTGCTTACTTGTTCATGATCTGTTTGACTAGAGTCAGTCTTGGTAAGTTATGTGTTCCCTCTAATTTATTTATTTCTTCTAGGTTTCCAATTTGTTGTTATATAGTTATAGTATGTGCCCCAAATCCATTCTACTCATCCCAATATTCCCAAAATTTTCATCCACTTACAAACTCAAAGTTGATGATAAAGAGGATAGTAACAAAAGAATATTTAAAATTCATTTTATGTAGCTATTTCAAGGATTAATTGAATTAGTCCATTGTAAGTGGTAAAACAATGATTCTAAAGGACAAATTCTAAGTACAAGTAAAGTAATATTACATGTTATTCCTGTACATTCCTTCCCTCTAGTTCATTCTCACAAATTTCCTAATTTTTGCACCTTTCTCAGTCTATTTCAGATCCTTTCTTTTCCTTGTACAAAAGCTGGATGAAGGACGTAATATTTATGATAGTTGTTTTGGCAGCATATTTCACCATCCTAAATGGATGCCTAATATGGAATCTAAAAAGTAAGTGAACAGGAGGACTCATGACTCTGAGACTTTCTTCTCTTACAAATTTATTTTACATTGCCTTCTAAGGTCCCACTTTATATCTTGTTTTTAGACAAGGTTCACCTATTTCCCAAGAGAATGAAAGGTTAAGTCTCAAAATGTATTTATTGAAGCTATTTGTTAACATTCTTTGTATAAATTGTACTCTGCCCCTCTCTGAGTGAGCTTATTTCTATCCTGTCTATAATAAAAGAGTGACTCAGCTTCTTTTGCCTAGTCCTTCAGCTAATAAGACAGAGAATCATAATTCTGCTTCCCAAGTTTTTAATTCTCCTCCTATCATGTAGACAGAGTTGACATCTCTTATCTCTGGCACCCTCCCCAAAAGAATGCAATTCGATTTTCTCCAAGCATGTTTTGTGACCCTGTTTCCCAGATAGATCAACTTAACCTCCTTTTACTTATTTAATTCACTGAAAAAAATGCTAAATTTAATCCTACTTTGCTGTTCTTTACCTCCTTTACTCCAACCTTCTTGAAGGAAGTTCATTATTCTATACTTTTGTTCAGCCAGAGAATCCCAGGTGATAGGTATTAAGGTGGAAATGACTCCTTTTATTTCCAAAATATTGTTTCTGATATAAATGAGAGTTAACATGTCCATATTTATAAGGTTCCTCCAGCACCTCTTATAATAAAACTGCGATTCATAAGGCCATAAGCAGTTTTCATTGTTTTCTTGATAAATTTTCCCTAAGGTCCAAGTCTTACATCAACATTGACCATATTATGTATATCACTAGATGTTAGAAGAAAAAAAATAAGTATATGGAATAATGAGAGGAAAAGTATCTTGAGCTCACAGTTTTACCTATTTCAAATAACTTCTCATAAATAAAAGCAACAAATAGTTAAGGATTTATAAAATGCACTATGACTGTTAAGTCTGTAAAAATATACAACTCAACCTTTTGAAAAGCCAAAAACTTGTCAATAATGTTATCCATAATTCCTCTAATCCAGGAATAATTTGTAGTAAAGTTCTGGAAAAGCTTGAAAAATTAATTACTAAATGTAGTAAAATTGCCATAGCAGTATACAGTGCTGAAAGGGGGAAGAAGAAAAAAATGTGCAAAAGAAAAGATAAAATAAAAAAGAAAGAGAAAAGATAAGATAGAAAAGAATAATACACACCAAGGTAAAAAGAAAAAAAAAAAGATTGATGTGAGAGAAGGGGATATTTGAAGACTTGAGACAGTAACAGGCAATAAGTGGAAAAAGAGAGGTTAAGAGGAGCAATTGAAAACCTGAGTTAGGAAAACAAAGAATTATTCCAATTAATACTTTAAGGCATTAGAAAAATACAATTCAAGTTGATGTGGGAGCTATTTATAGTAAATCATGAAAACCTAACAAAAATTCTTGTTGACTCTTGGTTTGGATTTCATCAGGATTTGGGACCTTTAGAAGATATTTGTCATTCTTTGGCTTCATATCTCCCCAGAGATTCTGGGCTACAGAAACCACTCCCCTATCGAACATCTCATCAGATGGTTTTCATTTGTCAGCCCAGGGATATGAGCTTGGATGCTTGGAGAGTGTCGTGCTATGTCGGTTCCCTGTTTCTATTGTATACAGGAGCTCAGAATGTAGGGCTCTGGACTATTGTTATGACCAACATGGATCATTTCACACTGTCAGTCCTCTTCAACGTGGCATAAAGGCCGAGACTATCTTCAAGCACAGGACCTGTGGTCATGGGTTCTCTGTGTGCTGTCTGTGTTGCAGAAGCATCCCTCTTGACTAACATTGGTGTCTGTCCTAACATCCACTGCCCAAGGTTGTGAACCATAGGTGCTTCTTTCTTCCAGTGCCTGGGACAGAACAGCTGTCCTGCCTGTTTCCAAGTTTCAACCAGTTTTAGCCGTGAGTCACAGATGCTTTCTCCCTGCACTGCCAAGGACAAAGACTTCCTTCAAGCCTGGTTCTGAGCTCTCATTTCCCACAACAGTGAATCTCAGGTGATCACTCCGTTTCTGTCTGGGATCCCATGATAAAGAGTGATGCATTAGGCTAGTACTTCCAAGGGCAGGTCCAGCACACTCCTCTTATTCTTGGTGAGGGTGGGGTTGGGGGTGATGTTTCAGCAGCTTTCAACTAGCAACATTCCCTCTACAAAATCCTTCTAGATAGATTACTGAGCTATTTCACTGTAGGGGTACTCCCTCTGGTTATATTTGTGGCTATCTGAAGGTGAAGAGATTCCTTTAATTTATTCTAGGCTGTCTGGCGACTTGTGGGCTCCACAAACAGCTACCATGCCGAGAATGACTTTGTGTTCCATTTTGTGTTAAACTATTTGGTCTCCTTCAGTGACTCAGCTCTTTCTGTTGTCTTTTCATTCGACCTGCTTTCTTTCCAGGTGTTATTAAGGGAATGAGTGTACATGCTTTTCCTCTCCTTCTTTCTTTCTCTGTTGCCCATCTCCCCATTTCCTAACCTAGTCTGGGTTCAAGTTAAGGAGCTCTGTTCTTATTTTCTACTTTGATAACCAAACTTCAAGTCTCTGTAGGTCTCAGACTGTCCAATGTTGAGTCTTAGAGCATTTATTCTGTAACCAAGATCTTTGGTATGCTGTTCCTCCTTTTGGTGCTGTGGAAGAGTCAGGATTTCTGCCTTGTTCCACTCCACTTCAATCTTCTCTTAATTTTATCAAAATTTTTAACACCAGTCTATAAGACCTCCCTGGAGCCCATTTATCAGAGAGGGTCTCCACTGTGCTTGTCTTTCCTTTAGCAGGTAGCAACCTGCTATTGATTTTTACCTGATGCTTGCTACCATGATGAAGGTTTTCTGTGTTCCTATTTAGCTCCAGGCTTGTGTGTTTATCTCAGATGTGAGTACTTCTCAATCATATTAGTTTTCTCCATTGGGAGTTGGTTCTAATGGTCAAGGCCCAGTACAGTTTCCTAATCCTCCATCAGGGTTAGAGAAACTGGGGGATTTTTTTTTAATTAACAATGGGTCCTCATTTGTGTCCTGGGAATGATAGTTTCCTGCTCTCTGCCTGCATCTTAGTACTTAGAGTAGAGGATAGAGGAGATGGGATGGGAAAGGGGAAGTTTCGGTGACTGAATTGGAACAAACTATATTCTATGCTTGTATAATTATGTCAAAATGAACCTCAACATTATGTATACACATAATGAATTAATAAAGAAAAGTGGAGGGAGATTCAAGATGGCAAGCTGGAAGAAGGCTGCAGCTCTGTAGCTTGGGATTCAAGCAGCAGGAGTACTGCTCCTCTGCAAGGTGGATGGAAGAGAGATTTCACTAAAATTCAATATTGGACAGTCAGAGTGTCTTGGAGACTCAGAAATTTGTGTACATTAAACAAACACAAAACTGTAACAAAACTAGTTGCAGCAGCAGTGGTAGCAGCTCCTAAACACAATTGTTAATTTTCCTTAGTATGCTTATCTGACATTGTCACTAAAGGCACTATTAAGGGAATTTGTTTTTTAAATTTAGAAAATAAGACGGAGTTCAAGTGAGCATGCTTTAATTTTGAGGAATAAAATTCTGAAAGAATTTTAAGCCATAAGTAATTCAATTAAAAAGAAAAAATAATGATTTTTTGCTCACATCATGAAGAAATAAGGATTCATTTGTTAATTTTATGCAGTGTTTACAGTCAAACATCTCAGGGCAAATGTTCAATTAAATTCATAATGTCTCCATTGGCCTTTCATCCCAAGAGAAATGTACTTTCAAAGCTTTCTTTGTTTATTAACTATGACTTAGACTTTTATACCCTATCATATTTGAAATGAGTTTTTAAGGATATCATACAACGTTTCTTAAAGATTTATGTAAGATAAACATTTTGAAATAAGATGTTTTTCATATGAGAACTGTATCAGTAGAGAAGATAAAAACTATTAGATTTTCTTTCTCACTTCAAATTGTCAGTCAGAAAGAGAAATAAATTACAATTTTCCCCTAAAATTCTCAAAATTCTTTTGCATTAAATGTGATACAAGAAGAAAAATTTAGATAAAAGCAAGACATAATTCTAAGAAACCTTCAACATAGGGAATCTCAAAATAAAGAAGCATTATACCATGTGTACATATATCAAAACATCACAGTACCCCATGCATATGTACAAATTTATGTTCTACAAATGAGTTAAAAAATAAATTTCATTTAAATTTAAAAATTCAGCGAGAATTCTTTAAAATATTGTGGACACCTGAATTTTAGTATATGATCTTCTGTTAATTCATACCTATAATCTTTGGTAACAGATCAATGGATATTTCTTAATGTCAACAAAATTTCCTTTTGTCCAATTTTCTGCAAGTGCCTATGGTTTTCACAATATTCAGAGTCTAGTTGCAACTCTCCTGTAATTTCAAGAAGAAGAAGGAGGAGAAGGAGGAGCAGAAAAAGGAGGAAGTGGAGGAAGAAGCAGAAATGTTTTGTTGTTTTGTAAGGATGGAGTCTTCTAGGCTGACAAATTAAGCTAATTCATGTAACAATTATGTCAAGCATTTAAAATTCACCCTCAAAAATATTGAAATGTATAGTAAATAATTACTAGATATATACACCAAGCTCCTGTAATAAACTAAAAATAATAAAACTAACTAAGGCTTTGTACCCTTTCACTGTCATCTCTCCTTTTCCTTTGCCCTACAACTCTGGTAACCTCCAAGGAAATTCTATGCTGCTTCTACGAGTTCAATTTCTAAAATTTTACCTTTGGATAAGAGCATGCAGTATTTGTCTATAATTGTTTGCCCTATTTCACTTAACATAATTTACTTTAATTCCAAACAGATTATCACAAATGACAGAATTCTTCATTTTAAATACACTCAATAGTATTCCATTATGTACCTATACCACATTTTCTTTATCCATTCATCCTTTGAGGGACACTCAGGTGATTCCATAACTTGATTATTGTGAATAGTGCTGTAATGGATATGGGACTGTACATATCTCTTAGACATACTGTTTTCAAATATTTTGGATGAATACCTAGAACTAGGATTGCTGGATTATATGGTAATTCTTTTAATTAAAGAGATTTAGCCAAGATGTCCAGATAAAATTGCCAAAACTAAAACTTTATCCCAATGATTAGGAAATTGAATTGAATAATATTGGTAGATTGGGGTTAATGAAATTTGGCAGAAACATATGCATGGAACACTTTAAAATAGTTCTAAAGTATGAAAATATTCATGCTTCATGTAAATAACCACTAAGGGTTTTTTGTTTGTTTGTTTGTTTGTTTTGGGGGGTTTTTTTGCAGGTGAGACTTGCAAGTATATGGTGAACAAAATGACCCATTTTGTGTATATAAATTGTGCTCTCTCCCGCTTGACCTACTGCTCTCTCAAAGAGCTCATGAATAAAGGAGTAACATGTGACTGGGTACCATAGAATTCCACTTACCATGCTGATTTGGTTAGTAATCAATGTAAAGTTTCAATATGGCACCAATGATTAAAGATAACAGCAAGCTGGCAGGTTATTTACATCATATGCTGATTTTTATGGAAGATATTAGTGATTTGGTCTCACAAACTTAGACATTTATAGTGAATACTATTAGACTGAAAAGTGAAAATGAGGGGCATGCTTCTTTATTTAATATAATGCTCATAGTTTTCTCATAAAACATTAATTTTGGCCAAATAATTGCTTTTAAGGGAAAGTAAGTAAAACAATAGTCTGAAGTTTACTATTCATACTTGTTTTATTCATTTGCTGTCCAAATAGTTATTGAACACTTGGGAAATGCCATGCAAAACCCAATGTGCTGGAACACAACAGGGTGAAGTAAGAGTTGTAAATAAACTTCTGACCACAGAAAGTTTATAGTGTTGGCAGCCGGGAGACAGAGCGGCGTGGCGCTGAGCGCAGCAGCTTTGCTTGCAGGACACCAGACTGAGCTCTGGACAAAGCACAAGTCACCCCAGCACCCCTCACCTCACCAAATACCCTACGTGGGAAACAGACAGAATCCATCTTGGAAAACCTTACTCACCATCTATTGGTGGGTGTGCTACCAGTGCAGTTCTGTGGCTAATCAGGTACCCAGTTTCCAACTCCCCCACCCCCAGATGTGATAACTCAAAATTTTTCTCACATGCTTTTGGGGGGCATAGCTATCAACATGGAACAAAACTGTACAGGCATCTGGTTTCCAACTCAGAGACTAAGAGTAGGGAGGCTCCAGGTAGAAGCTCAAGCCCTCTCACACTGGCTACCTCTAACACTCTGAATGCAGAGACTCAAGCTTGGAATAGACAACTCCACATACTGGAAGAAAAGAGAACAGAGTTCTGAGAGACTTTTTTTTTGTTTTCTTTTCTCTCTCTTCTCATCCATTCTCCTCTACTCTTCCCCTTCTGGTCCTCACAACCTCAACATATGTGAAACCAAGAACTTTGCATGAAATACGACTTTAAGAACTGAATCACCAAAATAATATAATATAGAGGAATTGCATATGCCCCACATCCCACCTTTTTTTCTTATTTCTCCTTCTCTCTTTCTTTATTACTTTCCTTGTTATTTTTTCTTCTTTTATCCTTCCCTCTATCCCACTTTCAGCCTCCTAACTTTTACTATTTATATGTAGGGTAATTTTCTAAATACAGATAGGAGTTTGAATTTATGCATTCTCCCATAAATTACTCCTGTCTATTCATTAGAGTTCTCCTCCAAAGTTGCTAAGTTAGATTAACCCCATACCCTCACTCCTTTCCCCCTTAACATAACATCCACGCCTGACCCTCAGTTCTTTATATGCCACCAGAAATGGTATGCCTTTTATAAAACTAATGACTATAATAATTGAAGCCAACATCTGTAGACATAGAGTCTAACTATAAATGTATTAATAATGAAAACTTGCTCATAGATGATGTACTATTGATATTGGGAACTGGTAACATTGTCTTTCTCCACAAGAGAGAGATTTTGGGACTATACAAGAGCAATATAAAAATACAGGGGGAAAACATTAATGCAACAGTTACACAGAGCTGGAAAGAAACATGAGCGGTATGAAAAGACAAGGAAAGAAAGGACCACAAACAATGCAGGACAGTTCAACATTAGAAGAGGTAACATGTGCAGCAGAAGGAATGTCAGATAAAGATTTCAGGATATACATGCTCAGATAATCTGCAGTCTCAAGGAAGAAATTATACAGCAAATGCAGACAATGAAAGATCACTTTGACAATTAATTACATAAACAAATCCAAGAAGCAAAAATTCAACTCTAAAGGGAGATAGAGGTTATACAAAAAAAAAACCCAAAGAAACAAAAACCAGAAATCTTGGAAATGAAGGAAATAATAAACCAAATTAAAAACCCAAATGAGAGTATCACCAGAAGAGTAGAACACTTAGAAGATAGAACATCAGACAACGAAGATAAAGTATATCATCTCAAAAAGAGTGTAGACAGCACAGCGAGACTGATAAGAAACCAGGAGCAGAATATCTAAGATATATGGGATAGCATAAAGAGATCAAATTTAAGAGTTATTGGGATACAGGGAAGGTATAGAGATCCAAACAAAAGGAATGAGCAATCTGTTCAATGAAATAATATTAGAAAACTTCCCAGACATGAAGAATGAAACAGAAATCCAAATCCTAGAAGCCTACAGGATGCCAAATGTGCAAAATCACAACAGATCCACACCAAGACACATTATGATGAAGATGCCCAACATACAAAACAAGGAGAGAATATTAAAAGCCACAAGAGAAAGGAAACAAATTACATTTAGGGGTAAACCAATTAGGTTAACAGCTGATCTTTCAACACAAACTCTGAAAGCTAGAAGATCCTGGAACAACAAATTTCAAATGCTGAAAGATAATGGGTTCTAACCAAGAATCTTGTATCCAGCAAAATTAAGCTTCAAGTTTAAAGATTAAATAAAAACCTTACACAATAAAGAAAAGTTAAAAGAATTTTCAGCTAGAAAACCGATGCTTCAAAACATCCTTGGAAAAACATTACATAAAGAGGAAATGAAAAATAACAATGAAAACCAACAGTGGGAGGTATTACAGTAAAGGAAAAACTAATCAAAGAGGAAAAACAAATCAAGTTAAATAACAAAAATAAACAAATATGGCTGGAAATACAAATCATATCACAATAGTAACCCTAAATGTTAATGGCTTAAACTCACCAATCAAAAGACATAGGCTAGTAAACTGGATTAAAAAAAGATCCAACAATATGCTGCCTACAGGAGACTCATCTGATAGAAAAAGACATGCATAGACTGAAGGTGAAAGGTTGGGAAAAATCATACCATACACAGGGACCTTGGAAGCAAGCAGGGGTTTCCATACTCATTAAATAAAATAGACTTAAAGCCAAAGTTAATCAAAAGGGATAAAGAAGGACACTACATATTGCTCAAGGGAACCATTCACCAACAAGACATAAAAATCATTAATATATATGCTGCAAACAATGGTGCAGCTATGTTCATCAAACAAACTCTTCTCAAGGTCAAGAGACAAATAGACCACAACACAATAATCAAGGGTGACTTTAACACACCTGTCTCACCACTGGAAAGATCTTCCAAACGAAAGTTGAATTAAAAAACTATAGAGAATGCCAACCGAGCCTTCATAGGCAGTGGCCACAGGATTGACACGGGGCGTGGGAGAGCCAGTCAGTACCCACCCGTTGCATTGCTCACCTGGCAAAGAGAACGAACTGTCGCCATTTGCATGGGATACCACCATGGCAGAGAACTGACGTCACCAGAATGCGGCGGGGGAGATAACTTCATTGAAACCAGCAGCAACAGCATAAAATAAATTTATAGGAGTATACAGTAACTCAGCAGTCAAACAGAACAAGAAGTAACATGAGCAGCATGAAAAAGCAAGGAAGAAAAGGAGTACAAACAATGCAGGACAGCCTAAATATTCAGGAGGACCTAGAGGCATCAGAAAAATGGTCAAATAAAGAACTCAAGGAATACCTTAGACAGATGGAATGGAACCTTAAAGAGGATATGAGACAGCAAATTCAAACAGTGAAAGAACACATTCAAAATGAATTATATAAACAGATAAAAGAAGAAATTAAGCATCTTTATCAGGAGATAGAGATTATAAAAAAATCAAACAATAATTCTAGAAATGAAGGAAACTATAAACCAAATTAAAAACTCAAATGAGGGGCTGGGGATGTGGCTCAAGCGATAGCGCGCTCGCCTGGCATGCGTGCGGCCCGGGTTCGATCCTCAGCACCACATACAAACAAAGATGTTGTGCCCACCGAAAACTAAAAAATAAATATTAAAATTCTCTCTCTCTCTCTCTCTCTCTAAAAAAAAAATAAAAAATAAAAAAACAACAACAACAACAACAAAAAAAAACTCAAATGAGAGTATCACTAACAGAGTGGAGCAAGTAGAAGCCAGAACGTCAGATAATGAAGACAAATATATCATCTTGAAAAGAGTCTAGCCAACTCAGAAAGCCTGGTAAAAAATCACGAGAAAAACATCCAAGAGTTTTGGGATAACATAAAAAAACCAAATTAAGAGTCATCGGGATAGAGGAAGGTACAGAGGTACAAACCAAGGGAATGAGCAACCTGCTGAATGAAATAATTATAGAAAAATTTCCAGAAATAAAAAAGGAAAAGGATATACAAATTGTAGATGCATACAGGACACCGAGCATACAAAATCACAGTAGACCAACACCAAGACACATTGTTATGAAGATATCCAATATACAGAACAAAGAGAAAATATTAAAAGCTACAAGAGAAAGGAGGCAGATTACATTCAGGGGCAAACCAATAAGGTTAACAAAGGATTTTTCATCACAGACGCTGAAAGCGNGAACAGAGCAGGGAGGAAGAGCAGGAGGAAAAGATTAACATTAAACAGAGACATGAGGTAGGAGGGAAAGGGAGAGGAAAAGGGAAATTGCATGGAAATGGAAGGAGACCCTCATTGTTATACAAAAATTACATATAAGAGGTTGTGAGGGGAATGGGAAAAAAACAAGGAGAGAAATGAATTACAGTAGATGGGGTAGAGAGACAAGATGGGAGGGGAGGGGAGGGGGGATAGTAGAGGATAGGAAAGGTAGCAGAATACAACAGTTACTAATATGGCATTATGTAAAAATGTGGATGTGTAACTGATGTGATTCTGCAATCTGTATTTGGGGTAAAAATGGGAGTTCATAACCCACTTGAATCTAATGTCAAGAGCTCTGTAATGTTTTGCACAACCAATAAAAAAAATAAAAATAAAAATAAAACTATAGAACTCAATAACACAACTAATAACTTAGACTTAATTGATATATATATATATATATTGATATTATATATAATATATATATAATATATCAACCAACATATATATAATATATCAACCAACATGTATATAATATATCAACCAACATCATGTGAATACACTTTTTTCTCAGCAGCACATGGATCCTTCTCAAAAATAGAACATATATTATATCACAGGGCAACTCTTAGCAAATACAAAGGAGTAGAGATACTACCATGCATTTTACCTGATCATAATGGAATGAAATTGGAAATTAATAATAAAATAAGGAAGAAAAATTCCTACATCACATGGAGAATGAACAATATGCTACTGAATGAATAATGGGTTACAGAAGACATCAAGGAGGAAATTAAAAAATTATTAGAGGTAAATGAAAACTCAGACACAACATATCGAAATTTCTGGGACACTATGAAAGCAGTACTAAGAGGCAATTTCATTTCATGGAGTTCTTTCCTTAAAAGAAGAAAAAGCCAACAAATAAATGACCTCACACTACATCTCAAAGCCCTATAAAAAGAGGAACCAATCAGCAGCAAATGCAGTAGAAGTCAAGAAATAATTAAAAACAGAGCTGAAATAAATGAAATCTAAACAAAAGAAACAATTGAAAAAATTGACAAAACTAAAAGTTGGTTCTTTGAAAAAATAAATAAGATTGACAGACCCTTAGCCATGCTAATGAAGAGAAGAAGATAGAGAACCCAAATTACTAGCATACGGGATGAAAAAGGCAATATCACAACAGACACTACAGAAGATAATTAGAAATTATTCTGAAACCTTATACTCTATTAAAATAGAAGATAGTGAAGGCATCAATAAATTCCTTAAGTCATATGATCTGCCCAGATTGAGTCAGGAAGATATACACAACTTAAACAGACCAATATCAAGTGAGGAAATAGAAGAAGCCATCAAAAGATTACCAACCAAGAAAAGCCCAGGACCGGATGGGTATACAGCAGAGTTTTACAAGACCATTAAAGAGGAACTAATTCCAATATTCCACAATCTATTTCAGGAAATAGAAAAAGAGGGAGTACTTCCAAATTCATTCTAAGAGGCCAATATCACCCTGATTCCAACACCAGACAAAGACACCTCGAAGAAAGAAAACTTCAGACCAATATCTCTAATGAATACAGATAAAAAAAAATCCTCAATAAAATTCTGGCAAATCAGATACAAAAACATATCAAAAAGATCATGCACCATGATCAAGTGGGATTCATCCACGGGATGCAATGTTGGTTCAACATACGGAAATCAATAAATGTAATTCATCACATCCATAGACTTAAAGATAAGAGCCATATGATCATATCAATAGATTCAGAAAAAGCATTTGAAAAAAATACAGCATTCCTTTATGTTCAAAACACTAGAAAACTAGGGATATCAGGAACTTACCTCAACATTGTAAAAGCTATTTATGCTAAGCCTCAGGCTAGCATCATTCTCAATGGAGAAAAACTGAAGGCATTCCCTCTAAAATCTGGAACAAGATAAGGATGCCCTCTCTTACCACTTCTATTCAACATAGTTCTTGAAACACTGGCCATAGCAATTAGACAAAAGTAATTAAAGGAATAAATATAGGAAAGAAGAACTTAAACTAGCTTTATTTGCTGATGATATGATTCTATACCTAGAAGACCCCAAAACTCTGCCAAAAAACTTCTAGAACTAGTAAATGAATTCAGAAAAATGGCAGGATATAAAATCAACACTCATAAATCAAAGGCGTTTCTGTATATCAGTGACCAATCCTCTGAAAATGAAATGAGGAAAACTACCCCATTCACAATATTCTCAATAAAATAAAACAAAATAAAATACTTGGGAATCAACCTAATAAAGAGGTGAAAGATCTTTAAAATGAAAACTATAGAACCCTTAAGAGAGAAATAGAAGAAGACCTTAGAAAATGGAAAGATCCACCTTGCTCATGGATAGGTAGAATTAATATTATTAAAATTACCATACTACCAAAAGCACTATACAAGTTTAATACAATTCTGATCAAAATCCCAATGGCATTCTTCATAGAAATAGAAAAAGCAATCATCTGGAAAAATAAGAGACCTAGAATAGCTAAAGCAATTCTAAGCAGTGAGAGTGAAACAGGTGGTATGGCTATACAAGACCTTAAACTATACTATAGAGCAATAGTAACAAAAAACAGCATGACACTGGCACCAAAACAGGCTAGTAGACCAATGGTACAGAATAGAGGACACAGAGACTAACTCACAAATATACATCTATCTTAGATAAAGGTGTCAAAAGCATACACTGATGAAAGGATAGCATCTTCAACAAATGGTGCTGGGAAAACAAGAAATCCATATGCAATAAAATGAAATTGAATCCCTATCTCTCACCATGCACAAAATTAACTCAAAATGGATCAAGGATCTAGGGATTAAAATAGAGACTCTGCATCTAATAGAAGAAAAAGTAGGCCCTAATCTCTATCACGTGGGGCTAGGCCCCAACCTCCTTAATAAGATGCTTGTAGCACAAGAATTAAAACAAAGAATCAACAAAAGGAATGGATTCAAACTAAAAAGTTTTTTTCTCAGCAAAAGAAATAATATGTGAGGTGAATAGGGAGCCTACATCCTGGGAACAAATTTTTACCCCTCACACATCAGATAGAGCTCTAATCTCTAGGATATATAAAGAGCTCAACAAGACAAGCACCAAAAAAAATAAATAATCCAATCAATAAATGGGCCAAGGACCTGAACAGACACTTCTTAGAAGAGGATATATAATCAATCAACAAATATATGAAAAAATGCTCATCATCTCTAGCAATCAGAGAAATGCAAATTAAAACTACTCTAAGATACCATCTCACTCCAGTAAGAGTGGCAGCCATTATGAAGTCAAACAACAAGTGCTGGTGAGGATGCGGGGGAAAGGCACACTCATACACTGCTGGTGGGACTGCAAATTGGTGCAGCCAATTTGAGAAGCAGTATGGAGATTCCTTGGAAAACTGGGAGTGGAACCACCATTTGACTCAGCTATTCCTCTTCTCGAACTACACCCAAAGGACCTAAAAACAGCATATTACAGGGACACAGCCACATCAATGTTTATAGCAGCACAATTCTCAATAGCTAAACTGTGGAGCCAACCCAGATGTCCTTCAGTGGATGAATGGATAAAAAAAAAATGTGGCATTTATACACACAATGGAATATTACTCAGCACTAAAAAATAACAAGATCATGATATTTGTAGGGAAATGGATGGCATTAGAGAAGATTATGCTAAGTGAAGTTAGCCAATCCCCAAAAAACAAATACCTCTAGATAGGGAATAGGAGTGGGAGGGAAAGAGAAGGAGAAGGGGAATAGCATGGATAGTGAAGGGAGACCCTCTTTTCTATACAAAATACATGTATAAAGATGTGAATTTGGTGTCAACATACCTATGTATAATCAGAGATATGATAAATTATGATATAATGGTGTATTAAGAATTGTAATGAAAAAATAAATAAATAATTTTTTTTAAAAAGAAAGTTTATAGTGTTATTGAAGGGGAAGGCAATCAACAAACAAATATATATTAGTAATAATAAAAGCTTGAATAAGCAACCAATATATAGAAGAGTCTTTTTGTAGTTAGAACATAAGAATCTGAGAATTTAGAGTTTATGGGTGTCATTTTACAATTATAACTTTAAATTAGTCACAAACATGTGGTTTCCCATCCTTCAACAGTGAAATATAGTAATTTTTAAGTCAGTACCCTAGAGTAGATTTTTTGATCAAGAAACACAATAATGGCTCTATTGAATTAAAAGTTAAAACTGCTACTTGACCATTTGTGGAGAGTCATGCCACTAAAATAAGACATTAACAAGAGTTTCTTTGACTCATTAAATTAGTAAAAGGAAATTACATTTACAATAAACATTAACAAATTATACTAAAACTCAGGAATTTCTCTGATGTGCCTTCTAATTCTGCTAATCTTTCTTTATTTTTTATTGGAACATTAAGATTTCACATAATTGTGGGATTCATTGTGACATATGTGTACATGTACATAACATAATTTGATCGATTTCATTACTGAGTACCCTCCTCCCCTCCTCCTGAACTCCTTCCTTAACTCTACTTGTATATGTTCTACTTTCATGATAACCCCTCCCCATCTTATTTTAAACTTTTTTTCTGTAGCTTATACATAATAAGAAAATACATGTGATCCTTGACTTTCTGGATATGACTTATTTTGCTGAAACCAATGCCATCTACTTCCATCTATTTTTCTGCAAATGACACAATTTTGTTCTTTTTTATGTCTGAATAAAACTTCATTGTGTTTAATACCACATTCTGTTTATCCATTCATCTGCTGATTGACATTGAGCTGGATCCACAACTTAGCCTCTGTGAACTGTGCTGCTTTAAACATAATTATGCATGTATCACTGGTGTGCTGACTTGAATTCTTTTAGAAAAATACCGAGGAGTGGTATAGCCAGGTCATATGAACTTCCATTCCTAATCTTTTGAGAATCCCCATTGATTTCCATTGTTAATTTACAAATCCAACAAAAGTGTATAAGTGTTCTTTTGTTCCTCACATTTTTACCTGTGTCTATTATTACATGTATTCTTCAAGATTGCCATTGTAATTGGAGTGAGATGAACTCTCAATGTATTTTTTTGTAAGATGACGTCCTCTGCCTTCTTTTTTAAAATACCTTTATTTTATTCTTTATTTTATATGGTGTTGAGGATCAAACCCAGTACCTTGCACCTGCTAAGCA
This sequence comes from Marmota marmota marmota, assembly GCF_001458135.2. Taxonomy (NCBI): domain Eukaryota; kingdom Metazoa; phylum Chordata; class Mammalia; order Rodentia; family Sciuridae; genus Marmota; species Marmota marmota. The sequence goes on from NW_026000082.1 coordinate 17,161,417, forward strand.
AGTGCTCTACTGCTGAACCACAACTCCAGACCCTCAATGTAGTTTTGATTTGCATTTCCTTGATTACTAAATATGTTAAAATTTTTTTTCATGTATTTGTTAGACATTTGAATTTTTTGAGATGTCTTCTTAGTTCATTTACCCATTTGTTGACAGTGTTATTGTTATTTTTCATTTTTTTGGTGGTAAGTTTTTGAGTTCTTCATATATTCTGGATATTAATCCTCTGTCAGAAGACTAGCTGTCAAAGATTTTCTCCCATTCTATAGGTTATTTCTTCAAACTCTTAATTTTTCCTTTGCTGTTAAGAAACTTTTTAGTTTGATGTCATTGTATTTATTATTTTTCAGTGTTATTTCTTGTTCTTTAGAAGTTGTCTACATCTATATGTTGGAGTGCTGCCCCTAGGTTTTCTTCTAGAAGTTGCAATTTCTGGTCTAATTCCTATCTAGGTCTCTAATCCACTTTGAGTTGACTTTTGTGCAAGATAAAGATAGGGACCTACTTTCATTTTTCTCCTTATGGACATCCAGTTTTCCCAGAACCACCTGTTAAAGAGCTGTCTTCTTTCTAATCCATGATTTTTGCACCTTTGTCAAAGATCAGATATCTGTGTTAATGTAAGTTTGTGTCTGTTGTCTCCTATTCTATTCTGTTAGTCTATATATCTGTTCTTATGCCAGTACTATGCTGATAATCTTTTGTTACCATAGCCTATAGTATAACTTGAAATCCAGTATTGTGATGCCTCAGTGTTGCTCTTTTTGCTCAGAATTGCTTTGGCTATTTTAGGGTGTTATATTTTTCCATATGAAATTTAGGGTTTTTTTTCTAGTTCTGTGAAGAAAGTCATTGGTATTTTGGTGTTTATTTCATTGAATTTATTGATCATTTTTGGTAATATGACCATTTTTACAATATCTATTCTACCCATCTTCTAGTGTTTAATTCTTTCTTTGGTGTTCTATAAATTTTACTGTAGAGGTCTTGAACCTCTTCAGTTTGATTTATTCCTAGGTATTTATTTTTTGTGACTATTGTGAATGGAATTATTTTCCTGATTGTTTTTCAGCAGATTCATTATTGGTGCATATTATATCTATTGACTTTTGTATGTTGATTTTATATCCTGCTACTTTGATGTTAATAAGATTTAGAAACTTTCTGGTAGAGATTTTTTGATTTCTAAGTATAGGATGATAGCATCGGCAAACAGTGATAATTTGAACTTCTTTTTTATTTCCCTTTTATTTCCTTCTCTTGCTAAAATGTTAAGTAGTATATTGGACAGGAGTGGTAAGAGTGAACATCCTTGTCTTGTTCCTTATTTTAGAGGAAATGCTTTCTCCCATTCAATATAATGTTGGCTCTATGTTTAAAATTTATGATGTTTAAGTAAGTTCCTTCCTCCTCTAATTTCTTCAGGGTTTCTAACAGGAATGGGTGTTGGATTTTTCTGCATCTAATGAGATGAGATGATCATATGATTTTTGTCCTTACTTATATTTAAGTGAAAAATCATGGTTATTGTTTCATGTATGTTGAACCATCCTTATATCCCTGGAATGAAATCAATTTGATCAGGTTTACTATCCTCTTAATTTGTTTTAAAATCCAAATTCTTAATCTTTTACTGAAGATTTTTGTATCTATATTTATCAGGGATATTGGTTTGTAGTTTTCTTTCCTTGAAATGTTATTATCTGGTATTCATATTGCGGTGATACTGAATTCTAGAATGAATTTTGGAGTATTCCCCCTCTTTCTAGTTCATAAAATAATTTAAGGGGTATTGGAATTATGTCTTTTTTAAAATTCTGGTATAATTCACCTGTGAATCTCTTGGGTCCTGGAATTTTATTTGTTGGAATGCATTTTATGGTTGATTCAATCTCATTGATTTTTACTGGTCTGTTTTTTTCTTTACATGTCTTCTTGGTTTAATTTTGGTAGAACGTGTGTCTAGAAATCTTTCCATTTGTTCTAGATTTTCTAATTTTTTTGGAAAGTTTCAAAGTAGTCCCTATAATCTTTTGGATTTCAGAGATGTTTGTGTTAATATAGTCTTTTTCATCTTTGATTTTATTAACTTGTGCCTTCCTATTTTTATTTTGGTTAGTTTGGATAAAGGCTTGTCAATCTTGTCTATCTTTTCAAAGAACCAACTTTTTCTTTCATTGATCTTTATACTATTATTAATTTTCTAATTAATTTTATCTATTATCTTAATTATTTCCTTTCTTGTACTGATTTGGGAAATGTTTTGTGTTTGTTTTTCTAGAATCTTAATATGTATCATTAGGTTAATTATTTGGGATCTATCTAATTTTTAATATAGGTACTCATAGCTATAAATTTACATATTGGAACTGCCTTCACTGTGTCCCAGAGATTTTGGTATGTTGTACCTCTACTCTTTTTTGATTCAAAGATTTTTTAAAAATTTCTTCTTTAATTTTTGCTAATAGTCATTACTTGTTCAAAAGTGTATTGTTCAGACTCTGTTTATTTATGCAACTCCTAGTTTTCTTTGCTATTGATTTCTAACTTCATGCCATCATGATCTGATAAAATTCTAGGAATTATGTCAATTTTGTTTTGTATTTACTAAGACTTACTTTGTGTCATAAATAATGGTCTATTTTGGAGAAGTTTACATGAGCAGCTGAAAACAAAGTGAATTAAGCTCTTGGGTAAAATATTGCAAGGATGTCTGGTAAATCCATTCGATTTTCAGTATTCTTTAGGTTTGAAGAGTCTCTACTGATTTTTGCTTGGACGACCTATCTATTGGTGAGAGAGGCATGCTAACATATCCCAGTATCATTGAATTGGGGTCTGTGTTTTAGTTAGCTTTTTTTTTTTCTGCTGTGACCAAAAGACCTGACAAGAACAATTTTAGAGGAGAAAATGTTACTTGGGACTCAGGATTTCATAGTCTCAGTCAAAATATTGCCAGTTCCATTTGTTCTGGGCCTGAGGTGTGGCATAACAGCATGGTGGAAGGGTGTGGTGGAGGAAAGTAGCTCAGGCCATGGCACAGAAGAGAGAGAGAGAGAGAGAGAGAGAGAGAGAGAGAGAGCTCCACTCATCAGGAACAGAATATATACTCTAAAGGCACATCTCCCCAATGACCTACCTTTTCCAGTCACATCCTGCCTGCTTATGGTTACCATTCCGTTAATCTCTATTAGGGGTTTAATGCATGGATTAGGTTAAAACTCTCACAACCAAGTCATTTTACCTCTAAGCTTTCTTGCATTGTCTAACATATGAGTTTTTGGGGGGCACCTAATATCTAAACCTCCACTGAGACTTTATATTGAGTAGTATTTGCTTTCTATAATTTGGTGCAATTGTGTTTGATTATTTATTATTATTATTTTCTTGCTGTTTTATTGTACCTTTTAACCATATGAAGTGACCTTCTTTGATTCTTCTGATTAATTTTGGCTTGAAATATGCTTTATCAACCTCTTGCTTTTGATCTCAATTTTTATAGAGCATCTTTCCCCATCATTTTGCTTTCAGCCTTACCACCTCTGTTGCAGCACATTTTTTCCCAAAAAATTCAGTCCATGTGTTTGGGGGAAGTGGCTTATAAGTCTATCCCTCAGTGCCTTCTTGGCTGGGGAGAGGTGGCTCAGGGGTCACTATATTCTATCTGACCCTGATTGGTCCTAGTTCCCACTTCCCCTGCATCAGCCAGGCTTTTTATCCCTGAGTTCCAATATCCAATGTCAACTGAAGGTGTTCTTTATTCTCCGCTTTGAAGGCTCAGTATGCTGCTCCTGAACTGCTATTTTTATTTACTGTCTGGGAGCTGCTACAATATTGTTGGTTCCTCTAATCTTCTCTCCTCTATTTTCCAGAGAGCTAACCTAAGTAAATTTAAAAGATGTTAAAATATAGTTCATTGAAAGAAAATGTAATGGCATAGGAAAGCAAAAGAAAGATTAGAACATTCAAAGGTGGGGAGAAACAAAGCAGAAGAGAGCTAATTGAAATGCATTCTGCTGTCATATATAACAAATTAGAATTTTTTAAAAGGCCATAAACAAGACCCCCCAAAAAAATTCAAAAACAAACTACCACTACCCTCTTAAAAACAAAGTAAAACAAAATATCAAAAGGATAATAAAAAATAAAAAGTGACAAAAAGGAAAAAAGGAAGAAACGTGTGTGCACATGCGCTCATGAATCAATAAACAAATATAAGGGCAGCAAAAACTTTTTAATAAAAAATGAAAGACTTTTCTCCAGTGAGTGGTCAAAATATTGGACAAGGCTGAATATTTACTACCTATGCCAGCCTGTCTTCTTTCCATTTCTTGTTGGCCTATATGCTCCTTAGGGAGAACTGAGGGTTATTAAACCTTTTCTTCTATTCATGTTGTCCATCAAGCTGCCAGCAGAAGTGCCCTGAAACCCAAACTGGTTGAAATGGCCCTCAGCGTCTCTGTTCACCAGTACAAGGTGGGATGGAATGGCGAGAACTGTGGGCTGGAATTTTGTCTAGATGACCTAGAATGATGCACTTCCAGTGCTTGCATATGAAGACATCTATAGGTGGAGTTCCAGTGGCTGGCATCTAGCATTGATAGAAACTTCAGAACTTGTGGGTGGTATCTACTATAAAGATTATAACATTCACACACTCTTAGAGCTAGGGAGATGCCAATGTCTTGTGCATATGCGTCATGGGTCTCTCCCTTCAGAAGATTCTACATGTAGTGCAGGATAACCAACTGCCCTGAGTAGAGACTGCACATCAGGTTTCACACTCCACTGCCCGTGAATGTGACCTTCCAAGGCTCAGTACATGAATGTAATCTTGCCTACCAGTTCAGATCCGTGGCTCTTTTCTGCTGGTCCTGTGAACCATTAAACTCAAAAGAGATGTGAGTTGCCCTCCCCTCCATATCTCTGCCCTGAATACCCCTGGATGTAATCTTTAATGTGGTTGTTTTGATTGTATTCTACCAGGTGCACCCTTTTCCACATGGTAGGTGCTGACTGATATAATGTGACAAAATTTGTTATGATCTCATGGATTCCTACAACAGCAAGCCATAATGTGACCTCCACAAAATGGATTTCTGCTTCAGTGGAGCAGCCAGAAAGTCCAACTTTTCTCTACTTCACCCTTTTTTCCCCCCAAATTCTGTTCTTCTGTCATTAATTTGCATTTCCAGTGTTCCTCATGGTGGCAAAAAAATAGTCCAAGAGCTGAAAACATTTGTCTTTCTGGTTTCCCTAAGAAAATAGCCATTTGTTTCTCCAAAATATCTTGTGCAACGTTCTGCAGTTATACTGAATGACTGTCATGTTCTGAAAGTTTCGGTCTCCCCAAACTCATATGCTAATATCTGAACCACAAAGATAGAGTGATATATAGTTGGAGTTGAGGCTTTTGGGAAGATGATTAGGTTTGGATGATGGAGAACTCAGGAATGGAATTAGCATTGTTATTAAAGAGGCCCAGTGGAGCTAGTCTGTCCTTCTATCATGTGCATGTAAAGTGAAAAGTCGAGAAAGTGGGCTTGCGTCAAATAACAAACTTTCTGGAGCATTGTTCTTGGATTTTCCAGTCTTCAGAACTATGAAAGTAAATTTATTTGTTTATAATCTACTCAGCTTATCATATTTTATTATAGCAGCACAAAAATACTAAGATAATCATTATACAAAGACGTGATAAGAATAATGTGAGCAACATAGAAATAAAAATGATAATAGATGCCCATTATCAAGTTTTCTGGGAGAAATAAAATAAAAGTTATGATTAATTTTTTTGTAGGTTTAAAAGTGCTTTTTAGATATTTATAAGAATAAAAATTTTAAATTTTTTTATCTTGCTGATATAATTTTAAAATGGTCTGTGTACCCCTAAAAGTTCATGTGTAGAGCACTTAGTTTCTAGTGTGGCAGTATTAAGAGGTGGTATGGACTTTTAAGAGGTAGAGCCAAGTAGGAAGTCCTTAGGTCTTTGGGAGTGTGAGGTAGTCCTCTTGTGCCCATTGGTAGTTTTCACTAGAAGGGTGTTTATCCTAAGCATAATTACGTTTCTATGAAAAATAACTTAGCATTATCTAAGACTTTAGCAGAAAAGTAGAATCAGACAGAAAAATAACAATTTTTTCTTGGACAGGATACCAGTCATTTTAATTATGTTACATGTCAACTTCTCACAAAAACCACCCAATGACCTGTTTTTCAAATGATGCTTATTAAACCTGATATAAGAAAGAACCCATCTGGACAGTCTAAGCAGCATCTCAGAAGAAAGAGAAAAGAGGATGTTTATAGGGTTGTAAAGGTATGAATACAGTGGTTTGAAGTATTTTTTATCAGTCAGGAAACTTAAAATGGTCAAAGTTCTTGACAATGATTTAAAATTTGTGAGGTTTTTAAAAACAATTTTGATTAATAAATTATTTTGTTTTTGTAAGCAATCTAGGAGGTCTTGGCCAACAGGGTGCCCTGGGATCTATTCTCAAAAAGACTCTACCTTGAAAAATCTTTGAAACAAATTTGTATCTCTGCATCTCTGAGCCTCATAGTCTTGATGATTACTGAGATGCCTTCAAGTTATCTTTCCAATTGTCCCAATTGGAAACTTGGTTTATTATCTGCACTATTCTTCTCCAAAACTTTATGCAAAATCCTTTTATGGCCAAGGTGTTAATTTTTTAAAATATTTTTGTTCTGCTATTTTTTATCCTGATTCTAAGTTTCATTAAATTGCTTGGTTATGCCATGTCACCTCCTGAATTACTTGTTGCCTTGAAATTTCATCCCGAGATAAACAAAACTATTACCTTTAAATTAATCCTCCCTTGAAGCCTCAAGGCATGGACAAAATGTATCCTAATTCTTGCCACAATATGATATGCATACTCCTCAATCCATTTCCAATGTGATCATCATTTCCATCTGAAATCTCATAGGCATAGTTTTTACTGTCTGCATTCCTTTTAGCATTCTGCTTGATAGCAGTCCTTGATTTTTCTAGTTTGCTTATCTAAGCTTTTCCAGATTCCTTCCACTGTCCCATTCCAAAGTCTCTTCCACATCATCAGGTCTATAGCAATGGCAATGACTCCATTTCTTGGTACCAAATTACTATTAGTCAGGTTTCCATTACTATTAAAAATATTTGAATAAATCAACTTATAAAGAGAAACAGTTCATTTTGGTTTTCAGTTTGGGAGGTTTTACTCCCTGATTGGGTAGGTGCATTGTTCTTAAGTGTCTTAGGGAAGGTAGCACATTATGATATCAGTGAGCAAAACTGCTCATCTTATGGGCAGAAAGGAAAATAGAGAAAGAAGGGGCTGGTGTCCCTTGAATACACAATGACCCCAAGACCTCCCACTAGGCTCCATCTTATAAAGGTTCCACCATCTCCCAATAGCACCAGGCTTTACCACAAGAAGAATTTTTAGGGGGAACTTAAGATCTGAACTATAGCATTCATTGGTTTTTCCATCTCCCTTTAACTATTAGCTTTTCTTCATGTTCCATTTCATTATTTTTTTCATTTTTCTGCATAAGATTTATTGAAGAATTCAAAGCATTTGCTGGGTTATTTTCTATGTATCTGTGTTGTTTATGCTTCTCTGTCATAATTCATGGGGTGTCCTATAAATTAGAATTTTCAATAGAGGTTTAATCACATTTGGGTTTTCTTTTTTAAAATTTATTTTTATTTTATTTTTTAACAAGAACGCCTAACAGTTTTTCTTACATATATGAAACAATAATCTCTGGGTATCTCTCATACTGTGATATTAACAGCCAGCAATACTAAATGATGAGGTTATGACTATACAGTAACCCCTTGATATACATGATTAGGTGGTTCCGTATTCTAACCTGCTCCAGGAATGCCAAAATCTGCTGAATCTCAAGTTATTTATTTAAAATCATATAGCATTTGCATATAATTTACCAAGATTCTCCACATTCTTTAAAAAATCTCCAGATCATTTCTAATACATAATACAATAAAAATCTAAGTAAATAGTTTTAAAAAATTTTTAAATTCGTTTTAATTAGTTATACATGACAGTAGAATGCATTTATGCACTTTGATATATCATACATAGGTGGGATATAATTTCTCATTTTTCTGAGTGTACATGTTGCAGAATCATATTCATCATGTAGTCACATATATACATACAGTAATAATGTCTGTTTCATTCTACTATCTTTCCTATCCCTACATCCCCTCCCCTCTCCTACCATCACTTCCCTCTACCTAATGTAAGGTAATGATATTCTCCCCTAGTGCCCTCCTGCCTTATTGTGAATTACCATCCACGTTTTAGGGAAAACATTTGGCCTTTGGTTTTGTGGGATTGCCTTATTTCACTTTGCATGATATTCTCCAACCCCAACCATATACTGACAAATGCCATAATTTTACTCTTTTTTAAAGCTGAGTAATATTCCATTAGGTATATATACCATATTTTCTTTATCCATTAACCCTTTGAGGGACACCTAGGTTGATTCCATAGTCTAGCTATTGTGAATTGATCTGCTATAAATATCGATGTGGTTGTGTCACTATAGTGTGCTGATTTTAAGTCTTTTGGATATAAACCAGAATGGAATAGCTGGGTCAAATGGTGGTTCCATTTCCAGTTTTCTGAGGAATCTCCATACTGCTTTCTGTAATGGTTGCACCAATTTGCAGTCCCACCAGGAATGCATGAGTGTGCCTTTTTCACCACATCTTCACCAATGCTTATTGTTGTTTGTATTCTTAATGACTGCCATTCTGACAGGAGTGAGATGAAATCTTAAAAGTAGTTTTGATTTGCATTTCTCTAAATGCTAGAGATGTTGAACACTTTTTCATATATTTGTTGATCAATTGTATTTATTCTTCTGTAAAGTGTCTGTTCACTTCCTTAGCCCATTTATAGATTGGATTATTTGCTTTTTTTTGAGTTCTTTATATATCCTAGAGATTAATGCTTTATCAGAGGTGCATGTGATAAAAATTTTCTCCAAATCTGTAGGTTCTCTCCTCACATTATTAATTGAGAAGAAGCTTTTTAATTTGAATCCATCCCATTTATTGATTCTTGATTTTACTTCTTGTGCTTTAGGAGTCTTGTTAAGGAAGTCAGATCCTAGGCCGACATGTGAAGATTTAGGCCTATTTTTTCTTCTATTAGGCGCAGGGTCTCTGTTGTAGTACCTAAGTCTTTGATCTACTTTGAATGATTTTTGTGCAGGGTGAGAGATGGAGGTTTAATTTCATTTTGCAACATATGGATTTCCAGTTTTTCCAGCACCATTTGTTGAATAAGCTATCTTTTTTCCAGTGAATGTTTTTGGTATCTCATGTCTAGTATGAGATAACCATATTTATGTGGGTTTGTCTCTGTGTCCTCTATTCTGTATCATTGGTCTTCAAGTCTATTTTAGTGCCAATACCATGCCATTTTTGTTACTATAGCTCTGTAGTATAGTATAAATTCTGGTATTGTGATGCCTCCTGCTTCACTTTTCTTGCTCAGGAATTCTTTAGCTATTCTCTGTCTTTTATTTTTCCAATAAATTTCATGATTGCTTTTTCTATTTCTATGGAGAATATCAATGGGATTTTAATAGGAATTGCACTAAATCTGTTATAATGCTTTTGGTAGTATGGCCATTTTTACAATATTAATTCTGCCTATCCAGGAGCATTGGAAGTCTTTTCATCTTCTGAGGATTTCTTCAGTTTTCTTTAGTGTTCTGTAGTTTGCATTGTAGAGGTCTTTCACATTTTTTGTTAGATTGATTCCCATGTAATTTTTTTGAGGCTATTGTGAATGGAATAGTGTTCCTAATTTCTCTTTCAGTGGATTCATTGCTGATGTATAGAAATGCGTTTGATTTATGGGTGTTGATTTTTATATCTTGCTACTTTGCTGAATTCATTTATTAGTTCTAGAAGTTTTCTGGTGGAATTTTTTAGATCTTCTAGATACAGCATCATTTCATTAGCAAACAGTGATAGTTTGAGTTCTTCTTTACTTATTTGTATCCCTTTGGTTTATTTCTTTTGTCTAATTGCTCTAGGGTTTCAAGGATAATGTTGAATAGAAGTGGTGAAAGAGGACATCCTTTTCTTGTTCCAGTTTTTAGAGGAAATGCTTTCAATTTTTCTCCATTTAGAATGATGCTGGCCTTGGGTTTAGCATATATAGATTTTACAATGTTGAAGTATGTTCCTACAATTCCTAGCTGTTCTAGTGTTTTGTACATGATGGTGTGCTGTATTTTGTCAAATGCTTTTTCTGCGTCTATTGAGAGGATCATATGATTCTTGTTTTAATATGATGAGTTATGTTTATTGATTTCCATATGTTGAACCAACCCTGCATCCCTGGAATGAATCCCACTTGATTATAGTTCAGTATCTTTTTACTATGTTTTTGTATGCAATTTGCCAGAATTTTATTGATAATTTTTGCATCTATGTTCATCAGGGATAGTGGTGGCTGCAAAGGCAGCTGTAACTGCAGCTGTGGTGTGTGT
>NW_026000082.1:17171976-17237263 GCF_001458135.2 Marmota marmota marmota
GGGGGGGGGGGGGGGGGCGCAGTGTCATGGGTGATCTCCAGAGGAAGTCAGCAGCAATGTCAGCTTCAGTTGCATCCCAGGCAGCAGTTTCTTCTGTGGCAGCAGCATCCAGAAAGAAGACCTCCAGGCAATCTCAGGCTGGCAGCAGTGGAATCAGAGGCAGCAGCAATGGCGGTAGCAGTTCAGGCTGTGGTAGATTGACATGAGACTTCCAGTTCAGGGGCAGCAACCACAGCGGTTGTGTTGGAATTCGCATCAGAGGTAAAGGAAGCGGTGCTCAGAGAAGAGATCTCGGGGGACCCTGTGGCAGTGTCCTCTGTGGCAGCATCTTCTGCGGCAGCGTCTTCTGCGGCAGGGGCTTCTGCAGCAACAGAGTCTAGGGCAGTGGCAGCTGTGGCAGCAGCTTCTGCCACAAAGGCTTCTGCTGCAATGGAGTCTGCAGCAGCGGCATCTTCCTCAGCGGCAGCAGCAGCAGCATTGGCAGCAGCTGTAAATTGTTATTATAGGACATTATTTAGGGGCAAATAACAAGAAAAAAATGTCTATATATATATCCAATACAGGCACAATTTAAAAAATATGTTTTGGTCTGCAGTTGGTTGAATCCGTAGATATGAAATTTGCAGATACAGAAGGATAACTGTATTTTCAAACTATTTTCTTTAAGTAGCGTTGACTTGAAACTATACTATAACCTTTATTTAAAATTAATGATTGAGTTCTAATTGAATTATTTATTTCTTGTATATTATTAACATTTTTAATACTCTTATTTCCACTTGGGAAAATTTTTTCTTGGTTTCAGAGACACAAGAGTCACTTCATTTTTTTTCATTACTTGACTATTTTTTGCTTTTACTTATGAGATATTATTTGTAATGGGTAAAACTATGAACTCAAAACACTTTTACTTTTATACTTCAATGCACTTTTTTCCTTCTAACAGTAATACACATAATATTGTCAATTTTGATTTAATACTATGGCATTAAGGAAAATTTATCAGAAAAACAATGGAAACTATTCATGATATTATGAACTGCAGTTTTATTACAAGAAGTGTTGGGGCAATCTTATATTTGATGACATGTTAGTTCTCATTCATATCAGAAACAATATTTGGGGGATAAAATGGGAATTATCTCCAAATTGATACCAATCACCTATGACTCTATGGCTGAACAAAATTGTAAAATGATTAACTTCTTTCAAGAAGGCAGAGTAAAGGAGTCAAAAAATTTTCAAGTAGATTTAAATCTTAAAAATTTTCAGTGAATGAAATAATGTAAAAGCAAGATAAATTGATCTATCTAGGAAACAGTGTAACAAAATGTGCTTGCAGAGAACTAAATTGCATTCTTTTGGGGAGGGTGCCAGAGACAGAGGCATCAATAGAAACACTGACCCATATTGCAGGAAGAGAATAAAAAGCCTGAAGAGCACAATTGTGGCTCTGTATATTGTTAACTGAAGGACAGGGCAGAAGCAGCCAGAGTCACTCTTATTACACACTTGAAATAGAAATAAGCTAACTCAGAGAGGGGCAGACTACAGCTTATCCATAGAATACTAATACATAACTTAAACACAATTGAGGATTTAACCTTTTTTTCTCTTGGGAAGCAGGGTGAAGTTCAGCACCACAAGTCATAAAGTAGAACCTTATAAGGGAATGTAAAACAAATCTGTACAAGAAGAAAGTTTCAGAGTCATGATTCTTTATGTTCACTTACCTTCTAGGTACTTTATTACACCAGTGATTAATAAAGTGGAATATAACATCACAACACATATCATAATTGATATAGTTTTTATCTGGCTATTGTACAAGGAAAATAAAGGATCTGAAATAGAGACTGAGGAAAATAAAAAAAAAATTAGGAAATTTGTGAGACAACATACTACAAGAACAATAAAGAAAATAATAAATGAAATACTTAAATGATAGGTAAAAACTCCCCAGATCTATGGAAATATATGAACATCCAGGTACATGAAGCACAAATATTTCTAATTAGGTTCAACATAAAGACTTCACAAAGAAATAAAAACAAACTTTCAAAAATAAAAGTCAGAGGACACATATTACACATTAAGCATAAGCAAACTACAGCATGTACTATCACACTTTTTTGCCAATTATTTCTGTGCAAGATATAGAGATGTAGATAATATTATATGAGGAAGAAGCGTGCTGAGTCATCTCTGAAACCTTAGCATTGAAAGCAACATTTGGCATTCAAATGCTAAAAAAAAAAAATAAGTATAAATGAAAGAAAATTCTGGAGCCTCAAACACAAAAACTGAATGTACATATAATTAATGGAGTTCAGAAGCCAACTTGTGGCCACAAGATAACCAGCATTTTAAAAAATTAATATTAAGAGAGATTACAATATGACCAAATACAGAAGACCAGCGCTGACTCCTTTACAGAGAAGAACATAATTAATACTTGCTTTATCAGATGGGTGACTGAGAGAGAGTATTGAAACTCAGCAAGAGAAGGACAGTATTCCTTTAAGACATGGAGACATGGGATGGTAGCATAGAGGGTGGAGCAGAACATTGTGGACACTGCTAACCTGGTTCCCTCATAAAGGGGACTCCTTGCTGTGAGGGATATAGATGAGAAGGTGTCACTGGACCCTGTCATGGACACTGATAATCCTTGTAACAAAGGAGCTTTCTAATCATTAATGGTCAGAGCCTAGTTAGAAGAGCAGTATGGGTTCTCCATGTAGCTTTTCTTCAGAAAAGAAACTTATGTTTCCTCTCCTTAACACCCAGAGCTCAGGCTTCTGAGTGACTGTAAAAATGTTATTGTACTAGGGGTCAGAAGTCCCAGTTATTTCCATTCTGGAAGTCCTATAAGCATTCCACCATGGAGTACAAAAGGTACTCTATGAATGTTATGAACCCAACCAGATCCATCCATGCAGCTATGATCCCAGTATGAAGTCCTGCAGTGTTCTGCATGGCACAGGGTGTTAGCCCCAATATCTGAAGAACCAAAGTGCTCATGCTCTGGGACAGGAAATATCCCTTACACACATACATACATGTGCATGAACATATACACACTGTCTCTGACTGACTTTGGGACATGGTATTTCTGAGGATGGGGATGAGCTTGCCTTGCTTCACAAGTGTGTACAACTAGTAAGACTGGAGGTAAGACTTCTTTACTGCTTATTCCCACTGCCATTGCTTCCAGCCTCAGCAGCATATGCCACTGGGAGCTGGAAGATGTGCCTCTCACTGGTCTTCATTGACATCAGGCTAACCTCTACAGGGCCAGAGAATGAATTCAACATACTTCATAGCTGAAGCTTCACCCTACAACTAGCAGCAGCCCCAGCTATTAGTGGCACAAACCCCTGCATTTTCTAGAGCTATATCCCCAAAAACTATACCTTGGTACTTTTTTGCTCAGAGCCAGAGGTCTCTGTTGACAATGGAGATTGATCCAGTGGTACCAGAAATATCCATTATCTTTCATGTCCCTGGTGCCACCACTCCAATCACTGAACTGGCCATACAGAAGTTGTCTCAACCCTACTTTTTGTAGGGTTCTTTATGCACTTCACCCTCCTGGGCTGCTGAAGTGCCTAACACCTTTTCCTTCTGACTACATTGCTGCTTCTACCACACCCAAAGCCATTGGTTATAACTGAAGAACCTTTAGAGAGACTGTACTTCCATGTTAACCTGGAGCCAAAGTCAACAGAATCTACCAAAATGACACCCAAAGACACATCTTCAGGAGAAAGCCTATTACAATAGTCGCCTTATAAAATTGGTAGAAACAACTGACCCACCACATAGATCAATGTAGGGACACAGTACATTTGAAAAAGTAACATAAAATGATTATTTCAAAGGAACACACTCTAGCAATAGGGCCTAAGAAAGGTTATTGATGAAATGCCTGGGGAAATTAAACAAAATGTTTCTCAGGAAACTTAATGAGATATAAGAGTATATAGAAGTACTTTAAAATTAAGTTAGGAAAATAAATTGTGATATGAGTGAGAAATTCATCAAATATGTAGAGATCACGAAAAAGAACCAAACAGAAACCTTAGAGCTGCAGAAGTCAACAAGTCAAAATACAGAGTCAATAACTTCAACAGCAACTTATATTAAGTTGAAGAAAGAATTTCTGAACTTGAAAGTATTTTGAAATATCACAGATAGTGGGTCCCCATAAAAAAGCAAAAGGTAAAGATAATAAACCAAAAAGAAAAAGGAAGAAAAAAAGGATTGAGTAAGCCTCTGAGACCTTAGGACATTATTAAATGAAAAATAAAAATCTAATTTTGTGACTCCAAAAGGCTGGAAGAAAAGTATTCTAAACATATTTATAAAATAACAGCCCAAAACTCACATGATCTTAGAAAAATATAGATGTCCAGGTATAAATGATTCAAAGGGCACAGAATAAATTTGATCAGAAAAATGCTAACTATAGCATATTATATCAAACCTGTTAAAAATACAAAAGATAAAGAGAGAATCTACAAACAGCAAGAGAAAAATCAATGCATATTACTTTTAAGGGAACACTCACTAGACTAACTGCTCATATCTCAACAATTTATAGGCCAGAAGGGAAGAGGAAGATATATTCTAAGACCTGAAAGAAAATAAAAACTGATAACCAAGAATACTATATCTACCAAAGTTAGCCTTTATATATAATAAATGTTATCAAGATTATAAAAACAGAGAATTCATCACAACCAGACTGGTCTTACAAAAGATGCTTAAAGTGTAGCAAGAAATGAGGGTGCCACAGACCCAAGGGATATTTCCCAAAGTCTGAGCCCTGAGCACAGCATGGCTTTTACTTTTATACATAAATAAGTTTGGGGTACATCAAGGCAAGAGTGTTGGTGCAATTGTATGGGAGGGTGTATTCTATATTCCTTATATGGGTATAAGCTTGTTAACAATCTAGGTACTCTTAACAGCTTAGGAACTTTTATTGCACTGAGCCTAAAGTGGGTTTGTTCTGTCCCTACAACTTTGTCTTTTGCTTCAGCTACTATAGTTATGTTTTACAGATACCTGTTAACTGCTGCAGCCTCTATGGTTAAATGGCAGTAAACAGAGCTGCTATGTGTCAATGTGCAAAACCACTGCCTGTCAGCTCTTAAAATGCTAAAATTTCCCATCATATTCTACCACAAAAGGAATTATACATCTAGAATGAAAGAAGGACAACTATCATGAAAATTCATGAAAGTATAATGCCCACCAGAATAGCACATCCACAAAAGAGAAACAGAAAAGAATCAAACTTCATCAATACACAAAACCACCAAACTACCAAGATGACTAACATAAGAGAAAGAGAGGAACATAGGACATTCACAAAGTAGAATAAAATTAACAAAATTATGAGAGTGAGTCTTTACATATTGCTAGTAATTTTGAATATAAACATAAATTCTCCAATTAAAAGATATAGTCTGAGTTGGGCATGGTAGTACATTCCCATAATTTCAGTGGCTCAGGAGGCTGAGGCAGGAGGATTGTGAGTTTAAAGTTAGCCTTAGCAAAAACAAGGTGATAAGCAACTCAGTGAGAACCTGTCTTTAATAAAATACAAAATAGGGCTGGGAATGTGATTCATTAGTCAAGTGCCCCTAAGTTCAATCCCAGGTAACCGCCCCCTTCCCAAAAAAAGATACAGATTTGTTGAATGAATAAAAATACAAGACCTAATGATATGCTGCCTATAAGAAACTCATTTCACCAGTAAATATGCACATAGACTGAAAGTGAAGGGACTGAAAAAAGACATTCCATGTAAATGGAAACCTCAATCAAGCAAAAGTATCTGTGCTTACAAAATAGTTTTTTAAGACAAAAGTAAAAGAGACAAAGAAATTTATTATATAATAATTAAGGGATCCATTCAACAAGAAGTTATAACAATTGAAAAGAATATTTGCTGGGGCTGGGGATGTGGCTCAAGTGGTAGCACGCTTGCCTAGCATGCGTGAGGCACTGGGTTCAATTCTCAGCACCACATAGAAACAAAATAAAGATATTGTATTCAGATAAAACTAAAAAATAAATATTTTTGAAAAAGAATATTTGCACTTAATGATAGGGTTAATACTAGTATATCTAAAAGGAGAGATAGGCTTGAACACAATAATATATGGGGATTTCAACACACCATTTCATCAAGGGACAAGTCATCTAACAAAATATCAATATAAAAACATCAGAGATAAGCTATATTATAGATCCAATAAAGTCAAGAGTTATACACAATCCAACAAATATAAAATACAAATTATTCTCATCAGTCAATGGGTCATCCTCTAGGAAAAACCATATACTAGGTCATAAAAGGAGTTTCAAAAAATTAAAAAACTGAGATCATATCATATATCTGTTATGATCACAATGGAATAAAATTAGAAATTATCAATAAAGAAATTTTAAAAATTGTAGTGATACAAGGAAACTATCTGACATGCTATTGAGTGAAAAGTAGGTCACTGAAGAAGTCAAAGGAAAATTTAAAAGCTTGAAACAAATAAAAGTAGAAATGCCATACTAAGACATATAAAATACAGCAAAAGCAGTACTAAGGAAAGTTTATAATAATAAAGATCCACATAAAAAAGATTTCAAATCAACAATCTAATAATGAAATTCAAGAACCTAAAATAAACCTACCCAAACATAAAATTAGAAGGAAAGAAATAACAAATATGAGAGCATAAGTGAGGGAAATGGAGACTACAAGCAATATAAAAGATTAGTTATATGAAAAGTTGTTTTTTTAAAAGACAAGCAAAATAGAGATAACATTAATTAGATTAAACTAAGAAATAAAGAAAGAATATACAAATAGAGAATAAGAGGTGAAAAAGAGACTACTATTGACATTATAGAAATATATTGGATCATTAAAGACTATAATAAAGACATATATGCCAAAAAACAAAACAAAACAAAACAAAAAAACAGGAAAATCTAGAAGAAATGGAGAAATTCCTAGACACATATTATATACCAAAATTTAGCCATGGAGAATATAGAAAAATCTGAAAAGACCAATAATGGACAATGAGATTAAATCAGTAATAAAATGTCTCTCAACAAAGGAAAGGCCAAGAAGAGATGGCTTGACTGCTGAATTTTATCAAAATTTTAAAATATATGGTGGAATAGAGAAGGTGGTTTTCTTGGGTGCTCAATGGTTTGAAACAAAGAAAGCAGATGGGTAACTTCTCAGCAAGGTGTGTGAACAACAACAACAACAACAAAAAGTAGAGGGAGTTTACTGGAATTTAATTCTGGACTTTTAAAGCCCAAAATATAGGCCTGGCAAACCCACAATATACAACATAGAGTGTGCCTCAGTGACCAGGATAAAATCATCTAATAATGAAATTGAAGAACATAAAATAAACCTACCCAAACATAAAATTAGAAGCAAAGAAATAACAAATATGAGAGCATAAGTGAGTGAAATGGAGACTACAAGCAATATAAAAGGATAAAATCAAACATGAAGAAAGGTTTACACAGGTGACTATAAGTCATGGAAACCTACATGGCTCTCCTCCTCCTCCTCCAATTCTGCTGCTTTCTGGATCACCTGAGAGAGACATGCCTGGCCAGGAATTCAAAAGAGCTTTGGCAGGAGAGATTGAGTTTGGAGAATAATCCCAAAACCAGGAAACATGGGGCCTACAGGTGACATAGTGGATTAAGAATTAGCTCCTTCACCACACAAGTGGAACCAAGGGAGATCACTGGGGTGTAGTTTTCCAAAATGAACTGGGAATCACTGGGCCCTGGAGGTGTGCTAATTTAAAATTTTCAGACCAACTTATATTCACTGAATAAGCTGGAGCCTAAATAAGCCTAAACCCTTTCTTCAGAGCATCTGCCTACAGCATTACCTTTCTAACCACAACAACCACACCCTGAGGGTAGAAAAAGCATCCACTCCAGATGACCCCACCTAGTACTGCTGAGAAGGGAAGCTGAGAATCTTTTGAACTCCAACAGAAACAGTTCTTCCAAGAAACACAAAATAGAATGAAAAGAGTAAACTTAAGATTTATTGGGACAAATGAAGGCTCTGAGATACCAACCAAAGGAATGCACAATCTCATCAATGAAATGATATACAAAAAATTCATACATAAAGAATGAAATGAGAAATCAAATGCAGAAGGCTTATAGGACCCCAAATGTACAAAATTACAGTAGACCCACACCAAACCACATTATTATGAAAATGCTTAACATAATCAATGATAGAATTTTAAAGGCTGCCAGAGGAAACTGACAGGTTACATTAAGAGGGAAATCAATCTTGATCTCAGATTTCTCAACTCAGACCCTCAAAGCTAAGAGGTCTTGGAATATTATATACCAAGCTCTAAAGGAAAATGGATGCTAGCCAATAATACTATATTCAGCAAAAAATTAAGCTTCAGAACTCATGATGAAATAAAAAACCTTTCATGATAAAAAAAGCTTTAAACAATTCACAACTAAAAACTTGCACTACAAAACATACTCAATAAAATATTTCATGAAAAAATGAAAAATAAAAGTGAAAAACCAGCAAAGGGAGTAACTACACTAGAAGAATAGTCAATCAAAAGAGAAACTACCTCAAATTACAAACAAAAAATAAATAAAAATTATAGGGAATAAAAATCACTTCTCAATAATAACACTGAAGGTAAAGCATACATTCATTAGTCAAAAGACATAGACTTTCAGATTGGATTAAAAAACAAGACCTTAAAACATCCTGTCTTTAAGAGACTCAGCTTATAAGCAAAGGCATCCACAGAGTGAAGGTTAAAGCATGAGGAAAAACATATCATTTAAATGGATCTCATAAATAAGCAGGGGTTTCTATCCTCATATCAGATAAAATAGACTTCAAGCCAAAGTTAATCAGAAGGAACAAAGAAAGATATTTCATACTGCCTAAGGGACTTACACATCAACAAGACATAACAATCATAAACATTCATGCCCCAAACAATGGAACATCTACATTCATCAAACAAACCCTTCTCAGTTTCAGGAATCAAATAATAATAATACTGAGTGAGGTTAAAATGCCTCTCTCACCACTGAAGATACTCCAAGCAAAAAAATTATAAAGAAGCTATAGAACTAAAAAAAAGTACAATAAATAATTTAGACTTAACAGACATATATAGAATATTTCCTCTATCAATGATTAAATACATTTTCTTCTCGGCAGCACATAGATCCTTCTCTAAAATAGACCATATGTTATTCCACAAAGCAACTCTTAGCAGATACAAAAAGAGAATAGAGCTGGTACCTTTAATTCTATCATATCATTATAAAATGAAACTAGAAATCAATGGTAAAATAAAAATAGAAGCTACATTTATACCTGGAGACTAGATAATATGCTATTGAATGACTAATGGATAGCAGAAAAAATCAGGGATACATTTTTTTTAAAAAATGCTTAGAGGTCAGGTGAGTGAGGGACACTATAAAGGCAGTTTTGAGAGGAAATTTCATTGCATTGAGCTTATTCATTAAATGAATAGAAAGTCTACAAATAAATAACCTAACATTAATTACATCTCAAAACCCTAGAAAAAGAAAAACAAATCAACACCAAAAGCAGTAGCAGACAGGAAGCAATGAATTAGGGCCAAAATCAATGAAATCGTGGCTCTGTGATAGAGCACATGCCTTGCATGCATGGGGCACTGGGTTTGATCTTCAGCACCACATAAATAAATAAAACAAAATTATTGTGTCCATCTACAACTAAATTTCTTTTAAAAAAATCAATGAAACTGAAACAACAAACATAAAAACAATTCAAAAGTTGTTGAAACAAAAAGTTGGTTCCTTGAAAAACTAAATAAAATTGATAAATCCTAGCCATGTTAAGAGAGAGAGAGAGGAGAGAGAGAGAGAGAGAGAGAGAGAGAGAACTCAAATTACTAAAAGTCCTGATAAAAAAGGAAATATCAAGATGCACACTACAGAAATACATATAATAATCAGAACCCATTTTGAAAATTTATGCTCTAAGTAAATAGAAAATTTTGAAGATATTGACAAATTTCTAGAGACACATGGCCTACTCAAATTGAATCTGGAGGACATAGAAAAATTAAACATGCAATGAAATCGAAGATGCCATTAAAATCCTACCAACAAAGAAAATCCCAGGATGAGATGGATTCTCAGCCAAGTTCTACCAGACCTTCAAGAAGAACTAACACCAATACTCCTCAAATTATTCTATGGAATACAAAAGGAGGGAACCCTTCCAAACTCTATGGAGCTAGTAACACCCTGACACCAAAACCAGACAAAGACAAATCAAGGAAAGAAAATGTCAGATCAACAAAAATTGTAGGGAATAAAAATTGCTCATGAACATAGATGCAAAAATTCTTAATAAAATACTGGCAAATCACACATAAGAACACATGAAAAATATAGTGCACCATGATCAAGTGGGGTTCACCTGAGGGATGCAAGGTTGGTTCAATATACAAAAATTAATAAAACATAATCCATCACATCAATAGACTTAAAAACAAGAATCATATGATTATCTCAATAGATGCAGAAAAAAATTGACAAAATATGATGTTCAAAACACTAGGGATCTTGATAATATAACTCAACATTGTAAAAGCTGTATATACTAAACCCAAAACTATCATTCTAAATGGAAAAAAAATTTAAAACATTCCCTTTAAAAGATGGAACCAGATAGGGATGGCCTCTTTCACATGATTCTGTATTTAGAAGACTCAAAAATCTTCACTAGGAAGCTTCTAGAACTCATAAATGAATTCACCAAAGAAGTGGGATATAAAATTAACACCCACCAACAAATTGCATTCCTATACATCAGTGATGAATCAACTGAAAGAGAAATTAGGAAAACTATTGCATTCATAATAGCCTCAAAAAATATTTGGTAATCAATCTAACAAAAGAGGTGAAAGACTTCTACAATAAAGACTACATAAACTAAGGAAATAAATTGAAGAAGATCTTAGAAGATGGAAAGATCTCCCATGTTCTTGGATAGGGAGAATTAATATCATCAAAATGACCATACTACCAAAAGTGCTATACAGATTTAATGAAATTCCTATTAAGGTTCTAATGACATCCTTCATTGAAATAGAAAAGGCAATCATTAAATTTATTTGGAAAATCAAGAGGCCCAGAATAGACAAAACAAGCCTTAGTGAGAAAGGTGAAGCAGGAGGCATCACAATATCAGACCCTAAATAATACACAGAGCTATATAAAAAAATGTCATGGTATTGGCACCAAAACAGACATGAAGTCCATTCCATTCTGTAATGGAAGACCCAGAGACAAATCCACATAAATACAGTTATCTCATACTAGACAAGTGCCATAAACATACATTGGAGAAAAGACAGTTTCTTTAACAAATGGTGCTGGGAAAACTTGAAGTCCATATATAGCAAATGAAATTGAACCTTTATCCTTTACCCCTGCACAAAACTCAACTCAAAGTGAATCAAGGACCTAGGAATTAGACCAAAGTCTCTACACCTACTAGAAGAAAATGTAGAACCAACTCTCCATTATGTTGGCTATAGAACTGACTTAATAAGACTTCTAAAATGCAAGAAGTACAATTAAGAATCAATAAATGGGATGGTATCAAACTAAAAAGTTTCTTCACAGCAAAGGAAACAATCAAGAATGTGAAGAGAGAGCCTACAGAATGGGAGAATATCTTTACCATCAGCACCTCAGATACAGCATAATATCCATGATATTTAAAGAACTCAAAAAACACTGAAAAAACACCAATAAATAAAAAAGCAAAGAATTTGAACAGGTACTTCACAGAAGGAGAAATAAGAATGGTCAACAAATATATGACAAAATTGTTCAACATCTCTAGCAATTAGAGAAATTAAGCTTAAAACTAATCTGAGATTTTATCTCACTCTAGTCAGAATGGCAATTATCAAGAATACAAGTAAAAATAAATGTTGGCAAGATGTGGGAAAAAGGTACACTCATATATTGCTGGTTGGCCTGCATAGTGGTGTAATCACTATGGAAAGCAGAATGGAGATTCCTCAGAAAACTTGAAATGGAACCACCATTTGGCCCAGTTATTCCACTCCTAAACATATACCCAAAGGATTTAAAATGAAAATCAGCATACAATAGTAATGAATCCACATCAATGATTATAGCAGCTCAATTCATAATAGCTAAGCTATGGAACTGAATAGGTGCCCTTCAACAGATGAATGGATAAAGAAAATGTGGTATATATACACAAAGAAAGATTACTCAGCCATGAAGAAGTGAAATTATGGCATTTGCCAGTTAATGGATGGTACTAGAGAGTATCATGCTAAATGAAATCAGCCAGTCATAAAATAATCAAAGGCCATTTTTTTCTTTCTGAAATGTAGATACTAATACACAATAAGGGCAGTGGGATGAAAGAATAGAATTTAGTTGGATTAGCCAAAGGGGCATGAAGATAATGAAATGGGGATGGGAATAAGCAAGAGAGTAGAATGAATCAGGTAAAACTTTCCTATGCTTATATATTAATATACAACCAGTGAACCTGTACATCATGTACAACCACATGAATTGTAAGTTATACTCCAAGTATATATAATATGTAAAATACACTCTATTTTCATGTATATCTAAAAAGAACAAATAAAAAATGGGTCTACCAAAGACTATTTTTAAATGAAAACTAATACCAATTCTTTTCAAAATAATCAAAAAATTGAAAGGGAAATAATTATTCCAAATTCATTCCATAGGGCAAGCATTACCCTGATACTAAAACTAGACAAAGATGCAATAAAAAATTAAAACTATAGAACAATGTCTCTGATGAACATCAATGGAAGAATTTTCAGCAATATACTGCCAAATAGAATTCAACATCACTCAAAAGATCATTCATCATTGTCAATTTAAATTTATCCTAGGGATACAAAGGTGGTTCAACATATACAAATTGATAAATGAAATCATCACATAAACATAATAAAGGTTAGAAATCATATGACCATCTCAAGAGATGAAGAAAAATCATTTAAGAAAATTTAGCACCTGAATAAATTTGGTAAAGAAGGAATGTATCTAAAAATAATAAAAGCTATATATGAATAGCTCATAGCCAACATCATACTGAATGGGGAAACACTGAAAGAGTTTGTCTTATGACAAATTCTTTCAAACAAGAAAAGGGTATCCATTCTTACCAGTCTTATGAAGCATTGTGCTAAAAGTCTTATCAAGAGCGAAAAAAAAAAGAAATAAAAGGCATATGAATAAAAGAAAAAATATCAGCTCTGCAGAGGACATAAGTGTATGTGTGTGTGTGTGTGTGTGTGTGTGTGTGTGTGTGTAGAAATAAAGAGAAAAACTGACAAAAATCTAATATAATTGATAAATTCATTAAAATTGTAGGATTAAAAACATCAACATACAAATAGCACTTCCATTTTGTATATTCATAACAAACTAGTCAAGAAATTAATCATGAAAGCATCCTATGCACAATAGCAACAAAACAAAACAAGACAACTCCCCCACAAAGAAACACCTAGGAAAATATTTAGACAAGGAATTAAAAGACTACACACTAAAAATTACAAGATAGTGAAGAAAGAAACTGAAGAAGACACAGAAACAATGCAATGATCTCCATGTTCATGGATTGAAAGAATTAATCAAATTAATCAAACAATCCATGTTCATGGATTGGAAGAATTAATATTGTTAAAATGGCCATAGTATGCAAAGAGATTTCTTTTGGAGTAAGAATGTATACCCTGTGCCTGTCCAACCATTGTATCTTGGAGTACATGACTGACTTGTTCACTTTTTCCAAGGCTCACAGCTAACTTTTCTTTGAGTCTCTGAGCAGACTTTGGATTTGGACTTTTGAGAAATTCTGGAATAGTTAAGATTTTGATACTTTTGGGTATGGGGTGAATGCATTTTGTATTGTGAAATGGACATGATTCTTTGGGGACCATTGGCAGAATAGTATAGTTTGGATCGCAAGTATTTTCCAAAGGTTCTGTGGTCAAGGCTTAGTCTCTAGTCTAACACTACTGGGATGTCATGGAACCTTTGGGTCATTTGAGGCAGGCTCCTGAAGGGGATATTGGAACACCATCACTTTTCTCTTTCACTTTCTAACTATGAGGTGAATGGTTTTGCTTTGCCTTGTGACATTGATATTATATGTTTCCATAGGCTCATGTATATGGGCCTACCACTCATGAACTGAAACCTCTAAAACTATGAACCAAAAGAAACCTTTTCTCTTTATAAGTTGATTATATCATGTATTTACTATAGTAATAGAAAGCTGGCTAACACAAATTCCCTCCCCATTTCTAATAGCATTTCCACAGAAATAAATAATTCAACAATTTTATGGAACCACAAAATACTTCAAATAGGTAAAATGATCTTAAGCAAGAACAAAAATGGAGGCATCACATTTTCTGATTTCAAAATATTTTACAAAGCTATAGCATTCAAAGAGTATGGCAGTCTCTTAAATAAAGGCAAGGATAGAGGTACTTTAGAAAGGGGCGAGTGAAAGGAGAGGAGATTGTATAGGGGTAGGAAGGATGCTAGAATGAATCAAACATCATTACCCTATGTAAATATATGATTACATGACTGGTGTGATTCTACATCATGTTCAACCAAAAGAAAGAGAAATTGTACTTCATTTATGTATGATGCATCAAAATGCATTCTACTGTCATGTATAAATAATTTGAACAAATAAAAATAATTTTGATTAATGTTGTAATAATTGTGCACATTTATGAGTTGCTATGTAATATGTCAATACACATATACAAAATGAACTAATCAAATCAGGATAATTAATTTTCCCATTTCCTTATTGTGACTTGGTGGTTGAAGTTTCATTATTCATAAAATGTAATAAGCATAAAAACTATAGACATTCCACTGTGCTAAGGGGTGAAAATATTAACTATTAACTATCCTGATGTGATCATTACACACTGTATCCAAGTATTATTATTACATGGTACCCCATACATTTATATAATTAAAATAATTGATAAAAATTAATAAGAATAGTATTGACATAAAAACTGACATATAAAATCATGGAACAGAATAGAAAGTCCAGCATAAACCCACACATATACAATGAACCAATTTTTGGCAAAGGTGCCTAGTATACATAATAGGGAAATGATAGCCTGAAAAAATTGGATACCCACACAAGACAGTGAAATTTTATTCTTATCTTATATCATACCCCCAAAACCCTCAAAATAAAGAAAATTTAATTTTAACTGAAATTGTAAAATCGCTTGAATAAAACTCAGGGGAGAAGTTCCATGACAGTAGTCTTGGCATTGATTTTTTGAGACATAACATCAAAAGCACAGGTAAGAAAAGCAAAACTAAGTGGAACTATATCAAACTAAAATGTTTTTCTCACCAAAGGAAACAATCAACGAAATTAAAAAGCAAAAAGCGTGGATTGGAGGAAAATATGTGAAAGTCATTTGGCTGGGGGTTAATATCCAAAATATATATATGAAACTTACATTAAAACAGTGAAAAAATAATAATAACCTAGTTGTAAATCAACAAAGAACCTGAGCAGACATTTTTCCAAAGAAGAAATACAAATGGATAATAGTATAGGAAAAGTTGCTCAATCATTAATTATCAGGCAAATATAAATCAAATTATCAGTGTACTGTAAATCACAATGAAATGCCACTTCACACTAGTTAGGATGCTTCTGATCAAGAATAAAAATAAATAATGTGCTTTAGAAAATGTATAGAAAATGGGACCCTTATATACTATTGGTGGGAATCTAAATTGATACAGTCACTATGGAAAATGATGTGGAAGTTCCTAAGTGATAAACCATGTTATCAAAGGAAATAAGATCATTATCTTAGAGAGATATCTGTGCTACAGCATTATTCTAAGTAGTCAAGTTATGGAGACAGCCTGTCAACAGATTAACAAATAAATTGTAGCATGTATATGAAAAGGAATGTTACTCTAATTTACAAGAGTTTCTTGCCATTTGTGACAAGATAGATGAATGTGGAAGACATTGTGCTCATGAAATATGTGAGACGTAGAAAGACACATACCACATGATATAATTTACATTTAAACTCATTGAATCAAGGAGTAGAAGGATGATTTCCAAGTTTGGGGGTTGGTGGAGAAATATGGAGATATTAATCAAATGGTACCAACTTTCAGTTATTAAATGAACAAGTTCTGAAAATGTATAAAAATGTGTCTATAATTATTGAGTACTTGAAATTTGTGGAAAATAGATCTTAGGTATTCTCACTACACATACAGGTAACTATCTTATGAGATGGATATGTTAATTAGCTTGATTTTAGTTATCATTTCACAATGGATGTGCATATAAAAACATCATGCATATATCTTGAGTATACACAATTTTCATCTATCATTCATACCCAAATAAAGCTGAAAAAAGGAAGTAAAAGAAAGATATTACAAAATATCTCAAGACAAATTAAAATGAAAATACAACAAACTAGAACTTCAGGTATGTAGTAAATGCAATCCCAATAGGGAATTTTATGATAAATGTTAAGTAGTAGAATGATCTCAAATAAACAGCCTAACATTATACACCAAGGATAGAAAAAGAAAAAATTAAGCCAAATGCAGCAATGGAAGAAAATAATAGAATAAATCAGAAAACAATGAAATACTAAATAGAAAAATAAGAGAAAAAAAATCAACAAAACTAAGAGTTGGTTCTTTACAAAGATAAAATTACCAAACATTTACCTAAACAACTTTTTAAAAAGGTGAGTAAAGACTCAAATAAATAAAACCAGAAATGGAAGAAACATTACATTTGATACTGGGAGGGCGGGGTGAGTGAGGAATGTTCCAAAGCATCTATTATATACAACTATACAGCAATAAACTGAAAAACCTGGAAGAAATGAATGAATTAGAGGAAACATGCAACCTACCAAGACTTAGGTAAGATGAAATGGAAAGCCTGACCAATAACAAGTTAGGAGATTAAATCAGTAATAAAAAAAGTCATGACAAAGATAATTCCAGGACCAATTGGTTCACAGGTACATTATACAAAATATTTAAAGAACGAATACCAATCCTTCTTAAATTCTCCCAAAATATAGAAGAAAAGGGAATTCTATCAAACTCTTATTTAAGCCAGCATCATCTTGAAAACCAAAGCCAAAGAGAGGTCACACACACACACACACACACACACCCCAAAAAAAGGGGGTGGGGAGACAGGCCAATATCATTGATGAACAGATGCAAAAATCCTCAATGAAAAATTGGCAAAATTCATTCAGTAATACAGTAAAAAGAGAATACACTTGGACCAAATGGGATTTATCCTGGGAACTAGGATGGGTCAACATAAGTAAATCAATAAATATGATACACTGCATTACACAAAAAAGATTTGACAAAATTCAACACCCTTTCCTAATAAAAAAATCCTCAACAAATTAGGTATAGAGGGGACTTGTCTCAACACAATATGGCCACATATAAAAAGCCTACAAGTAACATAGTTTTGAAAACCTAAAGCTTTTTCTCTAAGGTTTGAAACAAGGCAAGGTTGCCACTTTTACCACTTCTATTCAGAGTATTACTGAAATTCCATATTTCTCTCATGACTTCTCTTCATATTAGTCC
This sequence comes from Marmota marmota marmota, assembly GCF_001458135.2. Classification (NCBI taxonomy): domain Eukaryota; kingdom Metazoa; phylum Chordata; class Mammalia; order Rodentia; family Sciuridae; genus Marmota; species Marmota marmota. Next base: position 17,189,782 of record NW_026000082.1, read on the forward strand.
TAATAAGTGAAATAAGGCAATAAAAATAAAGAAAAATCATCCAAACTTGGAAGGAAGAAATAAAACTATTTCTATTCACAGATGACATGATCCAGACTACACACACATACAGAGCCCCCCCCACACACACACCCTGTCACACACACATACACATGCACATAAATGAATTCAGAAAATTTGCAGAAAACAAAATCACCATAAAAAATCAGTTGTATTTCTATATACTAAGTAATTGAAAAGGAAATTAATAAAGCAATCCCATTTATAATAGTTTCCAAAAGAATAAAATACTTAGATAAAATACTTGGATGAATTTATTATCCAAGGAGTTGGAAAATTTGTACACCGAAAATAAAATCTTTGATGAAAAAAATTAAAATAGACACAATAGAATAATAATGTTAAAATGTTCACACTATCAGAAATGAGCCACAGATTCAATTAAATCTCTATTAAAATCCCAATAGTACTTTTTTTTAAATCAAATCAGGGGGGAAAAATCCTAAAATTTACAAGGAACACACAAAAGATACCAAATAGCTAAAGATATTTTGTGCATGAAGAACAAATCTGGAAGCATCACACTTCCTAATGCCAAAATATATTATAACTCAACAGTGAAGAATGAAAATATTGTGATATTAGCATAAAAATGAAATTAAACCCCTGTCTTCAGCTACATACACAAAAAAACTCAAAATGGGTTAAAGACATAGAGCTAAGACCTGGAATCATAAGACTTCTCAAAGAAAACATACAGGAAAATCTTGACTTTGACCTTGGGAGTGATTACTTGGCTATGACACCAAAGGTACAGGCAACAAAGCAAAAATAGACAAACAGAACTACATGAAACTCAAAGGCTTCTGCACAACAAAGCACTCAACAGAATGAAAAGTCAACTACGGGAATGGAGAAAATATTCACAAGCCAGTTTTATTTCTAAACCATATACCCATAAAAAGTTCATGTACAAAATATGCATGAAATATAGAAATGAACAGCAAGCATTCTCTTATTCATTACTGGTGATATATAAAGTGGTATAGTCACGTTAAGCAGTTGATTATGAAGGTAAATATACACGTAACATGTGACTCAGCTCAACTCCTATGTATTCATTCGAAAGAAACTAGGGAGTACAGCTATGTGGTCATTAAACTTGAAAAACTTTTGACAATCAGGAATAATTTGTATTATCCTCAGACCAGCTTTTAAAATGAGGTGGTCTTTATCCTGGTTTCTCAGCTCCTCATATTTCCTTCTACAGACACTTTAGAAGGAGAACTCACACTTAATTGAAATGAAGATGTCTAGGTAACTTTGTCTTAGGGTGCTCTATTTTCCCCTGCATTGTATCTGGGAGTTCATCTTTTTAGTATAAATGTATTTATTAATTTGACACTAAGGAATAGGGATTTTTATTCATTGGTCTTATAAATTCTGAGGCAGGACTTTCTGATTTTCAGCAGAAATGATTGATGCATAAGGCCCAGCTAGCAAGAAGATGGAAAATGAGGCAACAGATGGAGTTCTTCTGATGACCACTCTAACTTCCTAAAATTCTCCTTTGTGATTTGGAAGTAATGCTTCAAATAAGATCAAGTATTTCTTTGGTTGGTGATAACTGTCTTGGCTATATATTTCCTTTATAAACTTCTAAATAACAAAATAATTGTCAAAATCATATTTTTGAATATTATATTACTTCATTAATTTTACCTCTAAATAATGACCATATTTCATAAATAATGGATCCACAAAAGGATATAAAAGTTTCAAAAACTTCCTGAAATTGCATCAAATTTTTGGTATATATGTTAGAATTGGAATTGGAAGGAGAATATTTATCTTTGACATTGTATTTTTAGAGTAGATTTTTAAGACCCAAATTGATAAGAAATTTTGACTTGGAGTCATGAATGTTCACCAACAAGTAAGTGGACCCAGAAAAAATACTTAAAGAGTGACTAGATTCAACCATATTTTCTGAAACCAGTATGCTTATTTCTCCTTTTATGTAGCAGAAGGAAATCTGTTCCCTGTACTGTTGAAAACACTGGTAATAGAGGCAGCTTTTATCCTTGACACCCAAAACAATTTCAGTGTTGGAATTTGATCCTCTGAAATGCCACCCAAACTACAGATCCCTCTGGTGCTGATGAAATTGTCACATAGCCTTGGCTGAACAACCCCAAGAGACAGATTTCTAGGAAAATAAGAGCAACCAAGAGAGAGTACACCACTACTAACCCCATTTACCTCTGGTCCGGAATGGCAGATACACAAAAAGAAGTGTCACAGAGCATATGAAGCAAAACAGGAATTGAGCAGGTATTGAATTCAACATATAACAACATGGAATTAGACCTGTAAGTAGACATTCAGGTATATGGTCTAGAAGAGAAAGAATTAAATTGACAAAGAATTAAATTGACATAGAGGAACATAGGAATGTGGAACATCTCTAACCTAAGTATAATTATTTGAAAAAAAAAAACAACAGTTATTGTCCCACGCCAACTCAATTTAGTGCTTCTTCTGTGAGTTTTATTTGTGGATGGTGGCAAGTCCTAGTCAGACTAGATGTGCAGATCTTTCAGAGCTAAAAGATATTTCTTTTTTCTAATTTGTGCCATCTACTCCAGAAAAAATAATAATAATTTGGCTGGGGAGAAAGAAAGCAGTCCTAGGAATCCTCATCAGATTCCTAGAGATTCTCAAGTTTCAGGCTTAGGTTCCAACACTGAGTTGGCTAAAACAAGGAATTGCCTGGGATCCATAGACTCAGTAACCAGGAAAAGCTTGCTTCTTAAATAGTAAAGGAAACACACTGTACACCTTGAGCTTAAATGCCCTATCCAGGGACTCATTCCTACAAGCTAAACAGACATGGTGAAAATATTTCCCATGTATTACTGAATAATTTCTCTGTGAAACCTTTTTGTGTGTGGCGGGGTGGGGCAGTAATAGATTGAACTAAAGGGCACTCAAAAACTGAGCCACATTCCTAGCCCTATTTTGTATTTTATTTAGAGACAGGATCTTAATGAGTTGCATAGTGCCTCATTTTTCCCCCTGAGGCTGGCTTTGAACTATACATCCTCCTGCCTCAGCCTCCCAAGTCGCTGGGATTACAGGCCTGTGTCACCGCTCCCTGCTTCTGTGAAACATTTGGTCTTTGATTTATATCGCCTTCCAGAAGAAAATGACCAAAAAAAGTAAAGTTTAATTATCTGGAGAGTGTACAAGTATTTCAGGGAATTCAAGTTTTTGAAATATCTTCACTCAAAAAACACAGGGCACCTGCTTCCAAGACTCTTGCATTAGTTCACAGCTTCTTCACACCACAGCTACTCTTTTCTCAAATTGGGGGAAAACACAATCATGTAGACAGCTGATTAGAGACACTGAGAACCAATGGTGGCATCTAAAATATGGCAGGTCCCATGGACAGATCCGTGATCCCTGTTTGAAAGGGTATCCAGGAGGAGCAGCTGGAGCTAAAGTGGATCAAGAGGGAAGATGGTCCTCAGGCCCTGAGTGTGGATGTGCCCCTAGTAGCTGTGAGGGAAAAGGGACATCCAGACTTAGTGGCTAGGAAACTTTCCTTACTTAAAACATCAACTTTTGGATGTGAAAAGGAAACATGCCTCTCACCAATGCTAAAAAAGCATTTCTGGGTGGGTAAGAAGTTCTGTGGCTGGACTCTACCTTGGCACTGACAACACAAACCCAGATGGCCTTAAAACTCCTTAACTTAAAAATGGAAGTCACACTTGAACAAATCCATCACCAACAGACCTGTTTTCTGAGATGGTGACTCCCCTGCAGAACACTTTCTGGGCTCACCCATGAGCTCAGGATTTAACTATGAGTAAGAGCTCAGGGCTTTTTCTGGAGGACCCAGACTCTCACAAGAGGATGGTGCAGTCAGCATCTGGTGTAAGTGGATCATCAGGGACTGGGCTTTCCTCCTGTGGGCAGGGACAAAGCCACACTGGTACCCTCACAGGTACCACCAGCTGCAACAGGGAGATGTAGAAGTATGTGGTTCATGGGCAGAATTAGAATGTTTTGAGGTGCACTTTACAAAATAATGGGGTCTTTGACATTTCACATCACTCTATTTCTACTCAGAAAATTCTGGAATCATAGGACTTTCATTTGGGGAAAAGAAGCAACATCATTGTCTTTGTTTCTATAGTTTTTTTTTTGGTCCATGCAATGGTTTACTATTATTTGTCTTGTGGCATTCAGGTGCAGCTCTTTTTATCCACAATGCAGTAGTTGACTGATGAATTTATCCTACTTTGTATCATTGTGCAGGACAGATGCTGTGGCTGTGCAGAACTGTCAGGCCAGCAAAACATAGGACAGAAAAGACAGCCAGATATGTTAAAGCTGCACATACATTGCTGTCCTTCTTGCCATTTTTTATTTTTTCTTTAGGTTTTTGTTGCTTTTTTATGTTGATGTCTCTTTGGTGTAATTTTACACTCAATTAAAATAAGTCTCCTAAGTATTGTGTATACTTTAAAATAATAGAACTCTTACTTCTTCCTTTGGAAAATATAGGAACTGCTTCTTAAAAGAGGATAGTACTGCCTCAATTTTCAGTGTTTAATTTTTAATTATCTTTCATGACTCTCGCTATAACATTGAGATCCTTCTGATTTCCTTTATCTCTTTTTCATCATGCATTCAATCTATCAGTAAGTGTTAATCCTTTAACATCCTACTTATGAGTGCAGAAGGGAAATTGCATGGAAATGGAAGGAGACCCTCAGGGTTATACAAAAGTACATACAAGAGGAAGTGAGGGGAAAGGGAAAAATAATACAAGGGGGAGAAATGAATGACAGTAGAGGGGGTAGAGAGAGAAGAGGGGAGGGGAGGGGAGGGGAGGGGGGATAGTAGAGGATAGGAAAGGCAGCAGAACACAACAGACACTAGTATGGCAATATGTAAATCAATGGATGTGTAACTGATGTGATTCTGCAATCTGTATATGGGGTAAAAATGGGAGTTCATAACCCACTTGAATCAAAGTGTGAAATATGATATATCAAGAAATATGTAATGTTTTGAACAACCAACAATAAAAAATTTTTTAAAAAAAGAAGTAAATGTAAATCTGAAATTTCAAAAGACATCTATACCAACCTCATCCCTAAAAGCATTCTTGTCTTGGGAATTTAAGAGGTATGAAGTCCAACATTTCTAAAGTGGGGAACAAGCCATAAATATCTTCCCATATGAGACCCAACTTTGGAAGACAAACATCATTCACTTTTGCCCACATGACTTATCCATCAAGTTAACGTCCTTAATAATTCCCCTCCCCCTTGTCGTATCAATTACCTTTTCTTATGAAATACCAAAGGCAAATGTATGTCAAAACCAAAGCGATCGTTAAACACGAAAATAAAATTAAAAACTTCTTTGTAAGGTGCTCCTTATCAAACAGGTCATCTGAAAGAAAGGACAGAACAACTTGAAATCAATACATCCACAATAGGTGTCCCTAATGGATTAGAAAGTTGCTGCTAATAAAGCAGGATACTCCTTCAGGTCTATAATTCTTTATTTTTGTATTTGTAGCATGAAAAGGCTTTGATAGAGATGGTGTAGTGACAAGTAAAGAGCAAGTACAACATTAAGCTTATCTTGGGGATAGAATTCACACTGAGGCTATAGTAGATTGAAAAGAAGCCTCTCTCTTGTCTCTAACAAAAGATCTTAGTACAAAAGCTTACTGATCTTCAAAGGAACACCTGGTTCCATTTTTGCTCTTCTGATCTTAGCCAGTTTCATCTTCAAAATATTCTCTTTAGGCTGAAGACATTCATATTATGTCCCAAATATGGTCTTCTCTGCGAACTTTAGGTTCATGCACCTAAGTCCTGATCAACACTTTGCTGGTAAGTCTTATAAGCATGGTCTTATTTTATCCCACAAATTTTCCTGTCTCAGTAGATGAAAAATCATCTTTCATGACTCTGGTTATAACATTGGAGTCCTTCTGATTTCCTTTATTCTTTTTCATCACACATTCAATCTATCAGTAACTCCCGTCAGCTCTACATTTAAAATATTTACAGAATCTTACCCACTCTTAAAAACTTTCTTGCTATACCACAAATAATGCATTGTTATAGGCTCCTATCTGGTCAGGACAATATTTTTTCCAGTCCATATGTTAATTATTTACGAGTATTAGAGAATTTTTAAGAGAAAAAACTGTGTTCACAATCAGGCTAAAAAAGATTCCACGAAGTGGTATCTGAAGGCACATTTGCCCTGTCCATTACCTTGCTCCTATGCTTCTCTATAGAGGCATTAGTTAAGGGTAACTTTATTGCACACAGAGTATGGCCTTTGACATCCACCTATCATGACTCCAAAGAATGAGCAATGAACAAGTAATCAGGAAAACTGTAGTTTAGTTCCACATTTCACTTACTACTGCTGTTACTGGCCTCTCAACATCTGTCTATCAATGACCATAACATTTATTGAATTGTCAGAAATTTTTAAATAATAGTAGTAGTGCTAAATATTGAATGACAATAAGAAAAAGGTTTTACTTCTTCTAATTATTTAAGATTTGCAAAAACCCATGAGGTATGATTATATTCATTTCTAAGATGAAAAAACTATAGTTCAGAAAGATCAAGTTACTGAGCTAAAATTCTGATAAATTTACACATAATTATTGTGAGGGTCTAACAAAGTAATGGACATTAAATGCCTTTAAAGCTGTAATGTATTTTTGAACTGTGAATTGCTATTGTTCTTGTTTATTTTTATTCTAAAGCCTTCTCCTTAGCACCCCAAAACATCTGTATTACCGAAACCCATAACAAAGATAAAGAATCATTCAAAGAGAATTTAGTAAGCTCTTTAACATTAACTATTCCATTAGTTTTTTCTCTATGTTTTGTTGATAACTAAACCCTAATGATGGAACACTCACTTGCTAGGATAATACTTGTTTGTTTCTCTTCACCTATTACAGGGTTGTGAACACAGCATGTAATATTGCAGTCTGAAAAGTTTCTGAGGAGAAGAGTCATCTTCATGTGGAACAATCTGGCTCCATCCTGGGAGTATGATTTTGATGAATGTGGAACGACCTCTCCTCTGCTGTCTCTCCACTCCATTTGGGGCTGTGGAAACCACCCTCCTGAGTTACACTCCACCACGAGTCCATCACTAGTGGGAACCTGGACATGAATCTGTGTCTCCAAGCCAAGTGCTGATGGAAATGAGAAAGAACCATCAAGACAGTTATTGTATTGAGGTTGGATTGGCAAGTTGAAAGGAAGTCATGTGATCTGCAATTTAATATTTGTGAATCAAATTCACATTTTATTTATAAGTTAGTACTTGTAGTATTTGAATTTTTTAGAATATGAAAAGAAGAAATAAGAAACATTGAGATAATTTTCCTCATATTTGAGCTCATTGTGTCAAAAGGGCTTTGTTATACAACATTCCACAAGCACACTTACCTGCCACGATAAGATTCATGCTGGCCATATCACTGAAGTCAGTATCTTTAAATAAACACCTGTATGGTCCATCATCAGAAATGCTGACATTATGAATTTTGAGGGTCACTTTACCCTCCCCCATGGCCTCTTTCACAAACTCTGTACGATTTACATATTCAGGGGCAGCTTCTCCATTTACTTCATGACCGCCTCTGTACAGGTAAACAAGCTGGGAATTGTCACCCCTGAACCAGTGCACCTCCATGTGCTCTGCACTTTGTGGTGGGGACAACTGGCAGCTGAGAGCAGCCTGTCCTCCTACTCTAGCCACCAAATGCCCCTTGGGAACAGTCACCATCAACTTCTCTGTGGAGGAAGAAAGAAAACCAAAATAAGTCATAAACCAGTAACAACCCTGTTGCTAGACACTACTTGGAAGGACACACAAATTCTGCCCAGTAGACCTATGCTGATCTGAATGTTCAGCTCTGATCACATTCCTTCAGATTAAACCAATATTCTATTTTTTATAAATACCAATGGTACATCTTTAGACTTTTAAAAATATATTCATTTGGAGGATTCTGGGAGATGGTGGAGTAGGAAGCACCAGCAAGCAATCTGACTCCCCACCCAAACAATGTTATGTTTCTAGAGCAGCTTGAACAAAGCAGGTAGGGAAAAAGGACTTTATCCTTCAAGCACTGAGGTGTCTGTGCTCTAATAACTGATTGCTGCCTCTGATCACAGAGGTGCAGACAATGAGGTGGTTGGTCATCGTACCTTCCCCTGTGGTTGCCCCCTCCTACTCCTCCTTCTCCAAATAAAAAAGGGCTTTTTTCACCTGTGGTGAAAAGCCTTTTTCCTCTTCATTTTTCTCTTTTTACTTTTTGAGTACCATACAGTTAGGACTGGAACGTTCAAAAGAAACTGGGAAGAATTACAAAGTGTAGGCATATGCCCAGAGAAAGCACAGAATCATAAGACATAAGGAGACCTTAGGCTTATACTTTAGGGTGAACCTTGTCACAAAAGTAGTTTATAAGAAGTAAAACCCCCCAAACTTAAAGAAATACAATTCAAAAACATGCAAATTATGGAGAAAAACAAATATTAAAGAAAAAAAGGGGGAATATGTGTGACATCATCCAGCAGACCAACACATGCATTTTAGGATTTCCAGAAAGAGAACAGAGAGTGAAAGGGGAAGAACACCTCAGATATTTGTCTTTCGTCAAATTTAGGAAGTTTTCATCCATGAATGTTTCAGGAATATTCTGAAAATAATTTAAAAAGGTGGCCCATAGACATTTGAAAAAATGCTCAATATTATTAGCCATCAGTAAAGTAAAAATCAAAACTACAGTGAGACATCATTGAACTCCAATTAAAATTGCTGCTATCTAAAAAGAAAAAAATAAGTGCTAGTGAGGATGTGGAGGAAAAGGAACTCTCATACATTGCTGCTTTGAATGTAAATTAGTATAGCCTTTATTGAGAACAGTATGGAGGTTCCTTTAAAGAACTTATACCATATGATCCAACAATCCCAGTACTTTGTACACATTCACAGAAAATAAAATCTACATACAAAAGAAATACCTGAATGATCATGTTAATTGTGGCACTCTTTGAAATAGTAAGTTAAGAAATAAATGTAGGTGTAGATTCTAGTTTATGATCCTTGTCTGTTGTTTTAGGGGCCCATGCCAAGACAGCACACCATTTTGGGAGGTCACAGTAGAATTAAACTGCCCACCCCATCAACAGGAAGCAAAAGAGCAAGGACAGAGCCAAAATCCATTATCCCCTTCAAAGGTTTGTCCCTCATGACCTAAAGACTTTCCACTAGGTCCTACTTCTTAATGGTTCTTCCAGTTCCCAACACTGCCACTGCCACTGCCACCCTGGAGAATAAGTCTTTAACACATGGGCTTTGGGGGCCATTCAACATCAAACTATAGCACCAATGAAATTAGAATGCTTACTCTAATAGGTTATAGAAGAGGGAATATTAATATTTACTATTTCAGGATTAAAGTTCATAATAACCAAGATTGTAACAAAGATCAGAACCAGGAACGAGCCTCTACCATCATCTCAAATTTGAGGAAAATTCCCTTTGAGAATGAGGTCCATATAGTATATTTCAGGGCAATACAATTTCTGAAAAATCAGGAAGCTTGAAGCAGAAATACTGGATTAGAGAAATGCAGGTATTGTTTGTGCTTTTTACACCATGTTAATGATGTAACCTTGTTGTTGATGTTTAATTTGACTCAAAAACTAGGAAATTTTAGCATTTAAACATCTCTTTAAAATAAAGTCACGTCTATATCAGTCAGTGACTTATATATTTGATAGTATATACACATATTATATATATATATATATATATATGTACACACATATATACAAGAGAATATTTTTCAGTTATAAACATGAATGAAATTCCATCACTTTTAGCCAAATGGATGAAATTGAAACATACTGTTAAGTAAAACAAACCAGACACAGACAGAAAAGTACCATGTGCTCTTTCATATACAGAAGCTAAAATATGTTTGTTTGAATGCAAAATAGTGATCACTTGAGGTTGGGAAATGTAGGGACCAGGTAAAGGGATGGTGGCTTTGATCACTGCATGCTGTATGTATGTCCTGAAATGTAACATTGAATTGAATTAACAGCAGGGTCTCAAAGAGGTATTTGTACACCTATGTTCACAGCAGCATCCTTTACAGCTAAGTAAAGCAACTCATGTGTCCATCAACAGATGAATGAATAAACAAGATGTGGTATATAAATGTAATACATACAAAGGAATAATATACAGTCTCAGAAAGAAAGGAAATTCTGACATATTCTACATTATTAAAATAGGCTAGCCCCATAAAAAGACAAATACTGTATGAGTCCACCTGTGTGAGGTATTTAGAGTGGCTAAAACCACAGAGACAGAAGGTAGAATGGTGGTTGCCTGGGGATGAAGGTGGGAGAATGGGGAAAATTGTTTAATGAGTATAGCGTTTCAGAATGACAATATGAAAATTCCTCTTTCAACAGATGATTGGGATGGTTACACAACTTAAATAATGTGGCTAATACCATTGAAATATACACTTAAAATGATTAAGATTGTAGACTTTATGTTATATGTATTTCCCTGCAATAGAAAATTAGAAAAAATGTGTATTAATTTAATATTTATCTTTTATAATCTCTATCATTTTCAGCATGTTTCTGAGAGTAGGAAGAACAGTAGAGTACATTAGCAATAACAGAAATTTAATAATGCTTTGAAGCTAAAAACTTATAACCACTTGAGCAAAATTTGGGATTTTTTTGTAGTATTGCTAGGATAAAAATCACAATTACTATTTTTTCTTGGAAGGACCACGCAGTAGGTATATAAAAGAATTTAAAATATTCATATATATTTCCTTTTTAGAAGGAAGAAAAAGAGGCAACACAGAAATTAAGGGGAGAGCAGATACATTTTTAGCTTGACACATTCACTATAAAAGAATTTAGTTTTGATTTTGTATATGAGAATAAGAGAATTACTAGCCCAAGTGAAAACTTTAACAGAATATCCAATTAAAATTAAACAAATATGAGAAGTAATCATGTTAACATTGATGCTTTAACACCTAGACTAACAATAGGTATACCAGGCAAAATAAAATTTGAGATCAAAGCATTCAACAAGAATTAGGATACTATGATAGCACATATTTTAAAAATTTTATCAAAATCATAGTTAATGTATAAAACCTTTTAAAATGTAAGAATAAATTTCTAAATCTAAAAAAGGGATATTTTAGTATAACTTTTCAATGAGCAAATTCAGTAGAACCAATTCCAGCAGAACCTCATTTATTCCAAGGAGAAAAACCAAAAAGATCACTTGACTTGATTCACACTGACCAATGCAAATCCACACAGAACACCAGAAGAGCACTCTCAGAACTGTTTTCAGGGTGTGGTACCTTCAGTGCAGTGATGCCCTGTGGATATGGATCTAAGAGGTGGTGTGAGGAGCAAGGAGTCAGTGATAACTCAGATGCATCCTTGGGTGCATATGCTCCACTAACCATCTCACATCAGTCAAACCCTTTCTTTTCTTCTCCCTCTTTGTTTCTATTGCAATCTTCTCCCATATTCTCCAAATAAATTCCTTTAGGCAGTTTTGACCATGTATAACTCTGTTTGTAATTACTGTTTAATGCATTTTTGCATCTGCCACCATGGAGACAATTCTTTCACTGAAGCCCACAACAGGGTTGCTCTCTCAATCTTAGGCCACAATAAGGTCTTTGATAGCTCCAAACCATCTGCACATTCCTGATATAAAGCCTATTTATCTTTCAATATTTACAAATTATTTTGTACCTCCAGTCATTAAACACATCATTTTAGAAAGTTATTTTATTGGGCTATCTTTGTTACTTTGACCTCTAGATTTTGTTACAAAAAATGTTTATTTTTTCTAAATTTCTATTAATATGAAAAAGTTTACATAGAAACAGAAGTTTATATTCAATAGAGCTAATAACACAACTCTAAAAGTGACCTAAGAGAGTTTTTTGGCAGTAATTTTTATATTTCTTTCTTTTAATCTATAACATTTCTTTTGTATTCTTAGAATTCATATCTCTCTACTTACATTATCCATCTATTCTTAAATGTTATCTGCTTTTTCCATTAGGCCCCTTAGCATATTATTTATAGTTGTTTTAAAGTCCTGGTCTGATAAATCCCCATCATATCTGAATCTGGTTTTGTTCTCTCTCTTCAAACTATAGATTTGCCTTTTAGTATGTTTCCCAGTTTTGTTTTGTTTTTTTTGTGTGTGGGGGGGGGGAGAATTCTGGTGAGAGATTTTTAGTGATGAAGTGACACAGTTTGGGGGGAAGAGAAGCATTCTGTGATTCTCTGATTAGGTTTCAGTTTGGGTGAGCCTGTGCTCTTGGGAAGTGAGCTTCATGAGTGCTTCCCTGGATTCTGCTCCCTCTTAAGTGGGACAGGATGGATAGAGGAGCCTGAAGTTAGATATTACCCTTCCCCTGGGTTACTTAGGGTTATGGAACTATAATAGGTTGGGCTCTGGCAAAATAGTTTTCTTGAGTACAATGTTTTTTTAAGACAAGTATGTATCAAAATGATTACTTTTCTCTTCCCCTTGCTGGAAGCACAAAGAAATTTTCTCCAATCATTTACTGTAAGAACCTGGTAGAAACACTGGAGGTAAAAGGCACAAGTGTCCTGCCTGCCCTGGTCTTCTCTGGAGTTTTTGACTCAGACAGGTCTATACAACCTCTAGCAATTGAATAATTAGGGTTTAGATTTTCCAATCCTGGTACTGTTTTCTCCAAAGGTTTCTGCTTATGGTTTGCTGCTTTGGTAGATTCTTACACCTGTCTGTGTCTCCAATATGGGGGGAAGTGGTTTGCCCTGTAATCTCATTTTTCATGGATCTAAGAAGAGTTGCTGATTTCCATTTTTCAGTCTTTCTCTTGATATTACAATGAAGTGCTGACTTTAATACTCACTAAAAGGTGATGCACTAGATTCTTTCCACAGCTGAGACTGAGTAGGAAAAAAGTAGATGTTCTTACCTGAAGTTGATGTCATCACTTGTAAGAGAAGAAAGCACATACAGTATCCAGAAAAATAAGAGGATGCAGGCTCCATCATATCTGGAGAAAAGGTCACAGATTATGAAATACAGTGTAGAGTTTGCCTGGATACACAAGATTTAATCAATATTATAAAGATGGATGATCTTTAGACTCTTTCCTTTTAGAAAATAATCTTTCTCAGTGCTCAATAAATAACCATGTCCCCACACATTGTTCTGATCAAGAGCGAGAAAGAATATGGGAGGCACAAAGGCACAGGTGCCTAAATGTGCATGATAACATAAGAAGAGTATTTTTGGATTCATATGCTTGAATAGCTGAAACCAAATTGTGGTTGAACTAAAAGATCTTGTTAATAATTTCACGTTACTTCTAGCTGATAGAACAAATAGGCAGAATATCAATGAGGAAAGAGGAGATTTATATCAAATAAATTAACCTAATTGAAAGTTATAGAATTCTCCCACCAGAGGGGAATATACATTTTCACAAACATATATGAAATGCAAACCGAGGTGGATTAAATTCTAAACTATAAAACAAAACAATCCTTAAATAATTTCAAATATTTGAAATCATTAAAAGTATGGTCTTGAACTATATGGTGCTCAACTAGAAATAAACAACAGAAAGATATCTGGATAAACCCCAAATATTTGGAATTACACAGCATATGTCCTAAAGACAGAAAAAAGTAATTAAAAAATAAAGCAGATTTAAATAAAGTTGACAATAGAAAAGCAATAGAGAAAATAAAATAAAAGTCTCTCTTAAAGGTGCAGTTAAAATTGATAAACCTCTAGCCATAGTAACTAAGAAAATGAGATGGCACAAACCAATTATTTCAGGAATGAAAGAGGGGATATAATTACTAATCCCACAGAAATTTAATAAAAAACAAGGGAAATGATAAACATCTCTATGAATATAAATTTGGCAACTTAGTATAAAGTGGACCAGTTATTTTCTCAAATAAACTACCAAATCTCCATCAGGAAGAAATATATATTTTGAATAGCCCTATATTTATTTGTTAAGGAAATTTGTAGCTGATAGTCTGAGAAAAAAATTCTCCAGGCCCAGGGTTGTTATACTGGTGGACTAAAAAAAAATGAATTAAAACTAATTCTACAGAATATCTACAGGAATAATGAAATATAGAGAAGATATCACAGATCATTTTATGAAATCTGATATTAACCCACAAAAATAAGTTAAAATAAAAATAAGGTAACAGAGTGATATCCCTCATGAAAATAGATGTAAAAACCAGAACTAAAAATTGCCAATTTATCTCTAGCTATATATAAAAATAAGACTGTGCTTAGAACAAGTGAATTCAGGTTGGTTCAAAATGTGAAAGTCAATAAATATAATTTACAATAACATAAAAACAGATAATCAGTTCCATAGATGCAAAAAAGACATTTAACAAATTTAAGTATCTATTTATGATCAAATCTCTCAGCAAACCAGAAACAGAAATTACCTTAACATCATAGAGCAATAGGCAAAAATCAACTACTATCATATTTTTAAACAACAATAATTTAAAAACTTGTTCCCTTGTTGGATGAGGAGAGAACATCCTATCCCACTTCCCTAATGCAACATTGTCCTGGAAGTACTAGCCAGTGCAAAATGACACAGATCAGAAAGAGGGAAAGAGAGCCATCTCTATCTACATATGTCATAGTTGTCAATGTAGAACACCCCAGTGAACATACAAAATATCTCTTAGAACTCATTAGTGAGTCTATCGAGGTTGAAAATTATAGGTCAATATTCAAAAGCCAAGTGTGTTTCTATACATAAATTATGACCATTTGGAGTTTAAAGCTTTTGTTTTAAATGTTATTTATAATGGTAGAAAAATGAAGCAATGAGGTATAAATTTAACAAAATATGTGCAAGTTCATTGTGCTAAAAGCTACAAAACAGTGTTGAAAAAAAATCTAAATTGGAGAGCTAATCCATGTTCCCATTTGCTATGTGAATGTGCTCTCCCAAATTCTTGAAATTCAATTGCCCTTGTGACAGAGTCAGGAGGGACCTTAAAAATGTGATTAGACCTTGAAGGCTATAGTCTCATGAATTCATGTCATTATTATTAGAGTGGGTTTATTATAATGGGAGTGGATTTATTATAATAGGACAAGTTTGGCCTGTTTTGGCCTCTCTCTCTCATTGCTTCTCTTGCCTTCTGCCATGGGATGACACCACACAAGCTAATGACAGACTTTGATCTTGGACTTTACAGCTTCCAGAAATAAATTTTCATTGTTTATAAATTAACCAGACTATTTATTTTTTTACAGCAGCACAGGATGGTCTAAGACCCCCCAACATTTTTTGGTCAATTCCAAGTTTATTTAAAAATCTGTATGTGAAGACAAGACTAGAATAGCCAGAACAATTCTGAAAAAGCAGAATGAAGTTGGAGGAAATCTAAAACCCAATTTCAAGACTTACATTAATCAAAGTAATATGGAATTGGCAAATGAATGGATAGATACCTAAATGGAGCAGAACAAGAATGGGGAAACAGAGCCACATATAACTTAGTGGATTAACCCATATAACTTAGCTGTGTTTAGTGCAGAAGGAATTCAGTGGGAAAATAATAGTCTTTTGAAAATATGGTACTGGAAAAAATTGAGACATTCATATGCAAAAAGGAAAGAATATAAGCTTTGCAACTTATAATGAAATTTTTTTAATGAATCAGATATAAATATATATCTATGAAGTTTTGGGAAGAAAACAAAATCAGCATAAACTGTGTAAGGCAAAAAGTTCTTAGACATTAAAAGAACAATCCATAACATTTTGAAAAAATTGGATCTTATAAATTAGTCATTGTTTATTTGAAATCCAATTATAACTGGGTATCTTATATTTTGTCTGGTAAGTCTATTAAAATCAGAAACACGTGAATTGGTACACAAGGTCTGTAAGCCAAATAAACCCAGTAACACACACCACCAGCAAAGTGTTTCAAACAATACATATCTTAAAGGAAAATGTAGGGCTTTGTTTAAATCATAGCCATGTGTGCTGCTCAAAAATGAGTCAAAATCTGAAGGAAGAAATTCCTGTGGTCCTGGACACTAACAAAATCTCTCTACTATTGAATAAAAATGATAGGCCTATTTGGTACTTATACAGCCAATATGAAAATATTTGAAGAAATTGTGCTTTGCATATTATTATTTTACATATCTGACAAATACGACAAACAAGTATCAACAATGCTTCTCCATTAGAAGATTCACATGGGTGTAGGTAAGTTGGCATACCATGAAAAAGCAGGTCTAATTTTCCAAAGAGATATAATCTCTAAATGATAGGTTTTCTGATATCTCCCTCCATTGCCATCTGCATGTATTCAAAATCTTTCACCGAAATCTTGAATCTATGAAAGATATTTAGTTTACAAACAAACTATAAGAGTGATAAGAGTACAAGAAGGCTTGCACATTTACATTCATTGTGGCCTTATTTGTAAAAGACAATAATTGGAAATAACTCAGAACTTCATTAAGATGCAAATGGATGAAAAAGTTGTCATCATCCATACAATATAATATGTATAGCAATAAAAAGAACTGTACTAATTTTATATACAACACACATGGATCTCAACAGGATCATTGAATTAAAGGAGTTGGACAAAAAAAAATTGTATGATGCACATAGTATGATTTCAAGTATTTAAAATTCTAGAAAATGCAAATAATCTTTATGAAAGCAAGTGAGTGGTTATCTGGGGACAGGAGGAAGGAAATAAAGCATTTAAAAAAGTACATGAAAACAATTTGGCAGCCATAAATATGTTCATTATATTGACTATGGGAATAATTTTGTAAGTGTATACATAAGTAAAATTTAAGTTATTCTTAAATATAATGCAGTTTGCTCTATGTAAATTATGCCTCAATAAATCATTTTAAAAAGTCTTGGGCTGGGGTTGTGGCTTAGCCATAGAGCACTCACCTAGCACTTGCAAAGCCCTGGGTTTGATCCTCAGCACCACATAAAAGTAAATAAACAAAATGAATGTATGATGTACAAATAAAACAAATTAAAAATGTCTAATTTTAAAAAATATAATTTAAAATATTAGTAATAACTTTTTAGTGAACATTTAAATTTATTAACTGACCCATCTGTATTTCAGGAGAGGAATCTTATTAACTGGAACACCCACCATGGTCACTACCAAGTCTAAAACATTGATTCCACTCTTTTTACTCTGAGATCTTAAGAGACTAGGTGAGGTGCACGTCTTCTAGATCAGCAATCTGAATAAGGAATTTGAAAGCAGATCTTTTTTTTAAAGCAGTTCATTGCCTGTCAGCTTTCTAACTTCCCAGATATCATTATCCTGCGATAAAAAAGATTGTTGAGATCTTACAGAGGTAGAGCTAAAGGAAATCCAAAGGCTAGACTTAGGGAGGAAGAAATATCCTTGTCCCCAACCACCATCAGCATTCTGATCACTTACTTGAGCTCCAGAATACAGAGAAAATTTCTTTCCAAATTTTTCAAATGATTGCCTTGGTGTCTGCAGGTAGTTCAGCAATGCTTCTACAATAGCATAGACTTCCACAAAAGTCCAAGCCAGCACATTGTTTACCCGAGCTTATACTATGTGCCAACTAAACTTTTCTTCCTACCAATCAAAAATCAATAGCTTTTCATGGAGAAAACAGTAAAACTTCTGATTTATGCTCAAGTACAATTGCAGCTTACATTTGTATCACTTGAAAGGTCTCTGTGTTCTGATTGCAGCAAACCTGCTCCAACATGACATGCCTCAAACTGAAGTGATATCTGAGCCAAGGTGTGTTCCTTCATATATTTCCTAATTGAATCTTTCCCAGACATCATGCTACTGCTGGGAAGATTTAGGGGAATCCTTGTTCTTATTAATAGTCATATGGGCTATCGCTCAGTTGCTAGAGTACTTGCCTCATACTCACAAGGCCCTGGGTTCAATCCCCAGCAACACACACACACACACACACACAAAATCATGCCCTGAAAATTACCCATGTAAATAACATTTAAAGTTTTCTTTTTTCACTCCAAACCCTACTGATATCATCTTTTTAAAGTTTCCCCTATCAGTTCTATTTTCTTCCTGAAAGTTTTACTACATTCAATTTTGAGAAAGACACAGGGAAAACACTTGGAAAATAAGTTTTAAAGCTTTCTTATTAACTAGACAACAGAATTTTTTTTAAATTAGAGGAATCTAGTCAAGGCTTAGGGAGCCTCTTTTAGCAATTATTTATCCAATGGGAACTTTTAAGGAATGTATTCTAAAAGAGGCATAGATATAGGCCCAAACTACCATAAAATAAAGATATAAAATGCAGGTCAAAATGTATAAGCCAAGATGGAGAGGACCACAGAAAATTCCTGAACTCTCCTTATCTCATAGAACACTGAGCTTAGTCCAGACACAGCTGGGCTGTTCACTGTGGTCAGTGTTCTGTACAGAGGGCCCCCTGTTACCGTAATGCCCTGTATATTTAGGGGATCAAAAGAAAGAGACACTTAGGTGACTCTAAAACAAAGATAACTCCATTGTTGGTCACAGCCTGTTCTGTTGAGCTAACTCAGACCTACTGAGCCATCTCTCTGCTGAACTAACTGAAAGAAGGCTAGAAAACAGAGCCACACCTACCTTTTCCTTATGAAAACTGGCACTTGAGGGATTGATATATTTTTCTTTCCATTATTAGTCATTACCTGGGGGAAGAGTGAAATATTATTTGGGGCAAGTCTTCATATTTGTGACAAGAAAAAGAGTTCCTTACTCCATGCCTCAGGGCCCTACCTACATTCAAGGATGGGACCATTTAAGGCTGATAGATTTCTATCACTCCCCCTTGGAATTTAGCAGGACTAAATTATTCTTGGATCAGAATAATTGGCTTCACAGATATCCAAAGTTGTGATCTTTTTATTCATGTAAACTTTCAAGTTACTTAGGAGTTTCCAGCTAAACAAACCTGCTAGAATTTTTATTGAAGGAAACTAACATTGAGACTTCAGCCCACAACCATAAGTGCTGATTAGTTTATTTAACTTATGTCAATTTACCTGATTACTTATAAGGATAATAAGTTCTTGTTAGACATTAAGGATATCCCTTTCTGAAGATAACATAATAAACATTTTTTTTAATATTTATTTATTTATTTAAAATTTTCGGCGGACACAATATCTTTGTTTGTATGTGGTGCTGAGGATCGAACCCGGGCCGCACGCATGCCAGGCAAGCACACTACCGCTTGAGCCACATCCCCAGCCCAATAAACATTTGTCTCAGTTGAGGGCCCTGGGAAACTGATTCTAAGATGTGTATAGGGTTTGTTTGTTGGGGGCATACCCTCAAGATTAGCACCAATGGTCAAGTGAAAGAAGTAAGATTTAGAAGTAAATATACTTGAATTGTAATGGAGTCACAACAAAGATTGATCCTGCAAGAAATTAAAATTGTTATTCAGGGTTGTTGGGCCTTGAGGCAAGTGTGCCAGGCCTTTATTCCACCACAGTTACCAGTTATTGGTATAAGCTGCCTTTGCACATGATGAGGGTGCATGAATTATGATGAGGCAGCTTGCCTTGACTGAAGACAACTCCCAGAAAAACACTTAGCTGAGAAATTGTAACTACCAATTTTCTTTCAATATAAGGGATGGGTGCCTCAGAACTGAAGGGGGATCTGGGTGGCTTTAGTAGAGCATCTACTATATACCACTCAGTACATTAAGTTTTTAAAAAGTTTTTGTATCGTTTTAAATAATAATGGGCTTCATTTTGACATTTTTATACATGCATGTAATATTTGCTCCATGTCAATCTCTAGTACTTACACTTTCCCACCCCTCCTTACCATCCTTGCTCCCTTTCCTTTATTCTAGTGGTCTTCCTTTGGCTTATTCATCATTTTTTAATTGGTGCTTTAAGTTAAAAGTGTGATTCATTATAATATATTCGTTCGTTCACCTTGATCTCCTTCATCTCATCTACTGTTCTCTATTCTGTATTCATGGAATTCCTTCCTTTTAAAATAATTTCTCTCTAGATTCTGCATATGAGAGAAAACATTGGACCATTGACTTTCTGAGTCTCTTTTTTCACATAGCATGATGTTCTCCAGCTCCATTCATTTACCAGAAAATAACATAATTTCATCTTTATGATTGAATAAAGCTCCATTATTATATGTAGGACATTTTCTTTATCCTTTCATCTATTGATGGACACCTGAGCTGGTTCCATAACTTCAATAGTGTGACTTGTGCTGACATAAACATTGATATGAATGTGTCATTATAGGATGATGATTTATTTCTTTTAGATTCCAAGGAATGGAATAGTTGGGACATATGTTGGTTTCATTTCTATTCTTTTCATAATCACCATAGTGCTTTCCAGATAATTTGTAGTCCCATCAACAAATATTAGTGTATCTTCTCCCCCATATACTTGCCATAATTTATTATTATTTGTATCCTTGATGATTGCCATTCTAACTGAAGTGGGATGAAATCTCAACATAACCTTGATTTGCATTTCCCTGATTACAATAGAACACTATATGGAGGCCCCTCAAAAAAATTATAAATATATTTACCATATGACCCATCAATCCCACTATAGGGTACATGTCAAAAGGAAATGAAATCAATGTACCTAGTTTACTGCAGCACTATTCACAATAGCCAAGACATGCATGAACCTAGGTGTCCATCAATGGATGACTGGATAAAAAAACGAAAATGTGGTACATATACTCAGGGAGTACCATTCATCCCTAAGAAGGATGAAATTCTGTCACTTGCAACAACATGGATAGAACTGGACATTATCATTTTATGTAAAATAAGCCAAGCCTAGAAAGACAAATACCATATAATCTCACTCATATGTGGAATCTAAAAGAGGTCATCTTAGAGAAGTCCAGAGTAAAATTGTTGTTACCAGAGGCTTAGGGAAGTAGGCTGGAGATAGGGAAGGAGGAAAATTGGTAGGAAAGGAGGAAGGTACTAAAGTATAGTTAGATAGGAGGAATAATCCTATTACATATCAGGGTGACTATATATGATAATAATGCTTCATGTAGTTCTAAAAGCCAGAGAAAGGATTCTGAATGTTTTTACCACAAAGATAAATGTTTGAAGAGGTAGATATACTTATTACCCTCATTTTAGTATTATGCAATGTATACATGTAGTAAAACATCACAATTTTCCATAAATACATGCAATTTTATGTGTCAACAAAAAACAACTTTTTAAAATATTTTTTTAGTTGCAGTTGGACACAATACCTTTATTTTATTTTTTTTATTTTTATGTGGTACTGAGGATTGAACCCCAGGCCTTGCATGTGCTAGATGAGCACTCTACCACTGAGCCACAACCCCAGTCCAACAAAATTCAATTAAAAAAATACTAATGATCTATGTGAATACTCTGTACTCAAGAAGGTTGAGATTATTTTATACTCTTAACTACAGGATGCTTGTAGCAATTTTTTTTTGGCAGAGTATAATATGAACAGAGGAAGGTAGAGTAAATTTGCAGTGTAGAAACCTGATCACAGACAGCTGATCAAAATTTACATCAACAGTGATATCACAGTGACACTGTAAACCCTTGATAGGATACAATGAGAATGGCACATAACCTTGGTGATTGTCCTAAACACAAAGAATCAAGATCCTATTACCCTGGCCTAATCATAAGAAAAGAGTTAGTAAAATTTCAACTTAGGGACATACTACAAACTGCCTGACTTGTGCACATGAAGCCTTCGGAAACCTAAGAGAGTCTGAGAAACTGTTAGTTAAGAGGAGTCAAAATGACAGGAACATTAGATGTACTGTGGATTCTTAAGTGGGATCTTGGAACAGAAAAAAATACATCTTCTGTAAATCTACAGGTGTTATAAAAAGTTTATGAAATAAATAAATGATCAAGCTTCTACCCATAAAAAGGAATAAACTACTAATACATACCATACCATGAATGAACCACATACATTTTACTAAGTAAAAGAAGCCAGATGGAAAAGACTACATATTATCCAATTCAATTTATATGAATTTGTAGAAAAGGAAAATCTATAAGGAGAGAAAGTAAGCTAGTTGGTATCAAAGTTGAGCATGGGATGGACTTCAAATAGGTGCAAGAGAATTTGGGGGGTATAAAATGTTTTTTAAAAAGTTTTATTATTATTGCACAAATCTAAAAAATGTGCAAAATTAATTGAAATGTGCATCTATAATGGGTTCCCTTTATGTTATGGAACTTATACCTGCTGGTGATGCTTTCCATTGAATTTTTCATTTGGTTTATTGAGTTCTTCATTTCCACAATTTCTGTGTCTTTTTTTCAGAATCTCTGCCTCTTTATTAAAGTGATCTTTCACTTCCTATATTTTCTCTCTGAATTCACTCCTTATATCATCATTTACCTCACAGATAAGTTCAACTATGTACATTCTAAAGTCCTTCTCTTACATTTCTTCTATTGTGTTGTCAATGGATTCTATTATGGAGCATCTTGGCTTGTTTGGGGTGCTTTCTTCCCATTTTTCCCCCCGTGTGTCTTTTCATCTAGCAGTATGAATCTGAGGCAATACAGTTTATACCTTGTAGGCTTATCATGTCCCTGAAGCTTTACAGTATCTTTCCTTTAAGGGGGAGACTGATATTAACAGCACCCAATGCAAACAACATATGGCATTAAATCTAATAGCTCCTATTAAGATGTCTACTTGGGCTGGGATTGTGGTTTAGCGGTAGAGTGCTCGCCTAGCACGGGCGGGACCCGGGTCTAATTCTCAGCATCACATAAAAATAAAGGCATTGTGTTGTGTTCTTCTACAAAAAAGATCTCTCTCTCTCTCTCTCTCTCTCTCTCTCTCTCTCTTAAAAAAAGATGTCTACTTATTTGTTGCAAAAAACATCTTTTATAATATATACAGTAAATTTGTTAAAAGGATTTACAATTTCAAATAGTGGATAAAAAGAGAACAGAGTGGTGTATGATGTGATATTTACTAGGGAAGCAAAGAGAAAAGATAGAATTAAAAATTTATAGAAAGAATAAAAGAAGAATTGAGTGAGGTTGAATGTTAGCAAAAGAAAAGAGAAAAAGAAAATCCAGGGAAACAGATAAGTGAGAGAAAAAATTATACAAAATGAATACACAACAGAATTGTAAAAAACTATTCAGACATCCCAGTCCACAATAAACTGATGCATGAAAAATACTTGATTTCAAATATGGTAGAGATGGGGGTGGGGGAGGGAGGGAGAGGAGAGAGAGAAACTCAATGGAAAATTGAGTAATTGTTTCCTTTAGAATTCAAAAGTTTCTCAGCTTCCCTTCTTGGGTGGGGTTGATAGGTGGGGTTGATAGGTGGGGTTGTCTACAGTTTGATGTTATCTTTAGTTCAGTGGATGCCAGACCGACTGGCTGAGTAAGCTGAAAAAAAGATGCCCTCACACCCTCTTCCAACTTTCTGACCAGATGTAGTCAGCCCCATCTGTCTATAAGCATGTCAGGATTCAAGGAGCTTGGGAAAGCTCAGATCTTTCTAAACTTTCTGACCTGTGATCCTCCCAGGAAAATGCTCCCAGTCTCTGATTTTTTACAAAATTGTCAGGCAAAGAATGGCACATGTAGACCCAGCTGCTATTTGGCAGATCTGGGCTCAGATATTCCAGGCTCAGCCATGTTGTAGTCTCAAGATCTCAATGCCTTTCTAACATGCAATATGACCAGGGATGAACTCACAGAAAGGAGCAGCCCTGAGAGGAAGCAGCAAGATGATGGCCAATAGCACTCCTAGCAGGAAGACTTCAGGTGCAGCTAAACCTGCAGGCACTCTGACCCTAGATGTCTGTCCCCAGACAGAGTTGGCTGTGCCCTGAGATAGCAGTGGCATCACAACTGCGGGCACTCTGGCCCCCCAGGTCCTGGCTAGTGTCCCAAGATGGAGGTAGCCACATGCAACCAAATCTGCAGGCACCCTATCAGTGGACCTCTGGGTGGTGGCAGCAGCAGTGATGGTTTGAACCAAAGAATTATAAACAGACAAATGATTTTGGACTGTGAAAGTTAAGACCAACATATATAAATGTGGAATAATAAGAGGAATATTTTTCAAAGGGTTTGTCCTGGGGACTCTGATTATTGAAATTGACCATTAAATATAGTGTTACTTTTATAACTAGAAATAGATTAAGTTAAGCACATGAAAAGTCTTTAGTATCATTAATCCTTAAAGAAAGGTAAATTAAAACTCCAATGAGATACTAGTTTACACACACTACAATGGCTAAAAGTACAAAGATAGGCATAACAAATATTGACCAGAACATGAAACAGTGAAAACTGTCATACACTGCTGGCACAATCATGTTGTAGTATAATTTAGTAGTTTCATAAACAATTAAGCATACACATATCATATGTTGACACTGATATTCTATTTCTACATAATGAAAGATAATGAGGACAGTCCACAAAAAGACTTGCACACAAATGTTCATAGCCACTCTATTTGTAATAGTGGAAATACTGGAAATTGCTCAAAAGTACATTACAGTTGAATAATACAACAAATTCATCATATTGTGTGGCATATCAATACAATGAAACACTATTCTGCTGTACATATTACAGCAAGAAAAGATGAACCCCAAAATAATTATTCCAGATGGAGGAAGTCAAATAAAAACAAATATGTACTTTGTGATTTCATTCATATAAAATTCTACAAAATATATATTAATCTCTATATCAAAAAGCATATCAAATGTTTGCCTGAGGATAGTGGCAGGAAAATGGTGAGGATGAGTTATCAAGGAGTATTTAGAAAAAAAATGGAATTAAGGAATGTCTATTGTAGTTATAGTTTAGAGGATATATAGGTATGTCAAGCAGCATCAAATTTTTCACCTTAAATTTATGTAATATGTTGCACATTAATCAAACCTCAATAAATTTGTACAAAGGATAAAAAGAAAAGAAAATAATATAAAATGGTTTTATGCTCTCTCTCTAGATATTAAAAAGAGAATGAAAGGGGCATATACATGTTCTTTGTATTTCTATTAGCATTTTGAATACATCTTCTCATTACCTTCTGTTGTCCATTATTTTCTATAATTAAAGCAATGGTAACAGTGTAGTTTCATTTTATGTGATGAGTCTTTCATGAGTCTTTCATTTCTTTTCTGTTTTAATCTTTATTTTTCAACTGTTTAACTATGGAGAGTGAGAAAATGCCTGTTGGTTTTATTTATTTATTCATTCATTCAAAAATGTTGATTTGTTATTTACTAAATCTTAGAGGCTTACATAGGTCCTTGAATTGCTAAAATGATTAAATTATAATTATATAACTATTATAAGATTATAGACCTCATAGTTACTATGGCTTAGTATCTTTTATTCTATCTTCATCACTAGTCACTTTTGAGCCACCATATAAGTTATAAATAGTTGATTATAGTATAAATCCAAGTTTGCAACTTAAACTGAAACTTTATGTGTTCATTATATATAACAGATATTTATATATAATATGTCTTGCATAAACAGGTAATATACTGGTGTCATCAAAGTACATATTAATTTAGAGGAAAAAAACTTTTGAAAAATTTCAAGGTATTGCCTGAAACATAAGACTTGACTAATGTGTGTACAAAGAAAGAATTAGTAAAGATTTAAAGTGTAATCCAAAAACAGATATGCCTAATAAGACTTTCTGCAATTATAGAAATAGTCTATACCTGTGCTGTCTGATAGATTATCTATGTGCTATATGAGAATAGTACCTGGAATGAAGCCAGTGAGATTTTAGAACTGAACATTTAATTTTATTTCTTTAATTTTCATAAATTTAAATATAAATTTAAATGATCACCTCATATTGGATAGTTCAAATCTAGACTACAGAGTCAGGTGTTATATAATGTCCAATAAAGACATTAAACATGAGTGGGTCTGGAGTCCTACATTTGCGTGCTCACATATATGAAATTCTTCAGTTTACTCCATATCCCTTGCATTTCTCTGTCATTTGGAATAATTTAAAGTGTGAAGAGCTTGACTTAAATACTATGAATTTGCATCCCATATAAATTCAGCATCTATATCTGAGGACACTGAATATTTTAGATAGAGATTTTTTTAAAGTAGGTTTAAGAAAATTAACTTAACACTAAATAGCCAGTGAATTGAGTCTGGGAGACATGACAATAAAATTACCATTAAGGAGTAAAAATTTGCTCCCAGGATGTAGGCTCTCTATTCACCTTACAGATTGTTTCTTTTGCTGAGAGGAGACTTTTTAGTTTGAATCCATCCCATTTATTGATTCTTGGTTTTAATTCTTGCGATATAGGAGTCTTATTAGGGAAGTTGGGGCCTAATCCCACATGATGAAGATTAGGGTCTACGTTTCTCCTATTAGATGCAGAGTATCTGGTTTAATTCTTAGGTCTTTGATCCACTTTGAGTTGAGTTTTGTGCATGGTGAGAGATAGGGGTTTAATTTTATTTTGTTGCATATGGATTTCCAGTTTCCCCAGCACCATTTGTTGAAGAGGCTATCTTTTTTCCAATGCATATTTTTGGCACCTTTGTCTAATATAAGATAATTGTAATTTTGTGGGTTAGTCTCTGTGTCCTCTATTCTGTACCATTAGTCTACCAGTCTGTTTGGGTGCCAATACCATGCTGTTTTTGTTACTATTGCTCTGTATTATAATATAAGGTCCAGTATAGTGATGCCACCTGCTTCACTCTTCCTGCTAAGGATTGCTCTTGCTATTCTGGGTCTTTTATTTTTCCAGATAAATTTCATGATTGCTTTTTTTTATTTCTATGAGGAATACCATTGGGATTTTTATTGGAATTTCATTAAATCTGTATTGTGCTTTTGGTAGTATGGTCATTTTGATAATATTAATTCTGCCTATCTAAGAGCAAGGTAGATCTTTTCATCTTCTAAGGTCTTCTTTGATTTCTTTCTTTAGGGTTCTGTATTTTTCATTGTATAGATCTTTCTCTTCTTTCTTTAAGTTGAT
Organism: Marmota marmota marmota; assembly: GCF_001458135.2. NCBI lineage: Eukaryota > Metazoa > Chordata > Mammalia > Rodentia > Sciuridae > Marmota > Marmota marmota. Next base: position 17,217,054 of record NW_026000082.1, read on the forward strand.
TCCCAAGTATTTTTATTTTATTTTTTTAGGTTATTGTGAATGGGGTAGTTTTCCTCATTTCCCTCTCAAAGGATTTGTCATTGATATACAGAAATGCCTTTGATTTATGGGTGTTGATTTTATATCCTGCTACTTTGCTGAATTCATTTACTAGTTCTAGAAGTTTTCTGGTGGAGATTTTTGGGTCTTCTAGGTATAGAATCACAATGTCAGAAAATTTTACTCCTCAGACATCAGATAGAGCACTAATCTCTGGGGTATATAAAGAACTCAAAAAGCTAAGCACTGAAAAAACAAATAACCCAATCAATAAATGGGCCAAGGACCTGAACAGACACTTCTCAGAAGAGGCTATACAATCAATCAACAAATATATGAAAAAATGTTCATCATCTTTAGCAATTAGAGAAATGCAAATCAAAACTACTCTAAGATATCATTTCACTCCAGTCAGAATGGTAGCTATTATGAAAACAAACAACAATAATATTATTATGAAAACAAACAACAATAATTTTATGGCAAGGATGTGGAGGAAAAGGTACACTCTTGCATTGCTGGTGGGACTGAAAATTGGTGCAGCCAATATGGAAAGCAGTACGGAGATTCCTTGGAAATCTGGGAATGAAACCACCATTTGATCCAGCTATCCCTCTCCTTGATCTATACCCAAAGGACTTAAAATCAGCATATTACTGGGACACAGCCACATCAATATTTATAGCAGCACAATTCACAATAGCTAAACTGTGGAGCCAACCTAGATGCCCTTCAATGGATGAATGGATAAAAAAAATGTGGAATATATACACAATGGAATTTTATTCATCAATAAAAGAGAACAAAATCATGGCATTTGCAGTTAAATGGATGGCATTGGAGAAGATAATGCTAAGTGAAGTTAGCCAATCCCCCCAAAACAAATGCTGAATGTTTTCTCTGATAGAAGGAGGCTGATTCATAGTGGGGTGGGGGGGGGGAAGCATAGGAGGAATAGATGAACTCTAGATAGGGCAGAGGGATAGGAGGGAAAGGGAGTGGGCAGGGGGTTAGCAAGGATGGTGGAATGTGATGAACATCATTATTAAAAGTGCAGGTATAAAGACACAAATTTGTGTCAACATACTTTATGTACAACTAGACATATGAAAAATTGCACTGTATATGTGTAATAAGAATTGTAATGCATTCTGCTGTCATTTATTTTTTAAAAAAATCAATTAAAAATAAAAAAAATAAAATTACCATTTAGTACACTTTTGTAAAGGTTCTGTAAAATTACATTTTACTAAAGTGCTACTAGAAATAACTGAAAACATAAACAAATCTTAAAAATGAATCTCTTGGTCTTTTAGAAATCTACAATGTATGTGGACATAAAAAGAAGGTATTTGGTTATAGAGTTGTTGTCTGCACAGTTTTCACCCTTGATCATCTACTCTTTCCAATTCAAAAACTAAATGCATGAAGTTAAACTTGCTAACCAAATTATGTAATAAGGAAATAGTCTGAAACACTTGAGAATTTTTCTAATGCTGAGCCACAGATGGGTTGAGAATCACAGATGCAGACAAACTTCAGAGGGATCCACCTTACCTGTGACCTTCACTTCTGTGATGTCCTCTTCAGAGAAATCACCATCTCTGAAGAAGCAGTGGTACTGCCCATCATCATCAACACTGACATTAAAGATCCTGAGGGTCACTTTACCTTCTCCAATGGCATCTTTCAGGAGTTCTGTTCGCTCCACATATCTGGAGGTAGTTTCTCCATACAGGTCTTTACCCTCCTTGTACAGGTAAATGGGTTGTGTGTAGTGGTCACAGAACCAGCAGATCTCCATGTGTTGTGCACTCTGTTGGGGAGACAACTGGCAGCTGAGCTCAACTTCTCCATCAAATGGAGCCAGGATTGGCCCCTTTAAGCCTTTTACCATGAATTGTTCTGGGAAGGGAAACAATAACCAAAAGGTGAGAGCATGAGTTAGGACACACCTTCTATTTAAATCATTATCATCTCTCTTCTCTTTTCTCTTCTCTTCTTTTCTTCTCTTCTCTTCTCTTCTCTTCTCTTCTCTTCTCTCTCTCTCTCTCTCTCTCTCTCTCTCTCTCTCTCTCTCTTTCTCTCTCTCTCTCTCACACACACACACATATCCCTTATTGAGAGTCAATTATTTTGTTTGCCCTGAAGACATTTTAACTTAACCCTTGACTTGAGTAGTAGTTCATTAAATTGTTTACCTTAAAAAAATGAAAATATGGCTTCCATTGCTGCTAAATGTTTTATGTCTTTGTTAAGAAAAACTTTAATAGTTGCTTCCTATTTCATTCTATTTGTTCATCCTTTGTAAACCTCTTTCTCAGACTGCTTTTAATATTTGCTGCACTATAATGAATCTGTGTATAAATGTATCCTTTTTTCTAGATAATTTTCATAGGGCTTCTTGAATTGGAAGATTCTTTTTTCAATTCTAGAAAATTCTACTCATTGCATGTTTAATTTTATTTCTCTTATTCTCTATATTCTTTTATAATGTAACTGTCTCAACTGTTTTAGGAATTACCAGGAAGACATCCCAAAGTACCACCGCCTGCTCCTCCAAGATTCATTTTTTTTTGTAGTTGGACACAATACCTTTATTTTATTATATTTATTATGATTTCTTACATGCATGACAATAATGGAGTGCATTACATTCATAATTTTTTTCTTTACAATAATTAATACACCTTTATACCACATTTTATCAAATCTCTGTTTGTATATAAGGTATGTTGACACCAAATTTACATCTTCGTACATGAATTTGTATAATGATGACTGTCTCCTTCCACTATCCTTGCTATTCCCCTTCTCCCTCCCTTTCCCTCCCATCCCTATTCCCCATCTAGAGGTAAATTTCCTCCCATGCTCTCCCTCCCTACCCCAGTTTGAGTCACCCCCCACCATATCAGAGAAAACATTCAGCATTTGTTTTGGGGGGATTGGCTAACTTCACTTAGCATAATCTTCTCTAATGCCATCCATTTCCCTGAAAATGCCATGATCTTATTCTTTTTTAGTGTAGAGTAATATTCCATTGTGTATAAATGCCAAATTTTTTTATCCATTCATCCACTGAAGGACATCTAGGTTGGCTCCACAGTTTAGCTATTGTGAATTGTGCCGCTATAAAGATTAATGTGGCTATGTCCCTGTAGTATGCTGTTTTTGGGTCTTTTGGGTATAGTTCGAGAAAAGGAATAGCTGGATCAAATGCTGGTTCCATTCTCAGCTTTCCAAGGAATCTCCATACTGCTTTCCATATTGGCTCCAATAATAGATGTAATTATTTTTTAATTTCTTTCTTAGCAGATTCATTATTGGTATATAGAAAAACTATTTGTTGTTATATATCGATCCAGTATTCTGCTTCTTTTCTGAATTTATTCATCAGGTTTAAATGTCATTTGAACCAATGTTTAGGGTCTTCTAAGTATATGATTGCATCAGCTGCAAATAGGGATAATTTGACTTCTTCCTTTCTTATTATATCCCTTTATTTCTTTCCCTTGCCTAATTGCTCTGGCTCAAATTTCAAGTACTATAGTGAAGAAGAGTGTTGAGAGCAGCTATCCTTATCTCAATCCTGAATTTGAAAAAAAAATGCAGTTTTTCTCCATTCATATGATGCTGAGTTTGGTTTTGTCATATATAACCTTTACTATGTTGAGGGAATTTCCTTCTATACCTACTTTCTTCATGGACTTTATCATGAAGAAATGTTAAATTTCATCAAATGCTTTTTCTGCATCTGTTGAAATGATTATGTGTTTTTTCCTTGATTCTATGTATGTTCTGTACTACATTTATTGATTTGTATACATTGAACCATCCTTGCACTTCTGGAATAAAATCAATTTGATCATGTAATATGTATTTATTGATTTTATTGATTTTATTATTTTTTTAATTCACAACAACAGTGGAATGCATTACAATTTTTATTACACATATAGAGCACAATTTTTTAATATGTGGTTGAATTTGGTTTGCAAGTATCTCAGTCAGTTTTGCTAAGTTTTTACAAATTTGTTTATTTTTCCCCCCCAAAACCCCAACTATTTATTTCATTGATCATTGTATTGTTCTTTTACTTTCTATTTCATTAATTTTAACTCTGATGTTTATAATTTATTTCATATATCTAGTTTTCAGATTGTGTTATTCTTGTTTTTATAAGTCATTGAGGTGTATCATTAGCTTGTTTCTTTGAGATATCTCTGATTTTTTTTAAATGTAGACACTCATATATAACCCTCTCTTCGAACTGCCTTTGCTGTATCCCATAAATTCTGATAATGTTTTGTTAACATTTCAGATTCCAAGAATTTTTAAATCCATCTCCACAGTTTCTTCAATGATCCACTTATCATTCAAAAGTATCTCTTTCTTTTTTTATTTTTTATTTTTTTAATTTTTTTTTATTAGTTGCTCAAAACACTACAATGATGTTGACATATCATACATACATTTGATTCAAGTGGGGTATGAATTCTTTTTTTTTCCACGTGTACAGATTGCAGTATCACATTGGTTTTACAGCCACGTTTATACATACAGCCATATAAGTGTCTATTGTATTCTGCTACCCTTCCTATTCCCCCTTCCCCTCCCTTCCCCTCCCATCACCTCTCTCTACCCACTCACTCTATGATACTTCTCTCTCTCTCTCTCTCTCTCTCTCTCTCTCTCTCTCTTTCTCTCTTTTCTTCCTCACACCATCTTATATGTAATTTTGCATAACAATGAGGGTCTCCTTCCATCTTCCATGCGATTCCCCTTCTCTCTCCCATTCCCATGCATCTCTCATCCCTATTTAATGGTAATCTTCTTCTCATGCTCTTCCTCCCTGCTCTGTTTTGAGTCGCCCCCCTTATATCAAAGAAGACATTCGGCTCTTGCTCCTTAGGGATTGGCTAGCTTCATCAAAAGTAACTCTTTAACTGTTCATACATTTGTAAAATTTCTGTGTTTTTTCATTGTTGATTTTTAATTTCATTTCATTCTGATCTGAAAAGATGCAAGAGATTTAACAGCGAAGGTTTGTTTTTTGGCTTAATACATGATCACTTTTGGAGAAAGTTCCATGAGTTTCTGAAAAGAATGTGTATTAAGCTTTTTTCTATTAAATATTTTGTAGATTCTTGTTAAATTAATTTGGGCTATATTAAAGTTTAAATCTGATGTGTCTTTCTTGATTTTGTGCCAGAATGACTTGTTAGTGAGAATGGTGTAGTGAAGTATTCCACTATTATTGTATTGGGACCTGTCAGTCCCTTTGTATCAAGTAATGTTTGTTCTATGAAATTAAGTGCAGTGACATTTGGGGAATAAATCTTTATATTTTTGTTAGATTGCTTCCTTTACCAATGGTTTCCTTTATCAAATGTTTTGACATTGCTTGTCTGTTCTGACTATTTTTGGCATGAAGTCTGCTTTGTCTATATATGGGATTAGCTAATCCTGCTTGGTTTGGGAGTCCATTTGCATGGGATATCAATTTGCATCCTTTCACTTTTCAGTCTCTAAACATTTTTGCCTATGAGATGTGTTTCTTGGGACAACATACAGTTGGGTCTTGTTTTTCAATTCATTATTCTATTTTATTTCTTTTATCTGGAGAATTAAGACCATTTGAACTTATTGTAATGAATTAAGACCATTTGAACTTGTTATTATAGGGGTATGTGCTACCACATGTCATTTTGTTTCATTTCTCATATTTGAATCATTACTATTCCTTATTTGCTTATCTATTTTTCTAATGGGGTTTATTCTTTTCCCTGATGTCTTGGTTATTTTTATCTTCTTCTTCTGTATGTATCTTCTCCCTTAGATCATTCCTTGGAACTTTGATCATTGTTTTTCAATATTGTTTAGTTGTCAATGGATCTGTATTTTATTTATTTATATGTGGTACTGTGGCTCGAACCCAGTGCCTCACACATGCTAGGCAAGCATTCTGCCACTGAGTTGCAACCCCACCCCAGAACTTTAATCATTTTAACAGTCAACTTTTTGAAATTTTCCTGACATTTCTTCTGCTTCATTGTCTATGGGTTCAACTATTGGAAAGTTATAAAATTTTGGAGACTTGTTTCTATATTTCTGTTTTGATATTTGAATATCTGCCGGGCTAGATATATCTTCTACTGTTATGTCAGAGACTTTTTTTTTTAGTGAGTTGCTTTATTATATGCCCTAGGCTGGGGGTAAATCTCAGCATAAAAGCAACTTTTCAACATATTCATGCTACTGTGATCAATCCCTAACCCTTCTTTGAGAAGACATAATAATCTTGAGTAATTGACCATTTGAGAGTAAACCATATGCTAATAATCCATAAAAACTTATAGAAAATGATCTTTGTAGCTCCACTCTTCCAAAAGTGAAAAATGGGAATAATACTATAGTAGGTTGTAAAGTTGGATATTGAAGAAAGTAAAATTAATATTTAACTTTGCTGAGTAGCTGATCTCTCACTGCTTTTACTCCAGACTGGAGGAGCTGGCATTTGTATAGCCTGCTTTTGATCCACCATCTTGATCTTTCAATCTCTGGAAATTTTTTAAATAAGAGCACTATTTTTAAATAACTACTGGGTATGGAATATATCTACAAAATATTAAAGTTTATAACATAAATACAATCATCTTTTTGAAATCTGAAATTAGTTCATGAAGAGATCTCAATGAAACAGAGTTTAGAAATTCAGATACACTGGAAATTTGGTTTATGACAAAGATGACTTCTGGAATCAGTGGAGAAAGTTGAGTTAATCAGGGGAAAGGACAACTAATTAATTATTTTTAAACAAAAATAATGTTGGATCTCTCTCAAGCCTTGTATAAAAAGGGAAAATGTTAATAATAAGTGAAACTGTGTGTGTGCGCGCGCGCGTGTGTGTGTGTGTGGCAGAGGAGCAGATGGAAATAAGGGAGTGGGATTATATTGGAACTCCATACACTTCCTGCATAATTTTTTCATGAACCTGAAACTCATTTAGAAAATAGTTAAAAATTAAAAGTTAAAAATAAAAATTAGGTGAGTTAAAAATTTAAAGTCAATTAGGAGAAAATAGAGAACAAAATAAATAACAACTTTGGCAGGCAATTTTGCAATCCATGAAATAAAATAAAAATTCAAAGCAAAATAAATTTTATATATCAAAAATATAATTTAAAAATCTAATAAATTATAAACTTATCATAAATACAGGGAACAGATAAAACAGATTAAAAATCAATTCAATATTTAGGCATTCATAAAAATCAACAAAGAAAAGACTAACAATGAAGAGGAAATAAGGCATTAGAACATAAACATGAAGTTCAGAGAAAAAGAAAACATAAAATTTTTGGAAAGATACTCAACCTTACTCATTAATAAGAAACTAGAAAGTAATCAGTATAAAATCTTACTTTTCAACAATAAGTTTGGAAAAGATAAAAAACTTTGATACCTGTAACATCTACCTGACAAACTCACATATGCTATTGGCAGAAGTTATTGACAACTACTTCAGAATAACATTTTCAATATAATAATAAAATAGTGCATAAACTGTGGTCAGCAGTTCCATTGACAATACTTTGTATGTTCATACTCACAGTTATGCTTAAAACAGGCACAAGGATATTTGTGTAATTTATTATTTTAATTAGCAAAAGACTGAATCACACCTAATGCTGTATCAGTAAGATGTTTTTCATCTAACATGCAGCTTTTACTAGAAATTTCTATACTTTTATGTCATTTGTTTTCTTAGAATTTTATGGATCTCTAAATACCTGTATTAAACAAATACCTTGTTTAGATTCCTTGACAAATGCTGATTCTCATCCTCTATCAAGATCCCTCTAGTCTGTTTCATCTTTCCTTATCTTATTCTACACTGTTCTGAAAACACACAGGGATTCCAAGATGGATCCACTCCTTGCACCACTTCTTCTCTGCAAAAGTCATACATAAATCATGTCTCTTCAACAGAAATGATGGGTTCTCAAGGGAAAGTTTTAATTTATCTTTATTTGTTTTTCCATCTTGTAACCTAGTACAAATCTGAGTAAAGAAAACTTGCTCATTAGGAACGATTAATTCTTCCTAAATACAAGCTGTATCCTATGGTGCTCATCTTCATATCATTACTACATATTAAGCCTTAGGAAAAATTGTCAAAAAAATATCTTTTGAGTTCGTCCTTGCTTTTCCTGACAAACTTTATTTTCTTATGTTTGTAAGGACAAGTGAGAGATCATACCTAAACTTGGTGTAACCATCTGAAGGAGATACAGGACAACAAAGTGTCTGCAGAAAAGTACCCTTGTAGTTTCCATTGCACCTGTGATAAAGAATGAGGCAAGTTCATAAATAGTGATAACAGGAGTAAGAAGTTGCAGAATTCAAACACCTCCACATCTTTTCATAGTACTTAACTCTCAAGTAAACTTGCCAGTTAAAATGTAGGGTATCCAGTTAGATTTTAATTTCAGATAAACAACAAGCAAATAAATAATAAGCAAGTATCAGCATTTCCTTTGTAGTATTTAGTATCCTCACATTTTGATTTGATAACTCTGGCAACCCAATCCTTAAGAATATGCAATATAATGAGTAGGCCCAGATTGACCTGTCTTTCCCACTCAAGGGTGAGTTTTTCCCAAGCTAGATGTCATTTGTCTTCTGGTTTTGTAGACTTCATTGAATGACCTGCTTTTTCAAAGTGACAGACCTAGGGAATAGAATCTTATCTCCTAAGCCTCTTTACTGTAAACATTTGTCACATGTAATTACATTTACTTACACAGAAAGTATACCGACAAAGATTTAGCCTTATTATTAGGGGAGAACCGAGTGGCCATTTCAGAAAGGAATATGGCTTTCTGAATTTTATCTTCATGGAGAACTTGTAATTAGAGATAGATGTGTGGACCTGTGTGGTCAATAAAGAGCAAAGGGGAAAATGAAATTGGCTTCCTCAATCAAATGTGAGGGCTTTTCATTCATATGATAGTTTGATTTTTGACTCAGCAGATAAATGTGATAGTTGTCAATGGGTACCTCAAAAACAAACAAAACCCAGCTTCCTAGGTGCCAGTGTTTCAGAGAAGAGGGAAAAATAGCTGATGGCAACAATGTTGTGCAAATACCACCCTGTGTACACGGGCAGTTCTAGCAGCCTGGGAAAGCACTTCTCTCTGCAGCACAGTGACAAGGAGAAGGTCCACAGAGGCTTTACTAGTGAGGAGGTGCAACCTTGTGAAGAGCAAGGAGCTTTCTCAGGAAGCATGAGGCAACGAGGACCTCCATCAGATTCATATGAGGAAGCCTTGCTAAGCAAGAGGACTTGAGCAAAACCTAGTAAGACTGATGAGTGAGGCAGAGAGAAAATTATGAAGGCTCCACATGCCAAGTTGATGAATTTAAGTTTTAACCTCTATGTAAGAGAATTGTAGCAGTCTAAGCAGTCACGTGCATAGGGGTTAAAAGCAGGGTCTAAGAAAGGGACCAACTAAGTCAAGATTCTGCCCTTGTCATTTAGCTGTATGAGTTTAGGAAAATTACTAAAACTTTGTGTTTCCATTTTTCATCTGTTACAGGGGATGATGATTTCTTTCTCATTGTATTTATTGTTGGAATTAATGGAGTAATAATATCTAAAGTCACCAGAATAATACCTGATAACTACTATACTATAAAGTATAAGTACTGTAAAGAACTCAAGGACTATAAGTATTAATTTTCTTACCACTTTTAATATTGTTGAAATTTAGCAATATTTAAGAGAGATGAAAATGGAGAGCCTTGGAATCAGACTCACACCCTGGCTTTACTACTTAACAGTTACCTCAAGTTATTTGTGTAATTTCTGTACCTCTGTTTACTATCCAGAAAATACATAAGAGTATATATTTCACATACCTAAATTCATTGAATATAAGTGTTTAAGTTTTTAAAAAGTGGAGCATAAAAATGCTCAAAAATGTTATTTTTAGCTATCGATAAAGAACTTATAGTCATGGCACAGTACATACAGATTTACATATTTGAAGTGCGATTCTGAAGGCTGAGGAAGGAATGGAGGCAGTAACATCACGTGGCAAACAGAATGAATATTTCCGCCCAAACAGGTGTTGCTGGGGAAGAAACGAAAAGATCACCACTTAAGAGAGAGAATAACTGTATATACTCCTGGATTAAATTGAGGGAATAGCAGAGAAGTATTTTCACATGACTTCTGAACTTCTTGGATGTGTAACTTGGTGGCTAAATTATGTCATTAGTCATGATAAGACCCTTGGGAAGAAAAGCAATTAAATTTTGAACAGGTCAACTTTTAGATTTCTATGCAATTGTTTTTATTTACCCTAGTGAATTAATTATGAAACACACATTATTCTCTGCTACAATTGTTAAGGTACATGACTTGGCTAAAGATTTTTAGGATTTTTAATATAGGAATTATAGCTTCTCTTCAAAATATGTTGCAGAATCTTGTAGTGTGTCCAGCATATATTAGATGTGCTGGCTGTCTCCTGTTTGCTTCCCCAGATACAATCTCCATTTTCTCCACCTTTCTCTGTTTCTCACAAAATGAAACTAAGGATTATAGCAATTGGCTCTCTTTTCAGTGGCTTCTGGTGAAATAATAAGCAGATTACAGGAATGAAAGAGGATGACTTTGGAATATTTGCTCTCTCAGACTTTTCTGCTGGGTTGCTGTGTGAGCTATTTGTCCAATCATTAAGCAAGCAAACAAACAAAACCAAACATTAAACAAACAAAAAATCCTACCCCGTAGCCCTCTCTGCCCATAAGTTTTGGTTACTGCTTCCTGCCTTTACTTCCTCAGGTGTACGGGTGATCACAATCTCTTTATGTTAGCTCCAGGGTCCTGCTTTGCTCCTCCAAACTTCTCTACATCTTATTTGTACATTTGTAAATAAGCTTTTTAATTAATATTCCAGGAACTTGAGCATGTCATCCATTTCTTGTTGAAACCCAGGCTGGTAACAGGAATTGATATTGAATGTAGCTCCTAGAAAGAGATTCCCAACATGTGCTTCTGAAATTGGGTTTCTCATGCACTGGGGGAAGGCACAGCTGACCCTACTGAAAGGAATGGAAAAAAAATCTATAGCATGCCACAGCACCAGATTTATTCAAATTATGAATATTGGTGGTATAGGATCAAGTGCAGGTGGTGAAGAAGGCACAAGGAAGGAAAGAAAATAACATGGTTGGTATGGTCCAAAAGTAATTATAAAGACTACAAAGTTCTCTACCTTCTTAGGACTGTCCTATAAGATGGACCTGATGAAAAGGAAAATTTAAAAGCAATGAATCCACAGTTGAGAACCAGGGGGTCTCCATCCTAATTCTGGAAAAGCTCATTTTTCTCGAATTATAAGAGATGGAAATAAGAATTGAATCCAAGGTCTAATTTTAAGGGTTTCATAATTGGAGTAATAATTAAATGCTCCATTTATAAAAAAGTCTCTTCAGCTAATTTAAAGACACTCTAAGGCAGCCTAAAATGCTGAGACCTGGGAAAAGGGGATTTGGGCACAGAGGGACAGGGCCATGCACAGGATTAACAATATGGATATCCTTGCATTTAGGATTTATTTAGCTATCACCCCTGAATGTTCAACTTATTATTTCAGGAGACTAGCTTAAGCTGAACTGGTGGCTAGCTATCATAAAGGAAATGTTATTTTATACTCAAGGGGTGGATACTGACTCTATCTATCATTGGATGTGAGTTCCCGACTGGTAGCACTTCATCGTGCACAGATATTCATACACATAAAAAATGCCTTTTCCTTTTCTTTTTTTTAATCACATGCAACATTGTCTCTGACCAGGAAATTCATTTTACAGCAAAGGAAGTGCACCAATGTGCTCAGGACCATGAGATTCACCAGTCTTACCATGTACCCATGACCTAGATATAGCTGATTTGACAGAATCTGATAAAGACTTAGGTGTAACACTAGCCCTAGAACATGTGGGATTCGCTTAAACTAGAGGATAACTGATTGTGACTTCTCTCTATAGCAGAATGCAAGGTCCTAGAAACCAAGGAGTAGATATGGAAGATGATCCTCTCATTATGTGACCTTATAACCTACTTAAAAAATGTTTACTTCCCCTCTTATAGTCTTCAATTCAGTGTGTTTGGAGGTCCCAGGATCTCACAGAGGAAGGTTTTCACTATATGACACAATTATGAATGAGATGAATTAGAAGCTGAGACTTTCCCCTAACCACCTGGAGCTTCTCACACCACTTAACCAAGAATCAGAAAAGTGCATCACTGCAGGACTGGAGAGACTGATCCAGGGTTAGAGGTGACTTGACCAATACTCCTGGTCCTTAGAGACCTGAAGTTACCCAATAAGAGTAGCGAAATCAAGGGCTCAGATCCATAGAAATAAATCTCTGAAGGACCCTACTAGGTTAAGAACCTAGCTAAGGTGCTGATTAAAGGCAAGTATTACACAGAGCAAGCAATGGAGGAAGAAGGTACAACTACCATGTTTATATTTTTGCAACGAGTTGACTTAATAATAACTATGTTCTGTATTTTTAATCATAAAATTTTTGCCTATTTTTCTTCCAAGATACTTCACAGGTGTGACATTGCTGATGACAGACTATGTTTCATGCAGGAAGTGTGACCAAATTAATATTACCTATTAATTACAGGATATGGTACCTTATAGGATTGAAGTTTCCCCATAGTAATTATGCAAACATATTCCACAGCTGAAGGACAAGACTAGACTGAGGACAAAACTCTTGCTAAGAGGCAAAGATTACTGAGGTGCTCATCTTACTTTGTCTATCTACATCTACTCTGCAGTTCTCCAAAGATAATTTTAAAAACAATTTTTTAAAAAGCCAAATATATATTGTACCTTTATTTTATTTATTTATATATGGTGCTTAGAATCAAACGCAGTGCCTCACACATGCTAGGCAAGTGCTCTATCATTGAACCAAAACCCCAGCCCCAAGCATTGATCTTAATATAGAAAATATTGTCCTTTGGAATATTGCTATAATGAACCCCAAATGTTTACCATGCACTTCTGGTATCCCTTCATATAAGATTTTATACCTGGTCAACTTACTTTAAAATTATGTATGAAACACTTGAGAGTCTTTTGTGGGGAATACCACTGGTATTTTAAAACATTCTCCCAGATGATTTCATTTACTACTGAAGTTGAAAACTATCTTTTTATGGGTAATGGATATTTCTGATTTGCCCTTAAGATTTTTCAGGGCTTTTATGAGAGGGAGAGTAACAGTGTTTTTTCAACTGGGTCTTTAGAAATTAATTTAAAATTCTGTTTTTTCTAATGTTCTCTGAATATGATTATGCTTTAATTATGTGTGGAACTGCAGTGTTATGAAAATACATACTTCATCTTGCAAATGAGAAGTGGTTTCATGTGTTGTTATCTCCACCTATTATATAAGTCAATGAGAATACATTCTTTCACTGTTTACCTAGTCAGAGATGGGAAAACCCAACAAAGTAAGAGCATTTACATGAACTTCAAAAGTTTTTTTTTCCCCATCCAGCCCCTATGTATAATTTTTAAAATTAGTGCATACGGATATGTGTGTGTGTGTGTGTGTGTGTGTGTGTGTGTGTATATATATATATATATATATATGTTAAATTAACTGTTGATATATTCATATATATGGAAAGTTTGGACAATTTCATTTTACCATTTCTCCCTCCTTGATCTCTTCTATTTTCATGAAATTCTACCCATTTTTCTTTTTTCTTTCTTTTTTCCCACTTATTGTGGTCTAGTTTTTCCATGTGAGAGAAAACATTTGACCCTTGAACATTCTTGGGTCTGGCTTATCTCACTTAGAATGCTATTCTCCAGTTCTATTTTTTATCAGCAAATGCCATAATTTTATTCCTCTTTATATCTGAGTAAAACTCCATTGTGTGTGTGTGTGTATGTGTGTGTGTATATATGTATGTATGTATATGTATAGATAGATAGATAGATAGATAGATAGATAGATAGATAGATAGATATATCTTTCCTAAGAATCTCTCTTTCATAGCCTCTAGTCTTACTTATTCTTGGGGGCTAACACAAGAGTATATCTTAAGTTAAATTTAACTATTATTTTTCTTTTAAATTCCCAGGAATGGCCGTGTTTTGGTTTTAACTGTTTTTGCTAGGTGTTTAAGATGAAGCAGGTCAAACTGACTTTTGTTTCTATATATTGTTAAGAGTCAGTTGAACCAACAATAAAAATTAAAAAATAAAAATAAAAATAAAGGGTCAGTTGAGTTCTCATTGGAGTCACTTGTAGGGGAACTTGAGAACAGATTCTTAGCTTTGCAAGTGCCATTTGCACAAGGATGGATCAGCACCTCCCTGACCATGTGACTTTCCTTGGAAGCATCAGAGATGTCTCCCTTTTTCAATGACCCTTCTCTTTATAGGAAGTGCACCAATTGGCTTTCTGTTCTCTGATGGTCTCATTAATCTCCATTGGATGTTATGTGGCCCAGAGTTACAAAGCTCTTTAGAAGTTCCCTGTTGCCTGGGTTTAGACTGACTCAGAAGGCAAGAGCCAAATATTGGCTTTCTTGGCCCTTTTAACTTAAATTTAAACATCTAGTAAGTCAGTCTCACCAGTCTTAATTTGATTACTAGGTTTTAACTTTAATGTGTATAACCTTACAGTCTTTTACCCCTTTTATTAATTGGGGTCTGTACTATTATATCTGTCCTGTAGGTGATGGCTTATTATCTTATATTAACCCAGGTTGTGCATTCTTGAAGCAATACCTCTGCAAAACATTAACAGGCAACATTTAGACAGTTTATAAGAAAAATACAAAATAAAATTAACAAGAGTAAAAACAGTAGAACATCAGCTTGATATAATGTTCCTTTAAACCTTCTACCTTAAAAACTTGTATACCTTGAAAATATAAACATATTTAATATACAAAGAAGAGTAATAGCATATGACACTGATGTTTTTATATTAACCAAGTTTAGCTCTGAAAGAAAAATTTAGACTTTGTAAGATAGTACACTACTTCAAAATAACAGTTGTTATTTAACAGTTGTAAAAACCTTAATTTTTTCAAGATTATTTACTCTAAAAAATAAAACTTAACAGACACCATGTCAGTAAATTAATGTCTTAAGAAATCTTTGCCATTTTAACACATAGATTAGACTTTGGCTTATATCAGTATATTAACATTTGACCTTAGGGGAAAACTTTTATTAGCTTTGACTGGTTGTTTCATCATAGACACACACACACACACACACACACACTTATATATAATATAAAAAATATAATATATATATATATATATATATATATATATATATATATTACATACAAACATATTGAAATTTGTCCTTTACTTACACATACCATCTTTATCATTTAAACTTTCTTGTTTATTTCATCTCATAGACTTTCTTACCCAGAAACACTTTCTTTTCCCTCTATTGAATATAGTTTTCATGCCTAAAACCTTCTAATTTCTCTTTCCTTCCTTTTAACCCCCTTTTTGTTCACATTCTGAAACAACCCTTGTAAATTTCTGAATTTAGGAAAATTATTCCATTTTAATAAGAAATATTTTGTTATGTACAGGACATAGTTAATCACATCTGTTTACCATTTCATGAAAACATAAAAAATGTTTAAGTATATAGAATTAAATCCGTTGGGACTTTAAACTCTTAGTAACCTTATCTTCAGTGATGACAAAGCAAATTTAACACCCCCCGCTTTTTTACTTACAAATTTATGAAAACACTGATAATGTTACCAATGGAATTCAAGGAGTTAAGAATACTTGATGGTATGTTTAACAGTTAGCATTTTCACTTTGTAAATTAATCATATGTCTAACAAATAAATTTATGAGTAATCCCATGTCAAATATATTTTACTTATTTTTACCAAGATATCAGAGAAATGTATTGAACAGTATTAGCCATTTTTTCCTTGTTGAAGAACAGTCCTAGAACCAAGGGGTATTAGACATTTCATAGACATCAACATTTAATTAGTTCTTTGACCACCTAAAGAGACTTGTGAGTTAATTTTAAAGACATCTTTACTTTCATCTGTTTACCCAATTTAAATTGAACCTTCTTAAATCATATTAATTAAAGGTATTTTGGTTTATATTTTTTAAAATATGAACACTTATTATATATCTGCCAATTTTTACATCATGTACATAATATATGGATGCATGCACATATAGAGATTCAACATATAATGCAAGTGTGCACACATAACACAAAAGCAAAGGCCTTATAGTTTTTTGTAGGTGAATCTCCATTGCTATGTTACAGATGTTTAAAAACTCCATAGTTGAATAAAAAATAGGACTGATCAGAAAAATATTAACCTAGGTGCATAGGACCCAAATCATGAGCTCAAAAAATATGGAATCTGAGGGGAAAAAACAGAGTCCTAGAAAAAAATGACACAGCCAATAACTATTTAAGTGAAATACCGTACAATTTACTTTTTGGTTTAGTCAAGTTTGAGTTCAGGTAAAGACACTTTTTATTTATTTTCTCCCCCTTAAGCCTCAGACCAACATCCTAAAAACTTATGTTATCTCATTTAAAGTTATGGGATATTTTATGCAAAGGTTTGGGGCAAAGAAGGATATAAGAGCTTATAGCCAGGAGAGGACACTCCCTACATTTTTGCTCCTGTTCTTTCCCCACTATTGCTTCCATTTTAACTTCTTGCTTTTTCCTTTTGATCTTCTCTCTTGGAAGCTATCTCACCCAAACAACAGTGGGGCACCATGTCCCCACAAGGCAGTGGGCTAATACTGGTTAACAAAAGAACATGAAAGGAGGCAGAGGCTGTTTACCTGTTTGTACCTCCACAAATCACTGTGGAGGTACAATGCCCACAAGCATTGTGCAGGGCCCACATGGATCAAATATTCACTTTACAAGAAATCATAGATTCATAGCTAATAACTTGTCAAAAGATCTCTAATCTCATGTTTTACTTTTATATCCCGGGCTTTTAAAAGGTGTCATAAAATTTGTAGTTGAACCCTTTTATGTGATCTAGGTAAATTACCCATTACCCTGACTGCTTACCTGTTTTGAGCTCTGAGTTTCCTTATGGCCAGGGATCCCTGAAGCAAAAGCCATCCTGATTACCCCCACATTTGAGCACTAAAAACTGAAGGGCCTACCCCTCCAGCACTGTGGGTAGCTTGAGGGTGTGGAGAAACCCCTCCAGGAATGGATTCAGAGAACTGCAGCTATTTTATTGCGCAGAAAAAATAGCTTTCATAGTGGGTATGTGCCAATTTACATATAACAGTCATGGTAGGCCAGAGATGATACACAACATATCATATTACGGGAGTCCAGACAGCAAGAGTTAAGAAACTGCCATGCAGGCTGGCCATGTACCAACAGGAGAATAACTTCCTATCAAAAGAGCAAGGAAATTGTGCTTTTCAGTATTCTGACAGCACTTTATCCCCAAACATAGCATTCTGTTAGGACTTCTCTGCTGCACAGTGAGCAGGATAAGCATTCCTCCATGAGGGTCCAGAATCAGGCCTACCAACAGGTCACAGACTATCATAAGCTAACTTTTCCCCTCTGAACATTCTTGAATTAACACAGGAACTTTGGCGGGACACCTCATACTCAAACCACAACAGGAACTAAGATAATGATAAGATTTAGGGATTCTGAATCCACTGAAGTCTCATCCTAGAGCCATGCTCATCAGTAGATGACCTTCCTTATTATATATTTTACCAAATTTAAGTAGATATATCATACATATTTCTTAAATTTGCATTCTTCTTAATTTTTCCTTTTGTCTCCCTCTCTGCAGCTCACCTCTCTATTTCCTCCCATCTTCTCTCCCACTTCAGCCACACTTACCTACCTAAAGTCTTTTGCATTACTATCTTCTCTTATGTCTACAAAGTTAAGGTGCTTCCTCAGCCTAAAAAACTTTCTCTACCGCTTTGCTCAACTGGGTTTATCATTCACTTGGCTGCAAGGCTGTTCTCAGCCATTGTTAGCTCTCTGAAGCCTTCTTTGAGTGCCTAATCTGAATTTCAGTCCTCCTATTTGTGCTTTCATAGTTCCATTTCATTTGTCTCTATGTTCTGGTATAGCATTTAAAATCAATTATGATAGCTCTTTTGTTAAGCACAAATCATATGACATGTATAAATCAGATTTGTTTTACTTATCCCAGCTTGAGGCAAGTCGTGTTGATACCTGAGCGAGGCCAAGTTGTAACCACTAAGCTAAGCGCTCCACCCTCAGGTTGATGTAACCAGTCATCCCTGTGAAATTTCCCCTAGAAAGGAACTATCAGGCTAGCAGAAACACGCCCAGAGTTTGAAGCAAGAGAAGGGGCTTTGGTAGTTTGTTTACCTGGTCTCTGTATGACTCTGGAACATCTTACCTTGCCTGCAGAAAAACTGCTAAAACACTGTCAAGGCATTCAGGTGACTAAACTGGACTTCTTTCTGTAGGAACAACAGAGTTGACTTCGGATTACAGTCTCAAGTAAGTGAGGGGTTTTAGTAGGGTTTAGGATCATGGTTCTCTCTTCATAGTCTTCACTTATTCTATTCCTTCATCTTTTGTCTTCTTGGAGGGCTCCTGTCTTTAATTTCTATGTGCTTGACAGACCTGTAGACTAGTGAGATCTGTGAGGTCAGTAGGATATAAAGCATCGAGCAGTCTTCCTCACCTTAGGGGGAAAATGTTTCTCAAATTTTTTTAATGGATCAATTGAATGTAATTTCATCTCTTAGCAAATATTGGGCTCAATTTCTGGCGATGACTAGATAACAAGTAAACAGTATTCCTATACATGTTATTCCTTAGCCACATAATAGTGAGTCTGGTTTCCATTGTACAATATTCTTGTAACCAGAATAATTCTCCTTTAATGTAGCTAGTTGTGATTAACAGAAACAGAATCAGAAAGGAAAATCTCATGGTGAAATAAATGTTCATGATGAGTTTTTAAAATATTATATCTGAATTTTTTTTTACTTTCTGAAATAATCCAGCACAGTAAAAAAAAAATACTACATGTTCTCAAACATATGTGTAATTTTAAAAAGTTGATTTCATACAAGTAGATACCAGATTAGTGGTCACTAGAGTCTAGGTAAGGAAAGTGAAATGGGAAGAAAGGAAGGTTAGATAATAGGTACAAAAATACACTTAGATAGAAGGAATAAGTTCTAGTGTTCCACAGTACTATAAGGTCACTATATTTTACAACTCATGTATTTTTCTAAAGAACTAGCAGAGAGGAGTTTGAAGGTTCCTAAAGCAAAGAAAGGCTAAATGTTTAATAATAAGGAAATGTTAACTTCCCTGATTTGAGCATTACACATTGAATTATCACATTGTACCCCATAAATATATAGTTATTAGATGTAAATTTTTAAAATTTTAAAGAAAACTGAAAATATTGACACAAAATATTACATTAAAGCCTTCATAAAACTATTTTAATTCAGTTATCCTCAATAGTCAAGAATGATATGTTGAAAACACTTTGATTTTGCTTAAAATAAACACATAACAGAAGGAAGATGGGTTGAGCATTGTTTCCATGAATCATACTGAGTCAAAAATATGCATCTCTTCTTTGTGATCTGATTTATTTTCTAGCAGGTTGAATGTGATTTGTATTAACTTTATAGGAGGGGGTATTGGGTATTGAGCTCAAACACTGAGTTACATCCCAAACCCTAATTTGTGTGTGTGTGTGTGTGTGTGTGTGTGTGTTTTATTTAGATATGGGGTCTCTGAATTGCTTAGCACCTAGTCATTGCTGAGGCTGGCTTTTTTTTTAATTTTTATTGTTGGTTGTTCAAAACATTACATAGTTCTTGACATATCATATTTCACACTTTGATTCAAGTGGGTTATGAACTCCCATTTTTACCCCGTTTACAGATTGCAGAATCACATCGGTTACACATCCACTGTTTTACATATTGCCATACTAGTGTCTGTTGTATTCTGCTGCCTTTCCTATCCTCTACTATCCCCCCTCCCCTCCCCTCCCCTCTTCTCTCTCTACCCCATCTACTGTAATTCATTTCT
>NW_026000082.1:17238724-17266587 GCF_001458135.2 Marmota marmota marmota
TTCTCTCTCTTCTTCTCTTCATTAGCATGGCTAAGGGTCTGTCGATCTTATTTATTTTTTCAAAGAACCAACTTTTAGTTTTGTCAATTTTTTCAATTGTTTCTTTTGTTTCCATTTCATTAATTTCAGCTCTGATTTTAATTATTTCTTGCCTTCTACTTCTTTTGCTGTTGTTTTGCTCTTCTTTTTCTAGGATTTTGAGATGAAGTGTGAGATCATTTATTTGTTGGTTTTTTTCTTTTTTTAAGGAATGAACTCCAAGCAATGAATTTTCCTCTTACAACTGCTTTCATTGTGTCCCATAGATTCCGATATGTTGTGTCTGTGTTTTCATTTATCTCTAAGAATTTTTTAATTTCCTCCTTGATGTCTTCTATAACCCATTGATCATTCAGTAACCTATTGTTCATTCTCCAAGTGATGCATTATTTTTCCTTCCTTCTTTTATCGTTGATTTCCAGTTTCATTCCATTATGATCAGATAAGATGCATGGTGTTATCTTGAGGCTGGCTTTTAAATCAGGATCCTCCTTCCTCAGCCTCCAGAGCCCCTGGGATTATAGGGGTGTGCCACCATGCCCAGCTGTATTAACTTTTATAGTCTTTAATTGACATATTTGCATTTTGTTTAAACTTTTGAAACTTTCTTTAGTAAAATATGCATACATACAACATAGAATTTTAAGAATTTTAAGTGTACTGCTCTGTAACCTTAAGTATACTCACATTGTTATACAACTATCACCACCATCCATCTCTAGAACTCTTTCGTCTTCCCAAAATAAAATTCTCTATTCATTAAACACTAACTACCCATTGTTCAAATATTTTTTAGAACTCATCTATGTGGTGAGAAACATGTACCTGATCAAGATTATTATTTGAGTGAGATTGAAAATTTGGGGTTTTATATAGCAGTGTTCGAAAGGATGATGTTTCCTATAACAAGATCACTCCTCTATCCACTAATTCAAAATACATATTTGGATTTTATTCTAATTTTTATTAGAATTAAAATTAAAATTTCAGAGAAGTGCAAAGTGGATGTGGACACACAAATAAGTTCAGCATGGTAACCTTTGCCTATTAGCAAGAGTTTTATCTACAGTCTATTCTTATCCTTCAGCTGGGTAATAAGTTTGCATAATTACCATGGGGAAGTTCCAATTCTACAAGGTATCTTATCCTGATGTATAATATTTATTTGCTTACATTTACTGCCTGAAACCTAGACTGTCATCAGCAGTGCTACATGTAAAGTATCTGCAGGGAAAAAAATGGGCAAAATTTTATGATTCATAAATATAGAATATAGCTGTTATAAACTCAGTTGGTCACAAACATATAAACAGGGTAATTGTAGTGCCTGCCTCAACTACCTGTTCTATGTTCTTCTTGCCTTCAATCAGCACCTCACCTACATGAGGTTCTTAACCTGATTCTTCAATTATTTATGTGGATTTGAACCTTTGGCTCTACATTTATTGAGTATTTTCAGATCTCTATGGGCCAAAGTATTGATAAAATCACCTCTATGACCCCTGGGTCAGTCTCTCCAGCCCTCCAATGACTCACTTTTCTGATTTATGGTTCATTATTGTGAGAAGCTCCAAATGGTTCAGGGGAAGTCTCAGCTTCCAATTCATTAGATTCATAACTGTGTCCTCTGGTGAAAAAATTCCTCTGTGAGATCCTAGGATCTTCAAAAATATTGAGGTGAAGATTATAAGAGGGGAAGCAAACATTATTCAAGTATATTATAAGGTCACATAATGAGAGGATCATGTCTTGTATTTTCTCATGGGTTTCCAGGACCATGCATTCCAGCTATAAAGATGGCAAAATCAGTTATTCACTAGTTTAAGGCAAATGTCAAATGTATTAGGGCTGGTGTCCTACCTGAGTTTTTATCATGTTCTATCAAATCAGCTATATCTGGGTCACAGATACATAGTAAGAGTAGTGAATTCCATGGTCCTGAGCACATTGGTGTACTTCTTTTGTTAAAAAAAAATGAATTTCCTTGTCTGAGATGATATTGCATGGGATAAAAAAAGAATAATAAGGCATTTTGTATGTGTATGAATATCTGTTCATGATGAATTACCACCAGCTGGGAACCCAGATTCAATAAGTATCCACCCCTTGAGCATAAATTAATGTCTCCTCTATGATGGATGCCACCAACTAACCAGCAGTGTCCTGAAAATAATAAGCTTAACACTCAGCAGAGGTGATAACTAAATAATCCTGACTGCAAGGAAATTAATGCTGTTAATCCCATGGATGGTTCTGTCCATGTTTGCCCAATTACCCTTGTCCCATGTCTCAGTGTTTCAGACTGCCTTATCCTATCCTTAAATTAGCTTAAGAGATTTTGTGAATGTAACATTTAATTATTGCTTTAATTCTGCAACCCTTAAAATTAGACCTTGAATTCAATCCTCATCTCCATCTCTAATGACTAGGGAGAAGATGAGCTCTTTGAGAGCTAGGATGGAGACTCCGTGGTTCTCCAAATATATTCTCAACTATGTATTCATAGCTTTTAGTTTTTCCTTTTCCTCATGTCTATCTTCTAAAACAGTCATAAAAGGTAGAGAATTCCATAATCTTTATAATTATTTTTTGGCCATAGCAACCAAGCTATTTATTTTCCTTTCCTGTGCCTTCTTCTATACCTACACTCGATCCACCCATGTTCTGAATTTGAGTGGATTTGGTGTCATACCATGCTATAGATTGCTCTTTTTCATACCTTCCAGCATGGAGATTGCAATCTCCAATGCATGAGTAAATCAATTTCAGAAGCACATAGTGGGGATCTCTTTCTGGGAACTACTTTCAGTACTAACTCCTATTATCATCCAGATTCCCAGCAAGAAATGGATGGCATGCTCAAGTTTGGGAATATTAAATAAATAGCATATTTACAAATATGCAATCAAGGTGTAGATGAATTTGGAGGGCAAAGCAGAACATTGGAGTTAAGATAATGAGATTG
This sequence comes from Marmota marmota marmota, assembly GCF_001458135.2. Lineage (NCBI taxonomy): Eukaryota > Metazoa > Chordata > Mammalia > Rodentia > Sciuridae > Marmota > Marmota marmota. Next base: position 17,241,729 of record NW_026000082.1, read on the forward strand.
TGACTGACCTTAGGCCTGAAGGAATAAAGGTAAGAAGCAGTGACTAAAATCTATGGACAGAAAGGGCTACAGGGTAGGTTTTGCGTATTTATTTGTTTAATGATTGGGCATACAGCTCACACAGCAACCCAGGAAGAAAGAAGCTGAAAGAGCAAATAATCCAAAGTCATCCTCTTTCATTCCTATAATCTTCTTGTTATTCTGCTTGCACCTCACCAGAAACCATTGGGAATGGAGCCAATCACTGAAATCCTTAGCATTCTACTATGTAAGAAACAGAGAAGGATAGAGGAAAGTGGAAATTGGATCTGGAGAAGCAAACAGGAGACACCCAGCACGTCTAATATATGCTAGACACCCTGCAGGATCCTACAACATATTTTGAACAAGAAGTTGTAATCCTGCCGCAGTCTGGCTGGGCATAAATGCCGCAGTCTGGCTGGGCACACAATCACGAGCCACCACACATCTTGTAGATTCAAACAGCAACTCTTTATTCCCGAACTCACACCAGCCATCTACAATCACATTCTAGGGAAATCCACGTTCTCTGCCCAAATCCACCTCCACTGGGCTTCTGTCTCCCAAAAAATACACTGTCTGAATCCCGTGAGAACTCAAGGGGAACTCAGGCAGCAGGATACGCCCTATTCCCAGCAGGAATAATCTTAAACCTTAAACCTGGAACCTAAACCGGGAACGCCCTAATCCGCCTTGGTCCTTGAGCAAGGTCACCTACATTCAATGTCACTGCAACATGGGGTAGCTGGCAAGGAAATTGTCATACCTACTTGGCTAATGGCTCCCAGCATAATCCCTTTACTCAAACACTTACACATCTATAGTGAAGTCATGTACCTAACAATTGTGGCAGAGTATTTAATTTTGTATATTCATAATTAAATAGGATAAGTAAAACAATTACATAGAAATCTAAAATTGATCTGTTCAAAATTCAATTGCTTTTCTTCCCAAGTGTCTTATCATGACTAATGATATTATTTATCCATCCAATTATACATCTCAGAAGTTAGGGGTCATATGACAATAAATCTCTGCCATTCCCTCCATTCAGAGACTGATTTAGTCCTAGAGGTTGTACAGTTATTCTTTCTCTTTTGTCGCGATGTTTCATTTCTTCTCCAGTAACACATTCTTGGGTTGAGACACTCATTCTGCTTGCCATGCGTTGTTACTGACTCCATCTCTTCCTCAGTCTTCAAAGCCACATTTCAAATATGTAAATCTGGATATGCTGCGCCATGACTATAAATTCTTTATCACTATCTAGAGACACCCTTTTTTAAGCATTTTTGTTCTCCACTTTTAAAAAATCTAAACACCTACATTTAACAAATTTAATTATATGAAATATATACTCATCTTTTTCCAGAAGGTAGACTGAGTCATAGAAATTACATAAATAACTCAAAGTAGCTGTTAAGTAGTAAAACCAGGGTGTAAGTTTGGTTCCAAGGCTCTCACTTTTTCACTTCTCTTAAACACTGCTAAATTTAAACAATACTAAAAATAGTAAGAAAATGAGTACTTTGTCATCCTTAAGTTTTGGGAGGTTTTTTGGGGAGATACTGGGGACTGAACTCGGGGGCACTCGGCCACTGAGCCACATCCCCAGCCCTATTTTGTATTTTATTTAGAGACAAGGGTCTCATTGAATTGCTTAGCACCTTGCTTTTGCTGAGGCTCGCTTTGAACTCCCAATCCTCCTGTCTCAGCCTCCTAAGCCATTGGGATTACAGGTGTGCGCCGCAGCACCCATTCTTTATCCTCGAGTTTTTTATAGTACTTACACTTTTTAGTATAATAGTTATCAGATACTATTCTGTCCACTTTAGGTGTTATAACTCTATAAATTCCAATAATAATTTCATTGAGAAATAAAATATTATCCCCTACTTATAGTGGAAAAATGAAGAAACAGTTTCAGTAACTTGCTAAATGGCAAGACCAGGATTTCAACTTTGGTGGTCCCTTTCTAGGACCCTGCTTTTAACCACTATGCATATGACTGCTTAGCCTATTATAATTCCCTTGCCTATAAGATAAAACTTAAATCAAAATTAAGTGCATTAACCTGGCAAGTGAAGCCTTCACAATTTGCCCTTTGCCTCACTTGTCAGTCTTACTAGGTTTTGCTCAAGTCCTCTTGCATGGAAGTCTTCCTGGTATTGAATCAGTACCTTCATGCTTAATGAGATAGCCCCTCACTCTTCACAAAGTAGCACCACCTCAGTAGTGAGGCCACTGTGGACCTACTCCCTGCCACTGTGCTGCAGAGGGAAGGACTTTCATAGGCTACTAGAGCTGCCCATGTACATGGGGTGGTACTTTCACGTCATGGTTGCCATCCAGTTATTCTTCCTCTGTTTTGAAGTACAAATAGATAACTATCGGGTTTTTCAGCTGATTCAAAAAATCAAAATACTATACCAATGAAAAGTCTTCACATTTGACTGAGAAAGCCAGTTTCATTTCCCCTTTTGTTCTTTACTGACCACATGTGTCCAAAAATATGTCTCTAATTATGAGTTCTTCCTAAACAGGAAATTTAGAAGCTTTGCTACAATTGCAGGTTATATCACCTTCTGAAGTGGCCACTTGGTTCATACATTAAAAAGGCTAAATATGTCTTTTAAAAGGCTAAATATGTCTTTAAACTTTTCTGTGTAAGTAAATGTAACTAAATGTGACAAATGTTCACCATACAGAGGCTTCAGATATCAGGATGTATTCCCTAGATCTGCCACTTTGGAAAAGCAGATGACTCAATGAAGTTGTAAACCAGAAGACAAAAGACCCCTAGCCTGGGAGGAAGTGATTCTTCAATAGAAAAGAAAGTTCTCTCTGATTTAGCAAATAAAAATAGAAATTTAGCAAATAAAAATTGCAGGACGCTGGGTGCAGTGGTGACATCTATAATCCCATGGGCTCAGGAGGTTGAGACAGGAGGATCGCGAGTTCAAAGCCTGCCTCAGCAAAAGCGAGTTGCTAAGCAACTCAGTGAGACCCTGTCTCTAAATAAAATAGGGCTGGGGATGTGGCTCAGTGGTCGAGTGCTCCTGAGTTCAATTCCTGGTACCCACTCCCAAATTTCAGGACACTAAACATTATAAGGGAAATGCTTATAGTAAAAATTATTCATTGTTTACTTTAACTGGTTGTCCCAATGTCTAACCCAGAAACTTTACTTGAGAGTTAATTACTATAGAAAGATGTGAAGATGTTTGAATTCTGTAACTTTTTACTCCTCTTATTACTTTTTATAATTTTCCTCATTCTTTATCACAGGTGTAATGGAAACTATGAAGGTATTTTTGTGCAGACTCTTTGTTGTACTGTACCTCCTTCCAGTGATTACACGAAGTTCAGGTATGATCTCTGACTCAACTTTATGAGCATTAGCAAATGAAATTTTCCAAGGAAAGCAAGGAACAAACTAAACAGTTAAGTTCTTTTACAATTGTCCCTAACTTCTAATATGTAGTAATGAAATGAACATGGGTACTATAGGATGTAGCTTGCTTAAGAAGAATCACTCCTTACAAGCAAGCCTTCTTTACTCAGATTTGTGCCAGGTTCCAGAAAGAAAAAACAAATGAAGAAGAACTAATACTTGCCCTTGAGAACCCAAGACTAATGTTGAGGAGACATGATTTATGTCTCCTTTATTTTTATGGAGATGAAGATACAAGATGTGGATCCACATTGAAATCCCTATAAATTATCAGCAGAGTGTGGAATAAGATAAGGAAAGATGAGACCAGCTAATAGAATCTTGGTAGAGGATTAGAATTTGCATTTGTCTGGGTATCTATGCAAAACAGAAATAAATATAGGTTTTTTAGAGACACATAAAAGTTTGAGATGACAAGTGACATAAAGTATATAGAAGTTTCTAGCAAAAGCTGCATGTTACATGGCAAAAATTTTACTGATACAAATTTAGGTGGGATCTTTTGCTAATAAAAATAATAACTGCCACAGATAACATTGAATCTATATTTTGAGCATAATTGTGAGTTTTAAGAAATATTCCCTATGAGTAGAACTGATGGCCAAAGTTTATGTTATTTATTATTATACTGAAAATGTTATTCTTAAATAGTAACCAATATATACTTCTACAAACAGTGTATATGTGAGGGTAGGTAGACATTACAGGCATCAAAGCTTTTTATCTTTTCCAAACTTACAGATGAAAACTAGATTCTTACAGTAATTTTATTTTCTTATTAATGAGTAAGATTGAGTATCTTTCCAAAAACTTTTGTATTTCTTTTTCTCTGAACTGCTTGTTTACATCCTAACTTCTTTTTTACTTTGTGGTTTTGGTGTTTTATTTGTTGTTTTTAAATAATTCCTAAATATTGAGTGAATTTTTGATCTATTGCATCTGTTTCATGTATTTCCAAGAAGTTCATAATTCACTGGACTTTTAAATTCTATTTTGGATGTATAGAATATTTTTGCTTTCACTATTTTATTTTATAGATCATAAAGTTTTCCCCCAAGTTGTAATTCTCCTAATTGACTTTTAAATTTTTAACCCATTTTATTTTTGAAAGCAGGTTCAGGTTTATAAAAAAAATAGTAAAGAAAGTATAGAGAGTTCCCTTATAATCTTACTTCCTCATTCCCATCTCCCACTCCCAACACACATACAGCTTCCCTTATTATTAACATCTTTCCTTAATATAGTACATTTATTATAATTGAGCCAGTATTAATAGATTATTATAAAGTAAAGTTCAATTTAGATTAGGTTTCACTCTTGTTGTATAGTTCTTTGGGTGCTAACAAAGAACTATATAAATGAGTAAAAGATGGCCTCTATGTAATGATACAATGCGGCTTGCTGCTTGCTGCTTACTGCTTCAAAACTTAGACCCATTAATCCAAAAGCCCACCAGTGCTAAATCCAAAATTTTATATATTCAATTGTTTTGAATATATCTCAAACAAGGAGTTTTTAACCATTTAATGCCTTTCTGCTTTGTATGTCCTATAAAACTGACCCCAACATCTGCTAGCTATAGATAAGATAACTCTGTAAATGTAAAAACCTCAAGCATAACTGGGCAAGATGAGGTGTGATTATAATCCCAGTGATTTGGGAGGCTAAAGCAGGAGGATTGCAATTTTGAGTCTAGCCTCAGCAACTTAGTGAGATCCTATCTTAAAGTAAAATAAAAAGGGCTAGAAAATATAGCTCAGAGGTGGAATTCCTCTGAGTTTAGTTCCTAGTACTGCAAAAATAAAAAATAAAAATTCCAAGTTGCTGATGCTGTCAGAGCTCTCAAAGTACATACGCCTCCTCTCCAACCCCAGGAGTTCCTTGGCCCTCTACTTTCTTCCTGGATAGTGGTAACTGTGCCTCTACAAAGTCTCATGCTGTGAAGACTGCCTCTTCTGCAACCCTGATCAAGTGTTGCCCAAAAGAAAGCTTATTGTATGCTATGGCCATCATGGTTTTATATTTTTCCATAATCAGTTTCTGAAATCCTCAAACTTTTTATAAAAAAATCATAATTTCATGTATCCACTATTGCAATGTCAGACAGAATAATTTTTCCATCCTAAAAATGCCCTATGCTTCATTTATTCATTCCTCCTTCCTCTGGAAATCATGTCAACCATTACTTTGTTTTACTATATCTGTAGCTTTTCTTTTTCTAAAATGCCATACACTTGGAATTACATGGATGTACCATGTAATTTATCTTAGTAACATGCATTTAATTTCCCTCCATGTTTTCTCATGACTGGGTCCGTCCTTCCTTCCTTCCTTCCTTCCTTCCTTCCTTCCTTCCTCCCTCCCTCCCTCCCTCCCTTCCTTTCTTTCTATAATATTCCATTGTATGAATGTACCACAGTTGGTTTATTCATTCACCTATTAAAGAACTTACAATTTTTGTCAAGTATGAATAAAGATGCTATAAAGTGTGTGGGCAGGTTTTTGCATAGATGTGCTTTTCAACTCATTTGAGTTTTCTGTGGAAGCTAAATTATGTGCTAATCATATATTTATCTTTGTTAGAAATTACCACTCTCCAAAAATGACTTTATCTTTTTGCACTGAATGAGAGCCCTGTTGCTCAATATCCTTGCCAGTATTTGTGTTGTCAGTGTTTTGAATTTCACCTTTTCTGATAATAAGCCTATGGTAGTATCTTATATTGTTTAATTTGAATTTCTCTAATGATATATGATGCTCGAGATTCTTTGCATACAGTGATTTGCTACCTATCTTCTTTGCTACCTTCTTCTTTGGTGAAGTGCCTGTTCAGATCTTTTGTTACTTTTTACTTGGTTTGTTTTCTTATTGTTGAATTTTCAGACTTTTTTTATATAGATTGGATACAGAGGTATATTTTGTAAATATTTTTACTGAGCCTGTGGTTTGTCTTCCTGCTTTATATTAAAAATATAAATATGAAATAACAGTTGATCTCTTATGCTTTTTCCTATATTCTTAATGAATTTAAAATTCAATTTATTGTCTTAGTTTTATGCTGTGTAATTCAGTAGTTTCTGGTTTTCATGGTATCTAGGTGCTGTGTTTGCTTAGAAATAGTTTTCCAGAGCATGTTCCAATTCTTTGTTTATTTTATATTTTCAAATTAATCCATATAAACAATTGTTATATAAAAATTGAGAGAGAAATCCAACATAATTTTAAAAAGAAAAACCCAGTTGTTTCCATTGATTATTCCAACTTTCTCCACTGATCCCAGAAGTCATTTCTGTCATAAACCAAATTCCCTGTGTATGTGGATTTCTAAACTCTGTTACACTGAATTCTCTTCTCATGAACTAATATCAAATTTCAAAAAACATTCATATTATATTTATAGAATAAAAATTCAATATCTCATAGATTGATTCCATGCTCAGTAATTATTTTAATGCTCAGTAATTATTTTAAAACAGAGTTTTTATATAAGAAGTTTATAGATATTGGATAATCAAGATGATAGGGTAGAAAGCAGGCTGCAGATTCCAACTCCTTCACAGTTTGGAATTAAAGTACTGAAGGAACATCTACTCAGCAGGTTTAATATTAATTTTGCTTTCTTTATCTAATTTTACAATCTATTAAAGATTACTATTACCCTTTCCATGTTTAGATGGTTAGAACTGTAGATAATATTTTCAATTAGTTTTTATGATTTATTAGTATATGGCTTGTTCTCAAGTGGTCATGGTTACTTGTGATTATTATCTCCTCTCAAAGCAATGCTACAGATTTACCATAGAACTGTGAATATGTTAAGTAATTGCTTTTATGCTGAAATTTACCCCCAGCCCAGGGCACATGATAAAGATAAAGCAACTCACTAAAAACACTCTCACATAATAGTGGAAGATATATATATATCTCCATCCCAGCAGATATATAAATCAATCACAACACAGAAATAGAGGAATGTAAGATGCCTCTACAAGTTCAATACCTGAACCAAAGATAATTAGGTTGAGGAAATGACAGAAACATAATTCAAAAAGTTAATTATTTGAGAGAAGATACAGGACCTAAAGGAGCATTTCAATAAAGCGCTATAGAATTTAAAAGGAACCAAACAAAACTCTTAGAAATAAAAAACTAAATCAAATAAAAATCTCAGTGAATAGTCTTGCCAATATACTAGATCAAACAGAATAAAGAATATCAAAGCTTGAAGACAGAATGGGTAAATAAGAACTTTCATTGAGTAATAATAAAAACATAAAGTATAAGCAGAACATACAAGAGCTCTGTGACATCATCAAAAGGCCAAACTTAAGACTCATAAGTCCTGAGGAAGGACAAAAGATATAGATGAATGGTGTAGAGAACTTATTCAATAAAGTAATATCAGAAAATTTCTGATATTAAAATACGTGGGAAAGAGATAGACAAATTAATGTACTGGAGTCATTTAGAACCCAAAATAGACAAGGCTGGAAAAGAATTTCTCCATGTTATATTATATTCAAAGTGCCAAAAATTATAATAAAAATAATTTTAAGAGGTGCAAAGAGATGTGGCAAGTACTAATAAAGGCAAGTTCATCAGAATAGTAGCACATTTCACAGCAGAAACTAAAGGACAAGAGGGTGTGGAATGACATATTTCAAGCATCCAAAGAATATAACTTTTCATCTAAATTACTATATTCAGTAAACTATGCTTATGCAAGATAAGCATAAAGTAAACTAATTTGTGACCCCTAATCTAGAAATTCAGAAGATACTTAGATGAATCCTAACACATAGAAAAGGAAGATAAAAAATAACCAAGAACTCAGGAGAAACAATAAATCTCCTTAGAATAATAGGTAAACAAATGGAAATTAGGACTGATTAAAAAGCAAACTAAAAATGACAGGAAGTAGCACATACATTCCTATAATAACACTACTAATTCTCCAATTCAAAGGCATTGACTGGAATATTGGATTACAAAGCAAGACCCAACCATATGTTGTCTCCAAGAAACACAACTCACAAGCAAAGACATTCAGAGACTGAAAAATGAAAGTATGGATGCCGGGTTCCCAGGAGACTTAAACACTCAGACCTTTTTGCCCACCCAGGGATGCCATTTGCTGGGTTGCATGTGACTAAAACACCCAGGGGTCACCCCAGGGGAACTGGGCTGTGCGAAATAACCACACAAGAGACAGAAATACCTTTTACTTTGGGGGGGTGCTGTGACAGCTCCTTTGACCTTCAGGGTCTGCAGAAAAAGAGAGAGAGCTCCTGCTGACCCCTTTTATTGAGGAGAAGCCATTCAAATGAGGTAAGGGGTCAGGTTTCAAGGGGCTGGATCTAGCTTTATGATGTCTGCTGTCAGCAGGTTGACTGACCTCTAGGAAGGTCACACCCAAGGGCAGAGCAAGAGAAGGGGACACACAAAAGACATTTCCATGGAACATTCTATCCCAAACAGGGCAATGGGTAACATTACAAAGGAACAGGTGAGCATAGCTCCACCCATGGGGATGAGGGAAGGCACGCCCATGCTCAAAGACACAGTCACCGGCACCCTAAAGATCAGTGCTATTGGTCTGGTTTCCCTAGGCAACTAGATCACAGAGTGACTGACAATGATGCCACACCAATCAGAAGGGGAGACAGATGCAGTCACGTACTAGTCGGCCTCCCACAGATGGAAAATCATATTTCATACATACTGAATACAAAAGCAAGCAGGAGTAGCTGCTCTCATATAAGACAAAACAGATTTCATGACAAAATTAGTCAGAAGACAAAGAATGTCACTAGGAATTTGTAAAAGTAATAATCCAACAAGAAGATAAAATGATTTTAAACATTTTTGCCCAAATGTCAGTGTAACCAATTTCACTGAATAAACATTACTTGATATAAAGGAACTGACAGTTTACATTATAATAATAATGAAGAACTTTAATACACCATTCCAAATAACAGACAGATCATTCTGACACAAATCAAGAAAGATGTGTCATTTAAACTATAACATAACTCAATTTGATTTAACAGAAAACTACAGAATATTTCATCAAAAATCTGAGTATACTTTCTTTTCAGCTGCTTGTAGAACTTCTCCCAAACTCATCATGAATTAGTCCAAAAAGCAAGTCTTAGCAATTTCAAAAGAAATTAATCTCTTGCATCTTTTCACATCAGAATAAAATGAAATTAGAAATCATGTAAGAAAAAACACATAAATTATACTAGTATATGGAGTATGAACAATGTGCTTTGTATGATTAGTAGATAATTGAAGAATCGGGGAAGTGGATTTAAACATTTTTAGAATCAAAGGTGTAAACACAACATACCAGAATTTGTCAGATTCAGCAAAGCCAGTTTAAAGAAGGAAGTTTATAGCTATGATTACCTACATAATAAATCAGAGAAATCTAAAATAAACCTCTCAATGATGCATCTCAAGATCATTACAAAAACAAGAATGATCCAATCCAAAAAGTAGGAAGAGGGAAGAAATTATAAACATTAGAGCTGAAATTAATGAGATAGAAACATAGAACAATATAAATGATCAATGAAACAAAGAATGGTTTTTTGAAAAAATAAGCAACATTGATAAACCTTTAGACAAACTAACCAGAAGAAAAAGATACTTGCAAAGCAAATTTACATTACAAAGTACATACACTTTGATCAAGTTGGTTTCATTCTATAAACACAAGGAGATTCCACATACAGATATCAATTAAGTGTCACCCAGCACACAAAATCAAGGGCAGAAAGCCCATTCAATCATCTCAATAGATGCATTAAAACATTTTACAAAATTTAACATCCCTTCTTGATAAAATCTCTGAAGATAATAGGTACAAAATGATATTTCTCAACATAATAAAGCTTATATATGACAAACTTAAAGCCAACATGATGCTGAATGGAAAAAAAGTGAAAGCATCTCCTCAAAAAACAGCAATAAGATAAGGATGTCTACTCTCACCACTCTTATTTGATATATTACTTGAAATTTGAGATAGAGCAATTATGCAAAATGAAGAAATAAAAGAGATATGATGGTAAATAAAGAAATCAAATTATCCTTATTTCAGATAATACAATTGTATACTTGGAATAACCTAAAGATTTCATCAAATGACTTCTAAAACTGATCAACAAATGCAGAAAAGTGTCAAGAGACAAAAGCAATGAACAAAAATCAATTGCTTTTCTTTTTATTCATTTCTTTTTTATTTGTTCTTTTAGACATTCATTACAATGGAATGTACTTTGACACATTGTACATACATGGAATATAACTTATTCTACTTAGGATTCAATTCTTGTGGTTGTACATGAGGTGGAGTTTCACTGGTCTTATATTATGTGAACATAGGAAAGTTATGTCCAGTTCATTCTACTTGCTTTTCTATACACCAATAATGACTCTTCAGAGAAAAAAAATAGAAAGCAATTTCATCTTCAATAGCTTAAAAAATACCTAGAAATAAATCTAATCTATTATGTGAAAAACCTCTACATAAAATATTTGAGAATGAAAAACAATGAAGCAGGCATTAAAAGATGGAAAGACATCCTATATTCTGTAAAGGTAGAATTATTGTTAAAATAGCTTTATTACCAAAAGTTATCTACAGATTCAATGCAATCCCCATCAAAATACCAATGTTATTCTTCATAGAATTAGAAAAACAATCCTAAAATTCAAATGGAAGAACAAAAGACCCAGAATAGCCAAAACAATCAAAAAGAGTAAAAGCTAAAGACATCACAATGTAAATAATATCACAATACAAATATATATATACACATACATATATGTATATCCATAAACATATATATATATATATATATTGTCCAGCATATATAGCATACAATCAATAAATGGGCGAACTGACTGAATTTGAGACACTTCTCAAAAGAAAAATTACAAATACCCAACAACTATATGAAAAAATGTTCAACATCTTTGGCCATCAGAAAATTGTGAATCAAAAGTACATTGAAATTTCATCTTACTCCAGGCAGAATGATGATTATTAAGTATACAAATAATAAATGGTGAGGATTCAGAGGTAAAGGAACTCATACACTTTGTGCAGAAATATGAATTAGTACAGCCACTATGGAAATCAGTATGATGTTTCCTCAAAAAATTAAAAATAGAACTATAATATCCAGCTATACCACCACTTGGTATTTATCAAAAAACCAGTCAGCATTCTTTAGAGATAAATGCATACTCATGCTTAGAGAAGCACAATTCATAAATTCAAGTTTTGGGATCAGCCTAGGTGTCAACAGATTAATGGATAAAATGTGAGACACACACACACACACACGCACTTCATTATGTTTTATTAGACATAATGAAGAACTAAATTATGTTATTCAGGAAAATGAATAAAACTAGAGAGCATTGTATTACACAAAATAAGCCATATTCAGAAAGATGGGTGGGGGTACCATTTATTTTCTCTCACATATGGAAGCTGGTGAAATGAAAGACAGGGGGACTTGAAAGTCATGAAAGTAGAAGGGACATCAAAAGTTAAAAGGCAGTACTGGGGAATGAACTTGATCAAATTATGTGCATGTACCAATATGCCACAGTGAACCTCACCAATCTGTAATAATTAATATATACCAATTAAAAGAATGGAAAAAATAAGTTTGTAGACATGCTTTCTTTTTAAAAACAGTTCAAAGATTTTTATTTTGGTGACCTCAAATTATTACACTGAGCTATGGTTTCTGCAATGTGGGTTTTAATAGAAGATGTTCTAATATTTTAAATTGTAACTTCAAGAATTTTTTTCTTACCTTTTTGTTTCCTGGAAGGTGATGATAAACCAGAAAATTTATTAACATAAAAATACATACATATTTTTAATTTTTAGACTAAGCTAATAATTTATTTAAAGCACATGATATTATGAATATAAAGATGTGTATCATTGTTGTGAATATAGAATTAAAATGCATTTTAATACACATTATTTCATTTAATATTTGCAACAGCACTGAAATGTACATCTAAAAAACTTGGTCAACATGTATTTATTTTTCCTAATCATGTATATGTTGTCTAATGTTCAAATCAGAAGAAGCATACATATCTCTTCAAACATTTGTAATTTTTGTAGTGAACATTCAAAATCATTTCTTCTGTCTTTTTTGAAATGTATAGCACATTATCCTTATTTATAGTCTCCCTCATGTGACTTACATTTTGATCAAATTATAACAATGCCCATGAACAAACCTTCCCCAATGTCTTCCTCCCCAGCCTCTGGTGACCACTATTTTTTAAAAAATTTTTGACCATTTTCTTTATTGTTTCTTTTTGGTGATACATAATGATAGGATTCATCTGGAAAAAATTTAAAACCATGGAATATAATTTGTTCAAATGCAATCTGCAGTATTTTCTCTTTCTCTTCCTTTCTTCCTCTCCCTGTTTCCTTTCCTCTCTCTTTATTCTACTAATCCTTTTTGCCAGTTACTTTAATTTTTTTTTCTTTTTGGTTAGAGTCTGTGGATATACATTATGGTGAGATTCACTGTGGTATATTCATGTATACAGACAGAAAACTTAGGTTAGATTAGTTCCTCTTCAGTAATGGGAGTGCACACTTTTAATCCAAGAAATTTGGGAGACTAAGGCAGGAGGATCACAAAGGCCAGTTTGGGCAATTTAGCAAGACCCTGTCTCAAAATAAAATAATTACAAATGTCTGAGAATGTATCACAGTGGTAGAGAGGCTGAGTTCAATCCTCATACAGAAGAAGAAAGAAGAAGAAGAAGAAGAAGAAGAAGAAAGCAAAATATACATCTAGTTAGATATTAAAACTAGTAGAGAATTATAATAAAATGACTTAACCCTTCATCATTATTATTTTTAGTGGATATGAAGATAAATCAAACTGGTTTATAATCACTCTATTTATTATTATTTTGTCTGTCACATGTGCATTTAGAGCACAAACAAAATTATATTTTAGAAATGAATTAATAATTTAATGGTTTAAGGAAATAAGATTAACTTCATTAGCAATGCTCCAATATTTAAAATTATCCTCAAAAATTCATGATATAACCCAGGCATCATGGCGCACACCTGTTACCCCAGTGGTTAGAAAGGCTGAGACAGGAGGATCATAAGTTTAAAGCCAGCCTCAACAACTTAGTGAAGCCCTAAGCAACTTAGTGAGGCCCTATCTCAAAAAATAAAAAATAAAAAGGGCTGGGGATGAGACTCAGTGGTTAAGCACCCCTGGGTTCAATCGCTGATACAAGCACATAATAATTTGTGGATTAAACAGTCAATACCTAATATAGCATTTCTTTCCATACACAAAATAACTTTTAATATTTAAAATATAAATTGATCAATCACACATTGGTTCTTGAGACTGTTTAGCTACCAAGGGTGAGAAAAATCTAAACTGATATGGTCATCTTGATTAAGTGACAATCGAATAGAAGGGATTGAAGGAAGTAAGATCGCCATCATGTAGGAGAAATGGAGTGTACTAAGAAGTTCAGCTGTTTTTTCATTCTTCCTTCAGTGAGTGGTAAAAAGGACAAAAATTAGTTTAAACTGTCCCCTGTTCCAACATTTTACTCCAGTCAGGGACTAAATATCAATTTGAGAGTTTGAGTCTCTAGACTGAAAGAGAGTCTGTTACAGCCAAGTTATACCAAAAAGGGAAAACAACATATTAAACAACAACAGATTTCTTAAAAAATCAACAGACTCCTTTTAGGATTTGCTGTTACCCTTTCAATTATTTTTTTGACAGCACTTAGCCAAGGATACTTGGAGGAGCAGGTTGTAGAACTTTTGGATGTCTTGCTGGTAATTCCTAAGACAGTTGAGAGAGTTCCATTATAAAAAGAATATAGACAATGAGAGAAATAAAATTAAACATGCAATGAGGAAGAATTTTTCAGAATTGAAAGACAAGAAACATCCAATTCAAGAAGCCTCATGAAGATTAACCAGAAAAAGAAGGGTACATTCATATACAGGTTTATTAAAGTACAAATATTAAAAGAAGTCTGAGAGAAAGGTTTAAAATAGACAAAGAAAGAGAATGAAAGAAGGAAGGAACAACAAATAAACTTTTTCTTAGCAGCAATGAAAACCATGTTTTCATATTTCTTAAGGTAAACAATTTGAAGAACTTCTATCCTGTCTAGTGTGAAATGAAGATGTCTTCAGGGAAAAAAAAAAGAATTTACCTTTAGTTAGATTGTGTGTGTGTGTGTGTGTGTGTGTGTGTGTGTGAGAGAGAGAGAGAGAGAGAGAGAGAGATACAATAATGATTTAAATATATATATATAGAGAGAGAGATACAATAATGATTTAAATAGAGAGAGAGAGAGAGAGAGATACAATAATGATTTAAATAGAAGGTGTGTCCTAACTCATGCTCTCACCTTTTGGTTATTGTTTCCCTTCCCAGAACAATTCAGGGTAAATAGCTTAAAGGGGCCAATCGTGGCTCCATTTGGTGGAGAAGTTGAACTCAGTTGCCAGTTGTCTCCACCACAGAGTGCACAACACATGGAGATCCGCTGGTTCCGGAACCGCTACACACAACCCATTTACCTGTATGAGAAAGGTAAAATTCTGTATGGAGAAATGACCCCTATGTATGTGGAGCGGACAGAACTCCTGAAAGATGCCATTGAAGAAGGTAAAGTGACCCTCAGGATCTTTAATGTTGATGTTGATGACGATGGGCAGTACCACTGCTTCTTCAGAGATGGAGATTTCTCTGAAGAGGACATCACAGAAGTGAAGGTCACAGGTGAGATGGATCCCTCTGAGGTTTTTATGCATACATGATTCTCAACCCATCTGAAGCTGAGTATTAGAAAAACTCTCAGTGTTTCAGACTATTTCTTTATTACATGATTTCATTAGCAAGTTCAAATTCGTGCATTTAGTTTTTGAACCGGAAAGAGTTCAGGATCAAGAATGAAAACTGTTTCTGTGCAGACAATAACTCTACCAGCAAATACCTTATTTTTATGCCTACATACATTATTAGATTTCTAAAAAATCAACAGATTCATTTTAGTATTTGCTGTAACCCTTTCAATTATTTTTGACAACACTACTAAAAATGTGAACTTACAAGCAACCTATATCTTTACAATAGCCTCCTTAATGATAATTCTTATTCTCACTTCTCTCTAACTCAGTTTACTGACTACTTAGTGCCAGATTAATTTTCCTAAATCTATTTCAGAAAGCCTTTATCTATAATATCCAGTGTCCTCAGTTATATATGGTATAAAAATGGTATATGCACATATAAAGCATTTAAGTCACGCTTCTCACTCTTTAAATTATTCTGATTGACAGAGAAATGCAGGGAAGATGGAGAATTTCGAGCAAACTGAAAGATTCCACAAATGTGAGCACTCAAATGTAGGGCTCCAAGGCCACTAACCTTTAACATCCTTATCAGACATTATATGACATTCAATTCTATAGTCTATATCTGAGCTATTCAATGCTATGTGGCCCTTTAAATTTATATTTAAATTAATTAAAATTAAACATACAGTTCTGAAATCTCAATTGCCCCATTTCAGGTACTTATCAATTTCCTATAGCACATAGCCACTGTATTAGCACAGATCTAGATTATATTTATTATTGCAGAAAGTTTTATTAAGCAGACCTGCTATGGGGTTACACTTTAAATCTCTACTCATTCTTTCTTTGCCCACACATTTGATCAGTTTTATGCCCCAGGCAATAAGTTAAAATTTTTCATAAGTTTATTTTCTTTAAATGAATATGTATTATATTTCAGTGATACCAGTATATTACCTATTTATGCAAAGCATATTATATGAAAATACCTGTTGCATACAAAGAACATATAAAGTCTCAATTTAAATTGCAAACCTGGGTTAATAATGTTATCAACTATCATAATGGTTCAAAACTGATTAGGTATAAAATAGAAGAAAAGATATTAAGTCATAATACCTATGAGTTCTGGAATATTGATTGTTTTTTTATTCATTATTATAATCCAAATATTTATGTAAACTCTAAGATTTAGTAAATAACCAGTAAACATTTTTGAATGAAAGAATAAATAAATGAAATAAAAAGGTATTTCCTCACCTGACTTATTTGAGACAAGATAATCTTGTATATTATAACCCCTCTGCTTGGCTCATATTCCTTCCCTTTTAATTAGCATCTTATGGTATTTAAATCCCCATAGAGTTTTGACTAACAATATATCAAGGACACTGATATCGAATTGAGGGGGACAGATTTTATTTCTGTTTTGTGTCTTCTTCCCTTCACCTAAAAGTACTATTTTCCCCCTTTATATCCACTCAGCTACAAGCTCAAACATACAGATTCTAGTGCTTCCTTCCAATATTGATGATCTTAGAGTGGAATGTAATTCAGGAGGTTGGTTCCCACAGCCTCAAATGGAATGGAGAGACAGCCAGGGAAAGGTCCTCCCACCTGCATCAAAATCTCACTCACAGGACACAGATAAATTGTTCAACATGAAGATGACCCTTTTTCTCAGCAATACCCACCCTGGGGATGTCACTTGCTACCTTAGAAACCCTCTAACTGGCCAAGAGGAAAAAACAAACATTGTTTTACCAGGTGAGATCTGTGTGTTTGTTCTCCACATGATAGCCATTGTCACATGATATATATACAGAACCAAAAAAAATCAAATTATAGCCCTTGTCACACAATTTATAAACAAATAGAAAAATTCAATTGCTTTCTTCACTTGATTTCCAAGATATTACTTCCTCTTAGATTTATCAATCATCTTGCTTTTTGTCTTTCTTATTCTCTTTGCCACATTCATTATTTTTTACTGTTCTCTTGATATTAGAATTCCCAGGGCATAGTTTTTTCAATTTTTACTTTCTCACGAGTATTATTTTGCCTTGTGGCTTTAAATACCATCGATATGATGATGGCTTCTCAAATCACATCTTCTGGCCAGACCTCTCTCCCACTCTGTTCTCATCTCCAACTCAGCATCTCAACATAGGAGTCTAGTAAGTATCTGAAGCTATGTATATAAAAAAATGAAACTCCTGATTTAGTTACTGCCTTCCCTATCACAATTCATAGTTTCAATTTCTCAGAACAACACCCTTAAACTCATCCTTGACTACATTTTTTCTCATATTCTATATAACATCTGTCAAGAAATAATGCTACATCTACCTCTAAAATATATCCAGAGTCTCATCACTTCTCCCCACCTCATCACTGCTGTCCAAGTCAGATACCATCCTCCACTGAGTGAAGTAGTGAAATAGCACCTTAAAAATTTTCTGTTTCTGCTCATATTCACATGGTATATGCTCATCATGCAGACAACAAGACCCATCTCAAACATGAGACATAAAACACCACAATCTTTCAAAATC
Organism: Marmota marmota marmota; assembly: GCF_001458135.2. NCBI lineage: Eukaryota > Metazoa > Chordata > Mammalia > Rodentia > Sciuridae > Marmota > Marmota marmota. The sequence goes on from NW_026000082.1 coordinate 17,259,676, forward strand.
CTGCAATTGTTCCCCATTGTACTCAGAGCAAAATAACCCACAATATCCTGTATTGCCTGTGTTCCAGTTACCTAGCTGACCTTATCTCTTGGTGTTTTCCTTTGTCCACTTGAGACACATAGACTCCTTGCTGTCCCCATATATGCAGATAAGCTCCTGCCTTGGGGTCTTCACTCTAGTTGCTCCCTCTTCCTAGAAACATGTAAATCTCACTAACCTCCCTTGTCTCCTTCAAGTCTATGCTAAACTCTCAGCTTCTTAATAAGGACTGCTTTGACAAACCAACCTGAAAAAAATGAAACCTGCTCCCTCCACCTGAGGTCCCCTATCTCCTCACACTTCTTTATTTTTTCATTTATAGTATTATTATTGTCTAACCCACTGCATATCTTAATTATTATACTTATTGTCTCTTACTGCTCTCCCTCTCTAAAAATAAAGGTGGGGATCTTTGTTAGTTTTATAAACTGAGACACATCAACTGCTTCAAATATTGCATTAAAAACCTATGTTTTAAAAAATTATATTAACACAAATATTGGAGAATAAGTTTCAGTTCCAGGAAATACAGACATTTCAGAGACATCTTATGTTTCATTCACTGAATATCAGAATACTTGGAAAGAGTCAATATTCATGATTTTAAAAAATCATTTGTCCTTGTCTGACTAGTGATTAGGCAAAAGTTTGTTTTGACCTCATTGGGTTGCACTGGATTGGTGGGGAGGCTTTTCAGGGTGTAGGATCAGTTCCCGAGCCATGGGGCTCTTAGTCCTATGAATTACATGTATGGAAAGCACCAGCTCAAAATAGCTTTATGCCACACCAAATATTCACAATGGCATAGCAGAACTCTTGTCTGACTCTAGAGCAGCCTCCTGGATTTATTTCCTCAAACAGCATTGCAGGACATAATGTGGTGTTCTAGGTGGAAGAGGGTTTTTTCCTCTGGGAACAAAGACATCAGATTTCCAGACAAAATGGCTGGTGTCACGTTCCATATGCAGAAGCTAGTAGGCCAAACCAGATGCTTGTTCAGATGAACAGGAGAGAAGGAAATTTTACATAAAGTATGTCTTTGAATGTTTTCAAGAAGAGTAATGCCAGACCCAAAGAGTACATTGGATAATTCAAGGCTGCACATATTCTGATAGACAAGAGGACTAAAGGATTGATTTGGGACTGACCTTATCATGGTCCCTGTAAACCTGTGTTTAAGTATTGGATCAGGTTTAGGGAGAATAGCTTAGCTCTGCCTCTTGTACTCAGAGGGCTCATGAGACTGAATGGATGAGGAGAAATAGAGTGTCCTGTGCTAACCTTTGTGCCAGCCTTACAATAATTCACACCTGGCTCAGCCTCACTCTAGAACTGGTTTTATTTTTCATCCACCCAGTCATAAATACTTCTCCAAACTGGTTTGTATTTAATATTCCACGGTGATGGTATCTTGAGTGGGAACCTGCTTTGTATGAATCATCATTCATAATTGGGTTGGTCCAACACCCCAAGTTTTCTAAGAAGTAAGATCAATAACTTTCCAATTCAATTAACTCTTCATTTCTGTTAACTCTCCATTTCTATTAGGGCAGAAAATGTTTCTACAGATGACAATTTGGTTGGTAATTCTGCTTACATTTCTGATCACATCTATATTCCCTATCATATATATCCATGTTACAACACGAATCAAAGGAAACCGAGAAGGTAAGTTGGTTTGAAGAGTAGGAAAGGCAAAGTGAGAGAACTAAAGATGCATGACCTTTTATTCCCTATTCTGTGCTCAGTACATTCTAAATTCTTGGGTGACCATTTATATACGTGTGCTGCACTCATTCCTTTCTCCTAGATATTTTTCTCTTATTGCTGGAGCTGCTTTCAGTGCTATATATATAAAAGCCTGAGCTTTTTTTTCTATTAGATCATTATAATTATACATACTAATTGGATTCATATTCACAAAATAACACTTTCAAAGAATTTGGTTTAAATCCCCATTTCCTGTGCCCTTCCCCGCCCCCCTAATTTTCTCCCCTCTCTTCTATTGATCTTCCTTTTACTCCATTATTTATTTATTTTTATTGAAATTTTCTACATATATATACATGTAGGTGAAATTCTTTTTGGTACACTTACATATGTATATAACATTATATAGTTAAATTCATTACATATTTCTACATTATTCCCTTCTTTCCTCCCTCCTTCTCATTCTTCTTCTACCTTATATCTTTATGATATACTGTCTCCTCCCCTGCCATCTTCTTTCCCTATTTTGATTTAGCTTCCACATATTAGAGAAAATATTTGGCTCTTGATTTTCTCAACCTGCTCTATCTCGTTTAGCATGATGTTCTCCATTTTCATTCATTTGCCAGTAACACCATTATTTTATTTATCTTTATGACTGAGTAAAATCCATTGTGTATATATAACAGATTTTCTTGATCCGTTCATCTGTTGATGAGCATCTAGATTGATTTTATAATTTAGCTGTTGTGAATTATGCTGCTGTAAACATTGAAATGCCTACGTCTCTATAGTATGCTGATTTTTGTTCTTACAGGTATATTCCTGAAATATGAAGGATATAGTGAAGTAGCTGGGACATATGGTGGTTCCATTCCTAGTTTTTTTGAGGAGTTTCCACACTGCTTTACATAGTGGTTATACTAATTTGCAGTCTCATCATCAACATTTGAATATACCTATTCCCTTATATCCTCAGTAGATTTATCATTGTCTGTGTTCTTGATAATTGCCATTCTGAGTGGGGTGAAGTGAAATCCTAGTGTAGTTTTGATTTGCATTCCCTAATGCTAAAGATGTTTAACATTTTTTCATGTATTTGTTGGCCATTTGTATTTCTTTTTATGAGAAATGTCCGTTTAGTTGGATTATTTGTGGGTTTTGGCATTGAGTTTTTTATATATGTGGATATTAATCCCCTATCAGGGGATTGGCAAACAATTGTTTTTTTGGCTGACAAAGATTGCTTTTTCCCATTCTGTTGGCTTTCTCTTCACTATCCTAATCATTACCTTTGATGTGCAAAACCATTTTATTTTGATGGCATCTCATTTATTGATTCTTGGTTTTATTTCCTGAGCTTTAGGGGTCTTGTTGAGGTCAGTGCCTCATCTCTTATTATTCCAAATGAATTTAAAGACCGATTTATCTAGTTCTGTGAAAAATGTCATTGGTATTTTGATGGTAATTGCATTGAATGTGTATACCTATTTGATAGAAGAAAACACATGATGAACATTCTAACAGTTGCATGGCTTCTGGTCTACTTCCTAAGCCTTTGATCCATTTTCATTTGACTTTTGTGCAGGGTGAAAGATAGCTAATTTTATTCTTCTATATATAGATATATAATTCGCCTAGTACAATTTGTTAGAAAGGTTGTCTTTTCTCCAACATACACTTTTAGCATCCTTATCAAGTATCAGATGTCTGTAAGTATTTGGGTTTGTCTCAATGTCTTCTATCCTCAGTATTCTATTTCATGTCTATTTTGGTATCAGTAACATGCTGTTTTTGTTACTATAGTAGAATTTGAGGTTGGGTATTATGATGCCTCCTGCATCATTTTTCTTGTCTAGAATTGCTTTGGCTATTCTACATCTCTTATTATTCCAAATGAATTTAAAGACCATTTTATCTAGTTCTGTGAAAAATGTCATTGGTATTTTTATGGTAATTGCATTGAATGTGTATACTACTTTTGATAGTACAGCCATTTTGGGCAACATTAATTTTGCCTACCCAAGAACAAGGAAGGCCTATCCATCTTCTGAGTTCTTTTTTTATTTCTTTCTTCAGTATTCTGTACTTACCATTGTGAAGTTCTTTTGACTTTTTTGGTTAGATTAATTCCCAGATTTTTTTAGGTTATTGTGAAAGGAATGTTTTTCCTGATTTCTTTGTCAATTGAATTGTTGTTGGAATACAGAAAAGCTATTGATTTATGAATGTTGATCTTGTATCCTGATTCTTTGCTAAATTTAGTTATCAGCTCTAGAAGTCTTCTAGTTCAATTTTTTGGGGTCTTTTAAATATAGGATCATGTCATCAGAAAACAGTGATAGTTTGATGTCTTCTTTTCTGATTTGTATCCCTTTAATTTCCTTCTCTTGCCTGATTTCTCTGTCGAGAGTTTCAAGAACTATATTGAATATAAGTGATGGGAGTGAATATTCTTGCCTTGTTCCTAATTTTAGAGAAAAACTTTTAGTTTTTCTCCATTTAGTATGATGTTGACTTTGGGTTTGTCACATATTTATATTGTTGTGGTAAGTCCCTTCTATCACTAGTTTCCCCAGTGCTTTTAACATGAATATTTGCTATATTTTTATTAAAGGCCTTTTCTGCATTTATTTAGATGATCATACAATTTTTATTCTTCTATTTAAATGATGAATTACATTTATTTTTGCATCTGTTGAATCAACAGATTCTTTATTCAATATTCTTTATTCAATCCTTGAATAAAGACTGCTTGATTATGGTGTATTGTCTTCTTAATATGTTTTTGAATGTGGTTTGAAACATTTTTTGAGAATATTTGCATCTATGTTCTTCAGGAATATTGGTTTGTAGTTTTCTTTCCTAGATGTATCTTTATCTGGTTTTGGTGTCAGGGTTATAGTGGCTTCATATAATATATTTGGGGGTGTTCCCTCTCTTTCAATTTAATGGGATAATTTGAGAAAGACCTGAGGAAGATCTGGTAGAATTCTTCTGAAAATCTATCTGGCCCTTGGCTTTTCTTTGTTGGTAATCTTTTAATTGCTGTATCAATTTCATTACTTTATATTGGCTTATTTAGGTTTTTTATATCTTCCTGGTTCAATTTGTGCAGGTCATCTGTGTCTAATAATTTGCCAATGTCTTCTAGGTTTTGCAGTTTGGGGGAGTATGTTTTTAAGACAGTTTCTAATGATCCCCTGGATTCAGGAGTATCTGTGGTGATATATCCTTTTTCATGCCTAATTTTATTGATTTGTATCTTCTTTTTCTTTTGGTTATTTTTGGCTAAGGATATGTCAATCCTTATCTTTTCAAAGAGATAACTCATTTCTCTTTTCATCCTGTGTATTTTTTAATAATTTATTTTTTAGTTATAGGTGGACACAATATCTTTATTTAAATTTTTATGTGGTTTTCGATTAGATCATTATAATTATACATACATAATATGTATATGTTATCGAACCCAGTGCCTCAGTGATCTTAATATTTCTTTCCTTCTACTAATTTTGGAATTGGTTTGTTCTTTTTACTCTAAGGCCCTCAGATAGAGCGTAAGTTTATTCGAGATCTATTTTTTTTTTTAGTATAGGCACTGAATGCATAATTTTTCCTCATAGTACTCCTTTCATACTCTCCAAGAGATCTTTATATGCTGTATCCTTTTATTACATTGGTTTCTAAGAATTTTTTTACTTCTCAGTTTTTTTATTTGGGCCATTCTTCATTTAATAGAGTATTGTTGAATCTCCATGTGTTTATGTGGTTTCTGTCATTTTACTTGCTGTTAATTTCTATTTTCATTACATTATGATCCAGTATGAGTCATAGAATTACAATTTTTTTTTGTATTTTCTAAGACTTACAGTATGATCTAGAATGTGGTCTATTTTGAAAAAAGATTCCATAAGCTGATGAGAATAAAATAAATTCAGCTCTTCTTGAATGAAATATTCTGTAGATGTCTATTAAGTCCATTTGATTTATAGTATTATTTAGGCTGGATGTCTCTTTATTGATTTTATATTTTTATGACCTATATATTGGTGACAAGTGTATATTGAAATCTCCCAGTATTGTATTGGGGTCTATTTTGGATTTAATGTCAAAGAGTATATTTTTAATGTAATTGAGTGCATTGACATTTGGGGCATATTTCTTCTTATTAGAGTGTTTCCTTTACCAAGATGTAATGATCCTCTTTGTCTCTTCTAATTAATGTTTGTTTGAAATCAGTTATGTCATGTATGAGAACAGCTACTCCAACTTTTTTTTGAACTCCATTTGTATGGAATACTTTTTTTCCATCCTTTTACCTTCAGCCTGGTATCCTTACCTATGAGATGAGTATCTTACAAATAGCATATGGTTTGATATTGTTTTTTGATCTATTCTGATAATATATTTCTTTTACTTGGGAAGTTGAGACCATTTATGTTCACTGTTATTATAGATATAATAACTTGCTGATAGATATAATGTAACTTCCTGCTATGTTTATTTTTTTGTTATATTTAATTGTCTTGGTTCTCATTTAGATGATTGGTTTTCTATTGATCATTTTAGTTTGTGGATTTGTTTTTAGATTCTTCTGTGTGCAATTTATCTTTGAGTATTCTTTGTAATATTGGCTTGTTTGTCTTGTATTCTTTTAGTTTATCCTTGTCATGGAAGGTTTTTAATTACCCATCAAATATGAAAGAGAACTTTGCTGGGTATAGCAATCTTGGTTGGCAATTGTTTTCTTTTTAGAGTTTGAAATATCTCATTACATACCCTCCTTGATTTTAGGGTCTGAGTTGAGAAGTCTGAAGTGAGCCTTAATGTTTCCCTCTAAATGTGACCCAATTTGGACACCCAACATGGTGGCCGGCGGGGAGGCAGCACTTTCAGTACCTCCGCATTAACGGGATCAGAGAGACACATTAATACGCCTAGATTTTTCCTGCTGAGAAATTTCTAGCAAAATTCCGCTGAAAGGAGACCTGCCGGGAATTAGTAAGTTTATTGGAAGTGAAAGTTTGCCCCAGACGAGTGAATCTCGGCCACGTGGCACAGAGGTCCAGTCCCGCCGGCCGCCGCCCGCCCATTGCGCCGAACGTTCAAACGGCCCCCGCCGGCCCGGATCTGTGAACGGCCCCTGCCAGCCCGGCGAAC
>NW_026000082.1:17271485-17273931 GCF_001458135.2 Marmota marmota marmota
TTATACACAATGGAGTATTACTCTGCATTAAAAAATGAAAAAATCATAGAATTTGCAGGGAAATGGATGGCATTAGAACAGATTATGCTAAGAGAAGCTAGCCAATCCCTAAAAAACAAATGCCAAATGCTTTCTTTGATATAAGGAGAGTAACTAAGAACAGAGTAGGGAGGAAGAGCATGAGAAGAAGATTAACATTAAACAGGGGTGAGAGGTGGGAGGGAAAAGGAAAGAGAAGGGAAATTGCATGGAAATGGAAGGAGACCCTCATGGTTATACAAAATTACATACAAGAGGAAGTGAGGGGAAAGGGGGAAAAAAAACAAGGGGGAGAAATGAATTACAGTAGATGGGGTAGAGAGAGAAGATGGGAGGGGAGGGGATGGGGGATACTAGAGGATAGGAAAGGCAGCAGAATACAACAGACACTAGTATAGCAATATGTAAAACAGTGGATGTGTAACCGAGGTGATGTTGCAATCTGTATACGGGGTAAAAATGGGAGTTCATCACCCGCTTGAATCAAAGTGTGAAATACGATATGTCAAGAACTATGTAATGTTTTGAACAACCAACGATAAAAATTAAGGGAAAAAATGTGACCCAATTTTTCTCTCTTGCAGCTTTTATTTTTTTCCTTATTTTCTGTGTTAAGTATTTTGGTTCTGGTGTGTCTTGGAGAAATTCCCTTCTGTTGAAATCTAGGTGGGGTGGTTGTCTATCTCCTTTCTGATGTGGGGAAGTTTTCTCTATCTAATTGAAAATGTACTTCATGCCTTTAGCTTGTATCTCCTTTTTCTCTTTTACCCCAATGATTTTCAGGTTTAGTCTCTTGATGTTGTTCCAAAGTTCTTGTATATTTTGATCATATTCTATTATTTTTTCCTTCATTGTATTTTGTGTATTCAAATCCATATACCCTGTCCTCAAGACTAAGTGTTCGGTCTTCAAGTGCTGAAGTTCTTTGTCACACAATCTAATATGTTAGTGACGCTTTCAAGTGAATTTTTATTTGATTCATTGTGTCTTTCATTTCCAGGAGTTCTGATTGATTTCTTTTCAATATTTCTATTTCTTTATTGAAATTATCTTTTATTTCTTATATTTGCTTTCATAATTCATTCCTTAGATCTTCTTTCTCATTGAACATTTTGATCCTTAGTGAGATATATATATAAAATCTTCCTCTGGAATTTCCTCCAATTCCATTTCTGTGGGATCTTTTGGGGAGAATTGTGAATTTTGATGGGGGATTTGTTTGTGTGTTTCCTCGTATCATCTGAGGTCCTGGACTTGTGCAACAATTGAGGTGGGTTCCCCTTCCTTTTTCAGGTGTATTTTTGTTTTTGATATTTGAGTAGATGTATAGGTTGGAGACCTAAGGTTTCTCCCTGTTGTTCCTCCTTGTGGCATGGCTTTTGGTTTGTGTTTTCATCTTCCCAATTCTTTGAGTTAAATAAATGTTTAGGCTCTGTTCTGCATTTCTCCCAAATTCCTGGATTTTCTGTTTATGTTTTTACCTGCTCTTTTAGACTAAACTCTATTATTTGATTCAAATAGATAACTTTTTCCACCACTCTATCTGTGGGGCTTGGGGAAAATCCATACACCAGAAAGCCACAAATTCACAACTTTAACTCCAGTTAGTTGCTATTGCACAAAACTGTTTTAGCTCATCTATTTATTGACAGTATTCAAGTTTCAAGAATTTTTTTATTATTTCCCTGCTTCATTACACCTTTGAACACATTTCCTTTTTCAAAATCACATATATGCTTCTGTATATCTTACATTTTATTGATCCTTCTAATTCCACATATGTTGTTCCAGATAGCTCTTCAGAGATTGTTGTCAAAGATCTTTCTAAATTGACCTTTACCAAGAAGATTACCTCCAATTATACAACTGTTTCCTACTGACATAATTTGAGCTCCTAACATTTTATTTGTCTTTATCTAGAAAGTGTTTTTGAATCCCTTCAAGTGGAACATTTTCAAGGGAGCAAAGTTAATTCCATAGTAATAATTATCATCATAAGACACAGTTTATTGACTTTTTAACTACTGAGAAACCCTATTCCAAGCACTTTACAGTATTTAAACTCTATATTGAATTAATAAATATTAATGTATTTAACCTCTATAATGAATTTTGAACTAAATGTTATTATTATCACCATTGATAAAATGAGGCATTTAAAATTGAAATTGTGGAGCTGATATGATAGAAAATGGGCAGGGGGTGGGGAGAATAGAAGTACCTTGGATTAGACAAAGAGGAATAAAAGGAAGGGAGGGAGAATGGGAATAAGAAAGATAATAGAATGAACCAGACATTACATTCTCATGTGCATATATGATTACATGAACAATGTAATTCTACATCATGTACAACCACAGGAAGGAGAAGTTATATATATATATATATCTGTCTCTTATACACATCT
>NW_026000082.1:17273945-17277174 GCF_001458135.2 Marmota marmota marmota
TATATGAATTCTATTGTCACATATAACTAATAAGAACAAAAAATGGTAGAAAATAATATTGAATATAAGCCATAGGGACACTTATATTCTACATTTTAAACACTAAGTTAAACTGTTGCTTTAACTCTCTAGCAGAGGAATGGGCCCACCCATGGTAGTAACCCTCACAGCATGAAATAACTTCATGGAGAGAAGAGATAGCTGAATGATACTAGCAAGATATGTGCTAAATAAGATGTTAACTATTATGTTGTCTAAAGACCCTCTTACTCATGATATTCTTGTACATAGATATTTTATGATCCCTTAGGCAGTTCAGAGGTTTCCAGAGCTATTCTTCTCCAAGCCTCTTTCAGAAAGAATGATAATAATGATGATAATTCCATCTCTTGCTCTCTAATGAAACCAATTGATGGGCTAAAGGGAATAAGGATGAGTTGCTTTCTTCCAGACCAGTTTAGCCACAGCCCAAATGTCCTATCCTAAAAACAGCTCTGCTTCTTGTTCCTATCATCAACAGCTCTCTGACAGTCCTGTTCTAAATGAAAATTTGGAAATTGTATCAAAGCATAGCTCTTGTTTTCCAAATCCAAAGTACTTACCCATCAACAACCAGCGATTATTAACATTTTTCTTCTTCAGGTAGATGCTGCAGCAAGAATTCTCAGTTAGTGGTCAAAATTATCATCATTTCTTCATTAGTTGTAAACATCATACTTGGTACCTGTTTGAGTATATATCAAAAAGGTATGTGGAATCAAAGGTATGGAAACTTTTGTAATTATCTCCTTTACCAAATGCCCAGTCACTGCTAAGACACTTAGCCAAAGGGGAGTGATACTTATTTTAACTACAGGAACAAGAGACCCTTGGACCAGATGTCACAGGGTTTGGAGGATTCCAACCTCATTGATTTTATAGGATTAATGATACAATACAAATTGTTGAGGCTTCTCCTCCTAGAGGAAGAATTTCTTCAATTTAATAGTGTTATTTTTGCCCAAACTCAAGCCATCATCATTTTACCAAATGTTACTCTAATTCTTTCTATAATTTTCTCCTAGAAAAAGGAGTATTTCTCTATATATTAAGGGTTTTAGGTCACAGATTTATTTCAGATATTGTTGCAAAGCAAAGGACCTTCTCAAAATGATCCATTACTACATAAGAATTTTGTTTATTGTCAGGGTGTGCTGGACACCTAAAACTGATCCTTCTCCTCTTTGGTTCTCTTTGAGAGTGAAATTAAAATGGTAATTATGCAAGTCTTGGAACAGTTGAAGTCAACATTTGAAACACACCCTTTATATTATCTTTGCAGTCCCATGGAAATTGTATATACAAGATAATGATTAGTGAGATAAAGTAATTTTTTATAATAAGTCAAAGTTATGGTAAAAATCATAATGCAGATGTCATGTAGTAGGGCTGGATTCTTTATAGGATTTTAAAATTTTTCTCCAGTGAAATAAAGACACAAATATTCCTTTGTAATTGATATAAGACATTTTGTTTATCCATTTATCCTCCAATGGATGATTGGGTTGTTTCATGTTTTAGCACTTAATGCCAAATGCTACTATGAACATAGTCATACAAATAGCTCTTCTAGATCCTGTTTTTAATATTTTGAGGTATATACACTGAAAGAACAAACAAGGCTCATCATCGGAGAAAATGCCCATTTATTGAGGAACAGCTCTGCTTATTTATAGAGATGGGGGTGGTTTTACAGTTATGACAGTTTAACAGTTTAATGGTTTGACAGTTGGCATGGGGTGCTTTCTGATTGGTGGGTAAGGATGATGTGAGCCAGCAGGGCTAGTCTGATTGGTGGGTAAGGATCATGTGAGCCAGCAGGTTTAATCTGATTGGTGGTTAAGGATCATGTGAGCCAGCAGGGCTAGTCTGATTGGTGGGAAAGGATCATGTGAGCCAGCAGGGCTCACCATTGGACGGCTCTTCTCGGGGGATGGGGAAGTTAGTCTTTGGAGCTGGGGTGACTCCCAACATACACAGAAATGAATATTTTGGATCCTATTATTAATATATTTTTCTTAGGAATTGTCATACTACTAAGTGCTATAATAGTTACATTTGATGCACGAAAGTAATTTCTAATAGGCATAGCTATGCAGTAATGAAACACATCACTTGATTGTTGGTGATGGTGCTGCCATCACAAAAACAATTACCTATATTATGAGCTGTAGATTTCTTCATTACAGAATCACCTAGAAAAGACACTTTAAGTTTCTGAGTATTCTATTCCACCATATCCCTTATAAGGTCCTAGGGCTCTGAGGACTAGATAAAGAAGATAAGGCATAATGTGCCCATCTTTCCTTAAGACTCTGGCCAGCAAGAGCAAGTACCATGGTGCTTGAGTAGAATAGGTATTAACCTCTTCCAGCTTTAGCCTTAATGTGATCATCTTTAGAATCATCCATGTAGCCCAACCTCCTTCTCCCTGACTCATATAAATTCAGAAAGTATGGAATAATATTAATCTGAAAAGTAAATCCACCCTAAATATTTAATCCAGCACTCCTTACTGAGATGCATTCTTCCTAATTCTTGCATCTCTCCCCAGTCCCTGCTTCAGATCCACTATTTGAAATGAATGCTGTCTGGATCTGTGATATGATCGTGATCCTGTGTATTCTGATGGTCTTCATCACCATGATCATTTCCCTTATTTACTTCAAAGTGAAAGGTAAATGGAATAGGAAATTCATAAAGCATGGTTCCTCCAACTGATGGCTAGAAGCATCAGTTCAGAAGCATGGACTCTCTGATCCTCATCTTAAAAATTGGAGAAAGGAATGAAGACCTCTGACCTATGTAAGGACTTGTGGATTGTATCCTTTTTGAGGTTTCTGGGGGTTCTACCCATCTTCTAACAGTTTCTCAGAATCCATTGACAGTCTCAACTCTGATTACACAATTATGACCCCTTTCCCAGAGAAACCTGGAAGGCCCAACATTGTTTCATCCAGTCTCTGAAATTCCTGTATACTGAGCTCTTTGAAAGGCTCACATGATTTCTTCTCATTTTATATTCAAGTTAGAACTGAACATTTAAAATCATATTTTTCTCTTTCAGAAACATGTAAGTGTCCATAGGTGTAAGACCAGAAACATTTTTGAAACTATAAAGGGCATAAATCTTTGAAACATTTTTTTGCCCTAACTTGGGCAAAAAAAAAAAAAAAAAAAAAAAAAAAAA
>NW_026000082.1:17278204-17325046 GCF_001458135.2 Marmota marmota marmota
TCTCTCTCTCTCTCTCTCTCTCTCTCTCTCTCTCTCTCTCTCTCTCTCTTCCCCACTCCATAAGCTGAGAAGCTTTCCATTGCCACACCTCTCCATCATGATGTTCTGCCTTTTGACCTACTGCAAGGGAGTTAGCTGACCATAGACTGAATCTCTGAAACCATGGGCCCAAAATAATCTCTTCCTCCTTTAAGTTTTCTTTTCAGGTATTTTTAAATATTTTTTTAGTTGTCAATGGACGTTTATTTTATTTATTGATATGTGGTGCTGAGAATCGAGCCCAGTGCCTCCACATGCTAGGCAATTGCTCTGCCACTGAGCCACAACCCCAGCCCATCTTTTCAGGTATTTTGATCACAGGGATGAAAAGTTGATTAACATGGTGCTGTTCTTTTTCCCTCCTAGACTAATACTTGAGCAAGGGGCAGGTGATGTGTGGCACAATTGAGGGAAAGTCTCATTACAAAGGGTTTTTGCCATTTGTGGGTTAGGAGCAGGGATGAGGGTATACAGGGAAGGGCTAGGAATGGAAATGTACTAAGTCAGAATGGAGAAGGTCTTACTGAAGATGTTCCATAAAATACAAGGCCTCAGCAGAGATGATTGAAAATTGTCTTGGCTGAGAACCCCAATAAAGAGGCCTCTAAAAGGAGGTTCCTGGACCACGTATGTCAATGAATATGACTGCCTGAGGGTGAGGAACTGAGTCCTTGACTACAACTGCCTCCAGAAATGTCAAGGCTCTTGCTGGCTAACAGCTTTTCCCCACAAGGGTTGCTAGGCAAATTCTTTGTAATTTCCACATAGTGGGACGTACAGGATCACACATAGGATTTGGGGCAGGGGTCAGACTTCTCATTACATTGTCAATGCAAACCCCTTCCCCCACACACACACATTTAGATGAAACAAATGCAGAGATGAGTGTTTATTTGCAAAATACAAATTTGTACTCCTTATGAGTTTCTGCCACTAATATAAACAACCTAGTTATTATCATTTGCATTCACAGGAATGGGTTAATGATAAAGAGGAGGCTACAGCCAATATTTTTTCTGTTCAAGTCACACTTAACTATTGACCCAATGGGGGTAGCAGAGTTGATTTAGCCATTTAAATGTTTTTTTCAATTTTGCTTTTTTATTTTTCCCAGAATTCTGTGGGGGGAAAAAGGTTAAAACAATGCATCTAAACTAGAGATTACACAATTCAGTGTACTTACAGACCAAATCATTGTTTTTCTCACCGTTATTTTTAGGTTCTTCTAATGGGTGTTATATTGGTAATATTATAGAATTTCATAACAAGAACTTCATGATAGTATGATCAAAATTGAAAGTGATCATAATTGACTGCAAATTGAAATCCCCTTAGCCGCAAAATTTTTGCTTAAATAAACATAAAATTCTTCTTCCCAGGTCTGCTGTGCAGGGTGAACAGCCCCCCAACTCTGGACTGGTCATTGTATTGAGACTGTGATCATCAGGCGCAGCCTTGACTTGCTGCTGGGCTTCTACTTCCTCTTCCACATCCCCATCACTCTGTTTTTGGACCTGCATGCAGGTGGTGCTGCCACAAGAATTCTACTGGGTTATGTTTAGAAACCTGCTAACTTGGTATACTAAATAGTTCAAAGACCCTCTGATACAGAGCACCCCAGTATGCTTTAACTCCTTCATGTTTTGTGAGCTTTTGTTTCAACTGCCTTCTTTCCCATTGCAACATACACTTTCTTCAAAGGAAATTGCAAGTATATCCACATGCTTGTAATCATCTACTCAGTTCACATCCTAACAACATTAATTCCAATTCTCTCCACATTTCTATTTGGGGATTTCTCCAAAGCCAGTAGTTTCAAAGGACTAGGTTCTGAGACTTTCCGTGAATGAATAACCTCATAGCCATCTATACCCCTACATTCTCATTCCCCTCATACTTCTGGTTTTCATGTTGAAAACCCCCACTATGAGGTAAAAAATTAGGGAAACAACCACAGACCCAGGGAAGGATTCATGGGGCAATTGCCCTTCTTGACCCAATACAAGCAAAATTACTCTGAACCCATGTCTTCAGTAGCATTTGAAACACCAACAGCACTGCATAAGAGCAAGATAGTGACAAGTTACATCAAACCCTTAATCTTCCAAGGGCACTGGGATAAACAGATTGATCTGGGGGGCAAAGAAGTGGGGCTATCATAGGAAAGTCATGCCAAATACTTTACCATGTGACTAAGTTCCATTGCAGAATTTCTAAAAGCAGGACCAGACCAGAAACTGGGTAAGCTTCCTCAAAATATGGCCTGCTTGACTCATTCATGAGGCATCTGATCCACAGCATATACACATGACTAAACCTTTGACTCACAATTCACTATAGCTTATCACCAATCCAAAAAATAGTGGAGTGTTTCAGGCCATTCAAATTAGAAATTGTGTCTCTTTAATGTTTATTAAAAACTATGTTTTCTTGGCCCTACCTCTACCCCTTGGAGGAAAAAAAAAAGGAAAATATTATGCTGAAGAGGTTTAAACTTGTTCTCCTTAAGATTCAGCCTCAGCGTGATTTGTCAAACAGGTTAAACTGGAAGGTGTTTATTTTTTAAACAGGTCATCCCAAGAGATTTTAAGTCACCTTGTTCACCTTATTTCCAAATCTTAGTCATCCATATTTTTAAAGACCATCTGAGGAAATTACCTTCACTCTGAAGGCTGGCATCTAAAGACTGTTCTGGAAATGTGCTCCCTAATGGACAACTTCATCCTTTCTGATACAGTCTGGTCATTCCCATCCTGTTCAGGGGTGGAGATAGCTGGGTGTGACAAGCCCAATTTGTACATGTCAGGTCTCTTCATGTTAATACCATTAGTGTCCTCCAAATCTACTTGAGGCCAATACTAAAGAGGGAAAACACAAAAACAGGTCCCAGCCAACTCTGTTTTTTTTCATTTTTGTTCACAAGCCATATTGATCTAACCATTGGTACCATCTGACTTGGATGCATCTGGTCCAAATAAAGTCAGCTACTGACCAAAAAAAAAACAAATATAAAACTGCAATATCAAATCGATTTTATTTCTAAAAGGTTTTTTTGGTGTTTGTTTATTTTGGTTTGGTTTTAGTAGTTGCATTCTCTGCACTTATTCTCTGGTCCCTCTCATTGGATGAGAAAGTTGATTATTTCAATTCCATATTTCTAATATTTCATGATTTTTCCAAGTTACATAAGCCAAAAAGATGAAAAAAAAAGAATAGCATTACCTTAGATTAGGTAGAGGGAAGTGAAAGGAGGGGAAGGCAGGGGACGTGGGATATGAAAGATAGTAGAATGAAACAGACATTAATACTGTATGTATGTATGTGACTGTATGACCAATGTGATTCTACAATATGTATACTCAGAAAAATTAAAAATTATATCCCATCTATGTATGATATATCAAAGTATATAAGTGCATTCTACTGTCATGTATAACTAATTAAAACAAATAAAAAAAATTTTAAAGATGTAAAAGATATTTAGAAAAACTGAAAAAAAAAATGCAAAGACCCTAACTAGGTAAATTCTGATATGTCTTATGATATAAACACCAATTTTATTTTGCAATAGTCTTTCCTAAATAAAACACAACAGACAGAAATTTACTATTATCTGAGTTTTGAGGATTTATAGAGAGAGAAAGAGACAGAGACAGAGGTAGACATGCAGAATATCTTTCAGATATAATTTCAATAATATATGCATTTACTTTAGTTATGAAGAAATAATATGCAAGTTAAATCAAGCTTTTCTCTGGGACACATTTATTCCTTGCAGGCTTCCTTCCAGCAGATATTTTAAGCTAAGGAATTCAAGTTAATCCATTTAGAAATTAAAGTTGGGGTGTTTTTTTTGTAGCTTTTAAAAATATCTCTGACATTTCAGAGGGAGTCAATATGTTTTCAAAACATGTTCTCACTTCAACTATTTGCCTTTAGTAAGTTGTAAATTTATTATCTTGAGTAAATCACATGATCATCTCAATAGATGCAGAAAAAGCATTTGACAAATACAACAACCATTCATATTCAAAACACTAGAAAAACTAGAGATAATAGAGATAAACCTCAGTGTTGTAAAAGCTACATATGTGAAAATTCCCTCTAAAAACTGGAACAAGACAGGATGCCCTCTTCCACCACTTCCATTCAACATACTCCTTGAAACTCTAGTCAGAGCAATTAGGCAAAAGAAAGAAGTTAAAGGGATACGAATAGGAAAAGAAAAGCTCAAACTATCCCTCTCTGCTAATGACATGATCCTATATTTAGAAGAAGAAAAAAAAAAAAAACTCCACCAGAAAACTTCTAGAACTCCTAAACAAAGTGTCCAAAGTAGCAGGATATAAAATTAACACCCATAAATCAACTGTCCTCCTATATACCAGCTGATTGACAATCAGCTGAAAAAGAAATTAGGAAAACTATCTCATTCACAATAACCTCAAAAAAAAAAACAAAAAACCTGGGAGTCAATCTAACAAAGGAGATGAAAGGCCTCCACAATGAAAACTACGAACACTAAAAAAGGAAATTGAAGAAGACCTTAGAAGATGGAAAGATCTCCCATGTTCTTGGATAGGCAGAATTAATATTGTCAAAATGACCACACTACCAAAAGTGCTATACAGATTAAATAATATTCCAATCAAAATTCCAATGCTGTTGTTGTTATAAATATAAAAAGCAATCCTGTAATTCATTTGGAAAAATAAGAGGTCCAGAATAGCCAAAGCAATCCTTTGAGAAAACTAAAGCAGGAGGCATCACAATACCAGACTTTAAATTTTACTAAAGAGCTATAGTACCAAAAACAGCATGTTATTAGCACCAAAACAGACTTGAAGACCCAAAGGAAAAGAAAACACCACAAACCCACATAAATACAGTTATCTCATGCTAAAAAAAAGTTGTCATAAACATACATTGGAAAAAAGATAGCCTCTTTAACATTTGCTTCTGGGGAAACTGGAAGCCCATAGCAAAACAAAACTTAACCCCTACATCTCACCCTACACAAAACTCAACTCAAATTGGATCAAAGACCAGGTACTAGGCCAGCACTTAGTAGAAGAAAATATAGACCCAACACTCCATCATGTTGGCCTAGGAACTGACTTCCTCAACAAGACTCTTAAAGCATAGGAAGTAAAATCAATAATGAATACATGGGACAGTATCAAACTAAAAGTCTTCTTAGCAAAGGAAATAACCAACAGCATGAAGAGAGAACCTACAGAATGGAAGAAAATCTTTGCCACCTGAACCTCATATAGAACATTGATCTCCAGGGTATATAAAGAACTCAAAAAACTTAACACCAAAAACAATCAATAAAAGGGCAAAAAAATTGAACAGGCACTTCACAGAAGAAGAAGTGTGAATAGTCAACAAAACTTATTGGCATCTGATTACCACTCCATTTTTAACTTTATGCTTAATACCAATTGATTTCATCACACCCATGTTTATTGCTACACTATACATAAAAACTGAGACATGGAATCAACCTAGATTGGCATACACTATACATAAGAACTGAGACATGGAATCAACCTAGATTGGCATCAA
The DNA here is from genome assembly GCF_001458135.2 of Marmota marmota marmota. Lineage (NCBI taxonomy): Eukaryota > Metazoa > Chordata > Mammalia > Rodentia > Sciuridae > Marmota > Marmota marmota. Next base: position 17,283,815 of record NW_026000082.1, read on the forward strand.
GAGATAAATATAAAGAAAATGTGCCATATAGTCAAAATGGTGTATTATCCAGATATAAAAAAGAATCAAATCCCATCATTGATAGAAAAATAGACTGAATTAAAATACCTTATGTCAAGTGAAATGAGCCAGACATAGAAAGACAAGTATCACATGTTCTCTTTCATATGTGAAAGCTAAAAATAGTCAACCTGAATAGAGATTGGGATGGGTGTTGGTGGGGTGGGAAAACAAAGATCAAATTTGATCAGTACATACTGTACACAGATATAGAGATATCATATTGAACCCCATTAATATGTATAATTAATATATTATAATAAAATTTTAAAATAAAATGTTATTAATAACCACTATTACAATAAATGATTCTGGAGTTAGAAGTTTCTGTTTAGATTTCATCTTCAGGAATTTCACTTATCTCTGATGGAAGAAGGCTTTCTTAAATACAGTATTCCTAAATGTTTCATTTTACTTTTTTTCTGTTGCTATTGCTGTTACAGCTGCTTCTCTCTCTCTCTCTCTCTCTCTCTCTCTCTCTGTGTGTGTGTGTGTGTGTGTGTGAGAGAGAGAGAGAGAGAGAGAAAGAGAGAGAGAATGAATTATTTGTTAGGGTTGGGGGAATTTTCCATACCACAAGAAATAGAAGTTTCCTTTTATGTTTTTATATTTTATAAAATTTTTACTCAAAATATAATCCATGCTAATTGTAACAAGTCAAATAACAGAGACTAGTAAACTTTTTCTTTTTCTATATCAATTTAATTTCCATGAGAAAGCAAAAGTTAACAATTTATTGTCCTCTCCTTTTATATCCATGTACATACACATATTTATAGGCATATATAGCATAAAGAGCATTTTTCTATATAAACACTAACATATTTTAAATATTTAATTTATTTTTGTTTAGTGGTCATATGATGTATTGTCAGTTATATATGTATATACAAATTCACAGTACAGGTGAAATTTAATTTCTATTTAACTATAATGAGTATCTTAGCTGAGTATAATCCCAAGAAATATGAGGATTTGGATACCTAGAACGCAACAAAGACTAGTAGAAGAACTCTGAAATGTAACCCTGATCAATAATTCTTCTGGTATCTGAAATTATCTGAGTCAAAAAATCGTATAACAATGATAAACCTCAGAGGATTTAAAAGTCAGCAGAGAAAGGACATCTTAGAGCAGCAGATTCTATTTTTCATGCATAGTTATCAGTTCAGAATGTCATAGGAATAAAATTATCTGGCTGTACTAATCATGAACATAAACAGACTTTCATGTTTTATATCCAATAAACATTCATCAAGAACTGGAATCTGAAAGAAAAAGGAAGATATATCAATTAGGAAATCAAGATTTTCTGAAGGAAATATGTCGAGAAGGTAGAATTTGCTCTCATGTCTCTAAGTTCTTATTGATCCTTGAATCTATATGGTATTATTTAGAAGTTAGGATCCATTAGGTAGAAAAGTAAAAACCCATAAATATGGCAGAAATGGGGGTTTGAGTAGTTTTTCAGTAAACCTAGCATATGTCTGTCATTTGGAATCACTCCCTGCAGGCAGATGTAATGAAAGATGTGGAGAGAGTCCCAGCTATGGCTTTAAGAACTTCTGAGGATACTAAAAGGATAGAAAAGCACTGGCATACTATAATAGGTAAGACTTTGGTATTATTCACATTTGCATTACTATGATAAAATGCCTAAGATAACCACCTTATCTCAACCTTTTAGAGGTTTCAGTTCACAGTTAGTTGGCCATATTGCTTTGGGGACTGTTGAGAGGCAACACATCGTGGCAGGAACATGTGGCAGAGGAAGTTTCTCACTTCAGGGAGGTCAGGAAGTAAATAAAAAAGGAAAAAGAAAGTGACTGAAGTCGCTAAATTTCCTTTTAGGACACAGTCCAATGACCTAACTTCCATTCAGTGAACTCTACCACCTAAAGGTTCCACCATCTCCCAATTACCTCCACAGTTGGTAACCAAGCTTTTAACGTGTGGGCTCCTGGGGGACAATTATCCAAACTATCCCAACTCCAAAATCAAATAACTTAACTCAGGGTAACATTTCTTGAATTGTTTAATCTTTTAATTTGATGATCAAAAATGTTTAAATCTTCCAAATGTGATGAACACTTCACAATGTTAATCAAGCTTCTACCTGGCTGAAGACTTGTGAATACTAGAATTTTCTTTCTGGACACATTAAATTGTACATCTATTTTAGTCAACTTTTGTATCACTGTGACAAAAATATTTGACAAGATCAATTTAGAGATAGGAAAGGCAGCAGAACACAACAGACACTAGTATGGCAATATGTAAATCAATGGATGTGTAACTGATGTGATTCTGCAATCTGTATATGGGGTAAAAATGGGAGCTCATAACCCACTTGAATCAAAGTGTGAAATATGATATATCAAGAATTATGTAATGTTTTGAACAACCAACAATAAAAATTTTTTAAAAAAAAAAAAGATCAATTTAGAGAGGGAAAGCTTTGGGGTGGGGCTCACAGTTTCAAAGGTCTCAGTCATAGATGGCCAAGTCCAGTGCTCTGGTCCTAAGATGAGGCAAAACATCATGGGGCAAGGGCTCAGAGGATGAGGAAAGTTGCCCAGCTCATGGAGGGGTCAGAAATCAGAGAGGAAGTGGGAAATTAGTAAAAAAAAAAAAAAAAATGCATCCTTCCAGGGCATCCTAGTGACCCACGTTTTCATTCCATGCCCCACTGCCCACAGCTACTACCCAGTCCTTTCATAGAGGATGGACTGATTAGGTTACAGCTCTCACAATCCAATCATTTACCTCTGAACACTCCTCTATTAACACAAGAGTATTTGGGGAGGGGGGCCACTCATATCCAAACCATAACAACATCCATGTAAAAGGTTACACAATTAAACATCAAAACAACTTAAGTGAATACAAATTTTGGAGAAGAAAACCCAGATAAAAATTCCTGAGTAGAGAACATATCAAAAATACAATTTCCCACATTTTTTGGCTAAAGTTTTATTGGTATTTTTGGAACTTGTAGATTACCTATTATCTGGGAGAATCTACGTCATAAGTCAGGGAAATCTACCAGAGAGTTATTATCATAAGGGTCCATTATAATCATGAAATTAATAGTTAACAGATCTTTTGTGTATTAAACTGAAAGAATTCTTTTGTAAAACAAATGGAAACATATGGTTTGGCAATTGTGCTACTCAGTTTTCTATCACTATAAAACAGATCTGAGAAAATTAACTTATAAAGAGAAAAATTTTATTTTGGCTCACAAAAGTTTTGGAGATTCTAGTTTATGATCCTTGTATTGTTGTTTTGGGGGTGTATGCCAAGACAGCACATCATGGTGGAAGCTCACTGTAGAAATAAACTGCCCACCCCATTAATAGGAAGCAAAAGAGAGCAAAGAAGAAGCCATAATTCCATTATCCTCTTCAAAGGCATGCCCCCAGTGACCTAAATACCTCCTATTAGCCCCCACTTCTTAACAGTTCCACCACTTCCCAACGCTGTTGGCCTGGAGACTAAGTCTTTCACACGTGGGCCTTTGGGGACCACTCAACATCAAACTATAGCACCAATGAAATTAAAATACTTACTCTGATAGGTCATAGAAGGAGAAATATTAATATATTAAACTACTTCAGGATTAGAGTTCATAATAACCAAGATTGTAACAAAGGTCAGAACCAGGAACAAGCCTCTTCCATTGTCTTAAAGTTGGAGAAAATTCCCTTTGAGAATGAAGTCCATATAGTATATTTCAGGGAAATACAATTTCTGAAAAACTGGAAAGCTTGAAGCAAAAATACTGGATTAGAGAAATGCAGGTATTGATTGTGCTTTTTACACCATGCTAAAGATCTGGCTTTGTTGTTAACGTTGGATTCAAAAACTAGGAAATCTTGGTATTGTAAACATTTCTTTAAAATAAAATCATTTCTGTATCAATCGGTTTATTCAGAGACAAAAGAATCAATAAGAGATTATTGGATTAGATTAGAATAGAATATATTAGATACTATGAAGGAGGTTTAGAAGAAGAATTGGATCATGCTATTATAATAATAGAGACTTACAAGTTCCATCATGGTCCATCTGCAAGCTGAAGACCCTGGAATGTTGGTAGTATGGTTCAGTTCAAGTTTGAAAGCCTCAGAACCAGGGAAGGTGATGGTCTAATTCACAGTCTGAGACAGAAGGCCTAAGAAGGGGGGAGGGGGGGAATCACTGAAAGTCTCAGAGCCCAAAGGCCAAAAAGCCTAGTTCTGATATCCTAAGAAGGGGGGCTAGAGAGACACCCTAGCTCCAGAAGAGAAAGAGAGACAAATTTCCTTTCTTCTGCCTTTTTGTTCTGAGTTCCTATCCAATTGGAAGGTGTCTGCCCACATGGAGAGTATAATTCCCACTGAGCCTACTGACTCATACATCCATCTCCTCTGGAGCTACCCTCCCAGACACATCCAGAAATAATGCTTTGCCAGTTCTCTAGGTATCCCTTAATCCAGTTCAGTTGATACCTAAAATTAACCACCATGATTTCCTTCAGATGTGATGTAATCATCTTTACTGAAGCTATATTTTTAAATGAAAATATTACTTGCTACAAAATCCTATTGAAAATTATCTCAATTTGTTAGATAAGTTATCCTAATGTTTCTAATTTTTATATCATCTTGTGAAAAGTCAGAACTCTATTTAATATTTGTCTCTCTGAAGGAAGTGTATTTTCTATTCTCAGGTTAAACATTTTTGCTTCATTTGGTTTTCACAATCTGATTATGATGTGTCCAATATGACTTCATGCCACAACCTGCACAGCAACAACAAAAGATCACGAGGAGGGGTGATGGATTTAGTTTAAAATGTCTCTTTTTTAGGAAAAATTTTCTTACCTAAATCTGGGGCCAGGTGGAACACTGTCCTCTTATGGAGGAACAGTGACCAGAACTCGCTCTGCATGTTTATTATATAGGGTCTTTTAATCAGGAAGTTTTGTTTGTTTGTTTGTTTTGAGAGAGAGAGAGAGAGAGAGAGAGAGAGAGAGAGAGAGAGAGAGAGAGAGAGAGAATTTTAATATTTTTTTTTTAGTTTTTCGGCGGACACATCTTTGTTTGTATGTGGTGCTGAGGATCGAACCCAGGCCGCATGTATGCCAGGCGAGCGCGATACCGCTTGAGCCACATCCCCAGCCCCATTAACCAGGAAGTTTAACTACAGAAGCTTTTCAATTTTTCAGGGACTGTGATTTCCCAGGAGGCTTGTTTGTGCACTAAAAAGTTACAGTGCAAGAAACATCTCGCAGCTATCCTGGCATTCCCAGAAAACCCATTGTACTTTAACATTTGATACCTGATAGCATCAGAGCCGAGTGTCAAGACTATCCATGTATCCTCACCTTTTGGCAAGGAATATTCTCAGGCTTGACTTTTACCAATCCATGGGATCAGCCAATGACAATGGCTCACTCACTCTCCACAGCTTAGTTTGCATTTATTCTGCTTAAGGTTCACAAACCTCCTTGGTGTACAAACTTAAAAATAAAATTCCAATAACTATGTCTTCAAGAATTTCTTATGCATTGTTTTTATGCTCTTCTCCTCTAGGTCTCTAGTTACATGTATGTTAGATCTCTTCAGTGTGTCTCTTACCTCTCTATGTCTTCTTTTTGTCTTTTATTCTTTCTGCTCTCTGTTCTTCAGTTTGGATATTTATAATTGAAGAGCCTGACAGTTCACTAATCTTGTGTTCTCTCTGCCTAATGTGCTGCTAAGCTTTTAATGAATTTTTGCTTCAGAAATTATATATTCTCTTTGTATAATTCTCAAGGAGATCCCTTTCAAAGATTCCACTTCTATGGCAAAGTAATCTCTTTCTCTACATACTTACAAATTAATTACAGTTATTTTAAACCTATCAGTTAATTTCACCATCTGTGTGGTCTGTTTATGTTTTATTTATTTTCTCTTAGTTTATGTGCAGGTGGTCCTGTCCTTTCTCAGGTGTTAAAAATTTGATTTAATGATAACGATAGTTTCAGAATGTGTCAACTTAGCCAGAACATTTTTCAGAATGCCTTTTCTTGTAATGTTTTCAGATAGTGTGGGAAACAAAGGATTGGGAGATGGAGGGTGGAAGGGAAATAGCTTCTGTCTTGAAGCTTGTATACAACATTGCTTGTCTGCAGGTTCATGTCATTTGTATGAGGCAGCAGCTGAGACTGCAATTGCTCTACATTCCCATGAATCTTCCTTTCAACTTCTCTGAGTCCTAAGCCAAATGTATGTGTGTGTGTTAAGTCTGATGAGTTGGCCCTGGCTTCTTCAAGATAGTCTCCCCAACAATATCAAAAGCAGTAAAAATGAAGATGGGTTTCAGTCCATCCCTATGAGGTTCTAGCTCAATCATGTGGATTCCACCTTATGTGTATCTTTGTTAATGAGATCCATTCTCATTAACAATGTTATTTTCAATGCTGCCATTGAGCTGGGGAAGGGGGCTCAGAGCATAGGACCAAGGTAAGTTAAAATTCCGCAAAGTTTAGTGTTCTCACCAAAACACAGCTTTTTTTTTTTCTTATAAATGTTCCCTTGGTTACTACAAGTTTTGTTTAGTTTCCAGAACTCTGAAGAAAAAGAAAAAAAAAATGATGTTTTACTTTTCTTCTAGCTTACCTATTGTTCTATATAGGGAATATATTTGTCAGCTCAGACAGCCATAATAACATACTGTAAGCAGGCCAGCTAAAAAAACAGATATATCTTTTCTCAGAGATCTGGAGTCCAGAAGTCTGAGATCAGACTACCAACATGTTTGGTTTCCAACCAGGCCTCTCTTTGTGAATTGTAAGTAGTCACTATCCTATTGCATACTCACAGGACCTCTTCCTTATGTGTGTTCAGAGTGAAAGAGTGGGCTCTTCAGCATTTCTTCTTATAAGGACACTAATCCTACCTGATCAGGGTCCTATCCTTATAACCTTACTTAACCTTAATTACTTCTTAATAAATGCCTCCTTTCTAAATACAATAGCATTTAAGGTTAGAGCTTCAACATATGAATTTGGGGATTGTGGGGATAAAACATACAGTTCATAATAGGAAAGGATTTTTGGAATTTCTCACTTCATTCTTTACACTGATATCCTCAACTGCCTTTTAAATGTATATTTTATTCATCCTTTTGAATGCTTCTTCTAAAAGGAGCTCAGAAACTTAAAGTAGAACTATCACTCTTGTTTGTTGTTTGTTTTTTTTTTAGTGTACTTTGTCTCTTTTTCTAGTAATAAATTTTAAAAATGTATTTGCTTTGCCAGGAGTGGAATTAAGTGGTCTCTATAGAATCAGAGATATTCAACCCAGACTACTCTGGAAATGGAGCATCCAGTCAAGCCACTGGACTCTCATGCCTTCTTTCAAGTATTTTGCCAATGGTATACCATCTGAACAATATCTCACACATATACAGATCTTTGAATTTTTTAAATATCAGGCCCATTTTTAACTCTTTGTTTCAGTCCATATCCTGTAGTAGTACCTACTAACGTTCTTAGATGAGCCAAAGCAAAAGTAATATGAGAACTATTCTCCCAGTGACAGGTTGAGTATCCCAATCTTGTTGCAAAATTTCTAATATATCTGCCCTCCTCAGAGTTCCCAATGTGATTCTGCAATCCCATATTAGTTGTAAGTACCTTTTCAAGGCATATTTAGAAGGAAGAAACAACAGTACTATTAACCAACTAGATGTCTTGGGAACAGGACAGGAAATTCTTCACAGAAGAAGGAACAGCTGGGCATAGAGGTACGTGTCTGTAATCCCAGTGACCGAGGAGGCTGAGAAACGAGGATCACAAGTTCAAGACCAGCTTTGGCAGCTTAGTGAGACCTTGTCTCAAAATGAAAAAGAATGGGGATGTGGCTCAGTGGTAGAGTGCCCCTGGGTTTAATTGCTAGTACTGGGCAATGGGTGGGAGGAATAAAAAAGTTAACAGCAGTGCCCAGATTTATATCCTGGGAGATTATAAAGATAGAAGTACTAATAAATAAGATATAAAAACAGGAGGAAAAGAAGATTTAAGAGCACCAAAGGAAAAAGTGTTTCAATTCTGTACATAGATTTTGATGAGTTTGTGGTAAAGATGTTTAGTAGGCAATTGAATAAGAATTTGATCATATGTCATGATAGGTAAAATGTTGAAATCATTCATGTATGTAACAGCAGAGAATTAGATGATACTGCAGGAAAATCAAACTATATGGTAGTGAATGTAAAAGAGTTCTCTGTAATGCTAACCAGTCATTTCTTGGACTTTTAATGAATTTAAATTTATTTATTTCGCTTTTACTAACATTTAAGAAAGAGAAAAGGAAAAGGTAACTATCAAAATAGAGGATAAGTGCCTTAAAATAGCTGAGAGATGCACATATAAAGAAGCCATGATCGCTTTTATCTGAAACTTCGAAAAACTAAAGTCTGTTGCCTTTTTGGTACCAGTTGACAGCCAAGGAGTTGCTCAGTCCAAAATATCTTCCAATTATTATCATGGTGAAAGTCATATTCTTAAAATTCAGTTCACTGTTTTTTATATTACTACTTTATCCCAACTGAGACCACTGATAAAATGTAAGGGATGTCCTATTTCAGTAATGACATATAAAATTACTGGCATTTTAGTAAAAAAAAAAAAGTGATTTATTTTAAAGTGGTACATTTTAAAATTCCACTTTTATACACAAAAGTGGAATTCATTATGATATGGGCATGTATATACTTATTAATTTCAGTCTTCCCTTCCTCTCCTTTCCCATTTCTCCTCCTCCCCATCACTTCCCTTCTTCTACTCCACTGTTCTCTCTTCTATTTTAATGAGATTTTTAGAAAGTTCTTATTTCTCTCTAGCTTCTGAATATAAGACAAAACATTCAACCCTGATCTTTTTGAATCTTATTTCACTCAGCATGATGCTCTCCAATTCCATCCATTTACCAGCAAATGCTATTTCATTCTTCTTTATATCTGAGTAATACTCCATTGTGTAATATATATACTACATTTTCTTTATCTAATCATTTTATCAGAACTCATTAATAACCAATAAGGAGATGATGTACCATACAAGTTGATTTAATGTTGTTTATTATCTAGTTTCTCATCTTGTGCATGAAAAACAGAACTGCATGTAACTAATTGAAGTTCTTTGTTGCCAAAAAAGAACATTGATGTTTCAACAGTACAAAAAAAAAGAATAAAATATCTAAGAATAAAGTTAACCAAGGAGATAAAACGTATGTACACTGAAAACTATAAAATACTGGTGAAAAAACTGTAGAAGACACAGAAAAATAGAAAGACATCTCATGTTCATGAATTGGAAGAATGAATACTGTTAAAAATTTCTGTACTACCCAAACTGAATTATAGATTCAATCCAATTTCTATTAAAATACCAATAGCATTTTCTACAGAACTAGAAAAATAATTCTAAAATTCATACAAAACCATAAAAGACCCTGAATAACTAAGGCACTCTCAAGCAAAAAGAACAAATCTGGAAGCATCACATTTTTTGAGTAAAACTATATTAAAAGACTATAGTAATGAAAACAGCATGGTAATAATATAAAATAATACATGAACCCATGGAGCAAAATACAAAGCCTAGAAATAAACCCTCAAGTATGTGGTCAAATGATTTTTTTACCAAGAATACCTAATAGGGAAAAGACTTGTCAATAAATGATTCTAGGAAAACTGGATATCTACATCAAAAAGTAAAATAAAGAGCCAAGTGTGGTGGCACACACCTTTAATCCCAATGACTCAGGAGTCTGAGACACGAGGATTGCAATTCAAGACCAGCCTCAGCAATTTAGAGAGGCCCTGAGTAACTTAGTGAGACCCTTTCACAAGATAAAAAAAAATTTAAAATGCTGGGAATGTTGCTCAGTGGTTAAGGACCCCTGGGTTCAATCTCTGGTACCAAAACAAACAAACAAAATGGATGCCACTCTTACACCACACTCAAAAATCAATTCAAAAGAGAATAAATACATAAGTGTAACACCTGAAGTGATTGAAATTCTTAGAAGAGAAATTAGAGAAAAAATTTCTTTACATTTGATTGATATTTTTTTGACACCAAAAGCATTGCAACAAAAGCAAAAACAAATAAATGAGACTATTAAGTAAAGAGACTATCAGACTAAAACTTTTCAGCACAGCAAAGGAAATAATCAACAAATAAAAAGGCAGCCTATTGAATGGGGGAAAATATTTGTAAACTATATTTTCTAAAAATTTTTTAAAAATTTTTCTACATTATTTGTTATTTTGAATTTTATGTAAACAACTAAAATATTTCATATATTTTTAAAACTAAAGTATAAATTACTGTATGAGCCATAGTTGTTTTCAGGCTCAATGAAAAACAATGAGTAATTTATGTATCTTTATACTCATATAAAAGCATTTCAACTTACTCTGAAAATCTTACTATATTGAATGAACCATTCTCATTATAATAAAATTTAGTTTTACATGAAAGCCAAGCATCTCATGATACAAATACCAGTAAGTGCCCATTTCTGTGACTTCTGGAAACCACTAGAATCAGCTGAATAAAGCACTTGACTTCTCAACTCATTCAACTGTCTCTCAGAGAATGTTGTTACTGTGTTCCTAGTTCCAATCCAACCATGCAGATCTCACAAAGGAACTTCAAAAAGAAAACTTTTCTTTTGGGGGTTGTAGCTCAGTGGTAGAGTGCTTGCCTAGCACACGTAAGGCCCTGGGTTCAATTCTCAGCACCAATAAAAACAAATAAATAAAATAAAGGTATTGTGTCCATCTACAACTAAAAAGAAAAAGAAATCTTTTTTATGTTTTACTAACTCATTAATTGTTAATATCAATGGGGGTTTGGGGGATAGTTCTATACATGCATACAACATGCATTCATCAAATCCAACCTCCTTTTATCCACTCACCCCTATACATCGTTCCCAGCTCCTATTAATCACAATTCTAAAGTCAGATTGACTTTTTTTATTTTCCACATATGAGGGAGAGCATGTGATACTTGTCTTTCTGAGTCTGGCTTATTTCATTTAACATAATGTCTCCCAGGTACATAGATTTTGCTGCAAATGACAGGATTTCCTTCTTATTTATAGCTGAGTATTATCCCATTGTGTAGATACATCACATTTTCTTTACCCATTTAGCTGTTGTCATGCACATAGACTGATTCCACCATATCTTAGCAATTGTGAATAATGCTGCAATATACATGGGCGTGTAGGTAACTCTTTGACTTGCTGATTTTATTTTCTTTGGATATATATTTTGGATCATATAGTAGATCTCTGTTTAGTTTCCTGAGGAAATTCCATACTGTTCTCCTTAATGACTGTACTAGTTTACATGACCACCAACAGTGTATAAAATACCCATTTTCTCTACATTCTCATGAGCATTTGTTATTTTTTTTATTTTTTGATAATAATCATTGTAACTAGAATGAGACTACATCTTACTGTGGTTTTAATTTGCATTTCCCTTATAGCTGGTATTGAGCATTCTTTTACATAATTATTGATCATATGTATTTCTCCTTTAGAGATGTGTGTTCAGATCATTTGCCCATTTTTTTTAGTTGGATTATATTTTGCTATTAAGTTTTTGAGTTCCTTTTATATTCTGGATATTAATTCTCTAACAGATAAATAACTGGCAAGGATTTTCTCCCATTCTGTACGTTATCTCTTCACTCTGTTGATTGCTTAATTTGCCATATAGAAGCATTACAGTTTGGTATAATCCTGTTTGTCAATCTTTTATTTTGTTTCCTGTGCTTTGGGGTCCAATCCAGAAAATAATTGCCTGTCCCAACATCTTAAGATAGTTTCATCATGTTTTCTTCCAATATTTTTGTAGTCTCAGGTCTACCACTCGACCAGAGCTGGCTTCATGAAAGAAGGTTCAATTCATGAGTAATTGCTAGGGAGTTTTAAATTAAAGAGACAAGACTCTAATTACCTTTAATACCAGCTCCAGGATGGCTTCTCCTAGCTCCCGCCTCCAGCCACCTAATGCTGCAGCGAGGTTTACAGAAGAGACTAGCAAGAGAGGGAGTGGGCTTTTATTGGGGAACAAAAACTTCTGGGGAAAATCCCATCCAATGAAGGTTAAGAGGGGCAGCATCCCAAGGTCAGGGTCGACGACTGGGTCTTTGAGGCAGTGGCCAGACACGCCTCTACACAGACAAGCCCTCGGACCTGGAGAAGGGTGGGGAAAGCTCTGACACAGCTGTGTCTAAGCGCCTCTCACCCAGCCAGGGAGGTAACTCAAATCACCTGCGAGGATGGCCTCCACACTCAGTCATACATTTAGGTATTAGATCCACTTTGAATTTATTTTTGCACAGGGTGAGCAATAGGGGTGAGGTTTCAATATTCTGAATAATGTATATTTAGTATTAGTATTCCTAGCATCATTTATTGAAGATGCTATCCTTTCTCCAATGTGTTTTTGACAACTTTTTTGATAATTAATTGACTACAGATGCACAGATTTCTGGATAGAAGACTTAGTGGGGTAAAAGAAACCCACTCTGTTCCATTGATCTATGTGTCTGTTTTTATCCTGATACCAGGTTGTGTGTTTTGGTTACTAGTACTCAGTAATATGTCTTAAAATCCTGTTTCGTGAGGTCTCCAGCTTTGTTCCTTTTGCTCAAGATTGCTTTGGCTATGTGATTTTTTTTTTGTGCTTCCATATGAATTTTAAAATTACTTCTCTATTTCTGTAAAGGTTGTCATTGATATTTTAATGGGGATTGCATTTAATCTATAAATCACTTTCAGTAGTACAGACATTTGGACCATATTAATTCTTCTAATCCATAAGCTTTTAAAAACACCAAGAACTCAGGAGAGAGACAAGACTACTCAAAACAAGCCATTCTTAGCAAAAGTATTAATCTTTAGAACCACGAGGTGCCTGGTTTATTTTTCTCTTGTAAGCCTGAGGTACAAACTATCTTAAAAGTCTAATTCAAAACTTACCTTCTTCAGAAATCCTTATCTAGTGTTAGTTTCACATCAAGTTTTTCTTCTGTGATGTCCTGGATTAATTTCTAATAGGTCCTTATCTTAAACTCTCACGTAGACATTTACAAATTGCCTTGGATTGATTTTGCACTGAGTTAGACAAGTGTAGTGTGTTTAAAAGTGTTGCTTTCCCCTCTACTTTATACTAGATTAGATGAGCAGTCATAATGGAATACAAAAAAATTGAAACCTCAAGAAGATAGCACCACATACAAACCAGATATTAAAAATTTCAAATACTGACACCTTGTGCTAACATGTAGTGGTCTTCTTTATCTATAGTATTTATGCTTTCTGTATAATACTAATGTAAATATTGGTGTATTCTATGAGTCTCCAGGAATTTGTTTTCCATCTCTTTTCATTAAAATTGCTTTTATTCTTAAGTTGTAAGCCTATGGCCTGAAAAACAAATATCTTCTATTTTATAATTTCATTCAACTTGAGTCTCAGACTGAAAACCAGAGGTTCCATTTTATTTATATTTCTGATTATGATATGTTTTGACTATTTCAGGGCAATGTTTAGATTTTATGAAACATTTGTTTATTAGCTTATCACTTTTCCTACAATTAGGTATTAACACAGCTTGAATTCTTATGAAGCAATTATATTTGACATAAATAATCTCAAAATTTTGTAAATAAGACATTCATATAATATGTTCTAGAAATATCTGAGTCTCCAGGAAATTTTTTATTTTTCTCCCACACTTTGGTGATTACTTGGCTTTGCTAAAAAATATAGGTTCTTGGTACAAAATGCTTCTTCTTCAAAGTTTTATATCATCTCTTTTACAGTCATCCAGCCTCTTTTGTTTCGGATGAAAAGACTCATTTCCTAATTAGAAAAAATCTGTAAAAAAAAGAAATAGATGTTATTGCATCCATATTGATTCAAACCTAATTAAATTTACATTATGGGAGGGAGTTACATCAGAGATCTGTGATGCTGGAGCTCACTGGCATCCATAAAACATCTGACAAAGATGAAAAGCAAAATCTACAGAACACAGTTAGAGGAAAGAAAAAAAACTTTGTATGTTTTGTACAGTTAAATTCTGTAGCAAAACCAGTATCACCAATCTTTTTTTTTATAAATCATTTATGTCACTCAAGGAATTTTGAGAGGATGGAGATGCATACAGTTGAGAAAGGTGTCATGCAAGCTGCTAATTTGAGAGCTGCTATTATAAAATTTAAGTTAGAAAAGGGAGTAGAGTCCCTTCAAGACAGATAGGATTTTTGTTTTTTATTAACTTGTATTAATTACACATACTAATTAATTCAATGAGGATATTTGGAATGTCAAGAAAGAAGTTAGAGGTACTAGTTTGGAAGTAGAATGTGAACTCGGATATCACAGCTGTGCTTCATTCCTTTGGCAATTGCAGTTCAGGTAAAGAAAACCAGAACCTCCTCAATTACTAGATTTAAAAACAAACCAGAGATAAGACATATGCTCCAGAATGGAGCCCTTTCAGAAAGGGACACCCGTTTCCACAGGCTTAGAGCACTGGTGGGGCTTTTGGACACTTCCAATTTGAGATGAATTTAGAATGTACCTTATTTTCTTTGAGGAAGAAAGAAAAACCCTTGAACCATGGCAAGAAAAGGGAATAAACCAAGCCTGTATTAACACAAGCCCTGCTTTTCTCTGCATTTTAGACTGTAATTTCTGCTCTTCTTTTATTTGCATGAAATTCTTACATAAAAATTGCTAAAGATCTGGATGGTATGGCATCCCTCCCAGTACACATGCCTTCTACGTGAATTGCCATCCCTGGAAAGAAGCAGAGCTTGAATATAAATCTCTTTGGGGCAAACACTGTTTTATCCTTTTGCTTTCTGATTTTGAGCCTATTTGGACTAGACTTTTTAGTAAACTCAACAGGCCCAAGCCTTCAATGGGCTAATAGATCTATGTTATTTGGTGCCATCTTAATTTATGGTCTCAGACCTAACTCAGATTTAAGTAGTAGTGCGCCTAATCTCTACTTCACTGACCCCTAACTTTGTTTTGAGGAAAGTTCCCAATATTAAGGAGCGATGATTTTTCTAACATTGTTTATGTTCATTATTTCCCTGGAAATATTGTTGGTACAATTATTAGAGGGTAAGGAAGATTCAAGAATCCCGATTCTATCTTGGCATAATGGCATGTGTCTGAAGTTCCAGCTACTCTGAGGCTGAGACTAGAAGGATTGTGAGCTTGAGGCCAGGTTAGGAAATATAGCGAGGCCATGTCAAGAAAAAGAAGGGGGAGAAGAGGGAGGAGGAGGAGGGGCAGGGAGGAGTAAGAGGAGGAAAAGGAGGGAGAGGAGGAGGAGGAGGAGGGGAGAAGAAGGAGGGAGGAGGAATGGGAAGAGTGGGAGGAGGAGGGGGAAGAGGAGGGGAAGAGGAGGAGGAGGAGGAGGGGGAGGAGGAGGGGAAGAGGGGAGGAGGAGGAGTGGGAGGAGTGGGAGGAGGAGGAGGAGTGGGGGAAGGAGGAGGAGGAGTGGGGGGAGGAGGAGGAAAAGGTCCAAAAGAGAAGAGGGGAGAAGTATTTTTCAGATTCTACAACATGCCCAATATCTCTATCTTTTTATACTTTCAATATCCAGGATTGGAGGAAATGCTTATAAAAGAGACTAAAATTTTGTTATAAGACTCATGTTGGGACTGGGGTTGTGGTTCAGTGGTAGAGCGCTCGCTTAGCACATGCGAGGCACTGGGTTCCATCCTCAGCACCACATAAATGTAAAATAAAGATATTGTGTCCACCTAAAACTTAAAAATAAATAAATATTTTTTAAAAAGACTCATGTTGGGGGAAAGGTCTCTAGAATTAAATACAAAACTTCTAGTACAATGAGGACATTTCCAGTAATTGAGATTTGCTTTATGAAGTTTTGGGTATGACTTCCCCAACTTCTCCAGGCTTTGAAGGGCAGATAACAAGAAATTTAGATGTGGTTTTTCACTCTTTCTCATTATATAATCCTCACATCCTTAAAGGGACTCTTTTTTTTTTTTTTTTAGTCCTACACAAGTAAAAAACATATTGATTAGGGGGGTAATTGATTAGCGTGAATCCATGACAAGACAGGTATGAAACACACGTATGTTAGTGAGGCAGACTTGCCTGGCTCTTATGCCACAGCACCTATTTTTTGTTTGTTTGTTTGTTTGATATGTGACTCTCACGTGAGAATTGCTCATGATTTCAGAAGTATGCCTCCACTCCCTGTACACATGCCTACCTGACCATGTCATAAGGTTAGCTGAAGGAAGAGTTCAATGGAAGGGTCAATATGAGCCTTCCTGTGGATCTGCAGCATTCAACATTGAACCAGCAGGATATAGCTGGGCTGGGGTCTTTCTGTCTTTCTCTGGTGTTAATTAATCTTAAATGTGGGTAGCAAAATTTATAGTCTCACATTTATGTGTTCTTTCACAAGAAGGGCTTTGCAATTTAGTGGATCCTACAACACTTAAGAAAACACAGGGAAATTGTACAATGGTCCCAGTCTGCTTATGAAAGTAGAGAGAAACATGGATAACCCAAGCCACCATTTTTTTTTCTATATTCTACTTGACCCTATAACAGAAGTTTCATTGAATGAAGTCTAATGACCGAGGGGATTTAGGTAGAGGTATGGGAGATACATTCGTGGAGTTCCCACCCTCACTGCCTCACTTACTGTTGATATGTTAAGTAGAGTGAAAATAAGCACAGAGAAAAACACCATCAATACAGTCAACATTATGCATAGATCCCATATCCATCCACAATACAATGAGTACAGGTCATCTGAAATAAAGCCTGGAAAAAAAAAGAAAAAAAATTAAACAGTACATTTTTTAAAAAAAGAAAATAGGGACTGGAAAACATGCACAAATTAAGAAACCAGATATGTTGGAGCCTAATTAGTAAGAGGAAGAGATCAAATTTAGAACAGTTACTCTAGGCTTTATGACATGATGAGACAAGAGTAGATAGTTTAAGTCAGATGATATGTGTAATTTGACCTGAGCTATAATGCAAATTGTGAGACGTCATTTCTATTCATTCATCCATAGCTAACCAAGAACATACTCTTATTTATTTTATGTCCTCATTTAGGATTTTTAAAGATAAAAAGTTCTGGAAATTTTACAGATATAACACATTGGGACTCTGAGCAGTTGGATAAATAAACATTTTTTGCAACTGCAATTTGAATGAAAGAGGAAGTTGTAATATGCAACATAATATTGGAGTAGAACAAAGTCGATCTATTTAAGTAATGGAAAAATGCATTAATAAATTATGTATTGAAACATAATTTTTGAAATTAAGAATTCAAAGTCTAAATTCTACAACAAATTAGTCAATTTTGGAGTGAGTTAGTAAACTTGACAATATGTTGAACAACATGAATATGGAAAGAAAAAGTAGAAAATAAAGAAGAAAATATATGAGATAGAATAGAAAGTTCCAATCAATGGTCATATAAAAGTTGTTAAAGAAGAAAAATTAGATAAAGAAAGCAAAGGAAATATGTAAAACAATGATGGCTAAGAATTTTTGAGCCCTTATACAAGATACTAATGCAGAAATCAGGGAACCAAACAGATAGTTACTATGAAAAATAAAAATAATCCCACAATGAGGCATGCAAGTATACACACACACACACAAATTCACAAGTCACAAAAAAAGTCTTTTGAATCTCCAGAGCAATAGAGGCTGAATTCAAAAGTGGCAAGTACACTGAAATCAGACTTCTCAATAGAACAGGAACAGTGGAAGCCAAAATAGTGAAACAATAAGTTCAATGCACTGGAAGAAAATAAATGCAACCTAAAATACAATAGCTATTGCAATAAAGATGAGATAAAGGCCACCAGATAGTGTGATAGTATTTGTAAATTCTAACAGGTCAGAAAGAATAAATGTTATAAAATATTTTAAGTATATACTGATGGATAAATATAAATGATTCTATATAAAACAGCAATTATAATAACCATGAATTAGGTTTAAATACATAATTAAAATCCTCAACAACCATAATGTATATCTCCATGGAGGTTAAATGTTATGAAACTAGTCCAAGGTCTTATTATTCTTTATGAGTACTTAAGATATTAATTGAATTTGGACATGATAGTTAACCTCCTCCTCCTCCTCTTCCTCCTTGTATGGATTTTCTAAAGAAACTGCTTAAATGATAGGCACCATTGTTTAAATTATGTCCATTATAAGTAAAAAGACATAGAATGATTAAAATTATGAAAGCAAAACCAGGATGATTAAAAATATTCAATAAAATGATCATAAAAAAAGAATGGAAGCATGTATAAAGAAAAGGAATGTGAAATAAACACAAAATAATGTCATTGAAACATTAATGTCAAAAACATAAGCAATTCATTTAAATTGTCAAATAAGATGAAAAATTAAAATCTAATTATATTCCTTCTGTAATAAGAACACAAAATCTCAAAAACTAAAAGTTGTCTTTGACAATTTTTCTTGAATCTTAATATCCTTTAGGGCAGTCAATCAGTTTTGGCTTTATCTTTAAAATACTAAATTTTACCAAGTTTTACCCATTTAATGATTTCAATCTCATTGAAGGAGGGTTTACGTCTATGAATTATCAAGGTAAGGGTACTTTTATTGGTATTCTTTGGTATGGTTTCAGTCAGATTTTTCACTGTGACCAAAAGAACTATCAAGAACATTATTGAGATGGACAAGTTTATTTGGGGCTCATGGTTTCAGAGGCTTCAGTCCTTAGATGGCCAACTCCATTGCTCTGGGGCTGAGGTGAGGCAAAATAACATGGTAGAAGGTGTAGCAGAGGAAATCAGCTCAGGTCACAGCTCCAGGGAGCGGAGAGAGAGCTCCACTAAACCAAGGACAAATTATATACCCCAAAGGCAAGCCCCAGTGACCCACCTCCTCTAGCCACATCCTATTTATGTGCAGTTACCACCCGATTAATACATTCATGTGCATTAATCATATTATTATATGATTAATAAAAAGAGCTAACTAAAACAGAAATTGGTACCAAGAAGTGGAGTCATTGCTGTGACTAACCTGACCATGTGGTTCAGAAGATTTGGGAGATTTTCAGAATATGTGGGAGGAATTTCAAAAAGTGTATCAGTGCAAGCTGAGAAAGCTTTAGATTGTTGTAAGCAGAGTTTAATGTGTGAGGCTGGTGGAGCTCAGAAGACCAAAATGCTGATAGAACCATGCACAATGAAGACTAGGTTCAAGAAGTTTCAGAGGAAAAGGAGGACTCTATTGGAATATAGACCTGAGGCCATCAGGTTTTGCTCGGGATGAGAAATTGTCTACATTTTGCCTGTGTCCCGAGACTTTCTGCGAGATATTGCTGGTGGCTTTTAGCCAAGTTTATTGTAGTAATCAGGAGTAGAAAGCAGAAAACATTTTTACACTTGCAATTTGGCCAGAAATCTGTCAGCAAAACTAGAGCTAATGAAGGCGTGGTGGTTAAAAACACTACTGTCACTAAAGAAACTCTACATACTTTTCCAGAAATAGTAGGAAAGATGTTTTAAGGGTATCTCAGGAATTGACAAGACTATGCCCATCTCAGAAGGCTGTAAAAGTAAAAATTCTTTGAGAAGAGACCAGTGGGGCACCCTACTTGCACAGGGGGACCTAGGAAGTTGTTTGACCATGCTCAGCTGCCCAGACACTCAGAAGCTGCTGCAGCCAGTGTCCCTGGAGGCTTGGTTTCAGTTTAAGATGGTAGCAGACCTTGGCAGTAACCCTACAGAAATGCAGGATGCTGGGGTTGGGGGTATAGAGGCTTTCACCAAAGGAAGGCCTTCCCAGGCAGAGTGCCCCAGGGTTGGAGTCCCTATGGGCAGCCCTTAAGAAGGAGATGTGTGAAGATGTAAGAAGGAAGCTGAAGCTGCAGAGGAGACTCCCAAGACTGAGAAATGCCAATACCACAGACTGTCTGCCAAGGAAACTGCAGGAATTGAACAGAGATAGGCCTAGAGTGAGGCCATGTAGGCTGCAAATAGCAAAGCCATAGGGGTGAAGCTACCCAAGCCCTTTGGAGAAAACATCACAATACCATGTGCGCCAGATGCTGGCTGTAGAGTTACAGGGCCTATAACTGAATTTCATTCTTTCTCTGGTCCCATCCTTTCTTTCTATGCCATTTCTCCCTTGTGGAATGAAAATGTTTACTCTGTACCTTTAGATATTGAATATGTAACAACTCGGTTTTGATTTTTACAGAGGCTCACAGATAAGAGTTTGCCTTGAGCCTCAGAAGAGGTATTGGACTTGGACTTCTGGGCAATGCTAAAACTGTTAAGACTATGGGTATTCTTGAAAATGGACTAAATGTATTTGGCATTGGGAGATTAGCATGAGCTTTTGGGGAGTGGAATGTTATGGCTTAGATATGAAGTATCCCTCAAAAGTTCATGTGTGACAAGATGCAAGGAAGTTTAGAAGTGAAATGATTGGGTCATGAGTCTTAACCTAATAAGTGCATTAATCCCCTGATAGGGATTAGCTGGGTGGTAACTATAGGCAGGTAGGATGCCACTGAAGAAGGTGGGTCCCTGGGGATTGTGTCTTTGGTGCACATATGTGGTAAAGGGAGTCCCCCACCTTTCCTTTACTCTCCCCCACCTTCAGGGTACCATGTCCTAAGCCTCTTTCCTCTACCATACCTTTCTGACATGATGTCCTGCATTACCTTATGCCCCAAGGAATGGAGTCAGCCATCTATAGACTGAACCTCTGAAACTGTGAGCCCCCAAATAAATTTTTCCTCTTCTAATTGTTATTGTCGGATCTTTTGGTCACAGCAGCAAACAAGCTGACTAAACCTATATCTCTTTTTTTCCATTACTCAAAATATTTTCTTAATGGTTCAAAACAACTTGAAAATGATAGTTGGACAGATATATAAGATTATAAATTAAATGAATAGATAGAAATGTACACACATACATACATATGTAGATATTATAGCACATGTGGTCAGAAAAAGAATGATTTGGAGTTCTCCATAGTGTTAGAAATAGAATTATATCTTATACATTTTTACTCATCCTTGCTATTTTTTAGACAATCCTGGTGGACCTGTCTTTTGGGCCCATTTAAGATTTGAGGTTTGGGTTTATGATTTACAGTGAAAATAGATGGGATAAGGTTTGTTATCGGCAACTCAAAAAATATATGTTAAATTTGAAAAAGCAATCCGTTTAACATCTGGTCCAGTTTTGTCTAAAGGATGAAGGCAAAGCTTTTGCAAATAATAACAGCTCCTTTCGTTTACTTTAATAGTCATTGTCCCATGTAAACACTTCTCAGTAAAGGCAAACAAGTTAAGGGTATTGTTAAATTCTTAGTTACTAACATAATAAAATATATGATATAGTATAGTTGCACTTCTAAATAGCCTCTGAATACATAGTCAAGAGGACCAAATGATAACTTTCAATAGTCTTGAAACTGAATCAGGAATCAAGTTATATTCTTCATTTGGATTTTTAAATTAATATTTCAAAGGAGACCTCTGTCTAAACCAAAAACAGTCATAAATTACTGGCTGGGTGCCAATGCATAGGTGACATTAATAATTTGTCTTGTAAATGGCTCTGAATTAGATGGCTTCTAGACCTGACAAAATACATCTTTCCTTTGATGTTTGTGTGCTACTATTTGAGTAGTAATGGAAACACAAACATCCAGGAGAGAAGCTTAAAAACTCTGGTCCTTACACAGCTGAGTGGGCAGCAACTGAAACCTCAAGACATCATCTAAATCCAGACTCCTTATCCTGTTACTGCTACAAAGGCCACTCAACTTTATCTAAAACGTACATGTAAAAAGGTATCAGACAGGAAGGACATCAACTAAAAAAATCTCATTTTTCCAGTCCCACTTACCTCTGCTCCTGAACCTGAAGTAGAGAGGTAAGAAGGCCACGTGTAACACTAAAGGAAGACCCTGAAGCACAACTTGAAAGCAAGTTCTTCTATTCTGTAGAACTGAAAAAGAGTGGAGGAGATGGAGAATTAGGTAACTTGGACGTGGGGAATGCACTGAAATAGCCACATATACGCAGGATTCAAGAAACTTAAATGTCCTGAGGCTTTATTCATTGAGGTCTACTAAACCTATGTCAGGGCTCAGGTCTGATAGGCAGGACTATGTGTGAGGATATATCCCAGCACTAGGGATGAGGCCAAGACTGACGGTCAGCTGGGCTGAGGATAGACCAGGGTAAGGAAGAAGAGTTTCTTCCTACCGTTCTACACAGTACAGCATGTGATCAACCTGGAAATAAGACCTAGAGAGTGTGGGACTCTGGTTCACAGTAACATGTCTGAATGCTTAATGTTTTGCGAAGGCAATTTTGGGAAACCTGGAGTTAGCTAAAAGAGGAGAAAAGAGCCTTGGAACTCAAGAATTTCACAGTTGTAATGGCAAGGTGTAGTGCCAGAATCTTCTCTACAGCACCCCTGGTATTTAGCCATTCCATCTTTACTTGAATACCTACATTCATACTACAGTATGAAAAAGATCATTTCAAGGTTGGACAACTCTCCTTATTTTTACTACATAAAGCTAGATGTTTTTTAAAAACTATTCATTTACTGAACCTAAAGTAAAATGGCAAGATTGATCAATTATTCTGAGATATTGCAAGGAACAATGAATACTTGAAATGAAAAAAAAAAAAACCTAGAAAAGACTATAGGTTCTTTTTGTTTGTTTGTTTTAACTTAGTTCATAGTTTTCTATGTGATTTTTTTTTCTAGGAGATGTCAGTTTCTTCAGGGTTTTCTTTTTTGGTTTGTTTATTTTGTTTATCACAGATACCAGCAATGACTGCCAGGAAAGTTCTAAAAGAAAGAACTTTTTTCACATTATTCTAGAAGTAAGCTCTAGGAGGGCAAAGACTTTTATCTTTTCCCTCTTTGCTTTATTGTTAATATATCTTAGAAACTAGGCACTGAGATTAGATGTGCCTAGTATCTAAGAGATGTTCAATACACATTTGTTGAATGACATTTAAAAATAAGTCAAGTTCTAATGAGTTAGTGACTTCTCCATCACTGTAAGTATGCAAAGTAGGTCTTGCGCATATCTTCTGATGAGAAAAGCATCCTTTTGCCATTACAAAAGCAAAGTGTTTGTTTATTTTGGTACAAGGAATTGAAGCCCCGGGCACTTTTACTCTGAGCCACATCCCCAGGTCATTTTTTTTAAGTTTTTATTTTAAGACAGGGTCTCACCTGGCTAATTTGCTGAGGCTGGCTTTGAACTTGTAATCCTCCTACCTCAGCCTCTCCAGCCCTTGGATTTAGAGGCATGTGCTACCCTACTTGGCAGAGCAAAGTATTGACCTTTGAAACATCTAGGTTTCAATCCACATTTATAGGTTGCTTCAGTTTGAACAATTTTCCTAATAACTCTGATTATTATTTAATGTCTTCATCTGAAGATGATGATAATAAATGGGACCTGCTTTTATAGGGATAAATTTATCTTAATAAATCAGTTAAGATATGGATGATAAATTGTTGATTACATCTTCTGGCACATGATAAATACTCATTTAATTTTGTGGAGGTCTTTATGAATTGGATAGAGGACTAGCCAAGATGCACTCTCTATTCTTTTTTTAGCCCCGTTTCCTGAATCAAGGTAAGTCTCGCTCAGTAACTCTCAAAATGCACCTTACCCTTTGACTTGTGCATACCTCACTACAGATTGGTTCACCTCCCAGAGGTTTTCTGTCCATCACATCCTCCATCCAGAATAGCCTAGAACACCTTTCTCTCAGTGACAGGTGATGGAATTTGCGTGTTATCACCTGTCACTTCTGTTACTCATCTTGCATTGTCTAAAGATCTAATGTCCAGTACTATTTGAGACCATTCACAACTGTATTTCATGCTTTCTCTCAGCTCCCTGAAATTAAGGTGGCATTTTATAGCCCCTAATGAGGGGGAAAAAGAGTGTATATTGAGGTTAATTTCACAAGAAGAACAAAAGAGGAATGGAAAAGAGACACAGAAGGACCAAGAATTGGGTTAATTGGTTCTTACATTTTTCTTTTTCTTTGAGCAAAAGTCTAAAAATATATGGGTGCCTAAGGAAGAGAACAGATCTATTATTATTTTTCATATTCCAGGAAACGGTCCAGAAAGTGGGAGGAAATTAGCAATGACCTCTGAAGGGACCAGGAGATCTTGGTGGTCACAGCTGCAATAGCAGTGGCAGTGTCTTGACCCTGAAGAGCAATGTGAGGAGGAAGGGCAGCAGCTTAGTCTGAGACCTGGCTCAAGACAAGGAGGCCCCCTTTGGCAAACACAGTAGTGGCATGCAGTAAGATGCAGATTCACACAGTTTTGTATCACCACCTCCAAACACTTGGTATCAAGTAAAGAAGAGATGAGAGCTCTTTAATTCTTTATCCTTCCTAAATTAAATACCTCTTTTTCTGCAACACTGAAGAGCCAACACAGGGATCATAATGATCGCATACATCAGAGCAATTGTAGCTGACCAAAACATACACTTTGATTTCAATAGGATATCTGAAAGAGAGAGCAGAAGTACCTGGTAAGTAAAACAGCAGGATCATAAGACTCCATTGTACATGGAAGCAGGATCCACCTGCACGTAAGGTCCCTATTACCCTCGATATTATGTACTCTGGGTTTAGGTGAGGGCTATTGGCCAATGAAGCTGGACCTGGGGAAAGAACAGGACTTGGCAGTTATTGGGCCAAGGATGAAACAGGATTGGATAGAGGAATAACTTACTGTTTTGGTTCTTATATTCTAGTGGGTAATCTGTGAGATGGAGGAAATTCTAGAACAGGATTCTGGGATCTGAGGAAGTCATTGCCTATAGAACTGGATCAGAAGTGTCACTGGTAAAACTCAAAGAAGTTTCATAAAAATATAAGAGCTCTAAAATAATAAAGAATTAAAATTGAGAAAGTCTTCTGACATTCAGTATTAAATTCCTTTTAGGTACTTCCTGTAGGACCAATATGATAGAAAAATTCTCCCAAGACGAGGATGCCTAATATTGTACTCAAAACATTGGAAAAAATCAGTAAGAGTGAATTGCTTAGTGGTGACATTGCAAGTAACTACTCAAATTCCTCAAAGTCCAGAAAATAGGGAGAGCAAAGAGTTAGCATTTGGCTCATTCTTATATACCAATCACTAGAGGAATTTAAAGAGACTTATATATAAAATGTTATTAAAAGAGACATTTTCCCAAGGAATGAAGAAGGAAAGATTGAAAGCAAATGAACCAACCAACCAACCACAGAATCATACAATTAATACCTCTGTATGGTAGATGTTTTCAGATACAAAACTCAAAATAACTATTGCAGTATATTTAAATTAATAAATCGTTTGAGGCATACCAGAATAACTTAATAAAATAGCACCAAACTATAGGAACTTGAGGATTACATGGATTCTAGAAACAACCAGGGGGAAAAAAAAAAACAAGTAAAACACAGCTTCATTGTCAAGAGTCTCCCTTAAGGGCCGGGGCTGTGGCTCAGTGATAGAGCACATGTGAGGCCCTGGGTTCAATCCTCAGTACTACATAAAAATAAATAAAATAAAGGTATTGTGTACAACTAAAGAATGATATTTTTAAAAAAAAAAAGAGTCTCCCTTAACTTATCTATCACCATGACTGAACTTGCTTTTTCATTTTATGAAAGGCTTTGATTCAAATTTTGAAAAATCAATCATCATGGAGTTCAGACTCTACCTTCACATTTTAGCTTCAACAACATTGATTGTTCTTGTCCAGTTTCAGAAGCTTAAGTGACTCCGAATAGAAATAGGAAAGGAAAACAGAAGTAAAGTCCCAATGAAGTAGAGCAGGATATTGAAATCATGAGTTAATTAAGGAGAACATTTTGGATCACAAATTATCCCTCACGAAACCCCATCTATAGTGGGGTTTTAATGAAAAGGATAAAGGGCTTAGAAGATTTGTTTCATCATCTTCTTCATTGTTCCTCCTTGACTGAGAGGGAAAAGGATAATTTCATAATTCCCTGATATTGAGCCTTTATAAACTGGATCTAGTTAACCGTTACCTTCTCTTTGTGGCATTCTAACAATAGAGCTAAAATTGATCTGAGCTCATCTCCCAGGACCCCCTGGTAGACACTGATGGTGTCTTTCTCAAGGAACAGTCCCCATTTTCCTTTTTGGTAATAGTATCCCTTAAGAAATGAAACGAAAACAATCCTTGTATCTGAGTCAAGCAATACTGAGACCTAATAATTTCTTGTTCTTGTTGTAAGCAGTTTGGGTATTAGTCCTACTTTCCTATCTTTATGTTAAACAACTGAAAATGAGCAATTATAACTTGGCTACTGGCTTCAGGAAACACTTGTTCCTGGGAGGTAACATTGTGAATCAACCCGAGTAGCCTCCTCAACAAGATTAACAACTGGCTCATCAAGACACTTTAGGACTTTTATCTGTGCTCACCAGTCCAAAGCTATCTAATCACTTTCCCACCTTGCAAGACCTATCTTTAAACTATCTAGAAGGAACTCTAAAATTCTATAAATCCCCTCTCCTAATATCCCCATTTGAGGATATTAGGAGAGGGGATTTATAGCATTATTTCTTATAAACCTATCTGTGCTTAATAAACAGGTTTTCTAGGTTTTTTAAGGGGTTCATGACCCATACTCAGAAATATTTATTAGGCATATGGTCACTAAGTGAAAGAATATATACAACAGCCTACCTCAAAGTTGGCCATAGAAATTAATTTGGGCCATTAGAAGAGAAATAGGGTGATATATGCAACCTCTAGATATAAAAAGAAATTTGTGTACTGTTTTCTCACTCCCAAGAATTAGAATAAGGTTATAACAATGAACGCCGATTTAACCACACAAATGAGGAATGAAGCCCCTAGGATGGTTCAGCAATAATGAGTTTGGGAATTGCTTCAAGGAGTAGAGCCGCATTCACTGTGAGCTATCTGACAGTCCATTGTCTGAACTGGTGAGTCCTCTTGTATAGCAGTTGAGCTGCTGGGCCCTTTCCTTCCTTCTACATCTTATCCTTTCCATCCACCTTAGGTCCCCTAGCTACTGCACCTAGTCACTGAAGCACAAAGGGCACAATTTTATGATGCTTGTTTCTAACCTGACTCATCACCCCCATCGCTTCCCAGAAAAAAAAGCCTTGAATCATGGATGAGAATCTGGGATCTAATCCTGGGTTTGTCACTTGCTTAATGGATCTATAGTAACTGACTTCTCTACCCGCCTGCTTCTTCATAAGGTAGCAATGAAGTCAACTTGTGCCATGTATACTTTTTAACTTAGTCTTACTTAAGCATACTGATTTATATCTTATAAAACCATTTCACTCACAATGTTTAATTTCAAGCTCAAAATACCACACATGTTATTTTTTTTCCAAATTAGAAATATCAATGGTCATAGAACTGTTCAATCCTTAACATGCCACAAAAAAATAAGAGCTCTTTCTCTAATCATGTCAATACCTTGTACTTTTATTAGTATTCCCTTCAGTGTCTGGTATTTTACTTGTTCCTAGCAATTTAATATGATTTAAATAGTACAGGTCTGCAGAAGCTCATAGTTTATCAAGCAATTTAACATTTATTATTTCACTCAATTTCCTTCTTATTTTGACACATTGATTAAAACAGCTCTTCCTTTATAAACCCCACCACAAGCACTCACCTGATATGACAATACCTGCTCTTTTCTCCTGGCCAGTGGCTGGGTTGTAAAAGCAGCAAGTGACGGGACCATGGGTGCTGTTTTTGAGAAGAACACTCATCTTCAGGTGTAATAATCCAGTTCCATCCTGAGAGTAATATTTTGATGAGTGTGGAATTGTATTTCCACTGCTGTCTCTCCACGTCATCTCAGCTTGTGGGAACCACCCTCCTGAGTCACATTCCACCAGCAGCCCCTCTGTGTCAGAAACCTGAACACTAATCTGTATGTCTGTGCCTATAGCTGGGGAGAAGAGAGAGAAGTGATACTACAATTAGCAGTGTGGACTCAAGAACTGAGAAGTCAATGGGCCTTCTTAGGTATGCCATAAGTTTCATGAAAGTAGCCACAAGTAGGGAAAGGATGATTCTCCAACCCAAATCTAAGCTAGCAGGACACAAACCATATGAACAATAGGAAAAAAAGACTGGTAAATTAGACTTTACAAAATTTATTAAATTTCTGTTTATCCAAAGACAATATACAAGCAGTTAAAAAGAAAGCGACCATTAGAAGATGACATTTCTAATACATCTGAGAAAGGAACTGTGTCCAAAATATATGAAACATGTCATTAATCAATAAGACAGACAAACTTAATTTTTACAGTAGACAAAAGATTATATGAGGCATTTGATTTTAAAAGCTATCCAGATGAACGACAAGTGTCTTCAGATACGCTCAACATCACGAAGCATCAGCAAATACAAAGAAAACCTTGGAGACATATCACTTCACTGCCACTGGAATGTTCGGAAGGAACAGAACTGGGACTGACATTACCACGAATTGGAAGCCATAAAGTAACTAAAGCTCCCCAGTGTGGCTGGCTCCAGGACACAAATTACAAACCATCATTGATAAACTGTAAATTTGATTTTATCAGATTATATCTTTCACCATAAAAATGTCTGTAAAACATATCAATACACTAAAAATTATTGCATCATGTAAAAAACAGAAATTTGATATCTAGATTAAAATTAATTCCCATAAATCAAGAAAAAAAATCAAAGAACTCAATAGTAGTATTGATAAAGATAATAAGCAAGAAACAGACAAAATCTAGTCTCCAGCAAATAAGAAAGAAATAAGCAAAAGTTTTCTAATGAGAAAAGTCAAAGCTAAAATCAAACTTGCAAAATTAAAAGCATAATACAAGTATCCATAATGATATAGTGTTTTCATGACTTGAGTCCCGTACAAATGGACCTAATTATTTCAATGAGCAATTTGTGAAACTAATTTGAAGAAAATTATGCACAAAAACCTAGCAACTTAACTCCTAGTTCTATATTCTAAAGGAACTCTCACACCCAACATAACAGCATAGCATAGGAAAGAAACTTCTCTGCATGCATATGTCCACAAATGTTGGTATACAGAAGTCCACGGTTAGATACTTACCTAGTGAAATACAATACTGCAGATAAAGAGTAAGCTGCATCTACTTGGATAAACTTGGACTGATATCAATAATAACACACTAAGTACAATTAGATTAGTTAGAATATTTATAATGACACTGTTGTATAAGATTTTTAAACACAAAAAAAATAATAACATCTATTTTTATTGATGCCTATACATAAACCAGATGAAAAGATACATAATGTGAGTTTAATGGTTATTCTTGAAACGGAAGAAAGTGAATGGCACTATTGAAGAATACAACAGTGACTTTAACTTGATCAGAAGGAAAACATAATATAAAAATATAATGTAATATATTATATGTATAATATAATTGATGGTATCTCAGTTATTCTATTATTCACCATAACTTTTCTATAAATTCTACTATTCGGCTATATTATTGTCATAAATATTTTTAAATGCCCCAAGATCATTTTCTCAGGATCTCCCATGCATGAATTTGGGGTTGTGGACCCAGAATGGCATTAGCAAGGAAACCTGGAGATGAGGTTTCTCTAGTCTTACCTGCCACCCTCAAATCCACAGTGGCCTCTTCATAGGTGTCACCATCCCTAAAGAAACAGTGGTACAGCCCTCCATCAAAAATACTGATATTGTAGATTCTAAGGGATATTTTGCCCTCTTCTAGGGAGTCCTTCAGGAATAACGTGGGATTCGCAGAGTTCTGCGTGCTTTCTCCAGAGCGCTCTTCCTCATTCGCAGGCAGGTAAACCAGCGGAGAGGACTGATTCCGAAACCAGCCCACCTCCATGTGCCGTGCATTCTGGGGTGGCCACAGCTGGCAGCTGAACTCTGTCTGTGCGCCCACCATGACCACCCTGTGGCTCGCGGAGCTGCGCACAGTGAACTGCTCTGTGGAGGAAGTGGAACGCCACGCATTTAGTCTGAAAGCCGCAGCAGAATGCACCACCTCATCCCCTTCACTTCTGCATCTCCACTCTGACTGCCCTGGTCTTCCCTTGGGGTCTCCCATAGCTGCCTCCTTCTCATCTCTCAGGTCCCGGCTTCAGCGATAGCTCCTTAGAGGACGGTCTCATGACCACCCACTCAATGACAGACACATTTTCTTTTTCAACAGTGGGGATTGACCCCAGGGCCTTGTAAATAAATGGGTAAGCACTCTACCGCTGAGTCACATCCCAGCCCACTGCCCGTCTTTATAGCACATGTCACTCCCCGATGTTCTCTTTTTAATTCCTTTTCTTATTTTTTTCTCATAGTCCATTAATCCATCAGTCATGACACATAACACTCCATTTTATTTCTTTGTATTTTCTTGGTGCATAAAACATTATCTAAACATATGAGGCATTTTATAAATTTTTAAAAAATGAATAAAAGATGCTCCCACTGGCAGGAAGCGGGATGTGGACCTCAGCTGTTGAACAGCAACCTTTACTTTTTTTTTTTTTTAATTTGTTCTTTTTTAGTTAAACATGACAGTAGAATGTATTTTGATATATCATATATACATAGAGTATAACTTAGCAACTTTTACTTTTAAAATACACTGGCTACTTTTTCCTGTATCAGTTTTGGATTGAAGGGAGCCACAAATTTTGTTGCTCCTTCCTTGAAGACAAAGTGCCCCTGTTCCTTCCTCTTGGAGCTGTGTGTTCTGTAATTTATATACCTCATAGAATATAGTAGAATAGAGACTGCAGTAGTTTCTGATCTCATCTCAAAATATGAGCAGCTCTCAGTCTATCCTTTTGTAAAAATTTTTCTGAAAACCCAGAGCAGCTAGATATAAAGTCTGACAGTCCTGAGGTTACTATGGCGTAAAGGCCACATGTAGATTTGTTAGTTGAACATTTCAGGTGATCCCAGCCTTCCAGCCTACTCCACCAAAATGCCAGACATGTGAGAAAAGCCACCTTGGGTCCTTCAGATCACCCTTCCCACCAGTTGAATACAGAAAGTGACCTCACTTTATATCACATGTAGCAGAAAAATTACCCAGCTGGGCAGTGACAAGATTCCTGACCCACAAAACTGTGGGTTTAAATCATTAATTTCGGGGATAACTTTATTATGAAATTACAAATAATAATCACCCTTTTTCTGGGGGATCCAATCAACTTCTAATTCATATGGTCATATAAATGATTGTGGTGGGTCCTCAAATAAAAGAGGTATATTCATTGTAATTTACCAATGTGAATTTGAGCTCCCCATTGGGAGATGTTAGACGTTTATCTGTCTTTTCTCCTGGGCTTATCATCGTAACACTGTGGCATATAATCACGGCTGAGAAAGACACAGCAATTCAAATAACATTTATTATTCACACTCATTTCCATCCTCAAAATTTTAACTGATTGGGTTGGGGTTGTGGCTCAGTGGTAGAGCACTTGCCTAGCCTGTGTGAAGCACTGGATTTGATTCTCAGCACCACATACAAATAAATAAATATAAAGGTCCATTGACAACTTAAAAAAATTATAACTGATGGGTAAAATCTGCAGATTAGCAGCAAGAAAGCTCAATCATTTCCTTCAGTATCATTTATTACCATTATCTTTTCTTCATAGATGAGATGAAATCTTGAAAAATAAATAGATTTCCCTACCTGAGGTGAGTATTTCCATCTGTAAGAGAAGAATGGCCATGAAGTACCCAGAAAAAGAGGAAGTTGCAGGCTCCATCATACCTAGAAAATGAAATAGTCACTGGGGGATCAGAAAAGAACCATGCAGACATGGAAACAAATAAAAAGCAATAATTTTGAAATCCTGTGTTTTGAGAGGATTCCCTCTCATGTCAACCAATGACTTAGTCAAACCACAGATACCGGACCCCTGTGATGATCCTCCTTCCCTTTCTTTACATGGCTCAGTGCCTGCATCACATTACTGCTCTGAAGGGCAGCTGTGGATGAGGGCATAAAAGGTTTGCAGAGTCCTGATTATACACATCCCACACTCATGGCTCCATCTGCCCATCACCTAAGCCACTGGCTCAGTGAAGAATCCTGGCTGACTCCAGAGTGGCTTGATTTCCTATGCAAACTATCGTTTTTCTTCTCATATGGTAAAGGGCAGCTTCAGTAAGACATTCATTAACTCCACTGTTGTAGTCAAGGTCTGGCCTTTCTGGATCCTTGGAACTTCTGGATCCACCTACTGCTTCTGCATTCAAAGGAAATGCCATATCACA
The DNA here is from genome assembly GCF_001458135.2 of Marmota marmota marmota. Taxonomy (NCBI): domain Eukaryota; kingdom Metazoa; phylum Chordata; class Mammalia; order Rodentia; family Sciuridae; genus Marmota; species Marmota marmota. Next base: position 17,316,356 of record NW_026000082.1, read on the forward strand.
GAGGTAGAATCTAGATTCCCCAGTAGCTGCACACAGGACCTGAGTACAAAAGCTTGTGGTAAAAGTCTTTAAATTAAACTTGGACCAATCAGATACAAGAAATAGAATGTAGCAAGTAAATAAATGCTTTCTTGTTTCATTTCCTGGGGAAAATGTAATAAGGAGGATGATTTCTAAAGCACGTTAGCATCTTTACTAGAGTGAAAATAAACATAGCCCATGTTCCAGAAATTCTGCTTCTGAGTATGTTTGTTCAATAGAAATAATATATGTGTGCACAAGATACATATGTAATAAAGTTTATTATAAAATTATCTAAAATGTAATAACCAAACTGCAAACACGGAAAATGTCCTTAATGACAGGTCAAAACATACAACCTAAAATTATGTCAACATTCAATAAATAATTTCATAAATATAACTGCTATGTTATTAATTATGTGATATAATCTTTCATTACTGGTTTTGTATTAACCAACTTTTCAAAATCTTTTCACGATTATCATACCTGTGTATTCTTTAGGATTTTCTGCATATTTTTCTGAATAATCCTTATTTTGCTTTTTATTAAAAAGTCAATAAAATATGAATTCCTCAGGAATAAATTTAACAAAATATAAAATTTTATTAATGAAATTATGCCACTTTATTGAAAAATATTACATTAATACTTAAAATCAAAGAGAGACAAATGTTTGTATATTGCAAAAACTAGGATCATAAAGTTATCACGTCTACTAAAATGTTCTATAGATTCAATGTACTTTCAGTCAAAATTCTGATTTTATGTTTTTATTGTTTTGTTTTGTATTACGAATTATAAAATGATGTCTCTAAAACATACATAGAATGGTGATAATCCAATAAGAGCCAAGATTCTTTCTCTGAAAAAAAGACAATGTGAGAAATATTGCATTAAATAATATCAAGTCTTATTATAAAACTTATATAATTAAAATATTATATCTTTTATATTGATGTAGATATAAAAATAGATCAATCAAACACAAAGGACCCAACAACAGATGGATGAATAAAAAAAATGTGATACAGATATGTAATGGAATATTATTTGGTCATAACAAAGAATAAAATTCTGTCATTTGCAACAAAAGGATGGAACTGGAAAACAAAAGTGAAAAAAAAAAGCCAGTTTCCAATAGACAAGTACAGATTGTTCTTTCTCATATGTGAAAAATAAACAAAGTCAACATGAAAGTAGAAAAGGGATTACCAGAGGTTAAGAAGGGGAAAAGGGACAGATAAAGGGAAGTTGGGTCTGGTAAGTGTATGCCGGATATGTGTGTTGAAAAATCACATTGAATTCCATTAATACAGACAACTCATATATATTTTAATCAAAAATAAAATAATTTCTAGAGCTGAAGATGTGGATCAAGTGGTAACACGCTTGCCTAGTATGTGCAAGGCCCTGGGTTCGATCCTCAGCACAACATAAAATAAAGATGTTGTGTCCACCAAAAACTGAAAAACAAGTATTAAAAAATTCTCTCTCTCTCTTTAAAAAAAAATAAATAAAATAATTTCTAAAAATAAAGAGCTTAAGAATAGGGCAGGCACATGTAGAAATCTATTTAATTATAGATAAATATTGCAAATCAGTGAAGAAAATAATTACTATTCCATAAACAGTGCTGAGACAATCACTTTGGAAAATAGAGATATAGAATCTCCACACCTTACACAGAAGTGACGCGTATGGATCAATGACATGAATATGAAATACAAAACTATAAAAATGTTGGACTCATATATAGTAATATTTTTATAAAATTATGGGATGGACAAATTTATTAAACTATGAATAAAATAGCAAAGGGGAATGTTAAATTCAACCCCATTAAATTTATATATTTATTTATTTTTCTTTATTGCAGTATAATTGGCAATTAAAACTTGCACACAATGACAGTATACAATGTGATCTTTTGATATATGGGCACTGTTTCAGTCTGTTTTCAGTCAGCACTGTGAACAAATATCTGACAAGAACAATTTGGAGGAGGACAAGTTTATTTGAGGCTCATGGTTTCAGAAACTTCAATCCATAGACGGCCAACTTCCATGCTCTGGGCCCAAGGTGAGGCAGCACATAATGGGGAAAGGGCCCAGCAAAAGAAAGTTGCTCATCTCAGGACAGAGTCAGGATACAGAAAGTGGGAGGGGGACTGCAGGACAAATCTTCCAGGACACACCTCCAGTGATTTACCTCCTCCACCCATGCCCCACCTGCCTACAGTTACCACCCAATCAGCCCATCCAAACTAAGATGGACTGATTACGTTTCAGTTCTCATAACCTAACATTTTACCTCTGAATATTCCTATATTAACAGTAACTTTTGGGGGACAACTCATATCCAAACCATAATATTCTGCCGCTGGCCCCCAAAAAACTCATGTTTATCTCACAGTGCAAAATCCAGTCTTAACAGTTTAGCATTGCCCAAAAGTCCAAGTCCAAAGTCATCTCTAAGACTCAAGGCAAACTTTTGGTTGTGAGTCCCTATAAAAATTCAAAAGCAAGTTATATATAACCAAGATACAGTGGCTCCGAGTAAACATTTTCAGTCTACAAAAGAGAAATAGGGACATAGAAAGAAGAGATGAGGCCAAAACAAGACTGAAACCGGGCTGGGCAAACAGGTCCTATAATTTTGCATACAGCATCTAGGACACACTATGCATTCCAAAAGAATTGGGAATCCCCACCCCTTTGACCTTGCTGGTTGCAGCACACATGGACTCTTTTACCCTGGCTTTTTCTGAAGCCAACAGCTTTCCCAGCCAACAGTAAATGTCATCTCTTAATTTCTGTGGTCTCCATTCAAATGTTAGCATGTCCTTCACAGTTTCATGCATTGCCCTCACAGGGGCAGCCTGCAGGGACTCTGATGGTGGTACAGATTTCCTGACCTCCCAGAACTGCCTTTGAAATCTTGGTGGAAACCTCCACGATCCTTACATCAAGTATCCTGCATTCCTGCAGAAGAAGCACCATGTGGATGCCACCAAGGACAGCTATCAGTTTGCACTGTAGCTGAGCTCCCTGGGATTTGGGCTACACTGACCTGTGAGTACATATCTTAGAGTGGTGAAACACCTTCCTAGGCCCCTTGGGCATATCCCCAGGATCTCTTCTCAAAGGAATATCCCTTGAGCCTGCAGGGGGCTTGGTTTACAAATTTCTAAGATGTCTTCAAGCCATTTTTTTTATTGTGTCTGTGGAAAGTTCTTAGCATATATTTAGGGGCTGTAATCTCTTCAATAAGCTTCCGTGGCCCCAGTTTTACATCCTTTTCTAATCACACTACAAGTTTTTTTAAATTCTTTAGCTCTGCTTTCTGCTCCATAATCTCACGGGAAACCTGACTAAAGTCGGCCAGCAATATCCATGCCACTGATTGAATGCTGTGCTACATTGAACCTTCTTTCACTAGACTAATGAGTCCACCACCTTTAAGTTCAGCTTCACACAAAGTCTCAAGACGTGGACAAAATGCAGCCAAGTTCTTTGCCAGAATGTAACATGAGTAGTCTCTATTCCAATTCTCAATAGTGTGAGTCCTCATTCCCCTCTGAAACCTCATAAGCACAGTCCACATTCCTTTTGGCATTCCGGTCTTCTGAGAACCCACCAGAATTTCCCATTAAGCTGTCCTTCCAAAATTCTAAAGCTCCTCCAGTCTACAACACTAAAATTATCCAAATTTCTCATGCAACCCCTTTACAAAAGATTCTGAACCACACGCTCAGATGAGCCATAGCAATGACCTCACTTCTCGGTACCCATTTCTGTTTCGGTCAGCCTTTGCATCACTAGGACCAAATTACCTGACAAGAACAACTTAGAGGAGGGAAAGCTTCTCTAAGGCTTACGGTTTCACAGGTATCAGTCCACAGATGGCCAACTCCATTGTTCAAGGACCTAAGGCAAGGCAGCACATCATGGCAGAAGAGCCAGCAGACAAAAATTTCTCATCTCGTAGCAGCCAGGTAACAGAAATGGGGAGGGGCCACAGGAAGAACTACCCTTCCAAGGCATGACCCCAGTGATTCACCTCCTCCAGCCATGCCCCACCTGCCTATGGTTAACAACCAGTCAGTCTACCCAAACTTGGATGGACTGATCAGGTTTCAGCTTTCATCATACAATTATTCAACCTTTGGATATTCTTGTATTAACAGGAGCTTTGGGGGGATACCTCATATCCCAACCATAACACACACAATGTGAAATAATTACCAAAATCAAGTTGACTCACATAGCCTCTGACAAATACGATTCTACTTTCTACTTCTATAAATGCAACTTTTTTAGATTCCATGTAAAATGGAGATCATACAGTGTATTTTTCTGGGCCTGGCCTCTTTCATGTAGCATAATGTCCTCCAGGTACATCCAAGTCATCACAAATGACAGAATTTTCTTATTTTAACAGTCAAATAATATTTCGTTGTATACGTGCCACATTTCTTATCTTTTAATCTATCAGTGGATACTGGGGTTAATTCTATATACCGTGAAGAGTGTTGCAATAAATATGGGAGTATAGCTGTTTCTTCAATATACCAATTTCATTTTTTTGTACAAAAATTCAGTAGTGTGATTGTTGGAAATATTATGGTTTTATTTTTTTAAGGAACTTCCACACTGTTTTCCACCATGGCTGATCTAATTTACATTCCCATCTATTACATTTAATAAACTGTTAGCTATAAGCATTATAAAGAAAGTGAAATGAGTTGGGTGCAGTGGCACACCTATAATTCCAGCTACTTGGGAAGATGAGGCAGGAGGATCACAAGTTTGAGGCTGCCTCGGCAACAGAACTAGACCCTGTGTAAAAATAGTAATATAAAAAAATATATTTTAAAGACCAGGGATGTATCTCAGAAGTAGAGCACCCCTGGATTCAATTCCCAGTATTACAAAATAAAGAAAGAAAGAAAGTGACACACTCTAATCTGGGGAAGATATTTGACACAAAACTGAATCTTTCATAGACATGCCCTTCAGAAAGTGCATTATCTAAATATCTTATAAATATGCAAAGAAACCACTATCAGATGCGCTGTAATCATGTGGCCATCAGTGGGATTTTCTGTAAAAACCCAAGTGAAACCTGCATACAATAGTTTATTTTTCCACTCTAATAAGTACATCCCTTTTAAGATAAATATGAAGGTGGCAACTCCACCCATGTGTAGGATTGTTTCCTTAAACTGATCTTTAACACAATGATTCAACAATAATTCTCAAGCAAACACAAGCTTCATGTTGACCTGCCTCTCTCTGAAAATTAAGCATTAAATTAATGTTGCATTTATAATATTATTTGGGTCCCTTAAATTGTCTGTGATGGATAAATTGCTACATTGTGTCTTAAGAATATCATTTTTAGGAACATTATGAGCTATGTTCAGAGTCTTCAAAAATGGAAATCAGAAGGATATTTCTTTTTTCTTTTTTTCTTTTCTTTTTTTTTTCTTTTGGTACCAGGGATTGAACGCAGAGATGTATTTATTCACTGAGTCATATCCCCAGCCTTTCTTTTTTTTTTTTTTTTGTATTTTATTTACAGACAAGGTCTCACTGAGTTGCTAAGTGCCTTGCTAAGGTGCAGAGGCTGGCTTTGAACTTGCCATCCTCATGGCTCAGCCTCCCGAGAGGCTGGGATTACAGGATATGACATCATGACCAGCCCAGGATACTTCTTATCTTGATAAAAAGCTGTCTATAGAAATCTTTAAAACATCACATTTAATGAGAAAAAAATCTTGAAAATACTTCACTTTAGTTCTAAATTACCAAAAGTTTTATCTAATGCAATAAAAAAGTAAAGGAGACAAGGAAGCATAGATTTAAAAAGCAAGGAGAAAATGAATAAATGTAGATGATGTGATATTTTTTCATACAAAGCAAAAAGAAAACAATTACAAATAGACATTTTTAAATAGTACTCCTCCCGTTTAAATTAACAATGCCTGATAGTCTCTTGGAGCTTAAAATATGCGTACATACCCGAATACCTGGATAACTATATTATGCTCTTGGATAGGAAGATATATTAACATTTTAAAGATAAATTTTCATTACCATCATGTTAATTTATAAATTTTTAATTTATAAAGTTTTAATATTGCTCCACTAGATATTCACATACATAATAAAACCATAATAAAAGAAAAAACATCGTGCTGTTAATCTAAGAAAAGACAAATCCAAATGAAAAAGACTGGAGTTCAATATGATATTTGAAGTCTGTATTCTGGCTTTTTTCCTCTTATCCCCTCAAATCCATTCTCACCTTTCTTGGCCTTATTCTGTGCCTTGTAGAACCAAGCTCTACCAAGTGACAAGTGAGCATTCTGAGGTCTCTTCCTTTCTGGCCTGTGGGAAACACTGTTAGGAAACTAAGGGGCGGAGGGAGGGGTGCGGGGCGGAGGGAGGGGACAGTGAGGAGAAGACAAAGCACTTCTTTCCCTGCTCCGTTCCTGCTTTGTTAAAATTTGTCAGTGACTCATGGCCCTACTCCTCTCCCAGGCTCTGGCAATGCTACTTCCTGCTAATAATAAGGATGGATAACTTCTCCTGGTAGCTAGATCCTGAGAATCTTGTTGGCTCATTTAATGATGGTTCAACTTTCCATAAACATTCTCTTCATTCACTCATCTTCAGAACCATATCAGAAGCAGCCTTTTTGATTCCTGCCCTAAACCTAATTAAAATAGGTGGAATCACATATCAGTGGATAAAGAATGAGATCTTGAGGATAACTGGCTCACTCTATGGAGAAAAAAATATATAAATAAAAATTCAGGGTCCTTGATGACATTTAAGCAAGATGAATTTCTTAATGAGAACCCCCAAACAAAAATATAGGGGAAAAATAAAATACATGGAAAAAATTAACTTCATAACTTTAAAATAAATATCTATACTAATTTAAGGGCATTGTAGAGTAAGTTAACGGATGTTTGCCATGGGAAGATATTTTAAAACTTGATTACTTAGTAGATTATAAGAAATGTCTATAAATTGGGGGGAGGTAAATGATGGACACTCTAACAAATAAATTGTTAAATTGTATAAATAAGAACTCACCACAGGATAAAATTAAATACCTAAAACCCATATGAAGAAGAACATAATCTTTACAGTCATTAGATAATTGGAAAAATGAGGAGAAAGGAGACATAATTTCTAACCCATGAGAAAAGCAATATTAAGAAATCGGATAATACTGCTGTTGAGGATTGGGACAGTGGGAGTTAACATCCATTTCAAATAAGAAGGGAAATAAACCCATCTATTCTAAGTGTAATCTCTTAACGTGGCCTTAAATCAATAATCTGTGTGCCTATCAAACACTAAGGAAATATTTTGGTAGATACCTTTAAGAGACTCTTTTCATAGGTGCTATTGGAGTCACGTAAAAGAACATTTCCCACAGTTCACTTGTTAGAAGAAGGCTGGGGACAATCCAGGCAGCAGTCATTCAACAGTGAAAAATAAAGGGGCAGCAAGTGAAACACAAAGGAAATCGCACAAAGGAATATCATGATTAAATTAATCAACTATTGATCAAGAAAAAGTGGCCAAATAGACATATTATATACAGGAGAAAGCCAATCAGAATCACCATTGATGCATCTAGAGAAATAAAGCAAGAGAGAAGAAAGTGGAATATGTCTTTAAATTGCTGCAAGAAAAAAAAAACAGTCTTAATTTCCATATCCAGAGAAAAAAAGTAAGTGAAAAATCAAGGAACTCAGGCCTGCTCTGCCCACAGCTGTTAGAACCAATATGACGGGCTGGGGATGTGGCTCAAGCGGTAACACGCTTGCCTGGCATGTGCAGGATGCTGGGTTCGATCCTCAGCACCACGTAAAATAAAGATGTTGTGTCCACTGAAAAATAAATATTAAAAAAAATTCTCTCTCGGGATTTGGAAGATGGCGGCGAGGGGAGTGCATTACCCCCGTGTGCTGCTTCACTGTGTGGGAGTATGACAAGTCAGGACGGCTAAAGGATATCTTGTTAGGAATTTCCAGCAATAGTGGGGTGCTCCGGAACCTGGAGGAAGGATTTCCATCGCACGAGGATCGGCTACGGGGACTCAAACGCGAGAGGTTTGTCACACGGAGGGTAACTGCTTATTCAGCAAATCGCCCCGCGGCTAGAGTCTGCAGTGTGCGCTGGGATAGAGACGCAGGGTTACAGCGCTGCAGTTTCTGCCAGCCGCGCAAGCACCGTACTCAGGGCTGAATTCTGGGTTCCAGACGGGGTAAGGAAGCGGTCCTGCTCGGTTCTACACACCAGTCAGTCCACAGAGGAGGCCAGCAGCCACCATCTTGGTAAACTGACGTCACGTCCCCTGTTTTCGACTGACCGCAACTCATTCAGCCATAGATCAGGTAATTCCAGGCTACAATTCGCCTGTGGCTTGCAAACAGATTGCTAGGGTTCTGCGCCTGGGTGCTTCTAAGAACCTGAGCCTATCGGAGCGAACGCCGAGCGCGGGGCGCCCGAGTTCCGGCTCCCAGAACCGCCCCGCGGAGGCTGCTTCATGAACCCTGCCCCTATCAGAGCATACAACAAGCACTAAGCAGCCGAACTCCGGCTCCCGGAACTGAGCCCGCGGGGACTGCTTCTTGGAGCTTAC
>NW_026000082.1:17328977-17624078 GCF_001458135.2 Marmota marmota marmota
CAAATACAAAAATTAAAAAAAATTCAAAAAAAAAAAAAAAAATTCTCTCTCTCTCTCATTCTTCTCTCTCTCTCTTTAAAAAAAAAAAAAAAAGCAATATGATAAGGATTAGTCCATTTTTTTCCAGTTTCCTTTTACCTGACCCAGTCTTTGTTTAAAAAAAAAAAAAGAAAAGAAAAAACAAGTAGTCAGCTGTTAGAAGAAAAAAAAAAAAAAGACTTTAAACCCACCAACCAAGTTCAGCAGTGTCTATTCAGGGCATGCTGTTTGAGCCCGCTGTAAGAGAACAAGAAGTCACTGAAAGAAAATATTTTTTTCTTTGTCCTGAACCATTTGACAAAAGAAAGACCTTCTACTTTGAGTTGATTTTTGTGCAAGATGAGAGAGAGAGAAAATAAGTTAGATGTATACTGTAAAGTTTCAATCTTTTGTACTGTCAAGATTTCACATTTTAACAAAATATTTTTCAATTTATAATATTTTGAGCAATAATCTCAAGAATGGAGTCTTTTGGGTTTTGAGTATCTATATAAATAACATGAAGATTAAAAAAAAGAGAATGAGAATAGTACAGTGAAGATGGTTTAAGTTTAAACGTTAAAGTTAATGAAATTTATTGAAATGATTGCTATATTTTAAGTCCAAAGTATGGGTCAGATCATGGAATGTAATTTCTCAAATATCGTACACATTCTTAGGTGTAGAGGAAAGTGTAAGAAGAATCACTTATCTTTTTAAATCACTTCTCAAGAATAAACTAGCAGGCTGACAATTTAAACAAAGATTTGAGCCAGGCATGATGGCATGTACTACTCCGGGAGCTGAGACACAAGGGTGTGCGGCACGTGCCGTTCCAGGCCAGCCTCAGCCACTTAGCAAGACCCTTTTTACACACAGTAAAAAGTAAAAAGGGCTGGGGATGGAGCTCGGTGTAGAGCGCCCCTAAGTTCAATCCCTAATGCCGTAAAAAATATAAGATTTGGATGTCTTCAGAGCAAAACATGAAGTCTTTTCATAAGTAATTAATATGATTAAATGGCATTATGAAGAGTAGTTTATTAGAAAGTAGATTCTTCTTTTTTCTCTCATTGTCCAACTTTATAAAATTAAAAGTGTTTCTCCAGTGGAAGAAACATTCTTCAATAAACAAAGTGGACATTGTTATCAAATCAAGTGATAAAGATGTGAGCCTGATCCACAATATGGTTTTTTAAAATTAGTTATTTATTCTAATTTGTTGTATATGACAACAGAATGCATTTAAATTCATAATACACATATAGAGCACAATTTTTCATGTCTTATTCTCTAACTAAGGGATGTCTAATCCCCACCTGTGGTTGTAACTCCAACCAAATCTCTATTAGTGTCTTGTGGTCTTGTGTTGATAGTGTTTGACTTGTATCACAATATAGTTATTTTGAAACTGAATGATTGATTTTGATTCAGGCTTCACATAAAAAATATTATTTCTTCCCTTTTAACCCAAGTTAGACATTCTATTCCATTTACTTAAATAAGTGATATACATTTAAAGCAACCTAATATTTATTGTTTAGTTTACTGAATACTGAGTTTAAATACTGAGGTTTCTGTTCAAACTATGAGTTATATTTTGAGTTAATGAGAAATTTACACATATTTGAAATTAAAATATGCTCTAAGTAAATAAATATTGCCATAGAATTACCAGTTTAGAAAGAATAACCATTTCAACTACAACTATTATCTTTATATTTAGAAGTACACTGAGATAGTCAAAGAGCAATGAACCTCTTAAGACAGTATTAAAGTTGTGAAATTTTTTAAAAAATTCCAATTTTTTTTAGAAGAACACACACATCTTAGGAGAAATAAAAACCTGCAGGTTTTTGTTGCCAGAAATGTAAAGCAAAGTCCTCCAGACAAAGAACTATTACCCCAGATGCCAAACAAAATTTGTATCAAAGAAAAGAAAAGTAAAAATGCAGGCATATTTAAAAGATGGTTTTCTCCTTTCTAAATTTCCATATATGGTAATAAAATGTTTAAAGAAAAATAATAATGTATAGTACAGTTTATATATAATATTAGAAAATAAAAATATATCAACAATAACCCAAGAATAGAATAGAGAAACACATAATTATAACTTGGATGTTTTTATATTATATAATCACTGGTATAATACAATTCTAACATAGAACTTGACAAGTTAAAATTGCAAATTTTAAACCCAAAGGCAGATATTAAAGTGGAAAATGCACAGCTAATAAGAAAATAAGGTACTCATGTAGCACAAAACAAGGCACAAAAGCAAGATATGAAAGACAGAAATTGTTAAATAAAATAAGATGTTGAATGTACAAAGACAAAAGTTTCAATGAGGCAGCTAAGAAGAGGAAGCTTTTCAAGCTTGAAAAGCAATGTACCTCATGAACAACAAGCATATTGATATCTTACTATATTAACATCAGACAATATTGTCTGTAGACTTCAGTACAAACAACAATGACAGAAATATAAAGAGAAATATTTTAGAATGATAAAATTCAATTCATCAAGAAAATATTAAAATTATAGATGTGTATGTCCCTAATAAGATCCAAAAACATGAAGCAAAAAACTAACCGGACTAAGAAGAGGAGTTCAGAAGGGAAATTAGAAAATGTTATGAACTGAATGCAAATTAAAACACAGTAGATCAAAATACATGGGATGCAGCCAAAGCAAAGCTTAAGAAAATGATCATTTTCAATGCCTATACAAGAAAACTGTGAGTTATACTGATGTCTAAGCTTCCAGATTAAGAAACTAGAAAAAAAATATAAACTTCTGGCAGGAATATTATATGCCACAACAATGAATAAGAAGAATTTAGTTGGGAAGGGCAGTGGAGCAGTTCAGAAAGGTAGCACTCTGGCAGCAACACCCACCTGAAAGAGAGAACAGAGCAGAAGAGGAAGGAAATCGCTCAGTCGGTGATCAGGAACCCTAGCAATTAGGATCTGAGACATGAGAATTTTGGTCACATACATAAGGACTAAGAAACTATTTTTGAGAAAATGGGAGCTTTACAATATGGGAAAGAAGCAACAAATATGGAAAGGAATTTAGGATTAACTCTGTGGCACTGAATTGGAATAAGAACAATTGATACAAAGTCATGGATTTCAATATGTATAGGTAAAGAATTAAGTATAGAATATGTGAGTGGATGGACAGACGATTGATTGATAAATAGAGTCTTAGTTCTGCCCACTGAGAGGCGGAGGAGCAATAGCACTCCAGTTTCACTGAGGACACACAGCACCCAAAGATTCTCTAAATGCCATTCTACTCTCAGTGGAACCAGGGTTCCTTGAGCAAATAACTGGTTCCAGAGTCAGTGCAAGAAGATCAAGATGAACCTGGAATAAACATTAGATAAGGACATGGAATTCAGGGCTCTCAACGGCTAAAGTGGGGCAATTTGAGCTTCAAAATAAATAATATAGAAATGGGTTACATCTATAAATAAAATACTCACAAGTTCAAACTCACATATACAGACATAAATAAATTAAAGGGGAAAGAGAATTCATTTTTTTTAGAATAGAATGCCAACTAACAAATGAATAGGAATGATGAAATTATTGACAAAGAGCCTGTTCCTGAGTAAAACGTAGTCAGGTTTCTGAACCTTCTCCTAGACCTGTCTGTGAACTTTCTTGTAAAATTCAGTTTTAGAAGAGAACCTTTCTAAATAAGTTTAGTACGAAGTTTCTTCCTTTGATGTCTAATCACTCTTGATGTCTAATCACTCTTGATGTCTAATCACTCTTGATGTCTAATCACTCTTGATATCTGAACAGGCTCCTGAGCTTCCATCATCTGCAGGTAATATCTCATGGCAAGAATCCTGTTAGGTCAGTTTAGCTGGAATTACCCTTCTTCTGATGTTTCCTCTTATAAATTCTCCATCCACTAATCCTCACCCTCCTCCTGAGCTATAAATAAATTCCCACTTGCCCATGCTGCATGCAGTGTTGAGCCTAATCTCTCTTTCTCACTGCAAAATGCTATTGGAGTGATCCCTTTACCTATCGTGAGGGTCCTGAATGAAGTTTTCCTTACCATACTCTAACAAATATCACTGAATAATTTTTTCTTTAACATGAGAAGTCATCATTTGCAATTTTTATAGGAGCAAGGCAAGTGATAATTGGACAAAAAACATTAATGCTTACTAAACTAGTAGAGAAAAGTAAAAAGAGAAATAAGATTTTACATAATCTGAAGGAAATCCCTTATAAAATAGTTATGAATAAAAATGGGGAAAAAGCTTTACAGTCAAGAAATATGGCAGACATCATTTTAATCAAATTATCAAAACTTCCTGCCAAAAAGAGAATGAATAAAACATAGTGTACCATCATACATAATGCAATGAGAAGAACATAGTATTATTTGATATTCTAGCCTAAAATGTTTAATCTGAATCTAATCAAGAAGAAACATTACCAAACCAAATTATAGAACCATCATTTTATATATAATGGTGATATATAAAATGATGGTTCTGTAATTATCAAAGGTGCCCATGTCATTAAAGTGAAGGGAAGACTGGCAAACTTTTTTCAAATATAGAAAGACTTGAAAACTGTTGTACTTTGCATCATCCTGGATTGCATTCTTTTACTATAAGGAAAATTGGGGGAACAAATAGTGAAATTGGGATGAATCTGTGGGCATATTGGAGTTCTTTGTACTATTCTTAAAAAACTGATGAATGTTTGAAATTATTTTAAAGTTCAAGTAAGGAGAGACTACTACTTGTACTCTAAAAACAAGAACATTGGTAAAGTACAGAATATAACTTTTAAAACCCATTTGAGAACTGAGGACACACACACATAAAAACCCTAATGAATTGATTTCCAGAGAGTGAGAGAGGAAACCTTTGTAATTGAGGAGACACCTACAGCTGCCTCAACTTTAGGTGGAATTGTGGGAGGAGGCGAAACCTACCATGGACAGGAGCAAAGCAAAATAAACTAACTTTCCAACAGTCACATGACCTCAGCTGAGAGATTAGAGGAGCCCTTGCATCAGAGAAAGTCGGTATCTACCACCAATTCTTTCCAGTGGGAACTCAATTAGTGCAGGGAAGTGTTACATCAAGGACTGGGGTCAGGATAGAAGGGGAAGAAGATCTCCCTTCAAGCATGCTGGGCCTTCCTCAAGTGCAAAGCAGGGCTGCTGAGGATTAAAGGAAAGCCAGGAAAAGTGAGAGAAATCTCCTAAATATTCCCTCATCAGTTATACTCCTCTGGTTTTCTAATGGGTGAGGGCAGGAAAAGAGGGTGGAGAAATATCTCCTAAGAAACTAAAGGGCTATCAAGTATGGCAGGAGAGTAGAGAGAATTCTCCAGTGAAACAGAAAGCTGGCAACAGGACAGAAAGCAATCTCTCTCAGTTGAGAAAGGTTTGTAAGTTGAGACTGGATTGTAAAGCATAAAGGCAACTTTTGCAACTTGCCAGAGCTTAGCTCCCTGGCTCCTTAGAGGGGAAAGTTCTGACATCACACTCCAAGCCCTTGAAGCAAGTAGTGAAACTGAATCCAACTAACACTGAAACTGCCCTGATGCCACTCAAACACTCATTAGATGGATTCAGTCCTTCTATCAACAACTTGACCTTGGAGCAAGTATGTTCTTTGATACATAGAATAGCTTAAGTTCCTACTATTCAATAGCAAGTAAATAGCTGATAGTTCACAAAACATGAGAAGTAATAATAGGTGGCACACTGATAAGGGAGGAGTCAACAGAAGCAAACCCAGAGATGTTGGATTCATCACTCAAGAGTTTTAAAGTAATTAAGATAAATATAATTAACAAGAGATCTAGTGAGAACAGGGTTGTAAATTTAAGACTCCTAAATTTCAGGATGCATTATAAAGCTATAAATCAAAACAGTGCTACTGTCAGAACAATAGTGTTGTACTGACAAATGACTTTTTACAATGGTGCACAGTACAAAAAAGTGGGGGCCTATTTCTGGACTGTTTTTCGTTTCACAGATCTATTTGTGTATCTTTACAACAACAATAGCACATTGTCTTCAGTAGTGTAATTTTACATTGAGCTTCAAAATCAGATTATCCAACTGAGTTCTTTTTCAAGAACCACCATGCAAATACCTAAGAGTTTGGAGGAAAGGCAAGCTCTCTTCTGCAAATAACTATTCTCCTCTGGAGAATCAGCCTTGAATCACTATCAGGTGCTAATAGAGATTGAATGTCTGATATTGAGAAACTAAGTGACCTTAAAAGTCTACAATGGCTCCCAAAAATCAGCTCATAGGCTGGTTAGTTGGTCAGAATCTTGGAATATACCAGTTAGAAGATTAGCAACAGTGGTCTGGAAAGCACATGTGAATTTACCTCTCAGAATGAACACAACTATGACCATGTTCATGTTTTTTTTTTAAATAATGTGGCTTTTCAAAGTTATTTATGGGAGAAGAAGCTTCAACAATCAGATAGACATAGCATCCCATCCTGGGAATGTCAATCAGTCTCTTTTCTGAGCAACTTTGGTGCTTATTTAGTGGATTCTTGTGCAAAACAGTTTCCATGAGATAAAGGTTATGCATATTGTCATTACCAAAATGCACAAGCTCACGATAAAATGGCTTTTCCCTTCCCACTGCCTCACTGCCTACTGAAACCACTGATTACACAACTGTCAATGGGAAAGATTAAATATTAATCCCTCAATATTTTAAACTGAGTACATTGGACCTCTTCCACCATAGAAAAGATAATTTGTCTCTACTGAGTTAGATAATTATCCTTTATATGTATCCTGCATATGTATTTGGCTGTAGCACTTCTGCCAGAATCATTAAATGCAGACTTATCAAAACATCTTATTGTGATCATGGTACTGCACACAAAATAGTTTATGTTCAAGGAATTAATTTTACTTCAAAACAAATACAGAAATTAGTTCCCACTAAAAGAATTGACTGATTTCACCACATACTGAATACCAGCTGCTCTTACAGACCATTGAAATGGTCTGTGGAACACTCAGTTACACTCAGCTTAGTTGCTATCAGGAAAACACCATCTGCAAGGATGCAAACTACCCCAAAAAGATGCAGTCGATGACTTATGTAGGATGATTTTTAATTCCATTACCAAAATGCATAGTTTCAATATTACAAGGGAAAAATGGGAGAGGTTTACCATTTTTTTTTCAGACAACATGAACGTTGAGACTGCCACCTGGCCAACTTGGGCTCCCAGTGCCACTGAGTCAATAGGCAAATAGGCGAAAGTAATTAAGATAAATATAATTAATAAGAGATCTAGTGAGAACAGGGTTGGAAATTTAACACTACTAAATTTCAGGATGCATTATAAAGGGACTGAATTCCAGCTATCAAGGGGAAATAAACATCACCAAGGCAGAGAGAACTATGCCTGGAATCCAGGAGCCTCTACTGCACAAAACTAATACTTCAGGATCAGTAGGAAATGTTAGTTACAGATCACAGTAATGCCATAAAAGCAAATCCACGTACTGTCTACCAGACACACTTCTCTGAGTTTTCTGTTTCTACAGGTGTATACAGCAGTCCTACAAAACAGAAGACAAATGTGTTTTCTGAATCAGCTTTGCCCAGCATCTATTTACATCTGAACTAATTGTTAAAGTTTTTGTCTTTTATGAACTTTACTAAAATTGACCACAGTAAACTTCTATTCTTGAAATAGAGAAAGAGCCAATATAGTAAGAAAACTAGATTTTTAGAAATTGCAGAAAGGAACTTGAGGATGGTGGTTGCCATTTTGTAAGAGAAATATTAGAAGTCTCACCTACCTATATATGCTTTAATCCATCCAGAAAGTCAGCACATCCTTGCTTCTTCCTCATTCCCAGAAACACCACCTTCCTGAGCAATGCAGCCATGAGGTGAGAAAAGAGAAGTGCAGAACTGTAATAGCCACCAGCTCATTCACAGTGGGTAATTCAAATCAATAGAATCAAGTCAAGCCAAGGCAAGTCACTGCCAGAAATAGAACAGCTTTACAAGCATCATTGTACCTGTCAGTCTCCTGAGTGAAGGAAATCCCCTCTCAAGTATCATCTTACAAAGTTCAATCTGGTATTTTATACTTTTATTGTGGTATAACTGATAAATTAAAACTATAAATTTAAGGTGCAGAAGTTGATATCTTGATGCATATGAACATTGTGAAATAATCAGCATAATCAAGCTAAGTAATACATACATCACCTCACATAGCTACCTTTTTCCTTTTATTGTGGTCAGAATACGTAAGACCCACTCTTTCAGCAAATTTCAGTCATACAATCCAGTGTTGTTAACTAATCACATTTGCTGTACATTAGCTCTAAAACTTACTCATATAAGTAAAATTTTGCACACTTTGACCAATATCACCCAATTTCCTTCTTTGACCAGCTCCTATAAACACCTCTTTATTCTCTTCTACTATGATATTTTTATATTCCACATCTGAATGAGATCATGCAGTATTTATTTTTCTGCATCTGGGTTAATTTACCTGACCTAATGTCCTCTAGGTCCATCCATGTTGTCAAAAAACAGGATTTAGTTTTTAAGCCTGAATAATATTTCATTGTATATACACACCACATTTTCCTTTCTTTTTTATTTATATATGAAGAGTAATGCATTACATTTCTTATACCACATATAGAGCACAATTTTTCATAGCTCTGGTTGTTTATCCACTCATGTAATGCACAGTTAGATTATTTTGCATACATTGGCTACTGTGAATAATGATACAATGAACATGGGGATGCACATATCTCTTTCATATACCAATTCAATTTCCTTTGAAGATACCCAGTAGTGGAGTTGCTGGATCATATATGGTAGTTGTATTTTTAGTTTTATGGAGGACCCCCATACTCTTCCCATAATGGTTGCACCAGCTTACATTCCCATCCACAGAGTGTAAAGCTTCCCTTTGTGCCATATTCTTTTCAAGACTTGGTACCTCTCCTTTTGATAATTGACATTCTAAAAATTATGAAATGAAATGATATTGTGGTTTTGATTTGCATTTCCCTAATGGTTAGAGCTTTTCATATATATTATACTATTTTTAATTTTCTTTTGAAAAATGCACATTTAGGACTTTCACTTTTTTTATTATTGGTTGTTCAAAACATTACAAAGCTCATGATATATCATCTTTCATACATTTGACTCAATTGGGTTATGAACTCCCATTTTTTCCCCAAATACAAATTGCAGAATCACATCGGTTACACATTCACATTTTTACATAATGGCATATTAGTGACTATTGTATTCTGCTACCTTTCCTATCCCCTACTATCCCCCCTCCCCTCCCCTCCCATCTTCCCTCTCTACCTCATCTGCTGTTGTTCAATTCTCTCCCTTGTTCCCCACCCCTTCCCCTCACAACCTCTTATATGTAATTTTGTGTAACATTAAGGGTCTCCTACCATTTCCATATGCTTTCCCTTCTCTCTCCCTTTCTCTCCCCCCACTCGTCTTTGTTTAATGTTAATCTTTTCCTCATGCTCTTCCTCCCTGTTCGGTTCTTAGTTGCTCTCTTTATATCAAAGAAGACATTTGGCATTTGTTTTTTAAGGATTGGCTAGCTTCGCTTAGCATAATCTGCTCTAATGCCATCCATTTCCCTGTAAATTCTATGATTTTGTCATTTTTTAATGCAGAGTAATACTCCATTGTGTATAAATGCCACATTTTTTTTATCCATTCGTCTATTGAAGGGCATCTAGGTTGGTTCCACAGTCTTGCTATTGTGAACTGTGCTGCTATGAACATCGATGTAGCAGTGTCCCTGTAGCATGCTCTTTTTAGGTCTTTAGGGAATAGACCAAGAAGGGGAATAGCTGGGTCAAATGGTGGCTCCATTCCCAGCTTTCCAAGAAATCTCCATACTGCTTTCCAAATTGGCTGCACCAATTTGCAGTCCCACCAGCAATGTACAAGTGTACCCTTTTCCCCACATCCTCGCCAGCACTTGTTGTTGTTTGACTTCATAATGGCTGCCAATCTTACTGGAGTGAGATGGTATCTTAGGGTGGTTTTGATTTGCATTTCTCTGACAGCTAGAGATGGTGAGCATTTTTTCATGTACTTGTTGATTGACTGTATGTCCTCCTCTGAGAAGTGTCTGTTCAGGTCCTTGGCCCATTTGTTGATTGGGTTGTTTGTTCTCTTATTGTCTAATTTTTTGAGTTCTTTGTATACTCTGGATATTAGGGCTCTATCTGAAGTGTGAGGAGTAAAGATTTGTTCCCAGGGTGTAGGCTCCCTATTTACCTCTCTTATTGTTTCTTTTGCTGAGAAAAAACTTTTTAGTTTGAGTAAGTCCCATTTGTTGATTCTAGTTATTAACTTTTGTGCTATGGGTGTCCTATTGAGGAATTTGGAGCCCGACCCCACAGTATGTAGATCGTAGCCAACTTTTTCTTCTATCAGACGGCGTGTCTCTGATTTGATATCAAGCTCCTTGATCCATTTTGAATTAACTTTTGTGCATGGCGAGAGAAAGGGATTCAGTTTCATTTTGTTGCATATGGATTTCCAGTTTTCCCAGCACCATTTGTTGAAGATGCTATCCTTCCTCCATTGCATGCTTTTAGCCCCTTTATCAAATATAAGATAGTTGTAGTTTTGTGGATTGGTTTCTGTGTCCTCTATTCTGTACCATTGGTCCACCCGCCTGTTTTGGTACCAGTACCATGCTGTTTTTGTTACTATTGCTCTGTAGTATAGTTTGAAGTCTGGTATCGCTATACCGCCTGATTCACACTTCCTGCTTAGCATTGTTTTTGCTATTCTGGGTCTTTTATTTTTCCATATGAATTTCATGATTGCTTTCTCTATTTCTACAAGAAATGCCGTTGGGATTTTGATTGGCATTGCATTAAACCTATAGAGAACTTTTGGTAATATCGCCATTTTGATGATGTTAGTTCTGCCTATCCATGAACAGGGTATATTTTTCCATCTTCTAAGATCTTCTTCTATTTCTCTCTTTAGGGTTCTGTAGTTTTCATTGTATAAGTCTTTCACCTCTTTTGTTAGGTTGATTCCCAAGTATTTTATTTTTTTTGAAGATATTGTGAATGGAGTGGTTGTCCTCATTTCCATTTCAGAGGATTTGTCGCTGATATACAGGAATGCCTTTGATTTATGCGTGTTGATTTTATATCCTGCCACTTTGCTGAATTCATTTATTAGCTCTAATAGTTTCTTTGTAGAGCCTTTTGGGTCTGCTAGGTATAGAATCATATCATCTGCAAATAGTGATAATTTAAGTTCTTCTTTTCCTATTTTGATGCCTTTAATTTCTTTCGTCTGTCTAATTGCTCTGGCCAGTGTTTCGAGAACTATGTTGAACAGAAGTGGAGAGAGAGGGCATCCCTGTCTTGTTCCAGATTTTAGAGGGAATGCCTTCAGTTTTTCTCCATTCAGAATGATGCTAGCCTGAGGCTTAGCATAGATTGCTTTTACAATATTGAGGTATGTTCCTGTTATCCCTAGTTTTTCTAGAGTTTTGAACATAAAGGGATGCTGTACTTTGTCGAATGCTTTTTCCGCATCTATCGAGATGATCATATGGTTCTTATTTTTAAGTCTATTGATGTGGTGAATAACATTTATTGATTTCCGTATATTGAACCAGCCTTGCATCCCAGGGATGAATCCTACTTGATCATGGTGTACAATTTTTTTGATATGTTTTTGTATCCGATTCGCCAGAATTTTATTGAGGATTTTTGCATCTAGGTTCATTAGAGATATTGGTCTGTAGTTTTCTTTCTTTGAAGTGTCTTTGTCTGGTTTAGGTATCAGGGTGATGTTGGCCTCGTAGAATGAATTTGGAAGTTCTCCCTCTTTTTCTATTTCCTGAAGTAGCTTGAAAAGTATTGGTATTAGTTCCTCTTTAAAGGTTTTGTAAAACTCTGCTGTATACCCATCCGGTCCTGGGCTTTTCTTAGTTGGTAGTCTTTTGATGGTTTCTTCTATTTCCTCAATTGATATTGGTCTGTTTAGGTTGTCTATATCCTCCTGACTCAATCTGGGCAGATCATATGACTTAAGAAATTTATCTATGCCTTCACTATCTTCTAATTTATTGGAGTATAAGGATTCAAAATAGTTTTTGATTATCTTCTGTATTTCTGAAGTGTCTGTTGTGATATTGCCTTTTTCATCCCGTATGCTAGTAATTTGAGTTCTCTCTCTTCTTCTCTTCGCTAGCATCGCTAAGGGTCTGTCGATTTTGTTTATTTTTTCAAAGAACCAACTTTTAGTTTTGTCAATTTTTTCAATTGTTTCTTTTGTTTCGATTTCATTAATTTCAGCTCTGATTTTAATTATTTCTTGCCTTCTACTTCTTTTGCTGTTGTTTTGCTCTTCTTTTTCAAGGATTTTGAGATGAAGTATGAGATCATTTATTTGTTGGTTTTTTCTTTTTTTAAGGAATGAACTCCAAGCAATGAATTTTCCTCTTAGAACTGCTTTCAATGTGTCCCATAGATTCCGATATGTTGTGTCTGTGTTTTCATTTATCTCTAAGAATTTTTTAATTTCCTCCTTGATGTCTTCTATAACCCATTGATCATTCAGTAACCTATTGTTCATTCTCCAAGTGATGTATGCTTTTTCCTTCCTTCTTTTATCGTTGATTTTCAGTTTCATTCCATTATGATCAGATAAGATGCATGGTATTATCTCTACTCCTTTATATTGTCTAAGAGTTGCCCTGTGACATAATATATGATCTATTTTTGAGAAGGATCCATGTGCTGCTGAGAAAAAAGTGTAACTGCTTGATGTTGGGTGGTATACTCTATATATGTCAATTAGGTCTAGGTTATTAATAGTGTTATTGAGTTCTATAGTTTCCTTATTCAACTTTTGTTTGGAAGATCTGTCCAGTGGCGAGAGAGGTGTGTTGAAGTCTCCCATGATTATGGTATGGTGGTCTATTAGACTCTTGAACTTGAGAAGAGTTTGTTTGACGAACATAGCTGCACCATTGTTTGGGGCATAAATATTTATGATTGTTATGTCTTGTTGGTGTATGGTTCCCTTAAGCAGTATGTAGTGTCCCTCTTTATCCCTTTTGATTAACTTTGGCTTGAAATCTATTTTATTTGATATGAGTATGGACACTCCTGCTTGTTTCCGAAGTCCATATGAGTGATATGATTTTTCCCAACCTTTCACCTTCAGCCTATGTATGTCTTTTCCTATCAAATGCGTCTCCTGTAGGCAGCATATTGTTGGGTCTTGTTTTGTGATCCATTCTACTAGCCTGTGTCTCTTAATTGGTGAGTTTAAGCCATTAACATTTAGGGTTATTATTGAGATATGGGTTGTTCTTCCAGCCATATTTGTTTATTTCTGTTACTAAACATGGTTTGTTTTCCTCTTTGATTATTTTCCCCCCCTTTACTGTCCTACCTCCCACTGTTGGTTTTCATTGTTATTTTCCATTTCCTCTTCCTGTAATGCTTTGGCGAGGATGTTTTGAAGAGATGGTTTTCTAGCTGCGAATTCTTTAAACTTTTGTTTATCGTGGAAGGTTTTAATTTCATCTTCCATCCTGAAGCTTAATTTCGCTGGATACACAATTCTTGGTTGGAACCCATTTTCTTTCAGTGTTTGAAATATGTTATTCCAGGATCTTCTAGCTTTCAGAGTCTGTGTTGAAAGATCAGCTGTTATCCTGATTGGCTTACCCCTAAATGTAATCTGCTTCCTTTCTCTTGTAGCTTTTAAAATTCTCTCCTTATTCTGTATGTTGGGCATCTTCATTATAATGTGTCTAGGTGTGGATCTCTTATGATTTTGCACATTCGGCGTCCTGTAGGCTTCTAGGATTTGGGATTCTGTCTCATTCTTCAAGTCTGGGAAGTTTTCTCGTATTATTTCATTGAATAGACTGCTCATTCCTTTGGTTTGGAGCTCTGTACCTTCCTGTATCCCAATGACTCTTAAGTTTGGTCTCTTAATGTTATCCCATATTTCTTGGATGTTCTGCTCATGGTTTCTTAACAGTCTTGCTGAGCTGTCTATGTTCTTTTCCAGTTGAAATACTTTGTCTTCATTGTCTGATGTTCTATCTTCTAAGTGTTCTACTCTGCTGGTAGTATTCTCCATTGAGTTTTTAAGTTGGTTTATTGCTTCCTGCATTTCTAGGATTTCTGTTTGTTTGTTTTTTATAACCTCTATCTCCCTGTATAGTTGATCCTTTGCTTCCTGGATTTGTTTGCGTAATTCATTGTCGAAGTGATCTTTCATTGTCTGATTTTGCTGTTTAATGTCTTCCTTGATACTCCAGATCATCTGAAGCATGTATATCCTGAATTCTTTATCTGACATTCCATCTGCTGCAGCTGTTACCTCTTCTAAAGTTGCGTTGACCTGCATTGCTTGTGGTCCTTTCTTTCCTTGTCTTTTCATACTGCTTGCGTATCTTTCCTGCAGGCGCGGGCGGCGGCTCTGCTCTCTCCTTATTCCAATTGGGGTGTCGTGGCTACCACGCCGGCAGGTCACTGGGCCTGTTCTGGGCGCTGGCGGCGGCTCTGTTCTGCCCCTACTCCAATTGGGGTGACGAGTGTACCACGCCGGCAGGCCACCGGGCCTGATCCGCCGGTCGGTTGCAGGTTTGCCTACCCTGCAGGCGCGGGCGGCGGCTCTACTCTGCCCCTACTCCAAATGGGGTGACGTGTCTGTCGTACCGGCAGGCCACTGGGCCTGTCCCGCTGGTCGGTCGCAGATCTGCCCACCTTTCGGGCACGGGTGGAGGCTCTGCTCTGCCCCTACTCCAATTGGGGTGTCGTGACTACCCCGCCTGCAGGACGCTGGGCCTGTTCCTGGCACGGGCGGCGACTCTGCTCTGCCCCTACTCCAATTAGGGTGGTGTGTGTACCACGCCGGCAGGCTCCTGGGCCTGATCCGCCGGTCTGTCGTAGGTCTGCCTACCTTGCAGGCGCGGGCGGTGGATCTGCCCTGCCCCTCCTACCACGCCTGCGGACCCCTGGGCCTGATCTGCAGGTTGGTCACAGGTCTGCTCACCCTGCGGGCACGGGTGGCGGTTCCGCTCCGCCCCCACTCCAATTGGGGTCACGTGACCACCACACCGGCAGGGCCTGATCCGGGCGTGGGCGAAGGCTCTGCTCTGCCCCTACTCCAGTTGGGGTGACGTGTGTACCACGCTGGCAGGCCGCTGGGCCTGACCCGCCAGTCTGTCGCAGGTCTGCTTACCTTGCAGGCGCGGGCGGCGGCTCTGCCCTGCCCCTCCTACCACGCCCGTGTACCACTGGGTCGCAGGTCTGCCCACCTTGCGGGCGCGGGTGGCGACTCCGCTCCGCCCCCTCTCCAATTGGGGGTCACGCGACCACCACGCCGGCGAGCCGCTGGGCCTGCTCCGGGTGCGGGCGGCGGCCCGGCTCCTCCCCTCTGGCTCGACGACAAAGCGAGAGAGACTCGGGTGTCTGTGACTCACCCTCCCTACCAGGAGACCAACTATTTCTGTCACCACTGGTATTGATAAAGTTCTCTCCTCCGCCGCTTTCTGATGACATCAGATCTCTGCCATGTTGGTATCCTATGCGAATGGCAGCATTTCGTTCCCTTTGCCGGGTAACCAAAGCAATGGGTGAGTCCTGACCGGCCCTCACAGGCCCCGTCTCAGTCCTGTTGCCACTGCCCACGAAGGCTCGGTTGGTATTTACCTCCACAGTACTCAGCAGGACCCGGACCAAGAAGCAGATTCCGCGGGCTCCTTAGCCCTGGGCCAGAGCAGTTCCGGGAGCCGGAACTTGGCCGCTCCGTGCTCGGTGTATGCTCTGATAAGAGCAGGCTCCAAGAAGCAGTTTCCACGGGTTATTTAGCACTGAGCCTGAGTAATCTGTCTGCAAGCCGCAGGCGAATGGCAGCCTGAAATTACCTGTTCTATGGCTGAATGAGCTGTGGTCAGTCGAAAACAGGGATGGTGACGTCAGCTCTCCAAGATGGTGGCCGCTGGCCTCCTCTGTGGTCTGACCGGTGTGGAGAACCGAATTGGACCGCTTCCTTCCCCCGTCTCGAACCCAGAATTCAGCACTGAGTACGGTGCTTGCACGGCTGGCAGAAACTGCAGCGCTGTATCCCTGCGTCGCTATCTCCTCGTTTCCCAGAACGCGCTGCAGACTCTAGCCACGGGGCAATTTGCTGAATAAGCAGTGTTACCCTCTGTGTGACAAATCTCTCGCATTTGAGTCCCTGTAGCCGATCCTCGTGCGATGGAAATCCTTCGTCCAGGTTCCGGAGCACCCCACTATTGCTGGAAATTCCTAACAAGATAGCCTTTAGCCGTCCTGACTCGTCATACTCCCACACAGTGATGCGGCACACGGGGGCAATGCACTCCCCTCGCCGCCATCTTCTAAAAGCCCCCAATAACTCTTAAACTTGGTCTATTTTTATGCTATCCCATATTTCTTGAATATGGTTTCTTACCATTATTACTGTGTGGTCTATATTTTTTTCAAGATTATATATTTTATCTTCATTGTCTGATGCCCTGTCTTCCAAGTGGTCTACTCTGTAAGTGATGCTTTCATTTGAGCTTTTAATTTGGTTTATTGTTTCTTTCATTTCAAGAATTTTTGTTTGTTTGTTTGTTTGTTTAGAACCTCTATCTCCCTGTTGAGGTGATCTTTTGCTTCCTGTATTTGTTTATGTAGCTCTTTGTGAAGTGATCTTTCACTGCCTGTATTTGCTCTCTTATATCTTCCTTGAGTTCACAGGACATTTTAACCATGTACATCCTGAACTCCTTCTCTGTCATTTCTTCTGCTGTGGCTGCCAGTGATTCTAATGTTGTGGTGTCTTGATTTGTTTGGGGCACTTTCTTTCCTTGTCTTTTCATGTTGCCCGTGTGTCTTCCTTCTCAGCTCTGTGGGTCTAGATTGTTATTGTTTTTACCTTATAGGTTTGTAGTGCTCTTGTAGAGTACCAAGACTTCTCCTTTGTGGTGAAGGACAATGTTAACAGGTCCCAATATCAACAATATACCACCTGTGAACAATTTGTTGTTATTAAAGACGTTTACAGTTTAGTCTCAATGTACAGAAATGTTGGATTCCATTATTATCTAAAATATAATCAGTAGTTTTGTAAAAAGGTTTACAGTTTCTGACTGTGAAAAATGAGCTGGGGGTGGGGCATAGGACGATATGCTGAGGAGGAAGGATGTGAGGATATAGAGTTAATATATTTTAGGAAATGTGAAAGAGAAATCTAATGAAGAGGGTTAGTAGCAAGAGAATAGACAGGAAGCAATTTAGAGTAGGGAAGTACGTGGGATGACAGTAGGGTACATAAAACAAACACACAAATTATTTAGAAAAATACAGATGTTAAATAGTAAGATTTGGAGGGAGTAATTAAAATTTAAAAAAGAGAAAAAAAATTAAAATAAAAAAGAGAAAAAAATTGGAGGGGGAAAGAAAAATGAAAGAAGATAAAGGAAAAGGAAAAAGGGGGCATATATAACACCTCTATATATATATTATTCAGATGACTCAGTCCTCAAAATCCTATTTCATGAAAAGTTCTTGGTTTCACCTATTTTGGGGATGTGATGGCCAGAGGATAGAGGGGTAGAAGATGAAAAAATAAAAATAAAAAATCGAAGGAAGAAAACAGGGTTGTTGTTAGTTTTAGAGATCCATATCTTTCCTGCTTCTCTTCTCATCCAATAGGTGGGGTTGTCTGTTGTAAGCTGGTGTCTCTGCCCTCAGGATGGTGTAAGTAACCAGGGTGGGAAAACTGGTCCTGGCACAGAGTGCCTGGAAGTGGGAAGTATCACCTGCCAGTCCCTGCAGGGAGACTGCACCACACGGGTCTCTTTTTGGAACTGCTTATATAACTTGAGCACCTGCTACTATCTCCCTATATTGCCTGGAGATTTCCCAGTTCCTGGACTCTCTGTTAGGCTTCAAACTTTAGCTCCATCTCCCTCTCCCTTAGCAGTTCCCAATTGAGGAACCTCTCACACCGGGGCAGCTCCTTGGTAACACTGCACACCGTGTTGGGCAGCTACTGTGTTGGGTTACCACCGCTAGGGATGGGGGTAAGTTGGAAAACTGGTACCTGGCCACTGGAGATCCAATCTGGGAGTTGCCCCCACCTAATATGGTGAGAATGTTGCACCAAGATGGCGTCAGTCTGCTTTCTGCAGTGCAGGGGTTTCTGGTGAGGTGGGGGGAGCTGGCGATGGCATTGGGCTGTGGGTGGGTAGCAGCTGAGTGACCTTCGTAGGAATGGAGTGAAGTCTGGGCTATCTGCAGATGTTTTGATAGGTGATTGTGCTAAGGCGCTTGCCAAGCCTTGTGGGCTAGAACTTCGGGGTTTGGGTCCTGCTCCAACACTGAGGCCGGGAGCCCTGCATGGGGTCACAGCACTGGTGATTTCTATGGATAGGGGTCTTCTAACACTCTCAGAGATGCAGTATTCCAACTAAGTGATATCTAGATCACAGCTCGGCACAGAATGCTGCCTCCCTCTAGCCCGCCATCTTCCTCTCTCCAACACACTCTTAATTGTTTACTTTGCTACATAGAAGCTTTTTAATTTGACCGCATCCACTTGCTGATTTTGTATTTTATTTCTTGCATCTTAGGAGTCTTCTTAAGGAAGTCAATTCCTGTGCCAATATGTGAAGTGTTGGGTCTATATTTCCTTCTAGCAGTTACAGAGTTTTGGGTCTGATTCTTAGGACTTTGATCCACTTTGAGTTGATTTTGCACAGGGTGAGAG
The DNA here is from genome assembly GCF_001458135.2 of Marmota marmota marmota. Taxonomy (NCBI): domain Eukaryota; kingdom Metazoa; phylum Chordata; class Mammalia; order Rodentia; family Sciuridae; genus Marmota; species Marmota marmota. Next base: position 17,347,827 of record NW_026000082.1, read on the forward strand.
ATAAGAGGTTACACTTCATCCTACTACATATGGATTTCCAGTTTTCCCAGCACCATTTATCAAATAGTCTATCTTTTCTTCAATGTATGCTTTCAGCATCTTTGTCTAGTATCAGATAAGTGTATTTATGTGAGTTTTTCACTGTGTCTTTTATTCTATTTCATTGGATTGAATGTTTTGTGCCAGCACCATATTGTTTTTGTTACCGTAGCTCTATAGTATAATTTGAGATCCAGTATTGTGATGCCTCCAGCATTGCTCTTTTAGCTAAGGATTGCTTTGGTTATTCTGGGTCTCTTGTTTTTCTAAATGAGTTACAGAACTGCCTTTTCTATTTCTGTGAAGAATGTCATTGGAAATTTTATGGGGATTACATTTAATCTGTATAGCACTTCTGGTAGTATGGGCATTCTGGCAATATTAATTCTGCCTATCTAAGAACATGGGAGGTCTTTCCATTCTCTAAGGACTATTTAAATTTCTTTCTTAAGTGTTCTGTAGTTTCCATAGTAGAGGTTCTTTCACCTCTTTTGTTAGATTGATACCCATAGGTTATTGTGAATGCAATAGTGTTCCTAATTTCTTTTTCAGCTGATTAATTATTGGAGTATAGAAACCTGATCAATTTATATATGTTGATCTTGTATCCTTATACTCTGCTGAATTGATTTATCAGCTCTAGAAATCTTCTGGTGGAGCTTTGGGTCTTCTAAATATAGGATCATGTTATCAAAAAGAGATAATTTGAGCTCTTCTTTTCCTATTTGTATCCCTTTAATTTTCTTCTCTTGCCTGATGGCTCTGGCTAGTTTCAAGGACTATGTTGTACAAACATTGTGAAAATGGGCATCCTTGTCTAGTTTCTGTTTTTACAATAAATGCTTTCAGTTTTTCTCCATTCAGAATAATGTTGGCCTTGGGTTTGTCATTCAGAGCCTTTACAAATTTGAGGCAAATTTCCTTTTATCCGTAGTTTTCCTAGTGTTTTAAACATGAAGGAGTGTTGGACTTTGTCAAATGCTTTTGCTTCATTTGTTGAGATAATAATGTGATTATTGTCCTTAACTATATTTATGTGGTGAATTAATTTACTGATTTCCATATGTTGAACCAACCTTGCATCCCTGGGATGAAACCCACTTGATCATGGTGCACTACCTTTATAATGTGTTTTGTATGTAGTTTGCCAATATTTATTTAAGAGTTTTTGTGTCTGTGTTTATCAAGGATATTGGCCTGAAGTTTTCTTGCTTTGATATGTCTTTGTCTGGTTTTGGTATTCGGATGATACGGGATTCATAGAATGAATTTGGCAGTTTTTCTTCCATTTCTATTTTATGGAATAATTTGAGGAAGGTTGGTATTCTTATTTCGTGGTCTGGTAGAAGAACTTAGCTGAGAATCCATTGGTCCTGTGTGGGAAGCCAACCTTATGGGTGACTGAGTTACACTCCCCAGCTGGTTGCTGAGGCGCTCAGTCACAGAAATGGGTGTGTCTTGCTACAGCCCCATGGGTGAAGCTATGCTCACCTGTTCCTTTGTAATCTTACCCCTTGTCCTGTTTAGGATAGAATCTTCCATGGAAGTGCCTTGTGTGTGTCCCCTCCCCTTACTGTGCCCTTGGGTGTGGCCTACCCAGGTGTCAGTCAACCTGCTGACAGTGGACATCATGAAGATAGACTCAGCCCCCTGAAACCTGACCCCTTGCCTCATTTGAATAGCTTCTCCTCAATAAAAGGGGTCAGCGCGTGCTCTCGCTCTCTCTCTTTCTGCGGACCCTTAAGGTCAGAGGAGCCGTCACAGCTACCCCAAAGAAAAAGGTATTTGTGTCTCTTGTGTGGTTATTTCGTGCAGCCCAGTTAGCCCAGTTTAACTAGAGTGACCCCTGAGCCTTTTAGTCGCTAGCACAGAAACCCCGAAGTCCTGGGCTTTAAATTTTCTATATCCTTCTGGTTTAATTTGGGTAGGACATATGTGTTTAGGAAATTGTCAATGTCTTCAACATTTCCTAGTTTATTGGAATAAAAAGTGTCAAAATAGTTTCTAATACTCCTCCAGATTTCAGTAGTGTCTGTGTTGATATTTCTTTTTTCATCATGGATTTTAATAACTTGAGTTTTTCCTTTTTTTTTTTTTTTGGTTAGTTAAGCTAAGGGTTTATCAATTTTATTTATTCTTTAAAAATTTTTATTTCCTTGATCTTTTGAATTTTTTATCTCAATTTCGTTGATTTTGGTTTGATTTTATTTATTTCCTGCCTTCTATTGATTCTGGCTTGGTTTGTTCTTTTTTTCTAGTGCCTTGAGATGTTATGTTAGATTATTTATTTGGTATCTACATTATTTTAATGTACGAACTCAATGTTTGAACTTTCCTCGTAGGACCACCTTCATTGTGTCTCAGAAATTTTGACATGGCTTATCATTATTCTCATCTACCTCTAAGTATTTTTATTTCTCCCCTAATTTCTTCTGCCATGCATTCATCATTCAAAAGTGTATTATTTTGTCTCCAGGTGTTTCTACAGTTTTTTTAAAATCTTTTCATTGATTTTTAATTTCATCCTATTATGTTCTGATAGAATGCAAGATATTATCTCTTTTTTATTTGTTTGTTTTTTCTAAGATTTAATTTACTTTGTGACCTAAAATATGATCTATTTCAGAAAATATTCCATGTGCTACTGCTGAGAAGAAAGTGAATTAAGTCACTGATGAATGAAATATTCTATAGATCAATATTATTATTGGTCAAAATTAGTAAATGTATTTTTTATTTCTGTAAAATCTTTACTTAGTTTATGTCTGGATGATATATCTGGTGTGAGTTATGTTAAAGTCACCTGGTATTATTGTAGTGTGGTCTATTTGGTTCATAATTTTGAGAGGGTTTGTTTTATGTATGTAGATGAATAATTGTTTGGGGAATAAATATCTATAATCATTATGTCTTGTAGTATGATTCCCTTGAGCAATATGAGGTGATCTTTTTTGTCTCTTCTGATTAATTTTGGATTGAAGTCCACTTTGTCCTTTATGAGAATAGCTAACCTGACTTTTTAATAGGTACCATTTGCATGGTATGTCTTTTCCCATCCTTTCACATTCAGTCAGTAGATGTCTTTGCCTATGAAGTGAATCTCTTGCAGACAGGCTCTGTTGGGTCTTGTCTTTTAATCTAATCTGCCATTCTACATCTTTTGATTGAGTAATTTAGACATTTTATATTCAATGTTATTATAAAGATATTTTATTTTGCATCATTTTGATTTATTTCTACTCTTTAAATAAGACAGGTTTCTCTTTTAAGTGACTATTTTTCTAGTGTGGTTAATTCATCTTTATGCTAGTTTTCATTTTTATTTTTAATTTCTTCATGAAATATGTCATTGAGTATATTCTTAGTGAAGGCTTTCTGGTTATGAATTCTTTCACCTTTTGTTCATCATGGAGGATTTTTATTTAATCTTCAATACTGAAGCTTAATTTTACTGGGTATAACAATCTTGGTTGCATTCATTTTCTTTGAGAACTTAGTGTATATTATTACAAGCTCCCCCTCTAGGGTCTGGGCTGAGAAATCCCTTGAAATGTGACTAGCCATTTTTCTCTTGCAGATTTTAAAATTCTATCCTTATTCTACTTATTAGGCATTTTTATTATAATGTATCTTAGAGTAGATCTGCTTTGTCTCTGTCTCTTTGGACTTTTATATGTCTCTTGTATTTAAATTTCCATCTCATTTTCAAGATTTTGAAACTTTCTAATATTATTTTATAGAAAAGATTATGTACCCTTTTATTTTATATTTTAGATTCTTCATCTACCTAAGTAAGTAATTCCTAAATTTGGTCTGTTGATATTATTCCAAATTTCTTTCATGTGGGTGTGAACTTTTAATATGATTTCTTTATGATAAACTTTTTCAAAATTATGTATTTCATCTTTAAGGCAAAAAATCTATCTTCAAAATGGTCTAATACATTGATGATACTTTCCATTGAATTTTTAATTTGGTTTCCTGATTCTTTCATTACCAGGATTTCCATTTGGTTCTTTATTCAAAATTTCTCTTTATTGAAGTGATTTTTCAATTCCTGTATTTTCTCACTAATTTTGTTCCTTACAACTTCCTTTAGTTTGTTCAACATTGTAACTATGAATTTTCTGAATTCCATCTCTGACATTTCCTCCACTGTATTGTTGATGGAGTCAGTTCTTGAAGCATTATGGGGTATTTGGGGTGGTTTGTTCTCTTGATTTTTTATATTGTTTTTATGTCCATTCATCTATTGGGATAGTTATCACTTATTTTAAGCAAGGAACTACTTTATGAGCTTCTTTCTCTTTGGGGTAATGGGATGATCAAATATCTAAATATTGGTACTGTAACTCATTGGTTTATTTTTATGCTATTAAATTGCATGAATTGCTTAAATATTTTGGGATATTAGTCCTTATTATACATATTCTTTGCAAGTATTTTTTCCTGTTCTGTTGATTGTTATTTTCTCTGTTGATTGTTTTCTCTAGTATATAGAAGCTTCTTAGTTTTGATGTGATCCCACTTGTCTATGTTTGCTGCTATTGCCTTTGATTTTGTTGTCATTATCCAAAAAGTTATTGCCCAAAATTATGTCAAGAAAATCATACCCTAAGTTTTCTTGTAGTATTTTTGTGGTTTCAGCTTTTACATTTAAGACTTAACAATTTTTAGTTGACTTTTACATGTTGTATAAAATAAACTCCAGTTTTTCTCATTCATGTATATGTACAGATGGTCTCCAACTTACAATGGCTCAACTATGTTACAATATTATATCAACTATAGATGATGTAATATTTTATTGATACATAATCCCATTGTGAGTCAAGGAGCATATGCACAGTTTTCCAACACTATTAATTAAAGAGACTATTTATTGTCTATTGTTTGTTCCTGGCACCATTAACAAAGATCAGTGTACTATAAATGTGTGAATTGATTTCCAGGCTCTCTGTTCTATTCCATTGGTCTATACAGCTGTTTTTATACTAATACCATGCTGTCATGACTACTGTAGATCAGCAATGTATTTTGAAGTCAGGAATTATAGCATCTCTAGCTTTGCTCTTCTTGGTCATGATAGCTTTGATTATTCATTGTCTTTTGTGACTGCATATAAATTTTTTTGATTGCTTTTTCTATCACTTTAAGAATGCTATCAGGATTGTATTGACTTAGCGAGACCCTGTCTCAAAATTAAAAATTAAAAGGGCTGGAATGTAGCTCAGTGGTAAAGCACCACTGGGTTCAACCCCAAAACCAAAATAAATAAATAAATAAACAACAAAGAAACAAAAAGATTTCATTGAATCTGTACATCATTTGGAGTAACATATGCATTTTAAGTAACTCTTCAAATTCATAAACATGGATGATTTTCCATTTATTTGTTTCTTCTTCAAGTTCCCTCAGCAATATTTTATCATTTTCAGTATACAAGTACTTTATCTCCTTGGTTATGTTTATTTTATAAGTATTTTATTATGTTTATTTTTTAAGTATTTTATTTATAATGATATTGTAAATGAGGTTTTTTCTCTTTATTTACTGTTTGGATTGTTTGTTGTTTGTGTGTAGAATCACAAGTAATTTTTGTATGTTGAATTTGTATCCTCTTTACTGAAGTTGATTATTATATTTATATGTTTTTATTGACTTGTTAGGGTTTTCTATGTGGGTGATCATTTCATCTGCAAGCAAAGATAATTTCACTCCTTATCCAGTTTGGATGACTTATACTACTCTTTATTATTTAATTCTTCTGTCTGGAAAATGTGGTAATTTGTTAAACAGAACTCAAAAAAGTGAGCATTCTTGACTTGTTTCAGATCTTGAGTCAAAGTGTTTAGTTTTCCCCCATTGATTATGATGTTAGCTGTGGAGTTTCCAGATACTGTCTTTATTGTATTGAGATACAATGAATAGAATGTCCAGACAGAAAATCAATAATGAAACATCTAGATACATCAAATGTTACATCATAAAACAAGTCTTAACAAATTTAAGAAAACTGAAATAATTCCAAATATCTTTTCAAACCGCAAAAGAATGAAACTGGAAGTGAATAACAGTAGGCATATGTGAAAACTCACAAATACATGGAAGCTAAAAACACAGACTTTTAACAACAATTGGATCAAAAAGAAAATTGGAAAAGAATTTTTAAAAATACATTGACAAGCAAAAATATAAACAACATCTCAAAATTTAAAGAATGCTTCCATTGAGGTAGTAAGGTGGAAAATTACAGTGATAAACACATTAAAAAGAAGAAAGATCTCAAACAACTTAAATTTACAACTCAAGAAGCTATAAATGGAAGAACAAACTCAAAGTTAGAAGAGGGAGGGAAATAATAACTATTGAAGCAGACATACATAAAGAATTGGAAAATATGCACAAAGCTTAAAAATAATTTTTTAAAAAGTAAAATAGAACAATGAAACCTTAGCTAGACTAACTAGAAAAAGAGAGAAGATTCAAATAAGTGTAATTAGAAATGAAAGATGCAGCATTGGAATGGATGCTTCAGAAATAAAACAGATCACAATGGACTGTTATGTTATGAATCATTTCACACCAACAATTAGATCACCTAGAAGAAATGGGTTCATTCCTGGCAACACATAAACTACCAAAACTGAATCAAGATGAAATAAAAAGCCTGAACTGATTAGTAACAAATAAGGAGATTGATTTAAATAATCAAAAACTTTCCAAAAAGTCCAGGACAAGGTGACTTCACAGGTAAATTCCACTAAATATTCAAAGAAGAATTAATACCCATACTTCTTAAAATCTTCCAAAAACAAAAGTAGCCTGGCGCAGTGGTGCACGCCTGTAACCCAGAAGATCATAAGGCTGAGGCAGGAGGATTGGGAGTTCAAAGTCAGCCTCAGCAGCTTAGCAAGGATCTAAGCAATTTTGTGAGACCCTGGAACAAAATAAAACATAAAAAAGGTCTGGGGCTGTGGTTCAGTGGTTAAGTGCCCCTGGGTTCAATCCCCAGTACCAAAACTAAAAATAAATAAAATAAAAGTAGAAGTAATACTTGCAAACTCATTTTATAATGTTGGCATCATCTTGAAACCAAAGTTAAATAAAGCAGCTCAAGAAAAGAAAACTATATGCCAACTTCCTTAATAAATACAGATGTAAAATTCCTCAAGAAAATAGCAGCAAACTGAATTCAGCAGTACATTAAAAGGATTACATACCATGATCAAGTGAGATTTATTCTTTGTATGTAAGCATGGTTTAACATGCAAATTGATACATGTAATAAGCCACATTATCAAAATGAAATAGCATCATCATTTGGATAGGTACATAAAAAACATTTAATAAAAACATAACTTTTTATTCATTATTTTTAAAAAAGCTTAACAAAGTAAGTACAGTAAGGAATTTATCTTAACACAATAAACACCATATGCAGAAGTCAGTCTTTTATTTTGTCTGATAACTTCGTTTCTTCTGGAATATGAAATTTGCAGAGTTAATTATCCTTGTTTTCTGAAATACAGCCATTGCTTGGTATATTTAGGGTATAGATTATAGGAACCCTATGAATACCAAAACCCAAAGATGCTCAAGTCCCTTGTAGAAAATAGCATACAGTAGCATTTTTGCATGATCTATTAAAAAACTCACATATACTTTTAATTATTTATGGATAACAATTTATAATAGCCAATACTATATAAATATCATGTAAATAGTTGCCATACTGTATATTTAGGGAAAAATGACAAGAGCAAAATTTTGGAATATTTTAATTTAGATGTTGGTTGAATTCACAGATGCATCAGATGGGGGACCCATGTATACAAAGAGTTGATTGTATTTACAAGGGTAAAACGAAAAGATGGAATTTCTAAGAGAAGTGACAGATTCTGATTCCTAGCAATGATAGTCATGGTGGCAGAAGAGATTAGGTATTTCTTTATTTAGAGTTCAGAGCACAGCATAACTTCTTCTGAACCATTAAGAGTGAGTACTACACTTGCCACCAGGAATTCTGAAGACTCAGGAATATCTCAGTGTGTAATGTAGTCACACCTAAACTGAGGACTTATCTATTTACTCCTTTGGGACTTGTACTGATATCTTGCTCATGTCTATCAGAGACCTCTCATTCTCTAATCTAAATTGAAGATTTCTAATGTATAAGCTCTCCAACTCTCGATAACACTCACCACCAAGTCCTGGCTCCAAATATCCAGAAACCTGCTGGGACTGAAATCAACTTAACATTGGTTATTATCATGAAAAATCACAGTAAACATTTAGAGCAAAGCTTCAGAGAGGTGGAAGAAAAATGAAAACCTTTGTGAAAAAAACACAAAAGCATATATTTATGGCCAGAGTTTGATATTTTGTAACTTAAGATTTCAGATACAGCAATTTCTAATGATGACAATAGAGGTTAAAAAATTATAATGCTTTATTACTAATGTAATTGTTGGCTAAGTCTAAGATCCAAACAGGATGGTTAGCTATCCTCTCTATCCATCCTATTATATTCCATCACCCTACAACCATCTAAAGGAAATTTGTGCTCAAAAATAAATAGGCATGCTATCTTAGGTTTTAAACTGCTCTGTGTGATTAGAAAAGAGATATTAAATTTCTGTGGTAGTTAAATTTTGATAAATTATCTCCACAAAAGTGGAGAAGTGTTGACTAACGCTGTTGCCAAGCAACCATAACACCCTTTCCCCTTTTTGATGGAGCGTGTCCCCCACAGTGTCATGTGCCAGAGGCTTGCTCCCTGTGTGGAGGTGTTAAGGTGGTGAAACACTTAAGAGGCAGAGTTTAGTGGAAGGTACTTGTGTCCTTGGGGGTGCTTCCTTCAGAATCAATTAATGTAGTTCTCTTGGGAACCCAGTTTGTACCCATGGGAGTGGGTTGTCACAAAAAGAGCAAGATAGATACCACTGTCCCAGATGCGAAGGCTAGATCCAGATATTGTTATCTTAAAAGGAGTCAGCAGAAGTGCTAAGAAGGTTAGTAAATGACGGAAGCAAGAAGCATAAGAAACAATATTATGTTAGCTGGATAACATCAGTAGCAAAGAAAGATGGCCTTTTGCTTGATAATATGACTTCTAAAGAAGTGGATGATGTCTTCAAAGGGTCTCTTGTCTCTTCAGGTCTAGAGTAGGAGAGGAAAAGCAATAGTAATTAGAGACACCCACAAGGAAGGTGGTTTCCAGGGAGCTGAGTCAAGTTTTCTTTAAGGGAGTATATTAGTAAAGGTTCTCCAGAAAAACAAAATCAAGAAGATGTGCATTTACAGAGAGAGGATTCTTTTAAAGGATTGTCTCACATGATTATGGAGGTTGGCAAGAGTGAAGTCTGCAGGACAAGGCTGCAATCTGGGGACCGTGGGAAGAGTTTCTGTTGGCACCTAAGTCTAAAAGTATCCTAGAAGCAGAATTCCTGCTTTCTCAGCGGACCCCAGTCTTTTCTCAAGAACTTAAATGGGTTGGATGAGGCTCACCCACATAATTGAAGGTAACCTGCTTTACTTAAAGTCTACTTTTTAGTAGACTAAAGTGTTAATCATATCTAAAAATTATCACCACATCAGCATCTAGACAGTTGCTTGACCAACAACTGTATATTATTGCCTAGCCAGAGTGACAAATAAGATGAAACACTATAGGAAGAAGAAAGAAGAGAATTATATAAATAAGGTAAAAGTGTAGGGCAGAATGACTTTACACAGAATGAATACCCTGAATCAATGAATAAAATAGGTAGAAAAAGAAATGGAAGAGTAAAGTCACAGAAGAAGCTACCAGACAAGGGACTGCAGGAATTTTCATTTTGAAGTGGTTCATTGTGACAAAGGTAAGAAGCAGGGAGGACCAATTAGAACCAGGAGGGAGCCCAATTCACGGAAAATGGGATTTCATTAAGGGGAAGGAGTTTGTACTGAAGAGGAAGTACACAGAGTCTAAGAGAGAATCCAGGTTAAACTTGGATTATACTCTAGTGTCTGAAGGGAAAAATAAAAGGAATATTTGGCAATAGTATTGACCTCTTTTTGCATCGTGTTATGGTTTGAATCTTAAATGTCCCCCAAAAGTCCATAAGCTCAAGGCTTGGTCACCAGCCTGGGGCACTATCAGGAAGGGGTAGAACTTTAAAACAGTGGAGCCTACTTGAAGGAAGTTAGTTTACTGGGATGTTCCCTTGAAGGGAATATTGGACCCCTGGCTCTTTACTCTCTCTCTCTCTCTTTGCTTCCTGGCCACCATAATGTACTGTCTCATCATAGACAGAAACAGAACCATTCATGGACTGAAATCTCTGAAGCCTGTCAGCCAAAATAAATCTTCCCTCCTTATAAGTTAATGTTCTCAAGTATTTTGATATAGCAATGGAAAATTAACACACCCCTCCATTCCAGTTTTAGATATCCTGATTGACTCTTTAGTTAACATTCCTGAGTTGCTCTGCATGGAATTTTTCTTTTCCTGGACTGGGTACTGCCTGGTTCTAATTTGTCTTGATGGGAGCAGGAGGGCAGGAAGAGGGAGATGATTGGCCAAAATACAGGGAAGTCTGTGTCTTCTTAGGACTTCTCACTCAAATTAAACAATTTTGCTTCTCTCAAGCAGATATAATTTTGCATCACTTTAAGCAACTTTCTTACAATTTCTAAGTCCTCATTTGTTTATTAATTTGATAAAAAAAATAGAACACAAACTATAATGATCATGATAGACCCTAAAATATACTATGTAGGGAAGCTTTGAAAATAATAAGTAATAGACACACGGTGAGTTACTAAATAGATGAAGATACCCCTGCCTTTTTTACAGTACAAAATTGCAGAGAGCACCTCCATCTCAGAAATTCATCTTTGCTTCTGAGGATCAGGCACAGTATCTGTGATCTATTAGCCAACAGAAGTTAGAAATCCTGTCATGCTTCTTCTTCCCACCCCCCTACAAAGGGGAGGGCATGATAAGGTTTCAAAAGTCACACCTGAATATTGCAGATCTTGTAAAATTGAGTGTAATACCAGGGCTACAAAGTAAATGGAAATTCTTCAAAGCAATAGCCTCTCTCGACCATTTCCCGCTTCAGTCTTTGAAACCCACAGCATTAAAGTCATCAATGGAAACTCTGGCTCAAGAGAAAGTGGGTATGGTAGGAAAGCCTCGGCCCTTGGATTAAAATCCCTAGCATGTGCGAGGCACTGGGTTCGATCCTCAACACCACATAAAAATTTTAAAATAAATAATAAAATAAAGGTATAAAATCCCAAATATGAACCAGAAGGTTGAGGGGCATAAATCATAGAGACCCTGACTTATCAATGAGCACAAGATCAAGATACAAGTGGAGATCTCACTCTAACCCAAGACTGGGGGCTGCTACCAGTTTGGAGGCTCCTGAGAGATCCCAAGCCAGTATCTGGGAACCTAAAGTAGTCATAAAACTCTTATGGGAGCTTCAGAAGAACATGACAAAATAGAACTAAATATTTAAGTCATCCAGATTCACTTGGTTATTCCCTCCTTCTCATTGTTCTAGGTGAAGAGTCCTTGAACCCTAATTGAGCACACATTTTGAAGTCTAAAAACCTCTCCAAATTCCAATTGAATCAAAATATTCAGGTTATTACTGTCTCTAGTCCCTACATCTAAGCATTGCGTCTCTATCCAGTTTCCACATCAACTCCAAAGCATACCTCAGTAACATTAAAATTTTTCATTAGAAATCAAATATCCCAAGTGTTTTGTGATGCTTACTTTATTAGGGACTTGAGGTTCATAGAAAATATAACACAACCCTAAACAAAATATGGTACTATTTTAAGAATCAACTTTCTCTTCCCCATTTTCCTTTCTGACTCTCTGGCCCACATAAAGAAAATATTTTCATCTTATCTATTATTATATATTCTTACTTTTCTCAGAAATATTGTCCCTTGATGACACTAAAGCTCAACAGTATTTGCCTCCCTCCAGATGATTCACCAAGGCTTTGGTAAGTAGTATGCTCCCTAAAATAATTAAATTTCTTGCCACCAACAAGAGAGAAAAATATCGTCACTTCATTATTCTTTCCTGAAAATGAACTTTGTAACTTGTGCAAAATTTGAGCTCGATTTGGCTAGGTCATATGCAAGAAAACTGGAAATTGTTCAGGATAATCAATCACTGGGTGAAGCAGCAACTTTGACACAATATGAATCATACAAACTTGATCTAGCAAATCTTAATCTCTTCGTCTTAATACATGGCAGTCAAAATTCATTGAACATTACTTGTATAATCATAGACTTCCAGGACTAGCCTCCCTGTCCAAAAAGTCTCCTGGAAATGTATTCATAACATTGCCTAGTCACAGAAATAGGTGAGGCCGGCAGCACTATAGAGGAACAGGTACAGGCAAAAGGTGGTCAGGATCCAGAGGGCACTGTAACAAGGGCAAGGATGCAAAAGCCAAACACAGACCCCAGGAAAACTTGTGAAGACTTGATAAAGCCTCATGCAAGAAGAACAAGAGTTACAGAAAGAACAAGGGGAAGCACTGAGACAGACGGACCTATGATTTGATCTCGGTGTGTGTTCTAGATACAGACACTGATGGTGAAATAGGATTCACAATAGGATCAGTAAATACATCTGTGTGTACATAAATAGATATTTGTGCTAGGTAGATACTCTTGTTATCATCTCTTGTTATGAGCACAAGGTATCTTTATGAAATATTTCCCTTTATTTCTACTAAAGCTTTTTTTGTCTTATAATCCATTGTGTCTGACATTAGAATAGTTATGTTAGCTTTCTTTTGATTGCTTCTTGTACAGACTATCTTTATCTATACTTTTAGACTACTTTGTGCTCTTCTAATAAAAGTATGTCTCATGTAAGCAGCATGTTGAACTTGTTTTTAACCAGTAGGACACTTCTATTCTTCTAGTTGGAGCATTTAGTCCTTTCATTTTTAATGTATTACTAATACAGTAGAGTTGCTATATAAGATTTCATTTATTTTCTGTTTGGCTTCTCAGTTTCATAGTCCTTCTTTTCTTCTTTTAATTATTTACTTTTTATTATTTTATTTGTGGCTCATTTGTTAACTTAATAGTGACATAATGCTCCTTGTTTCTTCTCTCCTGACTTATGGATTAAATTTTCAATTTTATTCTTCTTCTATTAAATTTTTAGTTTTATGCCCTATTACTATTTAAGTGGTTACCTGAGAGATTACATCATTTTTATTGACTTACTAGAATTTAATACTGCTTGAATTTTAGAAATTCGCTTATTACTTCAACTTGTATTATTATTTTTATGTGTATTAGCTACACATGTATATTCTACTCTATAATACTTTCAATTATTATTCTGAGTAGTAAATATTATCTATCCATATATTTACCCATTTTGTGTCCTTTCATTATTTCTTGACTCTTATATATCAAACTGGAATCATTTTTCTTCCACCTGAAGAGAAGTCTGCTGACTACAAATTTCCTCAACTTCTCTTTATCTAAAATGTTTTTATTTCATGTTTACTTTTTGAAGCATAGTTCATAGTTTTACTAGATAGAATAGAATTTTAGGCTAGTACAGGTAGGGTGTGTTTGTGTGTGTGTGTATGCATGTGTGTATGTGTGTAAGTTCTGGTATTTGATAGATGTCAACCTGATTATTCACAGATTCCATAGACTTTTGAGAAGTCATCTATCAATCTTTGTGCTTTTAAAGTTAATTTGCCTCTCTGGAGACAGCAATGAGAGAAATTTTCACTCGGGAGTGATGAAATGCTCTGTAAATAAGATGATGGTTGCATAATCAAATAAACTAAAAAACATGGAAATATGCATTTTAAATGGAGGAAAATATGAACAAAAAATATGGTGTGCGAGAAAAATAAGTTAAAAACAGACAAACAAATCCTAATATTTTTAAAAGTTACATTAAGTATGGACTGAACATTTCATTCAAAAGGCAGAGATCACCAAACTGATAAAAACAGATCCTTTTAATCTGCAAGAGACATTCCTTAAATTCAAATAGGTTAACAGTAAAATGAATTATGAGAGGGTCAATAGCATACAAAAAATATAATAATTATAAATGTCACACCTACTTTTATACATACAGAGTCCCAAAGTACATAAAATAAAAACTGAAAAAATCCAAAGAAGAAATAAAAATTCAACAATCATGGTTGGACATTTCAATTGTTGACATTTCAGTAATAGAACAAACTAGATAGAAAACTACACAGGGTACAGAAAATTTAGAAAACAATATCTTCTAACTTGATTGACATTTATAGAGCACTCCACCGAAAGTTACAGAACAAATGTTATTTTCAAGTGCATATTAAAAAATTCCCCGCAAAATAAATCTCAATGAATTTGAAGAAATTTAATTCATATGAAATTTGTTTTCTAAACAAATAAAACTTGGAATCAGTAATAAAAGAAATTTGGTGAATTCCCAAATATTTGAAATTAAACAACACAGTTCCAAATAAGTTGTAACAATATGAAGTCACAATAAGAAATTAGAAAATGTTTTGAACTCATGAAAATGAAAGCACAACAAATCAAAATTTATGCAATATGATGAAACTTGTACTGAAATAGAAATTTATAGTTTGGGGCACTTAGGTTTGTAAAAAGTGAAATTCTCCAATCAGTCATATAAATCTTTACCTTAAGAAAATAGAAAAAGAAAAGGTAATTAAATCAAAAGAAGTCAGAAAGTTGTATATAATGAAAAAGAATAAATTAAAAAATCAAAAGGGACGTAAAGAACAATCAGGATAGAAAATAATGAAATAGAAGCAGGAACACAATAGAGAAAATCAATGAAACTGAAAATTGATTCTTTTAAATGACCAACAAAATTGGCAAACCCTTAATCAGACTCACCAAGGGTGGGGGTGGGGGAACAGAAGACAAAAGATTACCAAAATGAAAGGTAGAATGTAACTACTTCCCCTGTTGAAATTCAAAGGATGATACTGGAATGTTAGGAACAATTTTTTGCTCATCAATTAAAAATTGGCAAATAGAAACATTAACAAAACTGACTCAAGAAGAAAAAGAAAATAATAAATAATAATAATAAATAATAATTATTAATTATAATATTATAATCATATATTATTGTACTATGTAATATTATAATCATATATCATAATATTGTATGTTATAGTATAATATTATAATAATTAATAATTAATAATGATAATAAATAAGAGGTTGGTAAGTGATATTAAATATTTAATTAAATACTACCAATGTTACTCAAACTTTTTCAGAAAATAGCAGACAGAGGAACACTTCTCAGTTTGTTCTATAAGGGCAGTATTACATTGATATTCAAACCAGAAAAAGACATCACAGGAAGAAAACCAAAGATCAGTATCTTATGAGCACAGAAATAAAAATCCTTTTAAAATATTAATGAGCTGGGGCTTGTGGGTATAACTCAGTGGTAAAGTGTGTGATGAGCATGTTTAAGATCCTATGTCTAACCCCCAGCTTAAATAAATAAATATATTTACGTATTTATAAATAACATATGTATATAAATTGAATACAGCAATGTACAAAAGTGATTATACACCACTTATCCCAGCATTCAAGATTAATTTATATTATGACCATAATGTAATAAAATAAAGGAAAAAACAAGTGATCATTTCAATATATAAAGAAAATACATTTGACAAAGTATAACTCCAGTTCATGGTTTATTAAATCTTTTAATAAATTAGGAATAGAGGGGAACTTCCTCAACTTGATTTTTTTAAATCAGCTACAGATGACATCACACTTAGTGGTGAAAGATAGAGGCTTTCCCCTGCTATGGAATAAATGTTTGTGTCCTGAAAAAAATTTATATGTTGAATACTAATCTCTAATGTGATGGTGTTTGGGAATAGAACTCTGGAGATAATTAGGATTAGCTTAGTCACAAGGGTGGGCCTTCATGCTAATATTTATTCCCCAAAGAGGAATAGACCTGAGACAGCACTCTCTCTGCCAAGTGAAAATACAAGAAAACAATTATCTCTAAACCAGGAAAAAGGGCCCTCGTCAGACAGATCTGCTGACACCTTGATCTTCAAGTTTCCAGCCTCCAGAAATGTGGGAATGTTTGTGTTTCTGCCACCCAGTCTAGGAGCACTATTTGTCAAAACAGCCTGAATTAACACACACCCTAATTTTGAGAACAAGGGAAAATTGTCTGCTGCCACTACTTCTACACTCTTGAGACTCCAGCCTATGCAAAAGGCAAGGAAAAGCCATACAGATTACAATGGAAGAAGTGAAACTCTCTTTACTCACACAAACCTCTGTGTAGTGTAGTTTTCTGGCTTCTCTGCCATCTTTTATGACCTTGGAACCATAATTCTCTGAGGTCAAAATTTCTGGATGGACTTAATCACTTAGTTGAGGATTTAAAAGTTTTGTTTTCTATAAGATGGAATCTAGAACAGGATCTTGGGAATGATTTGGGGTCATCCGTTCCCTCTCACCTCCCAAAATGTTAATCACTTAATACTTTTCCTTTCTTTCTACTTAATAAATAAAATTTGGATCATTGCACTTATATCATTGCTTTATAAATTGTTCGTGTCTCTTTTCTGCTAGAAGTTGAATCTCCAGAAATCAAACACACTCTTTTTTTAAACATAGCCTCATTGTGCCTGGTACTTGACATATATATACAGAAGAAGCTTAATGAATGAATTAATCACACACGTCCTGAAATAACTGAATATAAGGTTAAAAATATCCAAGAGAGGTGAACACAGTATGTCAATAATTTACAAGTCTCCTAATGAATTCAGCCTATGTCCTGATCACAGAGTCTCAACCAACATAGCTCATTTATCCCAGGAGCTCTGAACCTCCCTGTCCATCAACTACCTCACTGTGATTGATGTTCCTCCTGCAAGTAACATCACCAAGCTCATGTAGCAATTGTTCTACCTTTATATTGGTGTTTTATTGTTTTTGTTTTTGTTTTCTGGTTAGGAGCAGATGAAGATTTCTCTCTCTCTCTCTCTCTCTCTCTCTCTCTCTCTCTCTCTTTCTTTCTCTCTCTCTCTCTCTCCCTCTCTCTCTGTCAATCCTCTGGTGCTCCAGCCTTTTGATGAGGGACAAGTCTCTCCTGAATGTCAACCCTGGGGAAGGAATCATAGAAAGTGGACAGAAGAGAAGAGTCATTTTAGTGGGGAATAGAGAAAACAGAACATGGTAGGTGTACACATAAGTATTAGGAAGAGCCAGAGCTTGGAATAGTGAGAAATTAATAATAATGGTCACACCTTGTTGAGAGTAGAATTTGATAGGAGTTAAACTGAAGGAAAAGTTCTTTTTTTCTTAACTCTATGTTGTGTGCCCTCATTTATTCAACTAAATTGTTTTTATGAGATAATTTACTTGTTTCTGTTTTCCGGATTATAAGCAATTATTTGACAAACAACACATACACACATTTTTTTCACATATATAACAAGTAATCTTCTCAGGAAAAATTCCTGGGTCTTTAACTCTCTGAAAATGCTAGACCACCCTCATCATGGGAAAGGTATCCTCTGGAAGTCAGCCAGGGAGACCCAGAAGAACCCAAAGATATCATTGAGTGGAACAATGATAGCTTTGGCTGTGCAAACTTAGAAGTGAACGTAGTTTAGGTAGATTTACAAAATTATCTTTATCACATTAGTAGATTAGCTAAACATTATTCTATCAGGTTTCATTTGGATTTCTGAAATTCTTGGCAAGCATAGTAAGATGTCTAGGTTTAGATAATAAACTAATTACTCATTCTCATGAACAGAACATTACCATGAATTATAATTTCAGATTTCCTATGGCTGGGACTGCCAACTTCAGATTATTATCTGTGGGTTGCTATCAGGGTTTACAAAGCAATCACATTATTTGACAGAAACTGGCCAACACTTATGAGAAGTATTGTGTTAGTTGTTGTTGTAATTGTGTGTACTTCAATGTCTATTCCAAGACACTGTTCTTTTTAGATACATAAATAATTCACATTTCACTGGTTATTAAATAAAACAAATGTGAATAAATGGTACCATATTTCAATTAATTCTAGCATTTTACTTTTTGGCACCCTGCATAGAATGACACCTTGAATAGCTGGATTTTCTTTCCCTTAATCTTATTTTATTCTCATAGCCTTCTTAGGATCCTGGTATAACCAAAAGAAGGGCAAAGTCATAACTTAGTCATAAATTGGAAGGTTTTTTTTATCCTTTTGAAATCAGGAAACCCAATAAAAAATATAATGCAATAACTCAAAAATGGAACATTTCAAGTCAGGTATATAGATCAGAGAAACTCCTTTATCTCAATAGTCAGCAAGAATATAACTAGCTCTTGCTCTTTCTGGATCGCTGGATTATCACTCATGGAGTGACAGTCCTTATGATATAGTTTCCCAACAGATGTGCAGTGGATAGACACCAAGTGAGCCCACTGATACTTTGCCCTTAGCTTTTGTAACATCCAGGCCTGGACACTGCAAGTTGGTCTCTTCTTTCCAGAAGCTAATGTGAGGCCTTCAGATGGTAGCCAAAGCACAGTGGGACTGGTGGTGGCCCATAAAGCCCACAATCCAATGAAAAGTTCCCCAAGGGCTCTGCCACCTGCATTGCAGACTGCTACTAAAGATGAATGAAGAACGCTTGGAGCTGCTAAAGGAGTTCGTTTATTTTTTTCCTCAAGAATAAGGTACATAGTCTAAAGACAGACCACTAGGAAGAATAATGGGAAAGCCAAATAAAGGTTCTAGCAGGCACAGCTTCATGTGATAACCCAAATATCTATCTTAACAAATTTCAGATATTTTTCACATGAAATTCCATGGAAAAGAGACTATCAGTGTACCTCAAAATGCCATCAATGAGATATAAGCTCTGTGGAAGTAGAAAGAATAATTGTAAGAACATTATGAAACAATGATACTTTTCTTCAATGTGATGAGATGAACTCTCATATCACTCCACAAAATAGTATAAACTCCCCTGAGTAATCCCCTGCCCTTGAGTGTGGTTGGTCTACCAACTTATTTCTAATCAGTGGTCTGTCTCAGTGCTAAGGGTATTTCATCTCTGTAACTAATGATGAAAGACTTTGACCTCCACCTTGCTAGTGCACTTTCTCCCTCGCTAGCTTTGATGAAGCAAGGTTCTCCTGCCCAACATCCCCAAAGGAACTAAAACCTGTCAACAGTTAAGTAAGTGATTTTAGAAGCAGATCCTCCTTATCAAACCTGATGATGAGACCCCCCACCTGGATGATGCCTTGATTCTATAGACTTGTGAGAGACCCTGAAACAGAGGACCCATATAAGCCATGCCTGGATTTCTAACCTGCAGATACTGTAAAATAATACATGCATGCTATTTTAAGCTCCTGAGATTGTGGTAATTTGTTAGATTGCCAAAGTCAACACACACAATATGTAAGACTATTTGCAAATCATTAAAATGCATGTCTGAATGGAAAGAAATGGATGGCAAAAAAATGCAGCTCATTAATTCCCAGAAGTATATACATTGAAAACTTAAAATGTTTGTTATTTATATTTCACAGTTTCCTAAATCATATTTGAGGACAAAAAGCTATGTTGGAGGACGTTAACTACAGTATTTATAAAGGTAAAGTTTTAGAAACCAACAAAGACTCTCCCGTAGCATGTGCTTGTAATACAACTATTTCTCTTATACAGTGCATTTATTCTTTTTTTTTTTCTTTCATGACATGAAGCTGAAAGGTAGGCAATTCAGAGGTAGTAAAGGGACTCCATTAAATCATTAGGGATAAAGACCTTTTAATCTTCCTGCTCTTCTATCCTGGAAGCAGTTGGCTTTCATCCTCAGGGTCACCTCATACTCATATGATGACTTCTAGAGCTCAAGCCATTATTTGCTCTTTCCAGGCACAAAGGACGAGCAATAGGGGAAAGGTTAAATGGCACTTGAGGGCGAGCTCAGGCCTCTTTAAAAAGCTTCCTTCAGGCCCATTCAGTGTCCCATTTGCGAAGGCCAACATTTTAGGACATGTCAATCTGCGTCTAGTTGGGAGGCAGTTTCTGCCCCAGAGTCCACACATGGAAACTTTGACATGAAATTAGTATTGTTTAGAAACATAGGGATAGTTAATAACTCAGAGAACTCCGTGGAGCTCAAAGGTATCAGGTGCAAAAGAAAAGCTTTATCTCTAAACTAAGGAATAATGGAGAATAAAACAACTAAGGAGTGTGTTCAATTCTGAGGTTGAAATTCAAGCCTCTTTGAAGAGGGCATGGCCACCACAAAAACACAGAGACCCTCTGCCAGAGGCCCTGCCGAGGAGGTTGACCAGTACTGCTCTGTACAAGTGGTCCAATATTGCTAAAAATACAAGAAAGCTAAAGATGCTCTTCAGAATTGTTCAGTGTTGAAAAGGGTATGATGGACCAGACTGGTCCATCAGAGTGGCCTTCCATGGACAGAGCATGGCAAGAATGGAGTTTCTCAAAAGTGGCTGCCGGAAAAGTTGTGATTGGCACACACAGCTGGAGCCCACCCACATGGCTGCTCCTGTTTTAGACACAGTGTTCTACAAATGTCAGTCAGGTTAGTTGATTTATAGTTGTTCAAGTTTTCTACTGATTTTCACACTACTTATTTAATACTTGTATTACAAGCACATGCTACGGGAGAGTCTTTGTTGGTTTCTAAAACTTTACCTTTATAAATACTGTAGTTAATACACTTATTTATCTGAAGTCTTTGATCTTCAGATAAATATGTGTACTTGTTTCTCCTTTTAGTTTTATCAGTATTCATTTCATATATTTTAAAACATTGTTATCTGGTACATAAATATACATGATTCTCATATCTCCTAGATGAATGCTCCTTTCACAATTATAAAATGATTCTCCTTATCATGTGTAACGTTCTTTGTTCTGAAATCTATTTTGTGTGGTATTAATACTGTCATGTGCTCCATAATAGCATTTTGGTGTATGATGGACCATATATACAATGGTTCAATTTGATCAACCAGTGATGTTGGAGCCATCTTAATTTGCGTATGTACATTCTATGTTTGCACAATGACCAATCAAAATAACAACACATTTCTCAGAACCTGTCCCATTAAGCCATGCATGACTATCAAGCTACTTGAGCTTTCCTTTGATTAATTATAGCCTGGTATATCTTTCTCCACCCTATTATTTGGCCTAATTGTATCTTTTTATTTCAAGTAAATTTCTTACAAACAACTTCTGGAAAACATGTGATGAAATACTTGTACCTAAATATTACAACTTAAAAATAAGAAAACCATCACTCACTTTAAAAATAGGCAAAAGATATGAACAGACACCAAAGAAGATATAAAGATGCAAGTAAGCATATAAAAAGATATTTATTTGTCATTAACAAATTGAAAATTAAAACAGTAGTGGAATGCTATTACATGCTAATAAACATAGCTAAAATATAAAAAACTGACAATACCGCATGTTGGCAAAGATGTGGAGCAATAGGAAATCTTATTCTGCTAATGGGAATGAAAAAATGATACAAGCTACTTTGAAAGACAGTTTGACATTTTTTTACAAGCCTGCAGACTCTTACAATAAAATCTAGCAAGTATCATCTATATAGTAATTCTAGCTGATTTGAAAGCTTATGTATACACAGTAACACGAAGGTTTGTAACTGTTTTTATTCATAATTTCCAAATTTTGGGACAATTAAAATGATCTTAGTAATCTTTATGTAAAAAATAAATAAATGACGGTACATCCATAAAATGGAAAATTATTCAGTGACAAAAATAAATGAGCTCTAAAGCCACAAAAACACATGGTACAACACCAAGTGAAACCAGTCCTAAAAAGCTACATCGTGCATTAATTAAGTGACATGTGGTTTTAGTTATATGACATGTGGAAAGGGCAAAACTATATTGACAGTAAAATAATAAGTGGTCACCCAAAGCTCAAAGGGAAGAGAGGATTGATGTACAGCTGAAACTTGGTGTTCTTTTAGAGGTGTAAAATTACTGCAAGATATTTTAATGCAGATACATGACATTATGCATTTCTTAAAACCCATAGAATTTAATAAACAGATCAAATTTAATGCATACAAATTTTTTAAAACCCATTTAAGTAATAAGGCAACCAAAAGAAGGTTGGTTGACTCTGATGAGAATATCAAATTTTATTACAAACATATGAAACAACCGTATTGAAGGGGTGAGTGGCAAAAATAGTCAACAAAGTGACATTGGAAGTGTATAAGTCCAAATGTAAAAGAACTGCACATAAAAATTGTAGTGTAGCTGATGAAATTATTTCCCATGAGAGTATGAATTAACAATTCTGAATATTTCTATACATGTACACTGGAATTGTACAAATAAAATTGCAGTGAATGGTAAGAACCAGGTATCTCATTGGAATGGGAATATACAGATAAAGAAGGGAAGTCAGAATGATTCAAGCTAAATGAATCGATTTGAAGACAACACTATGAATTTGTGTTGAAATTAATATAGCTATAGAAGATTATATAGAGAAAAGTTCATAAATATGTGTCTATACATGGGCTAGTGTACCCATGGCTATTCTGTCAGTTGTGAGGGTCCAAAAGAAACAACATCCCAATAGCAACAAGCACAACTAATGTCCATATCTTGGTTTCTAATACCATTTACCAATAAAAAGAAGCAGGACTCCTTGAATAAATGGTTGACTCTAAAATTAGGGTTTTAAATATGCAGGATGATCCAGGAGCATTATGTAGTATCAAAAAAAATTTGTCTCCCCATATACAAAATGGAGAGACAATGAGAGCCCTATAATAATGGGTTGTCACAGAAGCACAAGCACCAACGGAAAGAACTTCCTCTTGCCAAAGCTGAATTAATTTGAGCAAAAAATAATAATATTGTAGCCAAGATGGTGGTATATACCTGTAATCCTAGCTGCTTAGGAGGCTCAGGCAGGAGTGTCACAATTTCAAAGCTGGCCTTAGCAACTTAGTGAGGTTCTAAGCAACTTAGCAAGACCCTGTCTTTAAATAAAATATAAAAAATAAAATGCTGGGCACATCAATGTTTATAGCAGCACAACTCACAATAGCTAAGCTGTGGAACCAACCTAGATGCCCTTAAGTAGATGCATGGATTTTAAAAAATGTGGCATATATATATATATATATATATATATATATATATATACAGCTGGAATATTACTCAGCAATAAAAGAGAATAAAATCATGGCATTTGCAGGGAGATGGATGGAGTTAGAGAAGACAATGCTAAGTGAAGTTAGCCAATCCCAAAAAAACAAATGCCCAGTGTTTTCCTTGATATAAGGAGGCTGATAGGGAGAGAGCGCATGGGAGGAATAGACGAACTCTAGATAGGGCAGAGGGGTTGGAGGGAAAGGGAAGGGGCATAGGGTAATTAATGATGGTGGAATATCATGATCATTATTATCCAAATTACAGGTATGAAGACACAAATTGGTGTGAATATACTATGTATACAACCAGGGATATGAAAAATTGTGCTGTCTCTATATAATAAGAATTGTAATGCATTCACTGTCATATATAAATAAAAATAAAGTAATAAATAAATAAAAGGCTGGGGATGTGGCTTAGTGGTTTAGTGCCATTGGTTCAATCCTCAATCCCCAGTACAAAAAAAATAGTATTGTATTATAACCCAAAGTATAAAATAAATATCCATGAGGTCATTCATAGAGGTAATCAAGGTCAGCATGAAGAGTGGCGAGTGGTGTTGATATATGTATCTTTAATATGACAATATTGTGTGAATGGCATCTCTATGGGCTTCATCTAAAACCCCAGTATCTAATCATGAGGAAAAAACATCAGATAAGTCAGGCTTGAGGAACATTCTACACAATATCATGCCAGTACATCTTAAAACAGTTAAGGTTGTAAAACACACAGAAAGTCTGAAAAACTGTTCTAACCAAAGGATGATTTCCTAGATGAGATTCTGTAACAGAAAAGGTACATTAATGACAAACTAATTGATACCAATTGGTACCAATTTTTAGTCAGCTTTTTCATCACTTTGAACAAAGACCTGAAAAGAACAATTAGAGGAGAAAAAGGTTATTTGGGGGCACATGGTATCAGAGGTCTTAGTCCATAGATGGCCAACTCCATTCTCTGGGCCCAAAGGTGAGGCAGAACATTATGGCAGAAAAGTGTGGCAGCCGAAAGCAGCTCAGGACACGGCACTCTGTTTCTCAGGAAACAGAAAAAGAAAGAGAAACTCCACTCACCAGCAACAAAATATGTACCCCAAAGTCACACCCTCCTTCAGCCACCCAACCTGCCTTCAGTTACTGCTCAGTTAATCCCTGTCAGTGGATTAATTCACTGACTGGGGTAAGGTTGTCATAATCCAATCATTTCACCTCTAACCCTTCTTGCATTGTCTCACACAGGAGCCTTTGGGGGACACCTCATATCTAAACCATAACAGTTTGAAAAGAAATGTGGACTTGAAATAACATAACCTACTCATGCGAGAGGATCATGATAGGGAAGCTGAATGTAGAGTACACGGGAACGCTGAACTTATCCAGCTTCTTCTCTAAATCTAAAATTGTTCTAACCAAGTTCATTTGAAAATGTGTCGTAGATCTAAACACAAAATGTAAAAACAATAGGAGTGACATCAGCAAGATGGTCGAATAGGAAGCCCCAAAGTTTCCTTCTCCTCCTGCAAGCAATGACTCCCCAACAGTACACAGATCAAAACCTCTGGTAAGAAATCAAAATAAATAAATAATTTTAAAAAATAGTTAAGAGTTTCCGGCACCCCAGACAACCATGGAGCAAGCAGCATCAAAGCCGGCAGGAAAACGTTTGGCATTCACTTTTCACAGTCCCTTCTCCTGGCTCAACATGGCATGATTGGAAGAAAATTCCTCAATTCAGGCATCTCCCTAAAAAGAGAAAAAAATAATGACACATAAAAAAATTTTAAAAAATAATGAAACATATATATAACATTTAGACTTGAGGGGAGTCGGGGTTACAGGTGGAACTGTCAAGGGATTGATTTCTGTCTTACCTAAACATGAGCACTGAAAGGAAAGGACATAGGTTGGGAGTCACCAAACTCCTTTAATAGTTTAGAGTTGAACACATACAGTCACCCAAGTCTTTCCCCTTAGCTGAGCAAAGAACAAGAAAGAGAAAAACTCTTCAACTCCCAAGGGAAGGAAAGAGTTGCAGCGAGTATACAGGTTTCAGCTGTGTAGGGAGCTGCCTGAGGGACTAATTTTTATCTTTCTTGCCTTAGAATATGGATGGGACCCAGCGTAGTCTGATTTCTTGAGGCCTCTAACAACAAAAGAGAGCTGGCTTCCTGCTGCTCCAGAAGACTGGCAATAAGTAGACAGAGGCCAATAAAGATCAGGGGCCTCTCCCTTTGTGCTCAAAGTCCTGCCTCTCCCTCCAGTGGGCTGTGAAGGGTCTGGTTTAGGTCTTGGCCATCTCAGAGCGCTTACAGAACCTGACATACTCTAGAACCTCGGAAGCCACTGAGAACAAAAGAGAGCAAGTTGGCTTGTACCAGCTTCAGAGAACTTAATAGTATTACAGAGATAACAAAGAGAGCAAGATGTTGGGAGGGGAGGAGTCAGCAAATCCCTCTAACGGAAACTTTGCACAAGTCCAGGGAACACACATGAACAAAAAGATTTAAAATGCCTGTTTAATCTCTAGCTAGGGTATTTGATGAAGGTCTTTCCTATATAGACCCAGTCTGTAAAGACAAAGAGGTTATTTTTTCAAATACATGAATCCCAACAAAATTAATTTGCATGAAGAAACAGGGAAATAAAGACTAAAGGTACAAACTAAATCTCCAGAAATCAAACTCTACATAAATGAAGACATATGGATCACATGAAAAATAATTCAAGATACTCACAATAAATATGCTCAAGGAGGGCTAGGGTTGTGACTCAGTGGTAGCACACTTGCCTGGCATGTCTGAGGCACTGGGTTTGATTCTCAGCACCATATAAATACATAAAATAAAGGTCTATCAACAACTAAAAATTTTTTTTTAAATAATATGTTCAAGGAGCTCAGAATATAAGAAACTCAACAAAGAAATAAAAATTTTTAAATAATCAAAAAGAAATTTTGAAACTGAAGAATACAATAACTCCATTGGGGAAAAAGGTCTCTAAAGGAGGTCAACAGCAGATTTGATATAAAGAAGAATCAGTGAATTTGAAGATAACTCATTTGAAATTATCCTCAGGAGCAAAGAAAAAGTAATGAAAAAATTAAGAAAGCCTAAGGGATTTATGGACACCATCAAATATATAAATATAAGCATTGTGGGAATTCAAGGAGAAAAGAGAAAGCAGAAAATTATTTTGAAGCAATAATAGTCAAAAATTTCCCAAATGTGGATAAAAAGATGGACATACAGATTTAAAAATCGCAATAGACCTTAACTAGTCTATTATTATTACTATTAATTGTTAATATTAATATTATTGTTAACTGGTCTATTATTATTAATAAACCCAAAGAAATCCACACCAAGACACATTATAATCAAATTGTCAAAATTCAAATACAAAAAGAATTTTAAAACATCAAGACAAAAGTGACTCATAATATACAAGGCAACCCCTCCAACACTCCATGGATTTCTAAGTGGAAACACTGCAGACCAGAAGAGATTGGATGGCATATTTAAAATACCAGAAGAAGAAAAGTGGGGGAAAAAAAACCTGTAAGAACACTGTGTCTGGCAATTTAGCCTTTAAAATTGAAGGAGATGTAATGTTAGCAAGATGATGGAAAAGAAGGTCCCCAACTTTAATCTCAGTTAGCAACTACCCATAGTTGATATTCCATTTGTGAAGATCACAGAATCTGAGGATGTGGCAGGAGCTTCCCTGTTATGGGTTGGATATGAAGCATTGAAGTATTCCCCCAAATGTCCCCTGTGTTAATGCAGCAATATTCATAAGTAACATGATTAGATTAAGAGAGCTATAAACTAGTCAATTAATCTGAGTTTAAATGGACTGACTTAGTGGTAACTACTGGCAGGTGGGGCATGGTTGGAGGAGGCAGATCACGAGGAGCATGACCTGGGGGTTCATCCTTCCTGTGGCCCCTCCTCGCTCTCTCTGCTTCCTGGCTGAAATAAACATAGCAGCCCTCCTCCACCACACTCTTCTGCCATGGTATGCTGCCTTACCTTGGGCCCAGAGCAATGAAGTTGGCCGTCTATAAACTGAGACCTCTAAATCCATGAGCCCCAAATAAACCTTCTTCTTCAATTGTTTTTGTCCAGTATTTTGGCCATAGTGATGCAAAGCTGACTAAGACTTGGACTTAGTCCCCTTGGACTACAAGAAATGAGAAAAATTATATTAGAAACATATGAATAGTAATTTCATTTTGAACAGACTGCCTCTTCCCCAGGCCAGCACAACACCATACTGAGAGGTTCCCCTGGTTCTACGGTTTCTCCCGTAGGCGAGAAGAAAGCCCAAGGCAAACATTCAGCTTCTTCAGTGTTATGGGGCACTTTCTGGGAGTACCACTTTTATCTGACCTTACAGGGAACGGTGGAGAAATTGCTAGGGCCTATAATCATCTAGTACCACCTATAATCATCTAGGAACAAAAAAAGAGGGCAATGCTAACAACCACTCATAAATAGGTTTTAACAGTGGCACACGTTCCTACCAGCAGTATTGTCTGGTCATACAACTCTGTCATCAGCTCCAAATACATAAGTAACTCAGTAGTTAGCCTCGTCTGGCCAGAGATCAACAGCCCACAGTTGGTCCTAACTGAGGAACCCAGCCAGGAGTCCATCATAGCCATGGAAAATAGCTATCAGCCCCACCTGGGTAAGGAGTCAAGCCAGAATCCCTGCAAACTAAGGAGCATAGTTCATGGTCCCATCCACCTATGGTTCCCAGCCAGACTCCAGTTATATAGTCTGGCCCCCACCACACCAACCACAGAACAGTATGTTCAAAACACTGAATGGAAGGATATATTCAAAATATTGAAATTTTAGGCCAGGTACGGTGGCACATGCCTATAATCCCAGGAGCTCAGGAGAATGAGGTAGGAGGATCACATGTTCAAAGGCAGCCTCAGCAAAAGTGAGGTGCTAAGCAACTCAATGAGACCCTGTCTCTAAATAAAATCCAAAATAGGGTTGGGGATGTGGCTCAGTGGTCAAGTGCCCCTGAGTTCAATCCCTGGTACCCTCACCCCCCAAAAAAAAATATTGAAATTTTAAAAATTGCCAAATAGTTATACTAAGCAAAATGATTCTTCAGAAATAAATGATAGATAAAATCTTAACCAACCAAGAGCTGCAAAAATTTATTACTAGACTTTCCATATAAGAAATGCTAAAGGATTTCTTCAATCTAATATAAAAGATACTAATTAGCAATGTAAAACATATGAATGTATAACATTCACTTTTGAATTTAAATATGCTCATATTTAAAATTATCTATATTGTAATGTTGGTGAATAAAATACTTTTTTAATTTTTATTTTTTTAGTTTTAGGTGGACACAATATCTTTATTTTTTATTTTTATGTGGTGTTAAGGATCGAACCCAGCACCTCGCGCATGCCCTGCAAGCATGCTACCGCTTGAGCCACATCCCCAGCCCCAATAAAACACTTTTAATGTTAACATAAATGTTAAAAAATAATTAAAATAAGTGATAATTTGCATTATCATTAATAACTAATTATTCATAATAATTTATTGTACATGCAATATAAAAATATGCAAATTGTAAAATCAATATAAAATGTGATGGATGAAGAATTAAAAGTATGGAGTTATTGTCTATAATCAATCTTATCAGCTTAAAATAAGCTATTATAACTATATATTTTACATAGACTTTATGGAAACCACAAAAAAAATGTAGTAAATACACAAATTATTAAGAGAAAGGAATCAAAGCATACCACTAGTAGAAGTCATCACAAAGAAGGACAAAAGGAGAAAAATGAAATAATAAAGGAACTACAAAACAGAAAACAACACAATGGCAATAGTGCTTGCATAATGACTATTCTAAATATAAATGTATTAAATTCTCAAAAGATGTGGACTGGCTAGATAGATTTTTTTTTAATATCTTTATTTTTATTGGTTTTTATGTGGTACTAAAGATTGAACCCAGTACCTCACATGTGAGAAGCAAATGCTCTACCACTGAGTCACAATCCCAGCCCTGGACAGATTTTTTTTTAACAGTATTCAACCACAAGCTGCCTACTAGAGATCTACATCAACTTTAAAGGACACAGGGAAGCTTGAGAATAGATCTACAATGCCAACAGTAACCAAAAGAAAGCAGATCTGGCTGTACTTGTATCAAACAAAATAAACGGTCAAAGAGACAAAGAAGGACATTGTGCAATGAAAAGACTCAGTTCATGAAGAGGATAGAAAATTGTAAATACTTCTATCCCAACATTATAGAACTTAAATACAGACATGCGCCACACAATGGCATTTTGATCAGTGACGGACCACATACAAGACAGTGGTTCCATGAGAGTTTGTTGCCTGGGGATATCACCACTATTTTAGTTTAAATAGATCACTGTCTATGAGGTCGGCACAACAACAAAATCATCTTAGCATATTATCCCCTCAATAATGCAGAAAAAGTAATCGATCAGATACAATACCTTTCATGGCAAAGACTCACCAAATTGGGTTTTGAAGGAATGTATCTAATCATAATACAGACCACAGATGATGAGTTTGCAATTAAAATTATACCCAGTGCTGAAAGTTGAAAGCTTTTCCTCAAAACTCAGGGGGAAGACAAGGCTACCCACTCTTACCACTTCTACAGAACATATTCCTGGAAGTTCTACCCTCTAGTACCCTCTAGCAGTTGCTATTCTAGTGTCTACTTTTATGATATCAACATTTTTGGCTTTCATGTGAAAGTAAAAATGTGTATTCATCATTCTGTGCCTGGAGTATTCCACCTAACACAATTTTCTCCAGTTTCACTTATTTTGCTACAAAATGACAGGAATTTATTCTTTTTGTGGCTGAATGATATCCTGTTGTGTGTATATACCTCATTTTCTTATTTTGTATCAAACAAAATAAACTGTCTAAGAGACAAAGAAGGACATTGTGCAATGAAAAGACTCAATTCATGAAGAGGATAGAAAATTGTAAATACTTCTATCCCCAACATTATAGAACTTAAATACAGACATGTGCCACACAATAGCATTTTGATCAGTGACAGACCACATACAAGTCAGTGGTTCCATGAGAGTGGTTGCAATTAAAATTATACCCAATGCTTTGGTGAAGGACATGAACTACACCTCAGGGTAGGCCACATCTTGGTTATTGTGAACAGTGCTGTAACAAACATTCGAAGTGCAATGTCTCTTTGATATACTGATTCCAATTCCTTTGGACATATATCCAGAAGTGGAGTAGCTGGATCATATGGTAGTTCGTTTTTAGCTTTCTGTGGAACTTTCCACTGTTTTCCATTCTGGTCATGCTAATTCATACCAACAGTGGATGAGATATCTCTTTTCTCTGCATCCCTTGCAGCATTTGTTATTTGTTGTCTTTTTGATGATGGCCATTCTTTGGAGTGAGATGAGGTCTCATTGTGGCTTTGATTTGCATTTGCCTGATAATAGGGGTGTTAGTCAGCTTTTGCCATGCTGTGATAAAAATACCTGAAAAGAATAACAAAAAAGAGGGAAAATTCATTTAGGGGGCTCATGGTTTCAGTGACCTCAGTCCATAGATGGCTGAGTCCATCACTCTGGGCCCAAAGTAAGGCAGCATATCATGATGGGAAGGCATGGCCAAAAAAATGCTGTTCCATTTATCCTAGTCAGGAAGCAGAGAGAGCAAGGAAGGGGAAAGGGGCCACAGAGAAGATGAGCCCTTCCAGGGCATGTCCCCAGTGACTCACTTCCAGCCATACCCCACCTGTCTACAGTTACCAGTCATCCCATTTAAACTAGGATGGACTGGTTAGGTTACAGCAATCTTTCACAATCCAATCATTTCACCTTCAAATATTCCTGCATTAACACAGGAGCTTTTGGGAGACACCTCATATCTAAACCATAATATCCCATCCCTGGTCCCCAAAAGCTCACATCAGTCTCACAGTGCAAAATACATTTAGTCCACTCCAAGGGTCCCATAGTCTTACTAGTTCCGGCACTGCCATAAGTTCAAGTCCAATGTCTCCTCTGAGATTCAAGGCAAACTGTTAGCTGTGAACCCCTGTAAAAAATCAAAAGCAAGTTACCTATATCCGGTATATACTGGCACAGAGTAAACATTCCCATTCCAAAACAGAGGAATAGGGGAAAAGAAAGAAGGGATGGAACCAAAACCAAACCAAAACCCAGACTGGCAAACAGGTCCCTTAACTCCATGTACAGAATTGAGGACCCACGGCAGTTTCGTTTGTTGGTCCATAGTCTAGCTTGATTGAATCAAGATATACACTGGCTGAAAATCTTTGTGTGCATGAGGATAGACGTGCTCATCAACTGTTCCGTGTACCTACCCATTTCCTCTCCCACTTTTAATTCCCATTCTTTGTTGTGCATAGAGTCTCAGACCTTTCTAGGAATTTATCAGGGAAATTGATTGTCATTCGTTGCAGCTTCCTTGGAGTTGAGGATGCTAACAGAGAGTAGGTTACTTCCCATTGTTGTTTTTAGCTCCAATGCCACCCTAGAAAAATTTAGCATGACCATCCTAGCTAAATTAACCCTATTCTTGATCACTTCCTGTCTAGTTTCCTATTTTTGTCCTCCTCATAGCACTTATTATCATATAGAATGGTTTTATTATTGGTTTATTATTTACTCTACTAAAATGTAAACTCATGGGCATGAAGTTTGCTTTCTTTTTTCATAGCTATATCTCCATTGCCTCTACTAACAGCTGCAATGTGAGTGGTACTGCGCTACTTGTTGCATGAAGACATAGTTACAAGACACTGGGCAGGGCAGGAAGAAGGAGAGATGCTACAGAGCCAGTTCAAAACTCAACTAGCCAAGCCTCAGTACCATTCCCAGAACTTGACCTCATCTTAAATTAATTAAAATCAATCTAACCCTGTTCAAATCTGGAAAACCTAGGATGACCTGATCTCTCTCATCAACATCTGCCTCACCTCCAGTTGCCATGTTTCTAGTTTGTTGATGTTACATGTCTTTGGCACATTTCATATTCACTGTATCTCATGATCTCCCTGAGCACAATGTACGATTGTGCTCTTCACCCTGGCTTACCTCCATCCTGCCCACCTAATTGTGTTTCAGAAGAATACACTGGGTACGGGCAAAGAAAGAATAATAAACATGGAATTGAAGAAGACAATTTTTTTCTACTCATCATTTGAGACAAAACTGGTACTTTGCCCCAGGGCTGGACTGTGCCAGGATCTTATCTCCTCCAGAGACTCCCTCTGTGCAAGGATTCAGAATAAATGGCTTTGAAGGACTGTCTCCTGGGTGTCTGTGCTCTCTGCCTCAAATGTCTGTAATATGGGATCACATGCACCAGCCTCAAAATCTTTTTAGGCTGAGAAGGTTCACTTGGATGAATCAACAATAAATTTTAAAAGAATGTGCTTGTCCTCCGGTATTTTATGAACTATAGGAGAACCCCTGACTCAAAGAAGCATGATGAAAAGAATTTGAAGGGATGCTGGACAGAACCACCAGCTGGGCTCTGTTCAAACGTAGGTACCAGAGTGCCACCTAGAGGTCAAACTAGTACTGCAGAATTTTTAAAAGCTGCTCATACACAGTTGGGAAAGGAATTTGCTCCTGGAAACCCCTAAGTGATGGAAAACCTTATCATCACAGCCTTGCTCTATGGCAATGATGAGGCAAGCAGGTTTTTCATATCTTAAGTCAAAATCTGCCTCCACTTTCCTGGCCACTTCGCACCACGGTCACTGCCCTTTCTCTGACAGATCCTAGTGTATCGTCTTTAACATTTCATCAGTCCCAAGTCTGAGCACTTTCTTTCTTTCACAAATATTTTTCATGACATATGCTTTGTGCCAGACTCTGTGGCCAGAAATGTGGCTCTGATTATTCACTAGTTAGTTCCTGGGCTGGAAGGGTCATTGTCCCCTTGACAGGGTCCCTCCACATGACAGGAGCACCCTGTATATCAGACATTTGACTCCCCTGTTTGTTAAATGGGATGATAAAACCTACCTAATGGTGTCATAGTAAGGATCAGCAATAGTGTTTATTATTTATATTATATTATAATATATTATTATATTATATTATTATATATTATATTACATTTATATTATATTATATTATTATATTATATTATTATATTACAATCTAGCACAATTCTTAAAATAAAGTACTAAGAAAATGTAAGTTTATACTATTAAAAAATTCTAACTCATCTGTTTTGCAAAATGGTTCTGAACATTAAATTATGTACACATGTAAGATAGACTGCCAGGTGAGACAGTTTAAAACATTTTTCATAAAAAAAAAACAGCTTACCTCAGCAATTTAGCAAGAGCCTCAGCAACTTAGTGGATGCTTTCTCAAAATAAAAAAATTAAAAGGACTGGAAATGTAGCTCAGTCAGTGGTAAAACTCCCCTGGGTTCAATCCCTAGTTCAAAAAGAGAAACTGCCAGTAGTTTCTGACAGTCATTATGATTTTTATCAGCTTGAAATAGATCTTTTATTTTTGTCTGAACCCTTTATTTGTTCTTCACCCTAATTATTATAAACAAAAGACCACAAAGAAGACATTGAGTCATGGGCTTTCTGCAACAGGATTCTTTAAGATTTACAAAGATCACCCTTTGAGAAGCATCCCAGGATTTGGCTACTCAGGAGAAGGGGCTAAATTTGTACAAGGTCAAGCCAATCTCTTCCCTTCTGACAATCATCAAGATTAGACTCTCTCTGACAGATTATCAGACACTTCGTTCTATACAATGTTCTTGGAAAAGTCAGGGAAGGTGGTATTTAAGGCAGACGGGCCTTGAGGCATGAGGTGAAAATAAAGCAATGTGACCTAGTCTTACACCTCAGGTGCAGGCAGCACATCTGGTATGTGGTGGCACTCTTGTTACTGATATTATTGTCCCACGTGGTTAATTGCAAATCCAACCCAGAGCTCAGGTCATCTGGCAGCAACCTCATCTGGGCTCAGTCAGCAACCTCACGGTGAATGCTCGTTCAGTGGCAAGGGCAGGGGATGGCGGGAGAGAATGAAAGGCAGGGTAGCCAGTCCAGACTGCCCACAAAGACACAACTCATAGTTCCCCCTTTTGGGCACATGGTTTTCCCCAGCCCAGAAACACCAGAGAAGCACTTCCAAATAATGCATACCCTTGGGGCATTTCTAATAGGAACAACTTATTGTTTAAGTGGCATGTCTAAAGGGGAACTGCCCACATCGAAGTTTGTTCCTCCTTTGTCTTTTTCCCCATAAATTTTACATATGGGATCCAGGGAGAATCAACAGAGAAGAAAATAAAGTAATAGAGCTTGTGGATGTGACAAAGTCCAGAGGCCTGGACTCATCTCCTCGGTGTGTTGCATTTTCTCTCCCAGTGGACTTTCCATGTTTGCTGTGAGAATAACATGCTCCTAAGTACTGAAACAACACAATGGTCACCCTAAAGAAACAGGAACTTAAAGTTAAACTGCCATCGCTGATTTGCATCTCCATAGTGCAGGTCTCTTTATAATGCACTCTTAATTACACCAGAGGCATGGGGAATAAATCATATTCCCCTGGTCTGTTGTTAAGATCGCCTTATGGATGCAGACTTCGAGACCTATCTTTAAGTTTATTGGTGACAAATATCAGCCCATTGTCCTAATGGCAAAATAACATCAACTGCCACAGAATACAAATTAAATTTAGTGAGGGTCCTCAAAAAGAATCTCTGAATCATAGGCAATAAGAGCTATAAGGGCCCAGAAAAATAGCCCACATCTTTCTCAGCCTCAGAGACACAGTGGAATTGCCTGGGGAGATTTTTTTTAAATGCTACATATAGACCCTACCTCAGAACTATTAAGTCGGAATCTCTAAGGACAGGGCCTCATTATTAGTATTTTTAAAACAACTTCCCAGGTGATTAATAAATGCAGCCTAGAATGAACAGAGCAATATTAAGCAACCCCAGGATTACACAGGCAGAGGCTTTGAGACCCACAGCAGAGGGCCACTTGTGTAGGATTCTCAGGTTGGTTTCCTGCTCCCCCCACCCATAGCTCACCCCTGCCTCTAGGTCTCCACTTCATTCATTAATTAGTCAAAGTTGTATGAAGCAACTACTATGCCAGAAACTCCACTCATGGAAAATCTTCCTCCTACCTCTTAGGTCACCAAACCTTTCCCACTGCCTTTCTAAAAGGCATGGCAAGCACACAGGAGGAATAAGTGCCAGTGTTCTATTGTATATAAGGGTGTCTATCGTGAAGAATAATGAATCATGTATGCCAAAAGAGAAGGGAGGATCTTGAATGCTCTCACCACCAAAAAAAAAAAAAAAGATAAGGTGATATATACACTAATTACTTGACTTTGATTATTTCATGATGCATGTATATATTAAATCATTACATTGTACCCCATAAATATACACAATTATTATATGTCAATTACTTTATTTTAATTTGAAAAAAAAAAAAAAGCATTACCTCCTAAAAGTGGTAGCCTCTGACTAGTTTGACCACCAGAGGGAGCCAAGTGCCCCGCTCATTTTTGAGTAAATACCCAGCCAGGTTGGCCAAATGAAGCAGGGTACAAGCAGAAGGGGACAGGCCCTCCAGGGAGCAGGAAAGGGCTCTGAGCAATGTGGCTGGGCCTGAGACACTACTGCCCACCTGAGGACCATTGACTACTGCAAATACAGCAGGCTTGGCAGGCAGGCACACCTGGGAATGTTCTGGCTGACCACCTCCAACCATCCATCTGTGAAACCACCCTAGAAGGTAGCATGAGGGTCAAATGTGGCCCAAATATAAGTGAGCCTTGAATAGAAAAGGAGCCCAGCCAATAGTAGGTCCCATCTTCTGATGTCCACTCCACACTTTCTGTCTGCCTCCCCACACTTTCTTCCATGCTTGACCTATTTTCTCCTTTTTCTGATCAGGGGCACGATACAGGGAAAGCCTGAGCCCAGAGCAATCACATCTTGATCCTGGGTAGAAACATAGCCTATCAGAAAAGCTGCCCCCTTCTAAGCTAACACTTGGTTCTCCATGATAATTCTGCCTTCAGACCATCAGAGATCTGAAATCTTCTCCTCTTCAAATTTTAACCAATAAAACTTTCTCTACCCTACTAAGATGTCCCCAGTTGTTGGTACCCACATCTGCAGATGACTGTTTCAGTGGCAACCAGGGCTAAGACAAAGGGACGCTCCTGTGTGGTGGTCTGCACACTGCAGGCTCTTAGGCACATCCCCTGGGACAGCAGGCCAGCCTGCTGCTTCCTGTCTGTCTACCTGGTGGCTGCCCCGGCTGCCAGATCATCTTCCCATGAATGATACAAAAGACTGAGCTCTCTAAGATTAGATATTTGTAGTTGGGGGTTTGAACCCAAAGCCAGACCATCTCCCCTAGCCCCCTCCTCACTGTCCTTTTCTCTACCTCCCTTCCCTCTCTTTCTCCAACACACAGGTTGGGGTCTGTCTGTGGGCCAATGCTGACATAGCTCAGCTCTCTTCATGTAAAAACCATTCATTAGGATTCCAGCTTCTTAATTCTTCTCCAGGAGTGCAAACCACTTCCCAAATGACTAGGAGTTGGTCTTCACCAGTAGGGGGAGTGACTGATTCCTCCCAGGGCTGAGAATGAGAAGCACTTTTTTTTTTCCTGCCACACATCTCAACTTCCCCTACTTGCCCCTTCCCAATACATACAGACACACACAAAAGAACACACACACACACACACACACACACAGACATGCACAGACACATACATACACATGGAAACACATTCACACACACATATGCAAAGACACACACACAGAGACACACACACACACACACACACACACTGCTTTGCCACCCAGCTTGAGAGAGCTCACAAACTCTGTTATGGTTTAGACTTCAGGTGTCCCCAATATCTCTTGGATGAGACAATACAAGGTTTAGAGGTGAAATGATTGGGTTACTAGAGTCTTAACATAATCAGTGCCTTAATCCCCTGAGAAGGATTAACTGGGTGGTAGCTATAGGCAGGTGGGGTGCAGCTGGAAGAGGTGGGTCCCTGGGGGTCCCGGGTGGGTGCCTTTAGGGTTCATATTTTGTCCTTATTGAACAGAGAGAGCTCGCTCTCGCGCTCTCTCTCTCTCTCTCTCTCTCTCTCTCCCAGCTGCTTTCCTCTGCCACACAGTTCTGCCCTGATGTTCTGCCTTCCTTCAGGCCCCAATGAATGGAGTAGGAAAGTGAATCCCAAAACAAACTTCTCCTTCTCTAAAATTGTTCTTATCAGGTGTTTTGGACAGAGCAATGAAAAAGCTGATGAAATAAATTCCTTGGGCAGAGGCGCTGTCCCTTTTAGTCCCTGAATCCCCAGCAAAGTCCCTGGCACCTAGTACATGCTCAATAAATGTCTGTTGAACAGGACAGAGCCACAGAGGAGCCAACCCAGCAGTCTTTTAGAACAGCAATGAACAAAATGAGTCCTGTCTATAGTCCCTGCTGATTAAATCCTGCATATAAAGTTCCTACTGGAAGATTTTACATGGTAAAACAATTTCCAAGAGCCACCTCCCTTCCTTTCCCACAGAGCCCAGACCCCATCTTGAGCCCCAGTGATGTGCCTCCCCCCTCTGTTGGCTGTGGCCTTGTTGTAAAGGACAATTCTTAAGGAGCTTTCTGGCATTTTTTTTTTGGCCTGATTTGTGCTCCCAGGAAAGCTGGGACCTGGGGAACCCCATCATCAGACAGTGTCTGCCTTCTGGAGACTGTTTCCATCTGAGGTTTCTTGGGCAACACTGGAACCCAGGTTGGCCGGACTCTGGATCCTGTGCTTGAAACCGCTGTGTGTATCTCCAGGACCATTAGCAAGGAGAGTTCTCCAGATGTGACTAAAACGGCAGATGTAGGAGCTACAGCAGAAAGTGTGCAGGAGGAGCCAAGCCTAGTGTCCAGAGGGGGCATGATGATTGTCAGTGACACCTCAGAGGCTGAGTGACTGTACAGAAGGGCATTTGCTTATTCATTCCTAAAAAAGAGGAGTTACAGAATACAAAGTGAAGGTTCTAGAATCAGATGGAACCAGGTTTCTACCTGGCCTCTACCACCAGAAAGCTAGGTTACCTTGGGCAAGGCACCTGAGCTTCTTGCTCTCACTCAACTATAAATTTGAGAATAATTATAAACCTATTTCAAGGATTGTTGTGGAGATTAAATGAGATCACACACACAATGCAGTTAGCTAACCCTCACAAAAGTCTTACGGGCTATCTATTATCTCCATTTTACAGATGAGGAAACCGAGGCACTGAGAAGGGAAGGAAGTTTTCCAAGTTTTCATAGTTTGTCACTGGCAAAAGTGGGGTGCAGAAAACAATTCTGTCTGACCCACTAGTCTCTGCTCTTTCTCAGGATGTGTGGTGTCCCCTGTGGTTTGGGCCCTGATCACCATGGCCTAGACAAACCAGTCTCATTGCCCTTAGAATCTGACCTGTATGATTCCCTTTCCCAAGGTCCTTTGCAGCACCAAAATCTGCCTCTTCTATGCTCTGGTTCTTTGCTAGGTTTGGGGAGAACAAAACCCCACAGTTTGCCAGCAATATGTCCACTCATAAAGGCTGCCTTGTTCCTTGTCTGCAGCGGAAGAAGGTACTGCCTCCAGGCCCCCAAAACTGACCTGCACAGCTCTCCACTACCCCAGAAGCCACTGCTTCTGGTACAAGGCTGGTACAGGGGCTGTCCTTTGCTTCTAGGGATCTTGGCCACCTCCCCTTCCCTCTCCATCCCACTCAGCTCAGGACCTGGGCGGGTTGGTCTCAGAGCCCTCCTTTCCCCTTATCCAGAGGGCAAGGCCCCCTCCCCACCCAAGTCTGGGAGTAGCCATCTCAACACCATGAGCAAAAAGTAGGCCTTTATGACCCTAACAGATGGCCAAAACATGAAGATCAGCCTGGGTGGTTGTTTTAAATTATCCCCCTGCAACAGATCTCGGTCAGGACGAGGTGAGGCCCAAGACACTGCCATGCAAACTCGGGGAACACCTGACGCTGGCCCTGGGGGCTGTGCTGCTCTAATGCCCCTGACTCGAGGTCTTGGGGCAGAGCACCAGTCATTAACACTCAGTCAGGACCCCCAAGGTGAAACTGACAAAGAGCAGGTTTCTGTGTCAGACACACCTGGGTCACATCCCAGCCACACTGCCTTCTAGGCATGCAGTTGGGGGTCT
The DNA here is from genome assembly GCF_001458135.2 of Marmota marmota marmota. NCBI lineage: Eukaryota > Metazoa > Chordata > Mammalia > Rodentia > Sciuridae > Marmota > Marmota marmota. The sequence continues at coordinate 17,387,444 of NW_026000082.1, forward strand.
AATGACTTCCCATCTGTGAGCCTCAATTACCCTGTCCCTGGGCTCCCCTCCCTTGTGCCTAATTTTAGAGTGATCATGAGGATTATGTGAGGTATTATTCATCCACTGAATGGTCCAGAGCAGGGAGAAATTGGACTCCCTCGTTTCTACATCCATCTCTACCAGGGGATCTCACACCAGTGTCCCCAGCTCAGCATTTGTTGTAATACTGCAATGCATTGAGAAAATATCTCTCTCTCTCTCTCTCTCTTTCTCCCCCTCCCTCCCTCCCTCCCTCCCTCCCTCTCTCGGTCTCCCCCCTCCCTCTCTTCTTCCCTTCTAGGTATGGGNTTTTATCTCTTTCTTTCTTTCTTTTTAACTTAGGAGGTGGCCAAGGTTCAGAAAGATGAAGTATCTTGCCAAAGGTCATGCAGCTAAAGGATGTCAGAGTCAGGACAGGAAGCCAAGCCCATATCCCCGAAGCCTACCCTTATGGCTGCAGCTATAGTCTCTTCTCCATAACTAAGAACCACCCCCTTCCCTGTGGCTCCTCTCCCCATGCCCAGAATTCCTGGAGGTCAAGGCAAGGGACACAAAAGGAGCCAAGTGCATCTCAGGGGCCACAGCATGGCTTCAAGCCCATTGGCTACGTATTCATCCAGTACTCTCCAGACTGAAGCCGTAAAATCATGGCCTTATTTAGTGTCTCTCCCAGGTTATGTCATAGGCAGCTCCGCCACTCTTGGCTAGGAATATTATTTCAAATAACTCATGCAGACAGCTGTGTAACCAAGAGAAAAGATAGATGGGTCCCGAAATGCCCCTTTGCTGTAGATCACAAACCCCACTCCCCTCCCCTCCCCCAAGCTACCCGGACAGAAAGAGGTCAGTGATTAATTATGCTAAGATAAACAGAGTTAATTTTCTTCCTGGATAAAACTAATTACAACTGTGTTTGTTTTGGTAGGACACGGAATTACTGTCCCCGGTGACAAATCTTCCTAATTGAAAAGAGTGTTTATTTTAAAGGGGTGGGGGTGGGGGTCACTAAACAACAGTTAGCTAGTGTTTTCCCCATTTTTCATTTGAAGAGGGACTGTGATTAGGTGTTAGCCTCAAAGAGCATACAAACTCTCTCTCCCTGGGCCCGCCTCCCTCCAGCCTGCTGGTCAGCCCCGGAGCATGAGGGAGAAGCGTTTGGCAGTTTAGAGGCAATTTCCTAGAAGAATCCATGCCCCGTGGCTGATTAGCCTTTAGTGGTTGGTGAGTTCGGGTGAGCACTCTCTTTAGCAGCCCAGTGTGACTGGCCTGAGATAGTAGAGTAAATTGAGGCAAGGGATGGAGGATGAGGCTGGAGAGTTGGCATTTGGATCATGACAGTTGTGTTTACTAGGGCTGCCAACCAATTACCACAAACTGCCATTTAGAAATACCATTTCTGCCACAGAAATGCATTGTCTCCGTTTCTAGAGGCTGCAGTTCAAAATCAAAGTATTGGCAGGGGCGTGCTCCCTCCAAAGGCTCTAGGAAAGGACACTTCTTTGCCTCTTTCAGCTTCTGCTTCAGCCCCAGGCCTTCCCAGGATTGTGGCAGCATGTCTCCCACCTCTGCCTCTGCTTCTGAGGACCATCCTCCCTCTATGCCTATGTGTGTGTCCAAACTTCCTTCTTCTTATATGGGTCCCATTTGTATTGGATCAGGGGTCCACTATACCCCAGCATGACCTCATCTTGACGAATTGCATTCCAACAGCTCCATTCCCAAATAATGTCACATTCTGAGATACCAGGGGTTGGACTTCAACATGCCTATCAGGGGACGTGGTTCAATTCATGACACAGATTACAGAGACCACTCTTAAAAGAGTGTGGAATGAGCAGAGGGAAGACAGTGAAAGGCTGTAAATGATGAAGTATTTTTGCTTTTGTTTTGTTTTAAGAAGAGTTCTCTGGGTCTCATGTGGAGGATTTGCTGGCAGGTAGGGACCCAAAGTAGGAAAACCAGTTAGGTAAAAACTTGTTAGATTTGGGCTGGGGATGTGGCTCAAGCGGTAGCCCGCTCACCTGGCATGCGCGCGGCCCGGGTTCGATCCTCAGCACCACATACAAACAAAGATGTTGTGTCTGCCGAAAAACTAAAAAAAAAATAAATATTAAAATTCTCTCTCTCTCTCCAAAAAAAAAAAAAGTTGCTAGGATAATGATGTGAGTCTTCATCTTACCTGAACTTGGACAGTGATAGAAAAGGTCCATTCAAGAGAATTTGTGGTGAGAATGTTAAGAGCCCCAAGATTTGATGATCAGAGAACATGGCGACTACTGGGATGCCGGGGGAGGAGTTAAGGAGAGGGAGGATCCTAGAACAACTTAGGGCTTTCCGACTAAGCCACTGAGCTCCAGAGGAAAAACAGGTTGGAGAGGAAATTAGCTCAGTTTGGGGTAGGAGCATTTGAGCTTTCTGATCAGAGAGGTTTCGGGTAGATAGATGTAAGGGATCCAAAATTAATGGGAACACATTGCTCTGGACATACAGATTTAGAAGCCATCAAGAAACAGAAGATCATGGAATCAGCATAAAGACTACAGAGACTGAGAAATAAAGGTACGAGAGAGAAGCCTGAGGAGTCCATCAAATAATAGAACCAAAGAGAAAAGAGGAGCCAAGGGACTGGACTGAGAAAATGCAGTCTCAGAGTGGGCAGAAAAACAGAAGCATCAGCCAAGGTCTGACTTCTCAGGCTTCTCAACCCAGTGCAAACTAACCTCTGGCCTCAAAGGCATACACAGCACTACTGACCCTACCATGGCTTCTCCTAGATGGATGCCTAGATGCTGATTATCCACCACAGGGTGCATGTGTGTGCATGTGAATGTGTGTGTTGCCAAACTCTAGCAAGCCCTCCAGGGCATCATGGAGTATGCACTGTCTGCTTCTCTTGAGTCCCTTTCAGCCTCCCTGAATAAGGTTCAGCACAAAGCAGCTGCTCATTGGTAATATGTAAATAAATGTAAATAAGTAAACCACCATCAATCACTCATTTAGTACCAGTTATAGTTAAGGTTCTCTATCAGAAACCTAACATAGGGACCCAAATTAGATAGGTGATACTAAATGTTGACCAAAGGAAAGGGGGAAGAGAGGAGACCGGCAACGGCTGTCAGGAATACTTAGAACGATATTAGCAAGAGTCTCCACAGGAGAGGCTGCTGGGAGTGAGATGTAGAAGAAAGAATAGGGACTGAAAGTCAGGCACCTGGACCCTGCTCCTCTCTCACAGGAACGCCCTGTGGAGATCATTTAGCTTTCAGATCCCAGTTTGCCCATCTACAAAGCCAGGGGCCTAGGTTCTAAGATTTTTCCAAGATACCTGGGCTTGGAAATGTGGAGCCCGGTTAATTCCTTCTACCAGTATAAATAGAAACTTCATAAATTTTCTCCTGTAATTTTTTTATTTGTTCTTTTTAAATATACATGAAAGTAGAGTGTATTTTGACGTATTATACATACATTGAGTATAACTTTTTCTGATTAGGATCCCATTCTTGTGGTTGTACACGACATGGAGTTTCACTGGTGGTGTCTTCATATGTGAACATAGGTGAGTTACGTCTAATTCATTCTACTGTCTTTCCTCTTCTCATCCCCTCTTCCCTTCATTCCCCTTCATCTAATCCAATGATTTCTATTCTCACCCCTCACACACATTATTGTGTGTTAATATCCACTGAGAGAACATTTGGCCTTTTGTTTTCTAGGACTGACTTATTTCACTTAGCATGATAGTCTCCGATCCATTCATTTATCAGCAAATGTCATAATTTCATTCTTCTTTAAGACTGAGTAATATTCCATGGTGTGTGTGTGTGTGTGTGTGTATCACATCTTCTTTATCCATTCATCTGTAAAGGGAACCTAGTTTGGTTCCATAACTTTGCTATTTTACATTGAGCTGCTATAAACATTGATGTGGCTGGATCATTCTAATTTTAGTCCTTTGGTATATACTGAGGAGTGGGATAACTGGGTCAAATGGTGGTTCCATTCCAAGTTTTCTGAGGAATCTCCATATTGCTTTCCAGGGTGGTTGCACCAATTTGCAGTGCCACCAGCAATGTATGAGTGTGCCTTTGTCCCCACATCCTTGGTAGCATTTATTGCTGCTTGTATTTTTGATAATTGCTATTCTGACTGGAGTGAGATGGAATATCATATTCCTATCCCATTGACAAAGATTCTTAGTTTGGTCAAACTTTTGTTAGGCTTCTCCTAGGCCCATGTGTACACTTCCTTTTTAAAGCTGTTTTAGCAAATAACACTGCCAAGGCAATTTACCTAGGATTTCTCACCCTCACAAGAGATATGGATATATCTGATCATCATCAATATATGATCAAAATTCATCACTCCCCACTCTTCGTATCTGATCATCCTGAACTGCCTGCCTTCAACAGAATTCTAGTTGGTTGGTTCAGTCAGAAATCCCCCCAGACCTGATGTCTCCTCTTAGCATTTTTCCATCCTCCAATCCTCTGCATCTTGGCTGTAAACCTCCATTTATTCCTGGTGCATTCAAAATGGGCCTAAATTCCATATTAGGGCTGCTCTCCTCCTATTACAATAGCCCTGAGTAAAACTTGTCTTATCACCTTAACTTTTGTCCAGCTCTGACTCTCCTTGATGCCTCAGACACTGAGGCTCAAAGAAGTTTTAATTTGCCCCAAAACTTGGAGAAACGGGAGCGGGGTCTACAGGACTGCAAAATTGCTGGGAGGCATGGGAGAACATTCTGGTGGCAGTGGTAAGATGGCAAGCAGACAGCATTGCAGGGCGACTGAGAGACAACAGGGTCTCTGGAGACAGGTCACTAAAGTATGAATCCTGATTCAGAAAAAAAAAAAAAATCCACACAGTTTTGATTATCTGGGGACTCTAAACATTAAAAAATCACTCATTCTGAATTGCAAAAGCTCAGTCTAGGGATCTGGCCTGTGCTGCTTCAGTGTTACACACTTCATGCTTATGTGTGGCTGCTGCTCTTTGCAATACTCTAAAGCTGGAATACTTCCAAACACAGACCCTTACAACAAGCTGAATCAAAGATACTTTCAAAGCTTTTTAAAAATATGCATGCCTGGGTTGTGCACCAAACTCACTGCATTAGAATCTCAGGGCAGAGCTTGCACATTTGTGTTCTGAGAAATCTCCCAGCCGAGCCTGTGCTCAGAGGCACTGGCAGGACCCTGATGTGCAGCTGGTGCACCTCATTTCCCAATCAGCACCTGCCGCCTGGTGCACACGGAAGGTACTGCAGGGATCCTACCTATCCAAGCAGTTGCCTGCAAAGGGTGGAGGAGGATTCTGGCATTTCTCATCTGGGCTCAAATCCTCACTCTGACCCTGTCCGGCAAGGGAACCAGAGGTGCACTTAGAAAAGCTGGATAGAAATCTAGTGTCAGATGTGGGCTGTCTCCAGGGAGAGGAAGGAAAGGTTCCCTTTTTCTCTTGTGAATAGGGAAAGTGGGTTTTTCTTTGCAAAGATATTGTTATTGGAGTGGTGATGGAGATGGAGTAATGATGGAGGGGCAGTGAAGATATGGAGGAAAAAATAAAGCATGTGTGTGGGTTCACTTGGGCTCTTGCAGTTGTGGTGATGAGGGTAGACAATAAAAAAAAAAAAACAAAAAAAAAACAGCTGATCCTTGGATAGAGCTGACCACGTGCCAGAAACGATCCAGGGATGTTGCCAGTATTAACACTTTGTTCCTTACATAGCCCAGTGAAATAGGCACTCCTGCTAGGCCCACTTTACAGACAAAGGAACTAAAATACAAGATCAGTGGTTTATTTGATATCTTTCAGCTGGACATGGTTCTGTGAGCTCTGATCCAACATTTCATCCACATAAGTGACGTGTTTTCCTAACATGCCCTTTTCCTCGACCACCTCCATTCCACCAGGTAAGCTGTCTTTGCCCCATTAGGAAATGGACCCACAGAAAATAGCGGAGGGAAATGAAAAACACTCGGAACATGAGCAAAAATGTTTGGACAAACACTGAGTGTGAGATGAGTTAAATTAAAGAGAATGAGGGGCTTTTTTAATATAGTTTTTTAGTTGTCAGTGGACTTTATTTATTTATATGTGGTGCTGAGACTAGAACCCAGTGCCTCACAAATGCTAGGCAAGTGCTCCACCACTGAGCCACAACCCCAGCCCAGGAGAATGGGCTTTTTGTGGAGTGGAGAGGTACATGTGAATTCTCTGTATTCCACAATTAGGTCAGTCATGCCTCAGTTTCTCTTATCTGTAATATAGAGGAAGTAAATTACCGCCTATCTTCTAGGTTGCAAAGAGCAATTAAGATAATGTATGTTCAGCACTGGGCACAGTGCCTATGTCAATGTTCAGCAACCAATGTTAGCAGACTAGCTATAACCAGTTTATTGAGAAGACTTAATTTATTGGAGTCTAAGAATAAATCTCACTCAATTTATGATCTCCGGTCACTGCAGTTAACTATGATCTATCCAATCTCTCAGTCTCATCTCCTAAAAATATCTCCAGGCAGATCCCATGGCTTTCCTATCGATATCAGTTACTAAAACCCCAGTCCAGTCTAGTTCCCAACTCCAATCTCATATCTAATTTCAATAGAATTTCCTCTCCTCCCTTCAAAGTTTGCCAGACTTATAACTCAAGTTACAGGAATGGGAAGGGAGTGCAGTCTTATCTTTTACTCGTCTTTCTTCTCTGGGTCTAAGCCTTTCTTGTTGAGAGGTAAGAAAGGAAAGTAAGAGGATTAGTGGAGGTCACCTTTAAAAAGAGGCTGATTGTTGTCGATGAGAAGAGGTCCCTTCTCTTGCACGGTGGCCCTCTATTGCTGGTGCCCTCTGCCAAACATGTTGGTCTCTATTATGGTTTGGATACAAGTTGTCCCCCAAAAGCTCCTGATTTGATGCAGAAATCTTCAGAGGTAAAGTGATTGGTCTCTGGAGCTAAAACCTAATTTGGATGGACTGGCTGAGTGGTAACTGTAGGCAGGTGGGGCATGACTGGAAGGAGCACGCCTTCGAAGGTTTCATCTTCACTACGACTCCTTTCCCTGTCTCTCTCTTCTGCTTCCTGCAGCCATGCCCTTCCACCATGATGTTTTGCCTTGCCTCAGGCCCAGACCAAGAGAACTGGCCAACCATACTAAACTTCTGAAACTGTGAGCCAAAATAAACTTTCCCTCCTCTAAATTGTTCCTGTCAGGTATTTTGGTCACAGTCAAAAAAAAAAAAAAAAGCTGACTAACACAGTCTCCTGGTAGACAATGTGAACTATGAGTTTTTGGAGGCAGAGGTTTATCTTTATGCCAGCTTCCTCAATCCCTGAGGACCCCACAGGGAGGGGTAGCCAGGTCTCCCTTTGTTCTATTCCACAGTCCATGCTTCCTCCCTGGCTGCATGTCACCTTATCTAGTCCAAAACTATCAGGGCTTCCACTGTCTCCTCTACTTTCTGTCCTTTCCTTATAACAGAACATGGAAGCCTTCTTCTACACTCTCCAAAGGCCAGGGGGAAGTTGGGGAGGCAGGCACAAAACAGACCATCTTCTTCCCTGGAAAATTCCACAAGAGTGCCTGCTGTCCCTTCAGAAGTGGGTCACCCCACCAGGCTCCAAGACAGCAGAGATCTTTTGATGCCGAAACATTTGAACTTTTTCCCAAAAAGGGGTCTTGCTCAGTAGTGGGGAATAATTCCACTAGACTGCTCAGATATGCCAAGCGAATTTAAAAAAAAAAAAAAAAAAAAAAAAGCAAGACTTGATAAGATCAAACTGTTTCTAAGTAATTTAATACATCTCAGGGGGAAAAAAAAGTTCAAGAAGATTTATGAGAATAAAAAAGATCCACCACCCAACAAGATAAGTCAAAATTTCTGTATCTAATCAAATATTACCAGACTTGCAAAGAAGCAAGCACACAGGAGGATCATTGATAAATCAAAACAGTTCAAGAACGGAGAAAGATTTGAAATCAGCAGGCTAGGATGTCAAAATTACTATAACTGTAGTCTATACATTCAGAGTAAAGTAGAAACATGGGAGATGTCAAAAATACTCAAAAAGTCCCTAAAGATGTAAAATACAATGTTCTAGATAAAGAAAGGCTCTGGATAAGATTAAGGGTACATTAAACTCAGCAGAAAAAAAGATTAGGTAACTTGAAGACATAGTAATAAGAAAGAGCAAATTAAACATAAAGAAGAAACAAAATAGTAAAGTTCGATATAGAAATCAGTAAAATAGAAAATGGTACAATAGAAAAAAAATCAACAAAATTAAGAGCTGATTCCTTAAGAGCAACAATAACTAATCAGCCACTCATTGGGTTAAAGGAAGAAGATACAAATTACGAAATTAGGAATGGATGGGTGAAGTCACTGAAGATTCTACAAATGTAACAAATTAATAACAGAATAGCATGAGCAATTTTATACCTGTAAATTTAACAACTCAATCGAAATGCACCAATTCCTTAAAAGACACAAATCTGCTACGGCTCAGCCAAAAAGAAATAGATACCATTGATATTGATGAAATAAAATTCGTAGTTTAGAACTTTTTCACAAAGAAAACTCTAGTTTCTTCACTACTGAACTCTGCCAAACACTTAAGGGGAAACAATACTAATTCTACATAAACTTTTTCTGAAAATCGAAGGAGAAAGGCTTCCCCTGCTCATTACCTGTTGCCAGCATTGCCCTGATACTGAAACCAGATAATGACATTACCAGAAAAGAAAATGACAAACCAATAGCTTTCAAACACAGATGAAAAATTCAAAGCAAATTTTTAGGAAATCAAAGCCATATTAAAATTTCACAAATCAAATCCAATATATGAAAAAGGTAATAAAACATGGTCAAGTGAAGTTTTTCCAAAGAATGCAGATGAGTTTAAGTATTCAAAAGTAAATGCAAGTTCTGCAGATCTGTTACACAACAGTGTGAATATAATTAACAATATTGAACTATACACTTAAAACTAGTTCAGATGACAAACCTTACAGTTTTACCACAATTAAAATTTTCTTTAAAAAATACAATTCACTATATTAATAAGACAAAAAAGTTCATGTGAACAATAGAAACCAAAAATTATTTTAATAAAATCCAACATCCTCATAAAATCTGATGACTCCTGAAAAAAAATAGTAATCAAAAATAATTTCTTCAACTTGAAAAGGGATATATACCAAAAGAAAAAGCTAACATTTTAATGGTAAAAACTAAATATTTTTCCTCTAATATTAGGAATAAAAAGGGACACCTACTTTGACTTTTTCAACATTTTTCTACATATTAGTGACAGAGCAATCAGGAAGTAAAAGAATAAAAGGAACCCAAATTGAAGATGATTCTAAAATTTGTGTGGCAAGACAGAGGACCTATAATAACAAAAACAATTTTAAAAGAAAAGTGTTGATGTAATAACTCTACCTGATTTAACATTGGAAAAGAATGAATAGCTCTTCTTATTCCCAGGCAATATAATTGTCTATGTAGAAAATAATAATATCTTTGAAAAAGGACCTAGAATCAATAAGTAAATTGAGCAAGATTGTAAAATATAAAATCAATATACAAGAATCAATTACATTCCCATATACTAGCAAAAATGCTAGAAGGAATATATTTTTAAAGTATATTTACAACAGTGTCCACCAAAAACATGCTAAATAATTAGGGATAAATCTGATGAAGACCTGTACACTGAGAACTACAAAGTAACACTGAAAGGAAGATATAAAAACATAAAAGACATACCTTGCTTAGGGGTCATAAAACTCAACATGGTTAAGATGTCAGTGCTTTCCAAATTAATCTATAGATTCATTCAACCCCAACTAAAATCCCAGAAGGCTTTTTGCACACACTGACAAGCTGATCCTAAAATCCATGTGGCAATGTAAAGTATCTAGAATAACTAAAACAATTTTGAAGAAGGATAAATGGGATAACTAGTTGATTTCAAGAATTATTATAAAACCACTGTAATCAAAAGTATGACATTGGACCCAAAACAGATAAATAGATAAAAGAAACTGAATGCAGAACCCAGAAATAGACCCACATATATCCGGACCACTGATTTTTGATAAAGATGTAAAGGCAATTCAGGAAAGAAATGAAAATCTTTTCAACAAACGTTAGAACAATTAAAGATGCACAGGCAACACAAAAGAAAGAAGGAAAGAGAGAAAGAAAAAGAAAGAAAGAAAGAAAGAAAGAAAGAAAGAAAGAAAGAAAGAAAGAAAGAAAGAAAGAAAGAAAGAGTGAGTTCAATCCATAACTCACACCATATATAAAAGAAACTAACTCAAATGGTCATAGGCCTCAGTGTAAATCATAAGTGTATAACACTTTTTAGAAAAAAATACAGAAGAAAATCTTTGTGATCCTAAGATATGCAAAAGTGTTAGCACACACATCAAAGTAAGATTCATAAAAAATTTTTGATAAATTACACTGTCAAAATTTCTTCATGTCAAAAGACACTCAAGGGAATAAAAATACCAGCTACATACTGGATGAAAATATTTACAGAGTTGCATTTAATAATGGACTTGTATCCAGAATCTGTAAAGAACTTTCAGACCCAATAAAAAGAAAAGAAACAACTTAATGAAACATGAACAGTGTTTGAACAGACATTTCACCAAAAATACATGTGGGTGGCAAATAAGCATATAAAAAGTTGTTTGTTATTATTACTAATTTTACAATCATGATGGAAAAACAATACACACGTACATAAATGAGTATAATTAAAAAGTCCAATCACACTGATGTTGGCAAGTATATGGAGAAACTGAACTCTTGTACATTGCTGATAGGAATGTAAAATGGCAGAAGTGCTTTGGAAAATAATTTGGCAGTTTTTTTTTAAATGTACACCTACAATATGATCTAACTATTCCACTGAAGACATATTAATATATATATATTCACAAAAAGACTTCCACATGAACAATTGTAGGCAACTTTATTAACTCCAATCTGGAATTAATCAAAAAGTCCACCAACAGGTGAATGAATAAACTATTGTATATACATACCATGAAATGCTACTTAACAATAAAAAAGAAGGAACTATTGGTATAGCAGCAATAGGGATGGATTTCAAAATGTTTATGCTGAGTGAAAGAATTCAGACCAAAAAAAGTATTTACCATATGATTCTATTTATATAAAAGTCTAGAAAATGCAAACTGATCAATTACAGCAGAAAGTAGATCAATAGTTGCCTGGGAAGAGTGGGTAGGGGGATGAAATGGGGAAGTAATAACTAAAGGGCAAACTTCTACAAAAGAAAACCGAGGGTGATGGATCTAGTCACTATCTTTTTTGTGGTGATGGCTACAGGGGTGTATATAAATGTCAATACTTATAAAATTGTTCATTTTAAATATGTAGCATGTCAACTACATCCCAATGAAGTTTTTTTTGTTGTTGTTGTTTGTTTGTATTTTCAGAAGCAACAGCAAAAGATGGCAGTCTCTACTTTGTGTGCCCTCAAATTCCAATGAACAGAGGCCAAACTCTAACTAGAACTTCCCAGAGTTCTGGTGTGCTATAGTTGCAGGTCTAGATGGGTCTGCAGGTTCACATCAGCAAGCATCTGACAGGGAATGAAAGTCTCTTGACCCCTTTCCTGTAGGCACTCCCAACATCCAGAGGTCTATCTCTGAGAAACTCCTCTCTTACTTGGAGACCTAAGAAGAAGAGGTATCCTTTTCTAGAAACTGCACTCCCCTGGGGGCTATGACGTATTTCTCTACTGATCTGTCTGTTATACAGGCCGGGGGGTTGTGGGGTTCTTGACAGCTGCAGGTGAGATTAGGTATAGCTGGGGTGTTTATAAAAGAGGTATTTGCTCCCAGTTGCTAGCAGTTACAGTGAAACCTCTTGTTCAGATAGAAGAGTCAAGAGGCCCACAGGAGGGAGGGAGTCTTGCTGAGGCTCAGACCTTGCCTGGAGGAGAAGGTTTCAGATGTGGGGTGTGGGTAGGAGCAGCCATAGGCCCAGAAAGCTTCAAGCTGCATATTGAGCTAAGTCAACAAATCTTTAATGAGTTCTGTCCTGGGGGAATCAAGGGTTGGATCAGCCAGATCTTGAAATCAGCAGAGTTTTGTCCCAGGCTCTTCCCCCACATTCTTCCTCCCTCTTTTGTTCCTCCTTTCAGCAATCACTGTTGCTGAACAAAGAGACGCATAATTCTCGTAGGTCTAATATTTTCCTACTATGAATACCATTTTTAACACACAATTGTTTCGTCTCAACCAAAAAAAAATAATTTGAATATTGGTGTTAGCCAGCTGTTTGTCCCTGTGACCAAAATACCTGACAAAAACAAATTAAAAGAGGAAACATTTGTTTGGGGCTCATGGTTTCAGAGGCCCCCTTCATGGTTGGCTGCCTCTATTGCTCTGGGCCCAGGGAGGCAGAACATCATGGCATAAGGACATAGCACAGGAAAGCTGATCAGTTCATGGCAGAGGTGAGAGGAAGCCCGAGGGACAAGGTATAATTTCCAAGGCTAAACCCGCAGTGACCTATCTCCTCCAGCCATGCCCCACCTGCCTACAATTCCACCTAGTACAGCAGTAATCCATCAAGTGGATTAAACCACTGATGAAGTTTACAGATCCCATAAGCCAATCATTTCACCTCCTTCATTAACGAAGGACCTTTGGGGAGATGCCTCATACCCAAACCATATAACAGTATTCAACTCATGAACATGTCATGCTGATTCAAGCAGGTTTTAATGTTGCCTGCTGTATGCTGATCCCTATTCTGGATATTCTGAGCAAGACAGAAAAAAAGAGGAATAAATCCTTGTAAGGATTCCATTGGAAACTCTACAAGGTCCTCTCTCTGAACTGTTATATAGAGCCCTTTCTTCGTTCTTCATCCCCACAGACTTTCCTTTCACTTCTCACCCAGAGGGAAATGCTTGCTCTTGCCTCAGGGACTCTTGAGCAAGGCTTTCAGGGAAGTCTGACACCCTGGTTTGGCTCCCCAGTCAGGCTGGATTGACATGAATCTTTATAAGCTGATCTGCAATGAGCCTTCTTCTGGGCTCCCATTGCTGCCAAATGGGTCACATCAATCACTGTTCAAACTTCCTTCTGACGACGTGAGGATAAGGGCCTAGTTATTTATGACAACCTCCTGAGGACTCCCCTCTGCCAACGGAATTCCACAGGAGGAGAGAAGGTCATTAAACCAACCACCTGCAAGATCCCATTCTTTAAGTGTATGTTGATGCCAGAAAAGGGATCTGCATAGAGGGGGAGAGGGACCAAGATAGGGAAATAAAGCAGCAGATAAGCTTATACATTGACACTTAGAGCCAGGACAAAAGTCACTTTACCCATTTTGTAACAATGGCCCTTAGATTCAGAGAGAGAATGTGGCCAGGGTTGCACACATCCATGGAGGGGCAGAACTGAAACTTGATGTGTACTGCCCCACCTCTCAACCAGCGGCCCTTTCTGCAGCCATTCTCAATTCTCATAGGAAATTTTTGAGTAGCTGAGAGAGTTGCCAGAACCCCACCCACTTTCAGTGTTAAAACTTCTTGCAAACTTTTTCCTTTTCCTTTCTTAGAAGAACCAAGTTGTGATTAGGATGAACTTTTATTTTCTGGAATGGGGTACCTCAAAGTCTTACTCTGGTTGGAAGGGGAGGGATCACTTTTCAGAATGTAGGAATAGAGGGCAGAGAAACCCTCACAAGTCCTGTGAGGTCAAAGTTATTAACTGTGTAGAACAGTGAACAGAGGAAAGAGGGAAAGCGCTTTGTCCTATTCCGTAATTGAGTCCATGGCTGATTAAATCTGAATCTTTGAAGAAATAAAAGAGAATATAGAAGCCAAAATTGTACCTTTATAGATTATAATTAGAGGCAAATGGGTCTTGTGGCAGAGACTGGAGAGATGCCCATCCTCTAACCATCGGCTAGACTCTATCTCCCAACCTTACTCCCTAGTTCTAGCCAGTTAGATGTGGACCAAAATGCTATATACACCAATTCTCTGAAAACCGGTAACATCCTAATGAATTTCATTCTCTATTCCTTTCTTTTACTTCATTTGCTGATTGAATGACCCAGAAGACCCAAAAATAAGATTTTTTCAACCTCAGCACTATTGGCAGGTTGGGACAGACAATTCTTTGTTGGAGGCTGACACACACATTGTAGGATGTTTAATAGCATTCCTGCTCTCTATTAGACACTAATAGCATCCTCACTCCTCACAGCAGAGACAACCAAAATATGTCCAGACACTTCCAAATGTCCCCGGGAAGGCAGAGTCATCCCTGATTGAGAAATACTGTTGTAGAAGATTCCAAAGCCACACACAGAAGGAACCTGAATCCTGAATGAATGCATGGATTAGAGTACTCTTCACACATTTGGTAGTGATTTGTGCAAGAAATTAATTTTTATTGTATTTTGAGAGCTATTTGTAAAAGTTAGTATGTGTTGACTGACACAGCATGCCTAGGTCTTCCCCCACAAGTAGACAGTCTTAACCAACTAAGCAGAGCAGCTCTATACCAGGCTCACCTTTATCTACAAGGACAAGAGCCAGGAGTTACAGTAGAACGTGTGCTTCCTGTTGGCAGATAGCTCTTAAGGTGAAGAAAGAGAGCTAGTTCTATACACTAAGAAATTCCACCCAAACTTACCAATCAGGTAAGTTGCTTCTCATCTATGGTGACCTAGAAATCTTAAATGCACTTCTTAGAAATCCCTTCCTCATGCAGTCAGGGGTATTCCAGATCCCAGTGTTCTTTCCCTATGCCAGAAGATTTGTCTCAGTATAGGAAATGGCCTGTCTTCTTCTCAGCAGACAGTATGGCCTGCTTTTCCTCTTTCCTCTGCTGTATCTTGTTTTGTAATTAAAGTCAAGACTCAGTCTTTGGCCAAGGTCAAGGGTTGGCCTGTGACTACATGGAAGCCTTGCTTTGTGACCAAAGTCCAGGTTCAGCACATGAAGGACAGGACTTGGTCCATGACAGAAAAGCAGAATCGGGCTCCAATAAGGATAAAACCCTCTGCCTCACTGTGAATTTTGTGCAGAGCTCTCATCACATAATCCATTTCCTTTCTTTATTGTCCTTTATATTTCCATTTAAGTGATATACTAACTGCTTCCCATAAAGCTGTCAAGAGAATGAAATGAGAGACCTCAGTCGAGGAGAGGCAGACCAGTGGAAGGGAAATAACTGGCTAAAAGTCAAGCATCATGGATCTCTGTCCAGATCTGATCTGTCACTAACTGATTGTTTCAAACTGGACAAATCACTTTCCTTCTCCAGACTTCCATTTCCTCAACATAAAGTAGTGTTTTGATTTCAACGTGTACCCCAAAGTCCACGTATTGGAAATGTAATCCCCAATGCAACCATGTTGGAAGGTGGGCCTCATAAGAGGTGCCTAGGTCATGAAGTCTCTGCTCTGATGAATAAATTAATGCCCATATCATGAGAGTGAGTTAGTTATCATGAGAGTTGGTTTGTTACAAAAGTGTTTTCAGCTCTTGCCTTCTTACACTCGCCCTCTCTTGGCCATCTGCCACCTCCATGGGATTATGCAGCACAAAGGCCTTTGCCAGATGTCAGCATCATGCTTTTGGATTTCTCAGACTCCAGAACCATATAAGCAAATAAATTTCTGTTCATTTGAAATTATCTAGTCTCAGGTATTTTGTTACAGCAGCAGAAACAGACGAAGATAAGTAGAAACACTAGGTTGGACATCTCTTGTCACTGAATGTTAACTGCATTGAGAAGTATTAAGCCAAGATCCTCTTTATACATCTATTGCAAAAAGCAACCACGTGCTGCTGCTTTCCTTCCCTCATTTCTTGCTATGTCCAGTTAGAGCTTTGGATGTTAAAATATACCATGAAAGTTGCAATTACCTCCAACAGATCTTCTTGAACCCAGACTCTCCCCAAACCCTAACCTATTCCACTATAAGAAGACTGAAATACATACATTTACAGGCCCCTTAAGTTATGATATCTTAGAATTCTCTGATATTATAATTCTGATAATCTATGTTTTTAAGATTCCAGATATAATTCTATATTGAATCTCCCTGATAACCTAAAATTCCAGGGGCCTTAAATTAAATTCTAAAGCCATTGGAGTCCAGAATTCTAAGTCTGACTTGAATTAAGGTTACATAATAGTGATAATTCAAATTTTCACTGTCTTCTGCCCCAAGATCCCGAATTCCCAACAGGTATCTTTGACTTCTCTTGAACACATCTGGCCAGCTAGAGGGCAGCACTTTCTGCTCCTCTCTGCAGTTTCTGCCCTTCCCTTCTCCTGCCAGGTCTACTGTCCACTGCCAAGCACCACTTGGCCACTCCCCATCCCCACCAAATAACTAGACATGTTCAGCCTTCTCTGAACCTCAATAGTAGACAGAGACCTAGACTCAAGCCAAACTCCTCATTTCCTGATATCCTCATTTCATATCTTAGTACTCCTTGCAAAGTTTCAGATTGTTTAGAATTCCAAGTTTCTCACAGTCTACAATCTGAATATTCTTGGACTTTAATCATGTAGGCTTCTGAGATCTTTAGATTCTGAAATACTGTGATTCTAAGATAGTGGGAGATGCCAGAGTATCTGCTACCAGGTCTTGAAGGTTCTAGAATGTAGGAAGCTGGAGGCTGGTTGTGAGCAAGGCTGCAGGAGGGACTATATGGAAGGAGCATTGTGGACCCAGGATGGACAAAGTGCAATCAAGCTTTTTTGTATATGCCCAGAGCGTTCACACCCAGTGGTTTTCCCAGACCCTTGGCAAGTGAAGACCAATTTAACAGTCTCCAATCAAAAATGTGTTATTGATTTTACAAGTAACTATAAATAGCAAACTAAAACTGAGAGTTTATGCCAATGAGGTAGCTCCAAGTTATTAAAGCTGTCCATGGTTGTACATTTGGGCACTTCTCTTGGGCTGAGGGTGGACCCGGAACCTCTTGCAGGCCTGATTCTAGCAACACACATCCCAGAGTTTGGAGTTCTGGAGGCTTGACCCTTCCCAACTTGGCAACAGACACCTCTGGCTGTGGTGAGTGGTGAGAAGGCACAGTAGACTTCAGAGCAGGGGAAGTGATTTAGGCCTGTGTCAGGAAACGGGGGCCCAGCCCAAATCTCAGATTTCATAAGAAGCCCAGAAGGCTGGCAGAAATTCTGAGCCCAACACATCCCAGAGCCAGGAGCACCATGTGTAGCCAGAAGCAGCAAAGTCCCAGCCTGAAGGAAATTGAGGGCAGAAAGAGAAGGGCTGGGCCTTCAACAAAAATGTCTCCAATAAACTCTCTGGTGCTATAGAGAAGTTTTGACATGTACCTTTATCAGCCAATCAGCTGACTTTATTAAATCCCTACTAAGTGACAGTCAACATAGAGTACAGCAAGATTTCCTTCTTGAAGATCTCACCCAAGCGACTGCCTCAAATACAGCCATCATCAGCCTGGTCTTCAAGTCTTTGACAACCTGACTGGCATCCCTCTCCAATCTCACATTCCAGCTCTTTCCTTTGGGAGCCCCCCTGGC
This sequence comes from Marmota marmota marmota, assembly GCF_001458135.2. Taxonomy (NCBI): domain Eukaryota; kingdom Metazoa; phylum Chordata; class Mammalia; order Rodentia; family Sciuridae; genus Marmota; species Marmota marmota. The sequence goes on from NW_026000082.1 coordinate 17,405,058, forward strand.
TCCCCTAGTATCCCATATCTCCCCAGCACATTCCTCTCTGTTCCCTTAACTGGAATGTCCAGTCTTACTTGTGGTGGTCACACACTCAACCTTCGAGCAGAGGTCAAATGTCTCCAAATTCTTCTCCAAACCTCCAGATGCTGGAGATGTATTTCTTTTTTCTACTTAACACACCAACTTAGAGTCTTCTATTGAAATGTCAATCTCCCTTTTCCTAAATCTGCATGCGTAGCCCCTCACTCGGGGCCTAGAACAGTATTTCATTTAGGATATCTGCAGACATCATGGAGTGGGAAGCAAGTCTGAATAAAGTAGAAAGATCTGTTCAGCTCAGTGAAAGCAAGGTAACATCTAAAACAGCAGCAGGAGAAAAGCTGAAGTGAGATGTGAGAAGAGACGGTGATGGGCTTTGTCCCGCTGGTTTCTCCCTCACTCACAGGTGACCGTAGGCCGATTATTCAACCTCATTTTCCTCCTCTGTGAAATGAAGATGGCTGTGAGGGGTAACCACATTCACACCCGTGAAATACTTAGCACGGTGCCTAGCACACAATATACATTTGAAAGATAATGACAGTTGTGATTAAGATAGATATTAAAAAGAGTAGTGAGGGTCTCAACAGCATCACTGTGCAGGTATGAGGAAGGCAGTCTTGCTATCCAGATTGAGTTAGGCAACATAGGTTGGCTTCAAGTAGACATTGAGGCTTCCCCATTCACACCAATATTACTCCATCCTGACACCTACATAGATAAAGGTCAAGTGCACTGTTGAGCCCCAGAAAGTGGGGAAGAGTTCTCAGAGAGCTGGAGAAAAGTTGGGGCTGTCCATCCAGTCTGTTTGGGATTTAATTCCTTCTCGGTCTGAGTCCTGAGTGTCTGTCTCTGTGTCTATCTATCTGCCTCTTTATCTCTGGACCTGAGCAGAAAGATTTCATTCCCTTAGCTCTCCTTTTCTTATATTTGTCTTTTTGTTAATTCTCCATCTCGCTCTTCTGTCTTGATGACATGGCTAACAGCAGAGTGTAGGGCAAAGGACATCACATGGGGCAGGGGAAGGCCTGGTTCCAGACCAGGATCTGCTGTGACTTCTGGTGTGATTCTGGTGTCACTTACCCCTCATGAATCTATGTCCCTTCCTCTTAACAGTGAAGACATGAGCCTGTGTTTTGCTCGTCAGCCCTTCTGATTCTGTACAACTCAGTGGAAATGTTCTCTCCTTCGTATGCAGAGAACTTGGATCCATTCATCCCTCAGTCACTCTTCACTGAGCAGAGATCAGATGTTAGGCATTTTATACTAGAACCGAGGATCCATCTGGGGGGCAACAAGCCCAAGTGGCGACCTCCAAGGAGCTCACATTCAAGAGAGTCTTAAGGAGGATTAGATGACAAATCCATGACTTCCCAGTCACAGATGGCTGAAGGGAGGAGAAAGCCCTGTGTACTGAATGCCTCACAGGGCCAGACAGTGTACTAGACACAGTGGCCTACATCCTCCTGACTGGTCCTGTCAATCAACTTATGAAGAAGTATCATTGTTTCCATTAAGAAGAGGAAAATGAGGCTCATAGCCATTTGAACCTGGTCATTATCACCCAGCTAGATGTGATAGAAATGAGTCTTATGCCATGCCCAGTGTCCTCATCACATGAGCACACTCCCCATTTTCTCTTGACTCTGAATCTAGAGGTTCAGGTAAACCAAGAGAACAAATTCCAGACCCCACTTTTTCTGGAAGAGCCTCCACGGCAATACCTCTGGCCTTGGCTCAGATTCTTGGGGCATATGTGCTTCAATTTATTCCAGCTCCCTCCTTCTGTCCCACCGGCTCTGCAGGGAGAGCGGTGAGATTTGTAGCTGGATTCTGCCCTTCTGACCCACAGTCCTATAAAATAACAAGCAGGAAAGAAAGGGGGGCACAAAACTAAAAACTAAACACTGATGGAGATTAGAAATGACTAGGGAGTCTTGGGGATTTATGTCTCATGAAGTGAGATGGCCAAGGAGGCCAGACAGGGAGCAGCAGCCCTGACGCCTCTGCCTTATGGATAATTTATTCCAGAGCGTAGAGGCCTCTGTTTGAGACTCACACACAGGCCAGGGTGGTTCCCTGGGTCCCCCATCCCAGTGTCTGAGGAGAACCAGGCTGAGTCACAAGTTTTGTTTTCCCAGACCAAACCCACACGTTTGACACTTCGACACTCCTTCCCACATCCTTGATCCCGTGGAGATTCATCTTACACTCCCCGTGAGGCTGGCAGGATGGGGACCCTCATTCTTGCTGGTCAGATGAGAAAAACTGAGGCTGACAGAAGGTGACTCATGCTGGATTGCCCGGGGAATCGAGACTCTGAAGTGTGGCTGACTGATGTTATTGCCCCCACAGATGCCTATTTCTCTCCTCATCCTCCTTCCTGGGCTCCTAACCAGCCCCCAAATTCATGTTGTTCAGCCAAGGTATGAATCCAACAAACCTTCAATATTTACTAAGAACTACTGCAAACAAAGAGAACCAAATAAAGACAGATGAGTCAACAAATGAACATTTTTTAAAAAATGTGTTATTGGTGCTGACAAGGGGTCATGTCAATCAAGGGTCTCTCTCCAATACAATAATCAGCAAGATTTTAAAAAGCAGGGGGAAAAAATTAAATAAAAGCTTTGGAAAAATACTAGGAGGGGAACTCATGATGTGGTCAAGCACAAGACAGACTATTTGCTAGGTTCTTCCAAAGCCATTCACCAGGCATGGTGAAGGCTTTTGCCCTAAATGACATCCCATTGAAATAGGTGTGGATAGGAACAGGCTTGAAGATTAATAAGTAGCTGACAGTCACACCCGAATTTGACACAGAAGTTCAAGCTGTCTGTGTGGTAGGCACTCAACTATCAGGCTATCCACCAACCACAGAGGGAAAACCTCAGTCTTTATGGTAAGATAAGAAAAACTCGGGTTTTAGAATCCTATTAATGCAATCTTCAATTCCAACTAGTTGTATGCTTACAGTTACTTGCTTAGCCTCAGACTAGTTTCCTCATCCATTAAATGAAGATAGTAATATCTACCTCGAAGGTTTGCCTTGGGGAGAAAAACAGCACACAAAGCCAATCTCAAAATTTAACTACATTAGTCCAGATATCATGTGAGGTCCCCAGATAATGGATAACACACCCCAAGTGCAATGCAAGACCACCCTGTGAGGACGGCAAAGGTGGTGCTAAAAACTGCTCTCGTGGTTCCTTGCTGACCACCCACCTCCGGCATATTAAAGAGGTGGGAGAGGCCAAGGACCGAGTGGGGGATTAGATATGGGATTTCTGGAAAGAGCTGTAAGTACATGGTGCCTCTCTATCCACTTCCTCCCTTAACTCAAGCCTGGGAAAAGTGGCGGTAATGGAATCGTTGGATAGCTTGATGTTTTCCCTGTATTTGGGAGATATGATGGACTGGAATCTGACTCCCACTGCTAAATATAAAGGGTTAGAGGGGAGCTGGCCAGCTGTTCTAGCAGCAGAGTAAAGGGAGGTTGCTGCAAAGGGGAAACCTGCATCCTCAGAGTTGATCAAGGCAGAAAATGCAGAAGCATTTTTTGGAAACCAGATCTGGACCCCACAAAGAAGAAAATGGCCTAGGCCATGCCTGTCCCAAGACAATCTAGAGGGACCAAAGACCCCAGCACTCAGTAGAACAAGGTTGGTGGTATTAGCCAATGTCTGGGGGCTAGGAAAGAGTCTGATAAAGCCAGGGAGAATAGAAATGCTTTTACCCCTCTGAAGGGATCACCTGCATGGGCCAAGGGCAGGGCGTGAAGTTCTCTGAAACACCCATAAAAACACCCAACGAAGGAAAAGTTAAATGCCTGCCAAACTCAGAGAGAACCTGAACCTTCAAGTCTACCTTAGTCTAGTAGGAACTCTCCTGCCCCTTCCCCATCTCTGACAATGGAGAAATAAAAAAAAATGATTATCAAATATAGGAGAATTAGATGCTTTTGATAGAAAAAGAAAGGAGACACTGATCCTCTTTCTTACTGCAGGAGACTGGCCAGCAGTTCCAAGCAGATAGTGAGGAAAAATACTGCCTTTAAATGAAGTTTGAAGTTTATTACCACTATTATGGCTAATGGTAGTGATATACTCTGACTGCGTCCCCCAAAAGCGAGTGTTGGAAACTTAGCTTGTAATACCACAGTGTCAGGAGGTAGGACCTAATAAGAGATGATTAGTTCTTGAGGTCTCCACCTCATGAACGGATTAATATGGATTGTAAAATGTCTTGGGGCTATGCGTTCAATCTCCTGCCCTCTCTTTGCACTTCTGCCATGCAAGGATGCAGAAAGAAGACTGTCACCAGATGCCATCCCCTTGATCTTAAATGTCCCAGCTTCTAGAACCATGAGCAATAAATTTCTGTTCTTTATAAATGACTCAGTCTCAGACATTCTGTAATAGCAGCAGAAAATGAACTCACAATAATAGTAGGATCCTAGACAAGATGTTAATTATTGAGGAGAAACAATGTTTTATGATTTTTTTAATGAATAGGGAATTTCATGATGCAAGGGAAAACAGAAGAGTTGTGGAACAAGAACCCAGTTTTTACCGAAGAGAGTCAGCCCTGCAGAGTGATGGATGGATGGAAGGTGTTTCTTGATTATATCCCCATGCTTCTAATGTATTCAATGTAACAGTTACCTTAAATTTCATGAGTCATCCCTTGTACACAACTAGGCATGAGAGCATCTCAATTAACCATTGCTGCTCTGGGCTTGGATGATCAGTGGTGGGCGGGGCCAATCAGCTAAGGTATCTTTGAGCAGCTACTGTATATCTGATCTATGTTCCTGTCCAGAGGCAGAAACAGGAAAAGATCCAGTTTTAACCCTTGACCAACACACAGTCTACAGGTTTGGATAGCCCCTTGGAGATATTCTGATAGATGACAAAGACCTAGAGAAGAGCAATTTCCATTATAGAGCCAGAAATGGAGCCTGGCTCTCTTTATTGCCTCTTCTGTGTCTCATTATCCCTCATAAGCTTCTCCTAGAAATGTAGGACAGAGTAGAATCAAATGCTAGGTTAGCTAATCTGATGCTATCTACTGTTCATTGATCTCCCTGTTTCCTTACATATGCTAATCTTAATCTAACAATAGCTTGCCAATACAGGGTTATAAATTGTTGTTTTTTTTTTTTTTTTTTTTTTTGCAGATGAGAAAACCGAGACCTGTGACCTGTGACTTGGGTGACTTGCCTATAGTCATATGATCATTATCGGGCAGAAATGAGATTCAAACCAGTCTGACTCCAAAGATAGTGGTCTTTTTTTCACTACTCTACCATCTCTCCCAAAACCTGCTAGAGCCAGGAAGAGTGCCACTATCACATCTTCAGTCCCAGAGGGAGTCCCTACCCTTGCCACAGTGCTATCTTTGTGGGAAAGAACCAGTTAGACTGACCCACACACTAGCCAGCCATCCCAAAGCCCTGGCAACCAGCATAGGCTTGCATGTTACAGATTCCTTCCAGGAAACAAAAAAGTGACGCAACTTTTTAAAATCATAAAACAGTGCAAATAATTTTTTAATTAGTTGGCAAATTATATGGCCAGAGGGGCCTTAATCTGTTCTCTGAAGTAGATATATTAACTCTATTAAGTTTTTTTTTTTTTCCTTTTGCAAGTTAAGCTGGTTCTTTGTGAAGGTGGGTGTGTGCGAACGAGTGAAGTTCTCATTTCATTTGGCAGGAATCTTGGCTGGGGTTTCCAAAGAAAAGTTACTTTTAGATTTTCCTTCTGACGGTGAACTTGGCTTCCCTCACTCCCTCTTGAAACCCTACTCTTTGCAGGCGGAAACAGGGGACTAAAAAAAAAAAAAGATAAAGAAAGAAATAAATTAGAGGGAGAAAACAACTGAAGAATAAATAATCATCTTAAAACAGTCACTGGGAGAGGCAAAGGAGAGAGTGGGGAGGGAAGGGGAGAGAGGGTTCTGCTTAGGCAACTCACTTGCTCGCTGGTTTTGTGACCTTGGACAGATGGCCTAAGCTCCCCAGGTCCCTGTTACCCTGGCTGCAACATGAGAGGACAGCTAACCACTGCTAGGAGTCTCCATTCAGGCCAGCTGAGAAGACCAAGTGGAATATCATGTAATAAAGTGATTTGACTTTTACAGAGCACTGTCCGAATATAAAGCTGTGGAGTTATCCCCAACACCTGGACCAAGGTCTGTGAGTGTCCCTGAGCCAAACCTGACAAGGGGACCTTCAGGGTGGCATTGGGAAAAGACTTCCCTTAGCTCTCAGCTCTTGAAGGAGATCTGAGACACCGGGATGTGGGTGGGAATCAGAGTGTTGGGCATATCTAATGTGTGTCGGCGCATCCACACCCTTGAGTGTGTGCAGCTCATAGTTGCATATTATGGATATAACATGTATAAATGCCTGCATCATTGGGAGGAGGGAGAGCATTCATTATTCATTCCACAAATGTGTTCTGAGGACTTTTTCTGCTCTGGATGCTAGGGATTCAGTGGAATAAAACAGGCTTTGTTTTCATATATATGTGAGGATGTTTAGAAAAGAGAAAAGCATGAGTCCTTATGAAGCAATATTTGCACGTGTACATAAGAATGTGTGCATGAAAATACTTGTTTGAACATACAGGAAGTATGTACTTGTGCAAAATTTGCATATGAGTGCTTGGGTATCTGCATATTTGTGTATATGTGTGAATGTGATGAGAGAGAAAAAGAGAAAGAATTCCCAGTCACCCAGGAGGGCATCAAATTTTGTTAAAATGCCTGAGAGCTGAAAGGCCCTGCCTTAATCTAGTTGTGCTGCTATAAGAAAATGCCACAGACTGGTAATTTATAAAGAAGAAAATTTTGTTTCTTATGGTTCTGGAAGCTGGAGAGTAAAACATGAAGCCAACACTGGAGTCTAGTGAGGGCTGCTCTCTGCTTCCAAGATGGCACCTTGTTGTTGTGTTTTCACGTGGCAGAAGGCAGGACAAGACAGCGGTCCCTTCCACCTTGAGCCCTTTTATGAGGGCACTAATCCTCTTCATGAGGACAGACCTCTCCTGACTTAATCACTCACTTCCCAAAGCCCACACCTCTTAACACTATTACATTGAAAATTAAGTCCAACATGAACTTTTGTTTTGTCTTGTGTGGGGGATTGAACCCAGGGCCTTGCATGAGCTAGGCAAGCACTCTACCACTGAGCTACACCCCCAACCCTCAAGAGGAATTTTGGAGGAAATGCCATCATTCAGACCACAGCAGGCCCTGAGAGATCATCTAGTTCAATCCTAGACATCCCAGATAGGGAACCCAAAGCCCAGAGAAAGGGCCAGAAGATGACCCAACAGACAAAGGACTCCCATATAACTATTCATCAGCTGATTGGAACCCAGGGAACTTCTTCTGATGCACATGCAAATGCAAACGTACATGTAAATTAAGGGGCTTCAGGGAAGAATCTAGAAGATAGAGTGGGAAGGCTGGCCTGGCTGAACTCTGGAACCTCCTGAAGACCACCACAACAGGAGGATTTGAATAGGAGAGTGGAGGGGTCAGCTTTTTGTTTATGTGTGTCCTTTTGTGGTGGGGAAAATCAACTGGAGCAAGAGATACTGCAGGAGAGAGATCTAAGGGGAGGGGGTCCATTTGAGAGGGGGTAAGGCCTGAATTAGGGAGGGGTAAAGAAAGGAAGGGATGGACAGGAGAACTCTTCTACCCTCACATCAGAGTCTTTCACATCTATTAGGATGTAGAGGGTGAATTCACAGTTTTTTAATCCTTTATAAAATGAGAATTTCCCCTAAACCTAGGAATAAGTACAAGCCCGAGAATTGTAACAAGCATCCCATTAAAACCTCACAACAGCCTGTGAAGTGGACAATATTTTCCCCCTGTTAGTGATGAGGGTGGCTTCCACTGTGGCACAGAGTGGGAGGTAACTTCCCAAAGACACACAGCCTGACTCAGACAGATCTAAGATAAGTCCTAGATCTCATTTCCTTCAAGCTGAATAATAAGTCAGTGATCACTTATTGATTATCTAGGTTTTGCCAGGAACCGTGATTCCCACTTTATGCATGTTACTTTGTTTCAGTCTTTCAGTGATCATTTCTCCATTCCTCAGATGAGAAAAATGAGATTTGGCTAAGCGTACACAGCTGGTTCAATTTGTACCTGAATCCGGTTCATCTGATTTCAATGCCCATACTCTTTCCATGATTCTGTTTCCTTCCAAATCAGGAGAAATGAGTTTACAACACAGCCTAGGAGGAAATGAATTTAGGAGCTCCCATCCCTGGAGAGTGTACAACACTTACAGGCTGGTTCAAAAAGATTTTGTCAAATGCCTAGGTGACAAGCCCATGGTGGGAATTAAAGGGTCCCGTTCCTAATCCTCAAAAGCCACATAAAGGACGTCAGATTGGGCCTCTTTCAGGAAACAAGGCTGGAAGTCAAGACACATCAGACACCCTATCATCGCCATTGTGAGGCTCAGACAGGACCCCATTGGTACTGGTCCTCTGAGCTCCAGCCCTCTGGGTCCAGTGCTTTTCCTTCAGTTCCAGACTTGTTCCCCTTATGCTGGACAAAGGCAGGTACTAAGGCCTTCATACTTCACCACCAGCCTCAGTCAGATGCTCTGGGTGAGGTGTCAGAATGAACGGGGTTGACACCACTACCCTCTGAGCTTTTAGCTCCAAGATTGGCCACTTTGATAGCCTGAGGCCATGCCAGCTCCAATGATATTCTTCTCTTCCCCAGCAGCTTATCTGCCAAGACCCAAACATGCCTTTGATCAAGTTTACCCAATTTACCATACTTGAGCTCATTTCTTCTGACTTGTGGGTCCCAGAGTCTCTACCTTCATCCCACCCTAATCCCTGAAACTAATTCCTGGCCCCACTTGAAAGGCCTTTCAGACTGAGTAACAGTAATCATCTACCCCAAATGCGTTGACATCAAGACCCCACGGGCAATTCTTTCCTGACCAGGAATTGCCATCAGAGAGTCCCATAAGGACTCTGTTCACTGCCTCATCAAGGTCTCTCTAAAGTCCACTCCAAAAAACACAGTCATCCGAGAACACACCCAAGAAAGTGGTCAGGAAGCAACCAGTCTTCTGAATTATTTACTGTCCTATGGAAGCCAGCCAGCAGATGCCGGCCATGCAGATTCTGGGAAAATATTTATGTGGGTCCTGATGGATGTTTGGCCAGGAAAGAGTGCTTGCTGTCATCTTTTCTTCCTGCTGATAAGGCAGAGCTACACATGTCAGACAGCTCTTAGAAGTGCCCAGCAGCTGAGGCCTGGCATCCGATCAGAGCCGGGTACATGGCTGCCGCCTTCGGTTCCAGTCCTGTCTCTGCTACCAGCTGGTTCTACCCCTCCCAGGGTCTCAGCTTCTCCATCTGTACCATCACAGAATAGACTGGATGACTTTAAGGTTTCTGTGATCTTATGATATTGTGATTCAGACAGTCAAATGCATTTTCCAGATCTGCCATCACGATGCCATTGGTTCATCACAGAGTTATTTTTCTTGGCATTCTGGAAACGTTCCTGAAATTCCAGCATCCTAGGATTTCTCTTTCCACTGATTCAGTTTCTGTAACCAGATGGGAGAAATCCATCTGAGGGAGAAAAAGTCTGTGCTTAAAATAAAAGGGCAATATAGAATAGGGAAAATTGAGTTCAAGCAGTGTTTATCATGCACCAAATATTTGCAAAGCTTGATGCTGAGTCTAAAGGGGATAGAGAAGAGCCTCGTGTCCTGTCCTCTAAGAGCTCACAATGAGGCAGTGTTGAGGGTGGCCCACAAGGCTCCCCTTATTCCCAAATTGTTTCTTGTGTTTACTCCTTCTTGTAAACCCCAGCAGCTCTTCCTACCACCCTCCTCAACTCTGAAGAAGAAATTCTGTCCTTGTCCATGATCATCCTGGGCTCCTTTCTGAAACAAGTTTGGGCTGCCCCAGCTCCTCAGCTTCTATAGACAGATCCTTCTCCATTTTGGAGTTTATAGCTAGTCCCTTTGAAGACCCACCTGAAATTACACTCATGGATATGGACATAGGACGAAGGTGCCAAAACTCCCCCAGAGTCCTGCTGTATATTGTCTCAGGGATTTCTGACACCTTCTCAAAAGCTGAGGGTCACCTCAGGACCTCTGCCTACCTCAGTTCCCCTGAGCAGGGAGCTCCCCTGGCCTCCATCTCTCCTAAGACCTGATCTTCTCTAGGAAGCTTCCATATATCAATTTGAAGGGGTGATCTTGTTGTGGTGTCCACAGAGAAATCGGAATTTGAGAGTCTTCTGGGCTGGTGAGTCCATTCAATGGATATTTCCCCAAGAAAGGAAGAAGAATAAGTCTGATTAAGCCAGGCATCCTCTCAGTTAATCCAGTCTGAAGAAATATTCTGTGGACAACCTTCTTCTCCATTCAATAGATACTCAACACCTATTCTGGGCTGAACACTGTACAAGGCACCATTGAGGCATTATATAAAGATAGACAAAGCCCTGCCCTCTCCACCTGCCCCAGGTGCCTGGGATCCTCAAACCATGGCCTAGAACCTGACCAGCCAGGCTGATGGCCCCTTCCATCTTGTTTCCTCATCACAGCATTCTCCCAGTCACCTGCCTCCCCCATGGAATCATGGCATCACAGGAGATCAGAGCCAGAAGGGCCCTTAGGAACCAGACAAGGTATGGAATCAATGAGAATGGAGTTGTGAGATATAGGTAAAGCATGGCCTCCATTGAAGGCCCCACCTGGAATGCCATGCCCTGCATGGTCAAACCACATGGCCAGAGATCACAGCTTGAAAAACTCTGATAGTACCATCGTGTCTTTTTATAGCCAGGATATAGAATTATATTCAGATTGGTTTAATTCTAGAGTAAATTTGTCCAGCACCTAGGTACTCAGTTGTTAAAAAAAAAAAAAAAAAAGTCATGTCAAGGAACCAATGACTGATATTGTTATATTGTTGTTGTGATTAGCTATAACAAGTAATCATCTAGTTCCTCCACCACCACCAGGGAAGTTACATTTTAATATTCCTTTTTCATCCAAGAAGAAAAATAGCTTAAACGCCAATGATATGCTATTGTTCTAGGGTAATAAAAACCATGGCATTCCATGAGAACCAGAAGAAGCAACACCTGATTTCACCAGTGGGTTGTAGTAGGGAATTGGGAAGGCTTCTCAGGAGATGGACTTGAAAGACAGGTGGAAATGCACCCTAAGTAAAGGGAGCGGAGCCCCAGTGTGCCAAGCTAATGGGGCTATCAAAGTCAACTTGTGTGTGTGAAAGGCAGTTGATGGGTGGGGAGAAGCAGGAGATGCAGCTGAGAAAGGAGGGGACGCTACAGAGTGAAGGGCCTTGAGCATGAGGAAAGGGGTCCTTACTTTCTACTTCAGGCCCAGGGATCATCAAAGTTTGCCAACAGAGAGGCAACACCTTACCCAAGATGACTCTGAGCATAAAGAAATGACTGTATCCCAGGGACTCCTTGTGATGTTAGGAATGACAATAACTCCTCCCATATGACCGTCCTTCTTATTAATTTCAAAATAAAAATCCTTCAGGCAAATTAATCTATTCCTAAACATCAGTCTGGTGAGCTAGATAACCTTATCCCTCTTTTACAGAAGAGGAAGGCAAGGCTCAAACTCACATATATCTGTCCACTCCACGCCCAGGGCTGTTCCTCAAGAACACCTCTCCAGAGACTGAGCATCCAGTGCACAGTGGAGCCTGGATTCCTGCCGTGGCTGGGAGTCTGGACCAGCTACTCTCTGAGTCTCATCTAACATTGAGAATGTAAACTTCTGCAAGTCAGCGGCAGGGCTAATGGTGGGAGCCGTGGGTGGTCAGGAATGTTTCAGGACTTCCTGGGCCCAGTGTTCCAGGTCAGAGTGCCTGGATTAATGATCCATCTCCAGGCAGAGTGAGCCAAGGCCCTGACGCCAGGCACTGGGCATCGATTAGACTTTACACTCTGAGTTTGCTTTCATCTAAGGCTCTCCAGGTGGGCTGCAACCTAATAATTAACATTCTCTGAGCCCCACAATATAAGTGAGCTGGAAGAGGGGAGAGTCTCTGATGGTAGGAGAGGAGCCCCCCAAAGCTTAGCCGTGGCCTGGGCAGACAAGGCTGTTGTCCACCAACATGCTTGTGCTGCCTGGAGTTTGTAGTGAGTGGATCTGAGTCTTTATCTTTGAGATTCAAAACATTTCTATGGAGAAGTAGCACAAGGATTATTACCCTCAATGAACGAGATGGGGAAACTAACATCTGGAGCAGGGCAGAGGACTATCCAAGGGCAGAAGGCAGGGATAGAACAGCCCTCCACATCCTCCCAGTGCAGACAGCTGTGCCGACACTCCTTGAGGTGAAAGGACATAGTGGTGTGATCTGATTTTTATTTGACAAGAGAAATCATTACAGAGGTGATCTGCTATTCACACAATGGTTTAACAAATGCTTACTGAATACATACTAGTATGTTCCAGCTGCTGTGCTCTGTGCTGGGGGATAGCCAAACAAGGTCCCTGACACCATGAGATTATAGTCAGGGAGGAAGGGAATGTGGTAGGGGAGAGATGGATAAGCGAATGCTCTGTTCAGTGAGATGTCATTGCGCTTTAAACAGTGATCATGGACAGTGTGTCTGATAGCAAGTGAATTTAATTGTGCCGAGTACTTTGGGCACAGGGTGTCAAGGAGGAAATGAGTAAGTCTATTTAGAGGAGAAAGATACTGGTGGGAGTGGGGATGTGACTGGAAAAGTCTTCACAGGGAAGATGTCTTCAAGATGGAAATTTAAAAGAAGGATGGGAATACATCTGACAAGTGGGAGGTGGAGAGTAGGATGGGATAGTCCAAGGAAAATGCTGATGTAAGCAAAGAGAGAAAGGAATGGAGGCCCAAGGTTAACTGAAAGCCATTGAACGGGCTGCAGAGTAGGATATGAAGACCGTGGAAGATGAGGCTGAAGAAATGAGCCAGGAACAGAACACAAAGCACCCCCAAGCCAGAGTGAGGATCCTGAACTTTATCCTGAAGCAATCCAGTCAACATTGCACTGTAGGAAGCTCCCTCCTGCTGTCACTGAAATAGGGAGATGCTGAAGCAGACTCCATGTGGGAGGTAAAAACTGGCAATGACCTGCTTTGATCGATTTTAGCCACAAGACACACACACACACACACACACACACACACACACACACACAAAATTCATCTGTTCTGGAAAAGTCCATGTCTTAGGAATTTCCCTATTATAAGAAAGTGGCTCTCAACTTATGCCACGTTCCTTGGATCTGGACCCATTCCACCTTCCTCAGGTTTGAGAAGAAATCACAGTATTCTTATCTCTTTTAAAAATATATATATATTTATTTTTTAGTTGTAGGTGGACATCATACCTTTACTTTATTTTTATGTGGTGCTGGGGATCGAACTCAGTGCCCCATGCATGCCAAGTGAGCGTGCTACCTCTGAGCCACAACCTCAGCCCTTCTTATCTCTCTTTATATTATAGAATTTCTCCTGCCACTTCGTCTGCTTCTGCAGGAATGTATTTCCCTACAGTAGGCTTCCCGCTGCCATCAGCACATGGTGGCAAAGCCCCACACCTTCAAGCCTTCTATCTCAAAACTCAAATGACTCCATATTATACGACCTGCCCTTTTATTTTTTCTGTGAACTGGGAATTGAACCCAAGGTCACCCTACCACGGAGTCACATCCTTTATCCTTTTTATGTTTTAATTGAGGCAATGTCTTGTTAAATTGCCCAGGTTGGCCTCAAACTTGTGATCTGATTCTCTTGTTTCAGCCTCCCAAAGCAGTGGGATTATATGCATATGCCATTGGGCCCAGCAAAAGAAAGGTTACCCAAGAGGAGAGCAGAGCTGCCCTTTGCATTCAAAATCAGGTATGGATTAACTGAGCATCTGCTATGTTTCAAGCATTGCAAGGTCTTGTGGATTTGGCCTCTACCTTTACTTCATTAACCACTGGTTCAAGTCCAAAGTCTTGGCCCAGCATTTCAGAACATTAGATGGACCTCAGCCAACCTCCATGACCTTCTATTCTTTTCTCCCTCAACACTGTATTTGTCACATTTAGACATTTGTTGTTCCCTAAAATTCAAAATAGAAGTATCTTTTTATTAAAATGCCAGTACATATACATTCTAATTCACACAATACCAAAAGTAGAATAGGAAGTAAAATTTCTCCTCCATCCCTCCCTCCCATTACCCTTCAAACCCCATTCCCCAGAAATGAGCATTATTAACATTTGGGTAAATATCTTTTCAGATTCCTTAAAAAGCTTTCTCTGTCTTCACACAGCACCTTTTACAAACTCTTACCTATCCTTCAAGATTCATTATGGTGCTGGACGTTTTCTGTGTTTCTACAGAGGCTGATCCTTACAGAAACTTAGCATTTGCCACTCTGTATTGAAATCACCTATTATCACATGCCGTGCCTCCATCAGGCTGTGTGTCAGACTGTGACCTAAGAAGATAATCTCTGTGAAGACAAGGCGGCAACAGCCTTGGTCACAGCTATTCATAGTGCCTAGCATGCAATAGAGACCCTCAGTAAGTATCTATGGACTGCATGGATGGATGGATGGATGGATGGTGGCACTCCTGTGGAATTTTCAGCAGGATATACAAAGGAAACAGTGTTGGCATTGAGTAGTGGGAAGGACCTCAGCAAGGGGTTAAGGACCTGGGCTCCTGTGCTGGCTCTACCTCCTACTTGCTGTGTTGCCTCATGCAAGTTACTCACCCTCTCGAACATTCCATTTCTCTACCTGCAACTGAATAGTGGGACTGGGTAGTTCCCTAAAACCCTCCCCAGCGGATGCTCCAGAATGCTTAGCTGGCCTTGGCCCAGCACCCCTATTTCACACCTCTGTAATTACCCACCTGCATGCCTTTTATTATAGAGATTGGGGAGGGGGCGGGGCTCATTAAATAAAGGGCAAAAGGAAATTGCTGGCTTGCCAAAATGACATTGCTGGCATTAACTAGATTAACTTCTGAAATGAAAAGCCCACAAAAGCAAAACCAAAACAGAGAAGGAGCCATACCTTCCGCTGGTGGCTTCAAGATGGCCTGCTTCAGCCTGCCTGACCTCCAACCCAATCCATCCTCACTGGGGAGGTCATGAAAACCACTCTCCTTCCTCCCCAGGACTTCAGCTCAGCTCAATCTCAAGAAAATGGTCCTGACTCTGGCCCAGAGATCAGGACCTAGGAATGGCTCATAGAGCTTCCAGTCTGTAAGAGAGATGGGCAGGATAATAGACAACATGCAGAGCTATGGAAGCTGTTACAGGGAAGCCAAGGACTGGCTGTCCTCTGGGTCTAGAGATCCAGGGCAGTGGGCCCTGGCTTGAGTGATGAGCTTTTCTCTAGACAAAGTTCTGGGCAGGGCACTCCAGGCATAGGGGAAGAAGAGGAAGACCTGAGATATGACAGGGGACAGCAAGTCCAGGCAACCATGGTCAGTCCCACGTGGTTAGAGCAGGAAAGGGCTAACTCTATCCCATTTGTGTGACTCCTCCTGGCTGTGGCCCTTGAGGCAAAGGGTACAACATTGCATCAGCCTAGAAGGAGAATTGAACCACTGCATGTCCACCCCAAGCCAGGGATGCCAACCCAGAAGAGCATCCATTAGGCAGCAGCAGGAGGGAATTGCTGCTGTTGCCAGCGGATGCTGACACAAAACAGAGGCAGGAGACTGTGACGGACTCCACCAGAGACACTTGCTCAGCTCACAATGTTTGCAATCATGAGAAGAGGCAGGAAACTGGAGGCGGATTCAGCTTTGCTCAAGGTTCCAACTGACTTCAGAAGCAGAAAAGAGGTAACCCCGTGGCCTGGCTAACTACCCATCTCATGGAGAGAGAATCCATCCTTGTAAGAATCCAGAATCAGAGAGCAAAATTCTCCACCCCGTGTAAACCAGGGATCTCCTCTACCTCCCCACACAGGGCAGGCTACACCCCTGAGAAGGAAGAAAAATGGGGGAAGAAGCCCTCTCTAGTTCATGCCTCTGTAGGAGATCAGATAATTTACTTACACTTTCTCATTTCACCCTCAGAAGTATCTAGAGAGAGAGCTTATTATCTCCACTTGGTAGAATAAGAAACTATGGCTCAGAGAAGCATTTCCAAGTCCTCAAAGCTAGTGACCCTCAGAACTAGACTTTGCCCCAAGGTCTCCCCAGCTCCAAATCTGTGTCTTCGCCACACACATCCCTGCCATCCCCAATTCTGGCACACAGGACACATAAACATCTGGTTTGTCATCAGCTTGCTAACCTTCAACTAAAAATCCTAACTCTGATCATGAGTCTGATCTTCTGGACACCAGAGCTGTCAGATCAAGAGCCCAAGGAGTATTCTAAACACAATTTATATTGCTAGCTCCCTTGACCAGGGGCATTTTTAATGTCCTTCTTTGGAAGAGTAGCAATTCTAATGACACAATTCCAAGCAGAGGAAAGAAGAGATGCCTTGAGATAGAAGGCCATTCCTGCACCCTGTAAGCCTTGCCCATCTGCATATGAGGCACACCTGAACCTGGAGGCCACCTACACTTGCATGGGTCAGCCCTGGTCAGGATCACTAATGCCAGACGGGTGACCAAGTATTAATCATTGCCAAAGGAACAGTTAAACTGAAAACCAGTTCATTAAAAATTAAGCTTCATCTCTATAGCCCTCAGGGACAGGGAGCTTTGGGTAGAGAGCCAGGTCCTGCTCTGAGAGGTCACAGGCTATGAAAGAAATCTTCCCAGAGAGCCTGAAGTAAGGAGCCAAGTGACCTGGGTTCCAGTCCTGGCTCCGCTCTCAACCCACTGGGTGACCTTAGGCTGGGCAATTTCCCACCTGAGCTCCTACTTTCCCTAAGATAGTTGGAGAAATCTCCACCGGGCTTGTTGCAGTGCTCTAGCATACATTGCCCTGAGAGGAGTCTGTGCGTGTTTACCTTTCTAAATCCAGAGTCACACTGAAGCCCCAAGCTGTCCAGCGCAAGTTTTGCTTACTGTTCACAATCTTTGGGGTAATGAAAAGTTGGCAGCAAATCACAACTCTACCCCGAGACTGGAGTGCAAGGACTCAGACCTTTCCTCCTTGCTTCCCATATGAGACAGATAGTATTGCTGACCCCAGACATGTCCTCTTTGCTCTCTGAGAAGTAGCAAAAGACAAATCAGGAGCAAGGTCCTCTGAGCTCCTTCATCCACAAGAATCAAAATTGTTCTATTCCTGGCACCACCCTTTGGATCATTCCATCCCAATGGGATTTGGTAAACTGAAGCTTTGCAAACCTAGTGAAGATATGAAACATTCACAAGTTTTGATCCAATACCAAGGCAATGATGCAATACATAATGAACCAATCTATGAATGGAGAGCGAATCGTCCTGTAACCCCTGACACGCACTGTGAATGTCAGTGCTCTGGGGGTGAGCCCAAATGGAAATGTCACCACATGCATCCTGGTTTGCAACCAGCAATTTCTATTAAGGTGGGATAGCTGAAGACAACAGTGGTTAATAACGATAAGTTTTAAAATATTGAGGCAGTAAGGTGAGGGAGGGAGGGAGGCATTTGAAATTGGCAACTGAATCTCGCCTCTCTCTCTCTCTTTTTTTTTTTTTTTTGTTTGTTTTCTGTTATTCTTTAAGCAAGCTCTTCATGAAATGAATCTAATCCATTAACGAATCTGTCTGTAGGTGGCAGCACTGGCCCCTTTCACTCCCCAAGGGGGACTCGATTTTCACTGGAGAACAAGTGCTCCTCTGGAGAGCGATGTACCATGTGCTGATGGAATGAGACAAACTAGCTTCAGAACAAATATCCCCACACATTGAAGTTGTGACACATCTGGTGAATTCACAAAACTCCTAAAGCCACACTCCATCCAGAAAATAGACCTTTCTAGGATCTGGCAAGATAGAACAAATCACCATCACTTTCTAATGAGCCAGTGCAAAGTGTCCATGAAATGTGCAGGATGCAAAGAACCCAGCTTTGAAACCCCTGAGCAGGAAAAAAGGCAGACAGGTCCCCCAAAAGACATCAAATTCGTCCCCCAACCTGGGCTGCTTTCCCAGATGTCACCCCAACCTTGTGTTTGTGGTCAGCTCTCTCTGTGCTAAACTGGCTAAGTTCATCATGTCATCTACTTGTCAAGTACTTCTGCCCCCTCACTTTACCAAGAGGAAATAGTGGATCCAAGAGGTTAATTTCCCAGAATAGCCAACTATTACCTTGAATAAATGGGCAAACTGAAGAGGGTCGAGATGCTTGTTCAATGTCACCTGCAAATCACTGAGAGAACAGGGCTCTGAGCCCAGTTTGCTGTCCATTGAGTGAAGAGTTTATAGAAGCAGCATAACAATGCAGGGCTTGGGGGAGCAGGACAAAAATGGGGTTCTAGGCTCCCACCCAACAATGCCTTTGGATAGTTTTACCCCACTCTCTAAAAAATTTTGGGGACAGAGTGAGGAACATCCTGCATCTAGTGCCAGTACTGCCCTGAAGAGGCTGTGCAGTCTCAGGCAAATCCCTTCACCCTTCAGAGCACTGCACCCTCCCCCAAGCGGGTGGAGAGTATCTAATGAGATCCTGCCAGGAAAAAAAGGCTTTTAAAAGTATAAAAGCACTCTTGGAGGTATTATTATTAATTATTATTATTATCATCATCGTCACCATCTTTCATGGTTATTAATGACCTGTTACCTGCTGGGGATCTGTCAACTAGGAATTTCTTTAAGCCTTTCTTGAACCTGTTTATATTCCCAGTCAGCAGCACCTCCCTTACTTTGATTCCCAACCCCCAGTTCAGGGGGCTGCAGGCAGACTCCTCCACCCAGAGGTCTGGGTTTCAATGGCTTTGTTCAGTCTCTTTTGTGGGTTCCTTCAAGGCCAACCGAGCTCAGTGCAATACAGCCTCATTTCCTCTCCTCCATCGCCCCAGTCTGTGTTAGGGATCTCAGGAGGAAGAAGAGGAAGATATAGGCTTTGCTACCCCATGTCCCCTGAGCCCAGAAGCCCTGGGTGGGATAAGGACAATAAGACCCCTCCTAACTGCCTGTGCTAAGGCTGAGAACAGGGCCCAGAGCCCACTGCCCCAGGGAACACCCAAGGTCCCTAGTGTTCTCCAAGTCCAGAGTCCTGTTCACAGGTCAGGGGGAAAGACCAAGAGCCCATTCTCAAATGTGCTATAAAAGCCAGAGGCATAAACTGAATGCAGCTAACTCTGACACCTGCTATGGCCTGTGCTCTGCAGGTTTCAAGTTAAATTAGACACAATGTGAGCCCTGCCTTCAAGAAGTTCATGTGCAATAGGTGAGGACATGACATAAACACCCTGCAAGGTGGGGTTAGCTAAAGATTTGAACAGAGGATTCATTTAGGGGAAGCCCTAACCACTATTCCTGTCTGGGAAAATATGGAAAGAATTCATAAAGAAGGGACTAAAACGTGGAAAGGAATTTGGTAGGCAGAGAAGAGGGTGAACAGAAGAATTTCTGGAAAAGCCAGACCATGAACAAATTTTGATGGCTATATGGTGTTCAGGGAATAGAGGTGGAGTGGTCAGAGGACACAGAAAACCAGCCAGGGTCCACCAACAAGAGAGAACTTCTGAGTGCACTGCTCTGCCCATCACAGAGGCTGATAAACACCCCTATATCCTGCTTTTCAAAAAGGAACATGTTGACAATTGAAGGTTGGGCCTCATAAGAGAACTCTCTGGCTTCCCTGAGGCAAAGAGACATGTATATGTGACTCTGTGTTGCTGCTTCCTCTCAAAGGGAACCAGGTGAGAAGATGACAATCCCTTTGGATTTCTCTTGTTGTGGAGAATGCAGAAGACTCTGGGCACAAATATATTTTCATCTTCAGGATAGTGTTGACTATTCATTAACTCTGTGGATCTCAGGCTCCCAGCTAAAATGGGCTCCTCAAATATATCCATCTCTTTCCCTTAACTACCCTTTCGGTGCAGGTGAAGGAACCAGAGATAGAACCCTTTCCTCGCCTGCGAGTCAACAGCAGGGTAGGAGTGAAACCCAGGCCTACTCCTTCCCCTCCCCTTTGCTCATGTAATGGGGTAAAGCCCACCCAGTCCAGCTGGAGGAGAGCGCCAGAAAAATTCAAGATAATTGTAACAGTAGCATTTGCAGGCAAATTATACTCCATGAGCTAATTAGGAAGGGATTGAGGCCCTCAACTTTAATTAATATCCATTCTTTAACAACCTAATCCTGGGTGAAATCATAGTGGGGATCTCACCCCAATGCTGAAATTCTTTCCTCCAAAAAATCGCCTAGATAAATACATATAGCTTAAGAGCAGCAATTAGAAAGTTCTCTGCCAACTTATGGGGCTGTTTAACATTCCTGGATCGAAGCCACTGTTTTTTCCTAGGTCTTCTCTGTCCCCACAACCGAGGCCTAATGAATAGCCACTCTTGCGGCTCTGCGTGCCATGTAACCAATATCTCCTACCCATCGGGTCTTCACAGCGACTTAATAAGCAGTCGGGGAGGACTGCCTGAGGAGGTCCACAAACCTAATTGTTAACTTGGAGGCCTAATCAGCATCTGCTTCCCACCCAGAGTCCCCCACAGCTACCCAGCCTGGTCCCCCCCAGTAATGGATGGAAAATCGGTGATTTCCTGACAGTTTAGCAACCAATTTTCCACCAATTAGGAGAGATGGTGGTCTCTGGAGGAAACGACGAACGGCTCTACCACAAGGAGCTGGGAGTGGAAGAGAGCTGATCCTGCGAGGCCCAGGGAACCAAAACCTGGGGGAGTGGCCAGGGCTGCTGGACCCCTCCCCAACCTGGGGCTTCCTCCTCCAGGTCAGCCTTGCATAGCATCTGTGGGAGGAAACAGAGTCTGCCCTGGGACCTCCATGGGCCCTCCTCTCCGTGGTCCTGTTAGGTGACAAACCTTTCCCCCTCCTTCTCTCCTCCGGGGCCAGTCTGACAGGGTCTTCTGCTGACTCTCTCCCCAGTACCCAGGACAGTCAGGAAATTCCTCCAAGACTGTTTATGTGGTGACCTAATTACAGCATAAGCTTTAGAGTTGGATAATCATGTTTTAAAAATCCTGAATTTGTCTTTTTCTAGTTGTGGGGGATCTTGGGCAAAATGCCTAACTTCTCTGGGCCTCAGTTTCCTCGTTTGTAAAATGAAGTTAGTAAAGGTTACAGGGATTAAATGAAATAATGTAGGTGAAGAACATGATACCCTACACTGCAATGCTCAATAGCTGAGAACTACTATTATTCTCACTATGATTATTTTTCATAATGAATAATATTAATGATCAAAAGTAATAGCAGATGTGTGTCCAGCCTTGTGCTAAGCTCTATGAGGACCACTACCTGTGGCTATCCCCTGGTTCAGTGTCACGACCCTCATTACCTCCCACCTCGCCTTGACATCTGGCCTCACATCCTTCCAGCTCCTCCACTGGAGACCCTTGCCCAGGAGACCTTTCTGAAATACATATGTGACTCTGCCCATGCTGCTGCTTCCTCTCAAAGGGAACCAGTTGAGAAGATGACAAGACAATGAGGAACTGCAGATGTTCTGCAGACCTGTTGAGAGATAGGTAAGGTGGACTTTGTCTGTGTTGCATATGCTACCACCTCAGTGGGTGCCCCTCATGATGAGGGCTGATCCCATCTTCCACTGAGAGCGCATCAGCCACTTCTCTTCCTTTCTTGTCCCTCTTTAATCTTGGTTTTCTTAACTTCTGAAATCCAGCCCCAAAGCTCCCTTCCCAACCTTATACACAAAGGTGCACACACACAGTCACATACACAGGGACACACACACACACACACTTACTACTGGAACCACTTGCTGCCAATGGTCTCGAGAACTTGAGAACCAGAGAAGCTCACTTGCCAGGAGAACATGGTCCTTGGCACATAAATATATGAAGGGTAATAGAAATCCCTCTGAACCCTGCCAATCAGACATACCAGGTCGCCACTCTCGGGCATTAGTAGGAAGGCCAAATGAGGCAATATGCTCTGGTGGCTCAGATAGAACTAGGACCAAGGGAGGCAGACATGGGCTCAGTTTTCAAGAACTTTTCAGAAACAACATAAGAGAAGCTGACTCCTGTGACCCAGCAACTCAGGAGACTGAGATAGAAGAATTGCAAGTTTAAGGCCAGCCTCAGCAACTTAGCGAGACCCTGTCTCAAAATAAAATAGAAAAGGGATGAGGATGTTGCTCAGTGTTAGAACACACATGCATAAGGCCCTCAGTTAAAAAAAAGAAAGAAAGAAAGAAAGAAAGGAAACAAACAACCTAGGAGGTATTGTCAAAGAGATCTGAGACAGATACCCAACAGCCAGTGTTGTACTGACCTTTAAGACCTTAAGATGTGACTATCATTTGTTTTGTTTCAGTGTAGGATTCTGTGAATCTTAAGATTCCATACTGCTAAGTAATATTTTAATTCATTGCTTTATGATCTTAAGACATTTTCAATTCAGTGGCTCAAAAATGCTAAGATTTTTTTTCATCCCTTGACTCAGAATCTGAGTTACTTAGAACTTTAAAATGATCTGAAGCAAGGTCATCTGTGTGTATTTCTTTTAAAGATGTGCTGAGCCCATGCTTTGCATGAGGTACTTTACATATTTCTCTCATGTGCTCCTCACAGTGTACCTGTAAGTTGCTTACTATAATTATTCCTATTTTTTCAATTGAAAAATCTAAGGCACCGAGAGATGACGTGACTTTCTTGAGATCATTCAAGTAGCGTGTAGTGGTCCCTTAATCAAAACCTCCCTGTGCTGGAAGGAATTATGCCCTGGAGGGCAGAGGTGCCCTGGCCAGCCCAGAGCTGGACTATGGAGTCCTCTGAGATTCTTCTCAGTCAACTCCCCTGCCAGGCCCCTCTGAGTCCCAGCCCCAAGGTGGGGAGCTGTGACTTTTCCTTCCCACCTTTCCAAGCCGTGTTCCCTCCCTAGCCTAGGGTCCCGAATTCCCCAAGCAAAGCCAGCCACATTCTTCGGGCTAGAGTCCAAGTTTATTTAAGAAGAGGAAAATGTTATTATGGAGATTACAACAGCTTCATGAAACAGAGCATCGCTGTATCAATGCTGGACCACAAGAATGCTCATCAACTTCAGGGCTTCCTGTTGGGAGCCTTTTAAGCTATGCCTGAAGCTGGCAGGCACTGGGGTGCAGGAGTCAGGCCAAGCCACTGGGTGACATGGCCCGGCCTCTGCTCCCTGCTCTCAGAGCCCATGGAGGGGACCAGAGGGGACTCCTCTCCTATGCCCTGCAGTCCTAACAAGTCAGGCTTCTCAGTTTCTCATTCTCAGAAACGAAGCTGTGGGTGGCTGGTGTGTGTGTGTTTGTGTGTGTGTGTGTTCGTGCACACACATACACACATTGTGTCTAGGAATGGTGAGCAGAGCAGAGGAGACTGGGCTTCTCCAGCTGTCTCCCCAGGAAGATTTAGGTCCCTGATGAAAAGAGGGCAGAAAGGGACTTAGGAAAGGGACTGCTTTCTTTACTTCCTAAGGCTGAGAAGAGAGGAGGCCATGTCCTTAGTTCTTTTTATCTCCCTTTTTTAAAAATTATTTTTTAATGAAGAAGAAAAGAAAACCTTTAAAGTGAAATACCTGGGACCAGGAACAGCCAGGAGTCTGGCTCCTCCCAGGTAATTATCTGGCTTTTAGCACCCCTCTTCCCAGCACTTGTAATTAGCAGGGAAATTAAGATGCTGTCATCCCACCTCCCAGCTCCTCTCTGCTTCCCAGAGGCCTGGGGAGAGGCCCCGCAAGAGGGACAGGATCTGTGCAGCAAGTGGAATGGGGACTAGATATCAAAATGGACTTGAGCCCAGGACAGAAGAGCAGCAGAGTGTCCTCTGGGGAGTACTTCCTACCATGTCCAGCCACACTGTCACTCCTCCCTGAGTCCCTGAAGTCTGTGCAGTCTGGGTCATGCCTCTCCCCAGGAGAGGCTAACCTGGCTTTGATTGACAGTGTGTTCCAGTGGAGCTCATTGTCTTTGCTACATTATCACAAGTGCCTCCTTTCTACCTGCCTCTGTGCGGGACCCAAAGGACAGAGATGAGGCAGACCCACTGGAATTGCCACTGCCCCCAGGGAAACGATAAGAAATCTGAGAGGACAAATATAAGGTCAAAAGTGACAAGAGTTGTGGGTGGCAGGGCCAGCTGCATATTTGGGTGATGGCTAGTAAAAAATAAAAATAAAAATTAGGAGCCATTGTTCAAAAATTATTAGTAATTTTTGGGCTAGGGATGTAGGTTCAATCCCCAACACTGCAAAATAAAATCGTTAATAATTTTAAGACAGCAAGAACAGAGCATTAAGCCAAGAGCTGGGCCTTGTGCAACTGTATAGCCCTCTGGAAGGAGGGCAGTGTGGGCCTTGCCAATTAAGGAAGTGTTTTTGGAGGGAGTAGCATTTGAATTGGTATAGTTCAAGTGGTTAATATTGTTTAACAGTTAGGGTCTCCTTTGCCCATCTGGCCAGTTTTCTCTTCCTTCAAGACCCAGCCCTATGTTCTCTCATCCAGGAACACTTCCCTACCAACTCCAGGCTGGGTTGGTGTCCTGTGGGTTCACAGCCCACTCCCTACCTCTCCATCCTTGCCTCCAGGATACCTGTTTACTCCATTATAAAGCAACTTTTTATGATTCTGCCTCTCCTACTAGCCCATGTGCTCCCTGAGGACAAGGTCTATGTCTTACCCATCTGTATATACCCTAAAGAGCCTGGGCAAGGGAGGTGCCCCGGAAGGATCACCTGCTTGCAGGAACATACTCCCAGGAAGCAGCTTGGGCTAAGGTGTCCTTTGGCACGTAGGACACTTGAAGGTGAATCTTCATCTATAAGACCAGAAAGTTAAGTTGAAATCCAATCACAAATGACAGGCCCAGGGAAGGA
The DNA here is from genome assembly GCF_001458135.2 of Marmota marmota marmota. NCBI lineage: Eukaryota > Metazoa > Chordata > Mammalia > Rodentia > Sciuridae > Marmota > Marmota marmota. The sequence continues at coordinate 17,430,081 of NW_026000082.1, forward strand.
AGGGTTACTCTCTAGGAAAGCTTGAGCTTTTCAAGATCATTTTAGCTGCTATGTGGAGGATGGATTGCAGTGGATGGATGGTGGGGATGATGGGGGAGGGGGGAGGTAAGCCCAGCAGAGCAATGGAACGCTGTAACCACAATCCAAGCAGAAGGTTAGGGTGGTCTGGACCAGATAACACTCATGGGAATGAAGAGAGATGTGAGCTTTGAAGGCTCCACCACCCTAGTGGCAGCAATACCGGGTCACCAGCCGGCTATTCCAATTATTCATAGAAATCAATTTCATTCCATGGAGACCCAGATAAAACTCGTGTTGCCAGCAGACAGTAATGGATGGCAAGCTTAGAGCAAAGAGATAAGAGGGGCCCAGAGTGTGGGTGATCAGGTGGGGCTTTGCAGGATGGGGGAGGAGCTGTAAGAGGTTATCAAAACATCCCTCCAAATAGCAAAGGCTCCGAGCCAGCCTGCTCAGCTGTGGACTATGGAGGGACAAGCAGGCTCATCCTCAGTCCCTGGAACTGTGAGACCCAGACCTGGTTGTCCTTGGGCATTCTTCCCAGAAGCAGGGGAAACTGGATCAGTCTTGCTGCCCTGAGAACTATACAGAGGTCTGGTGCTTTTAACTGGGGGTGGGAATGCAAGGGGCAAGGGCATGAAACAGACAGGGGTACCCTCAGAGGTCCCCTGTCAACGCTGATTTTGTAGGATCCTAAGTCCATGAATCACCATAGTGACTTTTTTTTTCCCCTGTAGGACTGGGAAAAGAACGGTCCTTTCTCCAGCACTGGGAAGACAGTGTGGGAGACAGAGAGCTGCCTGTCTTGTCTCATCTGAGCAGGACCAGAAAGTCTGTGTCCTTATCACACACGTGGGAAGGTATCCACAGAGTAGCCCCCGTCCTGAGACACAGGACAGGAGGCCAGTGTGACAGAGGAGGTTTGAAAGACACTGGGGCTTCCCTGAGCAAGGAAGGAAAGGAGAGGGAGGTTGGTGATCACAGGTCAGCGATCAGAGAGTGAATCAGAGACTCAGTAGTAAGTAACGGGTTCCTACAGAGATCTTGTCACCATGCCAGGCACCATCCTGGCTGCTTCATATGGATTCACCACTGCCTGCCTCTCCAAACCCTCATTTACAGAGGAAGAGACCCAGGCACTGAATTGAGTGAACTTTCCCAGATTTACACAGCTCAGGAGGGCAGGCTAGCATTTGAATCAGGCAGTCTGATTTCATTTTATCATGAGATGGAGGTCACCCACTTGCAAAGAGCTTGCTGGCTGGGGTAGACCATGCCTCTCTTAGCTCCTTACACTCTTGACTTGGGGTTCCTTGCCTGCTGGCAGGCTATGCTAAATAGCTGTGCTGGTGCATCCCCAAGGGAGGAAAGAATGGAGGGGCCACCTACCCCAACAGCTTTTCCTCACAACTGCTGGTAGAGGCAGCTGGAGGTTGGCCCAGGAGGCCCCATCTGCCGACACTCAAGGCTGAGAGGAGATAGCGCTTTTTATCTCTGCAGAGAGTTCAAGAGTTTATTCCCACCCAGGGTAGTGGGGAGCCCGGTGCCCATTCTTGGAGGGTGTGCAGTGACAGGACAGATGGGGGTACTTCCTCCCCTGCCCCTCCAGCACGTGGTTCTCTCCACACCCTACTGTCACCAGAGGCCAGCAGGAAACATCTTGGACAGAGCCCTCCTACACAGGTGCTGGGTCTAGTGGAAAATACCCAGCCAGCTCCAGCTCAGTGCTGCAAACAACTGAGCAGTCAGCATGGTCACTGGGAAGATCACAGCTCCGGAGTCGTGACCCCAGTGAGGTTGCTGTCCTGGCTCCCCCACCTTCTAACAGTGTGACCTCAGACTCCGTGCATCACCCTCTGAGCCTCAGTCTAGACTGAAGTAGGATTCCTATATTGAAAAATGAGGCATTCAGTCACGTGGCTCACAATCTGGCCTCTAGCTGGGGGTCTGAAATGACCCCTCCTTTCCCATCTGTCACATGAATTTGACTCCATGGGTGAAACAAAGTCTGCTCCAGCCCCCCAAAATAAAGCAAGTGAGCTGCCCACACTTTAGCATTCCCCAGTGCTCCCCACACCTTGCAGAAGATAAAGCACACCTCTAAATCTGGTAGTGAGGGCCTCCTAGGTACCCAGCTCCAGGCCCCCGGGTGACTCAGGCCCCCCTGAAAAAAGTAGGCCCTATCTTCAACCCCTGGGTACATCCTTCAAGACCCAGATCATCCTCTGCTTCCTCTCTGAAGCCGCCCCCAGATACCCAAGGGAGGATGAATCACTCCTTCCACTGGGCTCCCACAACTCTGAGCTCATTCTGCTTTGTGTTACGGGTATAGGTTCAGTTATCTGCCTCCCCAGCAGACCACATGCTCCTGCTGGGCAGTGATGGGAACCCCATCTTCTTATAAAATGCCTGGCACAAACTTATAAATGTTGATTGATTAATACATTAATTAATTCAATGGAGTATTCTGGAATGGCAGCGCTAGAAAATCCCAGAGCTAGAAAATCCTTACTGTTCACCTAATCCAAATACCTTATTTTAGAGATAGAGAGTAGGGAGGGTCTCAGGGGAAGCTGGGACAGCAGGTAGAGAAAGACAGGTCCAGGGTTGCATGATGAGATGGCAGAAGAGCAGGGGCTAGAACTCATGCCTTCACCACGGAATAAAGCTGAGAGTTGTCGTTTCTGCTATACAGTTGGGTAGATCAAAACCCACCAGGGCTCTCTGTTGCTCTCTTGATAAAGTTCAAATTGATTATCCCTAAGTCCCTTTGTGATGTGGTCCTTATCAGCCTGTCCAACCTCATGTCTTGGTACTCCTCCCTCCAGCCACCCCAGGACACAGACCAGGCTAGGTCCCTCTGCTTCCCAGCTTTTCTCTCTGCCCAGAACTAACTCCTCTCTGCACAGGACATTCACCGTTTCTTCTCCTCACCAAATCTGTTGATCATAAGGTATAATTTTAGATGCCACTTCTCCTGAAAATACTCCCTTTCCCCTCTTCGTTGTCCCCACAGCCCTGCCTGGTTCTATCTGCCAACCTAGGCTGTGGTTTCTGTTTCTCCAGTGACACTAAGAGTTCACCATGTCAGAGACTGTTACCTTTGTGTCCTTCATGCCCAGCACAACGCCCAAAAGGAATGACAGTGAATGAATGAGTGAAATGTAAGGACAGGAACGGCTCGCCAGAGGCAGAGATATTATTGATCCCAAACTAAGTCCAAGCCCTGTGCCAGCACAAGGCCTGTGTTGGGAGGAGGCCGAGGGAAGGGCATGTGTTAGGACAGCCAACAGAGCAGAGCTGAGAGAACGTTGGCAGGAAGGAAAGTGTTCCATGTGACCAGGGAAACAATACCCAGTTTATTTACCTGAGCCTCCTTGCTTTTTCTGGGTCCTGTGACCTTTGTTATTTCTGGCAAATCTCTGAATCACAGAGGAAGCATTTGGGAGGAAGAAAACCCTTGGAAAAATGTCAGCTGACACTTGGGCCGGAGTCAGCCTTCACCATCCCACACTCCTGGGCTCTGCCAGCCCCCAAGAGGGCTGCTCTTGAAGCCAGGTTTGAAGGACAGCCTGGAGGTGCCAGATAGAGAAGCAGGGGTCATGGGAGGCAGAAGGGATTCCACATGCAAAATCTGGAGGCTGGAGAGGCTGTGGCTTGTTCAGATGGCAGAGGAGGGTTCAGGGACAGGAAGAGATGAGTGAGTGAGAGTTTGATGGTAAAAGACTTAGAATTCCACATGGAAACCTCACGCAAGCTCACACAATTGTGACTCCTGCCACGTGCCAGGCTCAGGAGCACCTCAGAGAGCCACAGGCCAGCAGGGAGAGAAGGTAGGAGCCACTCAGCACCCACCATAGTGAAGAGTGGGACAATGAAGGGCAGAAGGGCCTCTACCTGCCTGTCCTGTCACGGAGGATTCTCCTGGGACAGGGGCAGGGGCAGCAGCTAGAAACTGAAAACATCTAGAAAAGAAAAAGTGCCTCTTTCTTTTTCCTTCTTCTCCTTACTTTCTTTATCCCTTTCTTTCTTTTGTCCAACCTTCTCTCCTCTTTTCCTTCGTTTTTTTCTTCCCTTTTTCTTTCCTCACTCATTCTTTCCTTCAATTAAATAAGTCATTACTAACGAGCTCCTGCCCAGCAAACACACACATATGAAGTGAGTGATCCATATGCAGCCCCTCCCCCAGCCCCCTACATAAATGGTGTGCTCTACTCAAGAAAGAGACGAGACATACGACATTCGATGGCATCATGTACACGTGTACGCACAACCCACAAACCTGTGAAGGACTATCAAAAATGCAAAAGAGAGAGGGAAACGTTAAACATAGGCACTGTGAAAAGACAGACCTGGATCTGGTCAGGCAGAGTATGCAGGGCAGCATTTAGGAGGAAGGAAGAGTCCACGTTTAAGGCCCCAAAGTGGGAGGAGCTTCAGGTGTTCAAACAAAGCAACCAACCAATAAAGGAACAGAGCAAGAGGACACTCATACTTTGCTGGTAGGACTGCAAATTGGTGCAATCACCTTGGAAAGCACTATGGAGGTTCCTCAAAATACTAGGAATGGGGAATAAAGGAAAGGGCTGGGGGGTGGGAATAGGAAAGACAGTAGAATGAATCAAACATAATTTTTCTATGTTCACATATGAATGCACCACAGTAAATCACAACACCATGCACAACCACATGACTGGGATCCTAATTAGAATAAAATATACTCCATGTTCGTGCAGATATGTCAAAATATATTCTATTGTCATGTTTAACTAAAAATAACAAAGAAAAAAGGAAAAAAGGAAGAAGGAGGAGGGCAGATCAGCTGCGTGCATGCATGAGCATCCTGCTGTGGGGGGTAGCTCAAGAGAGAGACAGAGTCTCAGGGTTCAAGCAAAGAAGAACAGCTGCTAGGAATGATGGGAATAATAAGGAGCTTATTACAGGGATGTGACCTATAAAGGTGAGGGGGTTGGTTAACACTCCATCTGAGGTTGCTGTCTCTGGGTTGGATGCTGGGGCCAGAAGTCTATAGGGCAGGCAGTCAGAGAGAAATGATGGGTGTGAAGATAGAATCCTCAAGGTCACACAACTTCCAGGCTCCAGCTTCTCCTATGCAAGTGGCTGCAGGAGGAATAGAGGCCTTTCATCGTGCTGGATATGTCCTGTGCCAGGAGGAGAAACCAAGGGAGAATATACAGCAGGAGATGGAGCAATTGTAGGCCTGGCCACTGCCTCACACCTGTGTAAAAGAACAGGGCTGCTGTGGCAATTCTCTCTTCCAAAGTTCTTGTAAGGGTCTCAGGCACCTCTTGCACACTTGGAACTTTGCAGTGAAGGGAATTCCAGGAGAAATATTTCTAACATAACTAACTTGACATGCTACAGGTCACAGGGGCTAGATCATCCTGGGCCTTGCTGGCTATAGATGCTATTTTAAGAGCATCCAGGCTGGTGTTATCCAACAAGATTTGGGGTCTGAAGATCAGGATTACATCATGAATGCAAGATGCATTTCACTTTAAATAGCATGTAGGGATTTATCTGTGGATGTGCTGGGGTCAACTGAGGGAGAGAAACCCTGGCACTATCAAGGAACTATAAGGCATATCTGATTTTCATTTTAGAAAGATCTTTTTGACAGTGGTGTCAACAGTCATCTAGAGGGTGATACCAGAAACAGAGAAACCAAAGACATGGGCTTGCCACCAACTACAACCTTTAGGCAACTAAAACATTAAGTGTCTCTGCAATATATAGTGATTATATTGACCAAATGGGGCAAAATTATTCAACCAGTAATTCTGATTACTGCGATGACATGATGGGTGGTGAGTGAGTAAAACCCATTTCCAAAAGCTTCATGTCAGGCAGCTAAGATACCTGATATAAACCCCTTGGGTTCCATACTAGTGCCTTTATGACTATTTTTTAATGGATGCAATAATTTTAATTGCTTAAAAGATGCAGTTCATCATTCAGAATGTAGTGTCCACAGGAAACTAAGATCCTGCTGACTCCACCTCCTCCAAATCTTACAAATCCATCAGTTTCCCCAGTCCATCCCTCGTCATCCTTCATCTGGTTCCTTGAGGCGGTTTCTCACCCCGCTCCAAGCTCTCTCCCTCCAGGCATCGTTTCCCAACCTCACAGCAGCCATCTTCTCTGAGAATCTTAAAATTCTTCAATTTTAAATCAATTAAAATTCTTTAATTCAACTGCCCCCAGGACCCTTCCTTCACAAGGCTCCAGACCCATCCTGGTCCTGGCTCCGCTGTCTGTAGCCATCACACACCTTGCTCACCTCCCGGCTCTTCCTGCCCTTTGTTCTTCACCAGCCATTCACACTCGGGATCACACTCGAGAGACAGCACCTCCAACCTCAGAATGGGCTTTGCTCCCTTCCCACTTCAGGCTTCTGCCCTTGTTTCTCCTTCTCTCTGGAACCCCATGTACCATCTTTCCATTCCCCTGGCTTAGCAAAACCCTACTCAGCCTTCACAGTCCTTGTCTGCCCCTCTTCAACCCTCTGTGGGTTCTTGTCATGGACTGTACCACTCTATCCTCTCATTGCCTTGTTTCTTTGTCTCTTTCTCCCTCAATAAGACAAAGGCTGGGTCTTTCTTATTTACTGCTATGAGTTGGTGCCCAGCACAAAACCTAGCACGTGGTAGATGCTAAAAAATATGTTTACTCATAATTGCAGGCGTTCTTGAAGACTGCTATGGGTTGCATATGGTTTGTGTTCCCCAAAAAGTTCTTGTGCTAGAATTTTGGCACATGAGTGGCCCCTGGATTGGCAATGTTGAGGTAGTGAGACCTTTAAAAAGTGGGGCCTAGTGTAAGGTAATTAGATCATGGGATCATTCTCAGAAGAAATTAATATAGTTCTCCTGGGGCTCTAGTTAGTTCGCATGAGGGCACGCTGTTATTAAGTAGCCACCCCAAACACTTGATCCCTTCTGCCCACAACCATGTCTCTACCATGTCATGATGCTGCCAGGGCTCCCTTGCCAGGATGCCAGCACCATGATATTTGGACTCACCAGAACCAGAATTGTGAACCAAACAAAACTCTTCACCTTATAAAGTACCCAACTTCCAGTATTTTGTCATAACAACACAAAACAGAATAATACAGAGATCTTGGACAAGATTTTTTGAAACTTTGGACCAGTCTCAGTGATAGAGAGAGCCCTGATTTTTTATGAAGTCTGTATTGCAACAGGAAGGCTCCATCTATATCCCAGGCCCATCCCAACAGCAGGTCTTTCCACCTCTTTCTTGCAGGAGGAGGACTGATAGTTTGCTTCTCCCAAGTACTGCAGAGATGCAGGATATGTTCTCCCTAGAACCTGGTGCAGAGGCCACACTGCTGGGTACTGCTGTCCACCTTCATCACCCAGTCACTCAGTTCAGAACAATCTGCAAGGCCGGGAAGGCTAACCCTACCTGTCTGGGCCCACTCTACACAGGATGTCAAGGGCCTGCTTCACTTGCTCTGGAGGAGGGTCTGGGGCTAGCTCCCCTCTCCCCAAAGCTCCCTCCCCATCTGCTGCAGCCAGACAGAGCCCCAGCCAGGCCTGGAGCCAGAGAGATAAGAAGATCCAGTCACTCACTTTCAATTTCCCACAAACTTGACATCCAGTTCCTGTGGCAGGAAAAAAAAAAAAATCACCTTCCACTCTTGAGATACCAGAAAATCACAGTGTCTCAGGTCTAAGGGAAACTAAAGAGAGCCCCAATCAGACTTTCCTGTCCTCTGCTCCCACAAGTTGAGTAACTGGGGAAACCGAGGCACTGACACAGGTAGAAATTTGATCAAGCTCACAATGAAAGCCAATAAAAGAGCTGGGGCCATGAACGCAGTTCTGCTTCCTAACTTCATACACTTCCTAAACCCCGAGCTGAATAAATACCTGAGAATTCACATCTGCCAGCTGGGGGAGGTAGGTCTTCTGCAACCTTGCTCTGCTGGCATATCTAGAAGCTCAGTCCCTCTAGGCAACCTGGACAGTTCTTGGTGTTAGAAAGGGCTTCACTACCCTGAGTCTGAACCTTCCTCACTGCCCTCTGCAAATTCAACCAGAATTCACAGGCCTGAAATCCTCCTGGAGAGATTAATGTGAAAGAAAAAAAAAAAAAAAACAGAATATTCTATTCCTCAGAATTTTCTGGGTCTGAGGGAAGCAAACCATCAGTCTTCTTCCTGCAAAAAGAGCCATGAATTGGAGGGGGAGAGAAGCTAGTGGGTATTCTCAGAAGGCTGTGGAGAAGGCCACAGGTCAGGAGCTTGGAGTGGGGGAGGTTGGAAGGTCTTTTATGGTGCAGCTTCTAAAGTTGGCAGAACCTGGAATCTCTCCTCTATGACACCTCAAATTTTCAGTAAAGTAACAAAGCCCAGAAAAAAATCCCCAGTGCAGTTAAAATTTTAAGGGTAAAAGGAAAAGAGCAAAGTTTTGCATCTGAGTCTGATGATTTGACATGTCAAGGAGGAGCTATAGACCCCCATGAGCAGGGACAGGGACATATGACAAGCAACTACAGAACAACTGAGCTGTCTCTGCCTCAGACCAAATTTTACAAACTCTCCCCTAGGAGCATGGAAGTCCCAAGGAGAACATGGATGACACACAAAGATTGTCTGTGGCAATTGTTCTTATTCCCTCATGGGACAGAAATTCATGAATGCCTACTATGTATGTAAGGCACTGGGAGTGCTATTGTGAATAGATAAGAGTTGCTATCTTACATGCTCTGCCCTATATATTAGTTAATATCTCGTAAATGAGCATCCCATCACCCCCCGAAGAGTTTGCAAGTTCATTGGAGGCTAGAGCGTATATCTGCCTCCTTCCTAATCCCCAACACCTGCCCCCCGTTCTGCCCCACAATGAACACATACCCTTCACATTGAGTCTCTAGAGATCTGCTTAGGGATGCACTGGTAGGTACAACTTATGGGCCACATTGACCACTCAGTCATTCAGTTTAGAACAATTATGGCCCAATTCTTATGTGCTCTCAACCCCGTGGAATTTGATAGACTCAGAAGGATCAGCCTGAGTTCATCAGGTTCATTCCTCTGCCTCTAGACCAGCCAGTATCCTAAGCTAGATCAATGTGAAGGGCTGACTCAAAGTAGGAACAAAAGTCTGAGGGTCAGGAAACCTGGATTGGACTAGATTCCACCACTAACAACTATGTGATAAAGAATAATAGTTAATGACCAGCCAGGCACAGTGATGCGGACCTGTGATCCCAGTGGCCTGGGAGGCTGAGGCAGGAGGATTGCAAGTTCAAAGCCAGCCTTAGCAACTTAGTGAGGCCCTAAGCAACTCAGTGAGACCCTGTCTCTAAATTAAAAAAAAAAAGTGATCTAGGGATGTAGCTCAGTGGTTGATTGGCCCTAGGTTCGAAACTGGGTACCAAAAAAATAAAAAATAAAAAAAATAGTAACAACCACTGGCAGCAATTTAAAAATTCTTTCTATCATTTGATCCTCTCAATAACCTGTGAATCAGGCAAGGTGGTTTCTGTGACTCCCATTTCACAGAGGATAGCCCTGAGGCTTGGAGAAGTCAAGTGGTGTGCCCAACTTTAACAAGTGTGTGAGGGTGCCAGGATTTGAGACCAGGTCTCTCTGGGTCCAAAGGCCTCCTTCTCCTGTACAATGTCCCTGAGGCGTACACTCCAGACTCTGCCGTGTTATGTCCAACTGACACAACACCAGATCTGAGCTGATTCATGAACTGATGGCTGGAGCCTCCCTGTATCCTCAGCCTGATGGATTAGCTGGCTCTTCCCACCACCAGCACCACTGGCTAGCAACCAAGAAGAGGACAAGAAGACCAGATGGAGGTTGGGGGTGGGCAGCAGAAACAGAGCAGAGGCAGATGAGAAGGTCTCAGAGCATCCATCACCAGGCCCATTCGCCCTGGGATCTCGGCCGCTGTCTGATCTACCCATGAACTAAGTTCCCATCTGAAAGCTCATTCTCCCTGACAACCTGTCAGTCACTCCCCAGGGTGAGCTCTTTCCCAGACTCTCCAGGCTGTGGGGACTGGTGGGCCCCAAGCAAATGGGCCAGCTTGTCTCTGGACTCTGACAGGAAAGAGAAGCAGCCACTCAGACACCGACGACAGACAGACCCACATCTAAACTGGAGAAATTAGCCAGGTCTGCTCCGGCTTTTTGAGCTAATTCTTGAATCCCTGTGTTCCAACCCTAAATTCCAGGCTCCTCTTGAAGCCTTCATGTGGTACTGGGTCTGTAAGATACGACTGCTGGTGGGCATCTCTCCCTCCCCTGACTCTCATGCTCACCTCAGTGTGAGTCAGGATCTCCTGCCCTCACCTCCTAGCTTGGCCTAGTTGGCTGGACCTGGGTAGGCCACACATTCTGCCCTGTCACATCCTGTTGGCTCAAGAGCACTCGGGACCTAGAAGAAAGGAGGAAGGGAGGGAGTCCAACAGGGGTGGGGTCATGCTGCAGAAGTCAAATTCAAGAGAAGGGCAACTGCTGCAATTGATCTGCCCCCTGGCTCCCCTGGTGGGGGGGCGGGGGAGCTGTCATGTGGTGTGGTGGTACCAGATCCATTTCAGCTTTCATTGATGCCCTCTCAGTGCCAGACCCTATGCTGGGCTGCTGGGCTGCTGGACTGCTGGACTGCTAGTCATAGACACAAATGAAATATGGTCCCAGCTCCTGAAGGGCTTCTTGAGAGTGGGAACAACAAGTCAATAATCAAATAATCAGAACCCACGGTGATAAATTGGGTTGAGGAAGTCCAAGGAAGAAAAAGACCTAAAGAAGGGGCAACTCAGCCTGGTAGAAAGAGCTGGACCCTGGACCCAGAGCTGGATTCAGATCACACCCTGCCACTGTTCTCTAGACCTGTACAGGTCTGAGAGTTGTCACTGTAGGGACTTACTGGCATACCTTGTGGGGACCCACTTGGAATCTCCTTGAGGGGCAGTGCTATAGGAAGGATGCAGCTGCCCACTGCTCAGGCAGCTGGAGGGCATCTGACCACTAGGGAGATGAGCTGAGGGGACTCTAGCAGGGTCCAGGCAACACGTCTCCTGAGCAGCCTCTCTAGAGCCCACTTACCCTATGGACTGTTCTCGTCTGTCTCTGCCAGGAATCTCTGTTCCTGAAGTCTGGGTCCCAATTCTTTCACCATGGCATCCACAGTGCCTGTGGCCCATGGCACTCGCTGAATATACATAGGAATGATTAACATATGGCGAAAAAAAAAAAAAAACAGGAGAAATGGACTAGAAGGAGAAGAAACAGAGGGAAATGATAATCATATCCCCGCAGTACATCAGGCATTAGTCTCAGTTACTCACATGTATAATCAGGTTTAGTTCCCCCCAGAGACTGCCGCATACAGTACTCTCTCCATTTTACAGACAAGGAAAGGGAGGCTCATGAAGGGTCCACGACTTGCCAGAGATTAGGCAACAGGAAGGTAGCAGCTTGTGATTCCTTGATTCCAAAATTGGACATCCCATTTGTGGATCTGCAAGGCCCTTTTCATCATTCTGGGGCCCTTCCAATTGGCCTAAGGATATTTGGCCAGAGCCTCAGGACCCAGAGGGCAGCCCCTCCCCAACGACTCAGCTACCCCCAGGCCAGCTGTGCAAACAAACTCCAGCTGGGAGGTTCCAAAGAGGATGGGGGGAGGGTCTGGCAGGTCAGGGTGAGCTGAGCCTCCCTGAGAATAGCTCCCACCCCAAGGTGGTTTAAGGTACATTTTTCGCAGGATCAGGAGAGGGGTGAGCCCCTGGCTGTGATCTCAACCAGCAATTTGACTCTAAAAATAAGCCCATCCTCTCTTCCTACCCCCATCCTGTGCAGCAGGGCCCCTACCTGGTCAGCTCTGCATTGACCTGACTTAACACAAATCCAGGTGTCTAACAGCAAGTCTCAGAAGTGAGTGACATCAGAGGTCAGGCACCTCCTACTGCAGGCACCATGTCCTTGGGTGGCACTGGCAGGCTTAAATGCCTGGAAACCCCACTGGCATGACCCCTCTGCCTGGCTGCACCCTCTCTTTCTATCCTGTCTATGGCCCAGAGTCCTACCTTCCACACCACTAACTTCATCGCCCTCTTTCCTCCCTTCAGGGCCAAATGCAAGGCCAGAGCCTCTGCAGATGTTGTTACCTTAAAGGGTCCTGTCACCAGTTCTGCAGAAATCCCAAGCAAGGAGAGGGTGCTAGAGAAAAGACCACCCTTTGACGAGTATGATGCCATATGCACACTACCCAACACCCCTAATCAATACTTCCCAGCTTGGGTTTCATTAATTGAGTGATTTTTCTTTCCTGAAGGACCAGATAATCCCCACCTAGGAGGAAATGGGCATAAAGTCTGATGCAGTCACATGAGTGCGCACACACACACACACACACACACACACACACGCTACCCACCCACCTAGCAACATGAGGCACATTCACTCCTCATCCACATTTGGCTCTTCCACACAGTCTTGCACAAACCACCCAGAGAGTCGGGGATCCACCCTGCCCAAGATGTGACACTAGCATAAAGGGAAGCGTAACCTTTATGTCAGGGGGTACCCACTCCCTCCCAGGAAGCTGCCTGGAAACTTTCCACTAGATCAGGCCCTAGGAATCAGGGAAGTTCATATGTGAGCAGGAAGGGACTTCCCAGCTCAGGAAAACCCACCCCATCCCTCCTAGGGCTGAGATGGGGGAGGCAGCCAGTCCAAAGCAGACCCTGGAATTCACAACGATCTCATCAAACACTTTGCAGATATTTAATGCTCATCAGCTGTATGTAAAACCTTTGGGATGAAGCAAGGGATGGTAAAGGAACCAAAGTCTGGGGTCAGAAAACTCTGGAACTTGACGCTTCCTTCCTCATGTCAGATGAAGATTCCACAAACATTTCTCACACATCAATGGTGTGACTGTGCTCACAGCAAATACTTCATTTAGTTCAATTCTCTGGTGTTATAGATACAAAAACTGGGACCCAGAGATCATTTGTCATTTGTCCAAGGTACACAACGGCTGCCTCCATTTGCTTATATGAAAAATGGGTTCACAGCAGCCCCTACCTTATAGGGTTAGTGTGTGGATAAATGAGTTGATTCATGTAAAACTCTCTAAACAGTTCCTGGCACAAAATAAGTAGTTAATAAATGTTTACAAATAGTTGAAGCTTTTGTTACTAAATCTGATTACAGAAAAAAGAGCAGAAACTGAATTCAAATAACTTGAATATCATGTTTCCCTTATAACACCAAGCTTCTTTGGCTTTTTTTTTTTTTTTTGGCATATAATATTTCTATAAAACAGCTACTGGTGTCAACTGTATCCTAGGAGCACAAGGAAATGTGAGCAGTTCTGGATCCGGTGTTCAAAGCCCCCCATAAACAGGCCCTGTCTTCCTTCCTTTCTTCATCTATCTCCCTTTCCCCCCCTTAAGCAAACACTCTCCTCAGTCACAAGAAACAATAACCACTTCCCCACCAAGCTCACCCCTGGTCCTCCTGCCTCCGGGTCTTTGTTCAGACTCAAAGCTTTTAATCTCTGTTTCTGTGGGCTCTGGAATTCCAGCAGTAGTACCCAGGGGTCCTTCTGCTGAGACAGGTCTCTAGATCTGTGAGATATAATAGAGATCAGGTGGCTTTCGAGTCAGAGCCATGGCACCAGATCCCAGCTCTCCCACTTAGGCTATGTGACCTGGAACAAATTTTGTAATTCCCTGAACCCAAGTGTACATATATGAAAGCCTGCATAATAATCCTCACATAGATTATATTAAATGAAAGACTGTACAAAAAGTACACTTCCCTTTCCAGCTTTGATTCACATACAGCACTGAATACATTAAGATGGTATGATTTTCTTAACTTTTAATTTTCTGCGTTAAGCTTTTCATGAATTTTTAGGCTTACTGGATCTTAAGAATACCGAAACCCCTGTTGAAAGGCAAAAATCAACCAAAATGTTTGGTCATTTGAATTTCATCTCAAAGTGGTTCAAGAAATGTTCAGAGCATCTCAAATCCCAGAAAAATCACTTCTGAACATACTTTGAGACTTCAGCTCAATCTTGTCTTCAGTCTGTAGCCACATCTTTTCCATCTGTCAAGGCCCACTCCCACGTTCAAGTTGAATTGCAACTATGGTATCACAAACTGCTTACAGTGAGCTCTTTGGGGACAGGCTGGCCCTGCCTTGTTGCATCTCTGATCAGTCTTTGAATGGACCGCCATCCATTGCAGTCATTCACCTTTCCATCCATCTAAACATCCACTCATCATGTGCAAATTAAGGTCTCTGTACAGGGAATTTCCCTTCAAAGGTGAGAACCTCTGCTCATTTATCTTCTTGTATTCTTTCCTCTCCCAAAATCATTCCAGCCAACTCTGCAGCCCTTGCTGGGATCCTCTGCCTCCGGGCAGCATCTTCCTATCCAAGCAAGGTCTCACGCCTCTGTGCAGATAGAAGTTGGGTCTGGCACCTCAGAAGGAACAAGGTCCTGTGGTCCACAGCTAGAGGACTTTAAGGACATCTGGATGGACAATGGATTCTCTCCCTCTGCCTTTCAAGTTCCAGGGTGCCAAATCTGAGCTTAGGCAGATAAGGAAGCTAGATTTTCATGTGTACAATTGGTGTGGGGGATAGGGGAAGGCCAACGAGGGCATGATCTCACTCAGCCCAGAAATCCCTTCTTATCTACAAGTCCTTTGAAGTGGGGGAGCTCTCAGAGACTGGCAGCCAGAAGGGAGCCTTTTCTCTACACTCAAGTCTCCACCATCATTCCTCAGTTGGAGAGGCTGGGCCCAGTCCAGGAGTAATTCTGGGATCTCAGAAGCTCACAAATCATTCATTCACTCAGAGGAAACACTTGCTAGATTTAGTCAACTAGGCTCTAGAGATGAATCAGCCCCACAAAAGCTCTCAAATTGCTGCCACCCAAGAAGGGGTACAGACATGGAAATGGACACAGTGCAATGAAGTGTCTGTGATCTTAGGTCCTGGTTTGGAATCTGACACCTGGATTTGATGCCCAAACACCTTCTACAATATCTACGTAAGCAAAAGGATCTCAGGCCCCTGCTCACGGGGAATCTACCACACAGTCCCTCTCCTCTACCCCGGAGCAGCCTGTTACAACACTGGACCTTCAGGCTGTAGATTGTGTCCCCTATGTCAGAGCTGAAATCTTCCACTTGCTTTCCTTCCACTAGTCCTTAGACTGACAGAAACTGACAGTGCTTATTCCAAACCAACCCTGAAGAGAAGTGGAGGCAATGTCGGTTTCCCATAAAACTCGATTCCACAAGATAATTTTTCTTCAGAAAGGCCACTATAGCAGCTGTGAGCAGGAGGTATGGGACAGCATGGGCTGGAGGTGAGATGGAAGGGCACCTCCGTAGCTCCCCACTATTACCACCGCAAGGCTATTTCTGAGTCCTGAGAATCAAACAAGGAATGTATCCAACTGTGAGGAGCCCAGCAGTGTTCCAGGTAAAATATGGTGGCTTGAGTCAAGTAAGAGCTGGGCTGGACAAGCTAGAGAGAGTCACTCAATGGGAGGTCATGCTGGGTGTTGGAAGAGGAGAGGCTGACTCAGAGGGTCAGTCAGAGAGACTCCCAGGCTAATGAGGGAGCCTTAATCCCTCTCTTGGGGTTAGAGGGGAGATAAGACCAATAAAAATGAGAAAACAGAAAACAGGAGCAGATTTCCAACTCCCAGTTCCCTTTCCAGCCAGATGTGCTCCCCATCCCCCAGCTCCTCCCTCCTAAAGCATCTATTCTCAGGTTGCTAAACTCCCCTTCTCAATAGCTCAAGGTCAAGGGTGGCACTTGGCTCATTTCTGTCTCTTCCCAGCTCCACCATCTCTGTGTCTGATTCACAACCTGCATACAGCAAAGACTTGGTAAATGAGCAGTGAGTGAATATCTGCATGTGGCCTTATTTATTGTACTGGTTTATGCTGGTTGTGGCTGGTGTAGAAGCTGCATTGTCAAAAGTAGGGAAGTTCGCCCACTTTATGGTTGGGAAACCCAAGTCTTAGCCCTGGCTCTGCCATTAACTTTATTTGTTCCAAGGTGGTCCTGATCCAGTCTTTTTTCCTCCGTGGGATTCAGTTTCTCCATGTAAGAAGAACACACAAGAGAACTTTGAAGCCTACCAAGTCATAAAATGCCCGATGGTGGTCAAGGAGGACCCTTTAAGTATATTAGGCACATCTTATGTCCTTGTAGGGGATGCCTAAGACTATTATCTCATTTTTCCCAAGGCACTTCCAATGCCCCCCAGGATCACCACCACCAGACTATTTCTGAGTCCTTGTAACCAAATGAGGAATGTGTCCAACTGTGAGTTTGACCAAGTTAAGCCAAGTCACCTTGGCTATTTAAAACCTCTCTCTGCAGTCTGTGGAGGCTGGAAAGAGTCGCAAATCCTTATCCACTTAGAAAGCCGGGGTTGAAGATATAGCTTAGCTAGAAATCTATCTTGCAGTGACTAAATTCCCCAGGAATAAAGCTTCCCACTGTTCTTTCCTCTAAATTCTCCCCTGAGGCCGTCTGGGGCTGAGTTGAGATGTTCAGTCCCCCACCCTCACCATAATAGCCTGGTTAGAGCAGCACTATCTCTGGGGATGCTCATCTGGATATCCTGTTTCCCTGGATGTTGACAGTCCCTGGTCTAGTCATTTGCATAGGGCCTGAGTTTCTCAGCACAGAAGGCCCAGATCCCCAGACTGTGAGTAGCCAAGAATGAACTTGGCCAAGACCAGAGCTAACAGAGGATGAATTGTGGATCTAGTTTGAGTCCTAGCTTATTTAAGATGGAGAGAACTTCAGGATTATTTTGTGCAAATTGGAAAGTGAGGCTCGGAGAGGACAATAGAACTTTAGCCAAACATCACTTACCCTGGTGCCAAGTTGGAGGTGGGAGAAAAATATATATACTAGGGAATCCAGATCACTGAGAGGTCCTGGGTGGGCAGTGGAGCTCTTGAGGGCTTCAGTATCACACACAGCTGGAGAGATGGCCACAAAGACAAGCCTGTCACTAGCAGCTTGACCTTTGCTCCTGGTGGCAACTTTTAGAAAACATCATCCACTTTGTCTTCAAGGTAAATTGTGCCCCTGGGATTGTGCACTATGGCAGCAACCCAGCCTCACCAGCACAAGCAAATGCCAGCCAGGTGAGTGCCTCAGCCACTTAATCCGGGCTGCTGTTCTCCTGGAAGAGGACTCAGCCCAGAACGAAGGCTGTGCCAGCCCCAGAAGTAATGCGCCCCAGCTGCGGCTGCAACCCCCACCAGATCGGTACCTGCACTAAGGGCAGCCTGTGGGTCATATGTCTAGACAGTCAGACTGAGAAGGGCTCGGCATCTTGGAAGACGTTTCCTGAATTCCTCCCACCTTCGGGAATGGAAATTGAGCTAATAGGAAATTCGTTCTAATTATAGGGAAATAAGGAGAATTGAACAAGAGTTCCTCAAGGCTGAGTTCTTCCATAGGTTTCTCCAGCACTCTCCCTTTTTTCATCTTTTCAGTGAGAAACCACAAAGTGACTCTGCACCAGCCCCTGGCTGGGCATCAGGGCCTTAGAGAGTGAGATCAGGACCCTGCCCACCAGCAGCGCCTGCCTGGTGGGGCAGTAGACACACAAGCCCAGCCCACAATGTTACAGGTACTGTCAACAAGGAAGTTTGGGGTTGGAGATGCACAAAGGGACACAGGCTCCTCTAAGCCGAGGCTGCAGGTCTGCAAGGCTGTGGGCACCAAGCAGAGTGAGCTCTCTTTCCTCTCCCCTCCTCAATCGGGCCCACTTCTGAAGTTTATGGTCACACCTTTTAAGAAGTCTGCACACATTTCACCCATCAATCAGGCTGTGTGTGTGTGTGTGTGTGTGTGTATACAAATGCACATGTGTGTTTCTCTTGTTCTTAAGCATTTCCCAAGTATCTTTCAGAAACAGGTATAACAACAAAAAACGTAGTCTATGGAATTGGACATTCACAGTTGCATCCTGAGCCATAACCACATAATTTTAAGGAAGCTTCTTAACCTCAGTTTTATTCATCAAATGGGTACAAGGACAGTTACTTGAGAAGGCTGTGTGGGTTCAATAAAGTAATCCAGGTACATAGCTAGTGCTTGACTCTTAGTGTCACTATGAACAGGGAATTCTCTACTGCTAGATGGCACACAGTGTGAGAAAGTTCCTGTACTTAGCAGGTACCTTATAAATGCCTGGTACTTGACTGATTTTTGGCAGGGGGTGGAAGGTAGATATGTTTTTAGTGTTTTTGTTGAAATAAATATAAATAATGTGAAAATACCATTTTAATCATCTATAACAGTATAATTCAATGGCCTTATATATATTTATAATGTCACCATTATGTCACCTGATGTCCATCTCCAGAACTTTTCATCATCCTAACCAGAAACTCAACTCCCTGATCAATAATATGTACCTACCTATCCCTGCCCCCAGCTCCTGATCACCACTCTTCTACTTTCTGTCTCTATAACTTTGCCTGTCTTGGGTGTTTCATACAAGTGTACTCAGTGATGTTTATCCTTTTGCCTTTGGCTTACCACACTTTGCATTACTATTTGCATAGTCCATTGTGTGAATATACTGTGTGGTGTGTTCCTTCATCCAAGGCCCTTTGAGCTGTTTCTACCTTCTGTTATTGTGAATAATGCTGCTCCAAGCATTGGTGGGACACGTGTCTGAGTGCTTGATTTCAATTCTTTAGGCTACACATTGAAAAATGGAATTGTTGGGTCTGTTTAATTTGGGAGTACCCACCATCCTGTTTTCCATAGCACTGAACCATTTCACATTTTCACCTGTCATGTGATATGTATGATCTTGAAGTAGGATTCAGATAGAGCATTAATCTCCAGAATACAAAAAGAACTGAAAAACGTAACACCAAAAGAACAAATAACCCAATCAATAAATGGGCCAAGGAACTGAACAGACACTTTGCAGAAGATATACAATTGGTCAACAAATATAGGTTCACTGGATTGGACAGGGCAGAGGGGGAGGTGAGGAAGGAGAATGAAAATAGAAAAGACAGTAGAATGAATCAGATATAACTCTCTTATGTTACAACCAGTGTAACTCCACATCATGTACAACCACAAAAATGGGAAGTTATGCTCCATGTATGTATGATATGTCAAAATACATTGTACTGTCATGTATAACTAAAAAGAACAAATAAAAATTTTAAAAAAAGAGTGTGTGATGAACTCTGAAGTCACCTGTCACTCTTTTGTGGAGACGCTTCCCAGGGAAATGGGAGCAGAGTGGGAACAAACTGGGGCAAGATGGGAGGAGGTGTTCAGTGTGGAGAGCACTCTGGAAGCAACACTGTGGAGAAAGAGTAGAAGTGCCCAGAGTATAGTGTCTGACCAGAAGACCCTAGAGGATGTAATGCCTGCTTTAGTGTGTCCCCCAGGGGCAGAGTGGGCAGTCCCAGAATTGGAGTGAAGTCCCAGAAGAGGAATTCCAAGGAGACTTGATCCATCTTAGTATGAAGAAAGGGAGACTCTCTGAGCAGCGTGACTATCTAGCCGTACGGTTGGGAAGCTCTCTGCCACTGGAGGTGTGCAAGGAGCAGCTGACATCCTCTAGAACAGAGGCTGAAGAGCATCAGGGGTTGGAAGTTAGTTCTGGAGGTGGTTCAAGGTCCATTTGAAGATAAGGATGGCATAACTGCCACTCATGGGCACAGACATTGCTCAGTCCTAGCTGGGGTGAGAATCATCTCCATTTACTGATGAGGATAGTATGTGCCTCTAAGTTCCTATGGCCCCCATCTCTTTTCAATTGGAAATAATAAGATGTACATGCAAAGGGAGTCTGCTGGGAATGGACTTGGAAGCAGTACAAAGCCGGGGATAGGGAGAGCTCTCTGACCTGGTCTTCAAGGACCTCCAGAGTTGGCCTCCTCACCTAGAGTAGAGTATCCCCCACTCCAGCCTTTTGCCAAGGCACAGAGGTAACCTTAGCTCCATCTCTGTTCAGTACCCAGACTCCCTGCTCCAGCCATTCTGTACCTTTTTTCTCTTTCCATCCAGTCAACCTATGATCCTGGTGTTTTCCTAGGATACCTCTTGGAGTCTCTCCGCTTACACAAATCCTACCCACCTTCTTAGAGCTCATCCAGAAAGCCCACAAAGGTCTCCTTCTTCCACAGGGCATTGTCTCTTGGGATGCTGCTTAATGCAGTCATTCATAGATATTTATTTATCAAGTACTCACTCCACACAGAGGACTGTTCTAGGCACTGGGGATACCTCAGTAAAGACAGGCAACACCTCTTCCATCCTTGAGCTTATATTGTAGCCAGAGACACAGAAACTAAACATAGAAACAAATACATAAAAATCACTTGATGTAGGGATGATTGCTGCAAAAATAATCAAACAGGGACTACAACAGGGGCTGCTCTGTGGAATGGACGGGGAGGACCTCTCCCAGAAGTGATATTTGAGCCAAGTCCTGAATTATGACAAGAGCCAGCTATGGAAGGATGTGGGGGAAAGCCCTCTAGGCAAGTATTAAGGCAAAAGTCCCAGAATAAGCGTGGTTTGTTTGAGGAACAAGAAAATGGCCCCTGTGGCTGGAACACAGAGGACAAGGCAGTGTGAATGATGTGACAAGAGGGAGACAGGCAGAGGAGATGATGGAAACCATGGAAAGGATTGCAATGGGAAGCTATTTGAGGGTTTCAAGCTCAGAGTGATATGATCTGATTTGTGATATAAAGAAAAAAGAAAAATTGTTTTGGCTGCTGCATGAAGAATAGCTTGTTCTGGGGAAAAGTGGAAAGCAGGGGACCAGGTAGGAGCCCACATCGATGCAACAGGTAAGAGGGGACAGTGACTCGGGCCTGGGAGGTAGCAATGCAGAGAGTGAAAGAGTCAGATGTGGGATATATTTTGGAGGTACAAGAGACGAGGGATCAAAGGCAGACCTGGCAGAGAAGGCGACACACTTCATGGATTGTTGGGTTACAGAGGATAAGTAGTCCTCCAGATAGAGGAGGGTTTGTTTTTGTTTCGTTTGGGGGTTTTATTAAGATCCAGAAGTGCTTTGGGCACGATGATCATGAATGGCACGTACAGATCAGTTCTCAGAGAGGATAAGTGAAAGGTAGGTCAGATAAGTATGTAAAGGTCTTGAGCGTTATGGGAAGAACTTGGCTTCTATTTCTTAGGGTTATAGGGAGCCATTGAAGGTGCTAGAACATGGGTATTTATAGGAAGACCCATAGGAGTCTCCATATGAAGATGTGGAAGATGCCTTCACAAGTATTTCATGGGTTCTTGTAAAAGGCACCTGATATTTAGCAATGGTACATTCTCCTTTCCCTGTGCCAAAGGCAATGTGGTGCCCAGGCTGAGTTCTGTTCTGGGATGTGTTCTGCTATGAGTTCTCTGGACATCCAGATCCCTGGGGACAGAGCCAGGTGGCCAGAGGTGAAAACACAACCAGCCTCCACTGCCTTAGACACCTTCCCAAGCGCTGCCCAGCTTTACCCATGAATGGGGTAAGCCAGTCGCATATGCCTCTGGTAGTCTGACCAGCCAGTCAGCTGGGCTTGATTCCTCGTGGACATCTATCACTCAAGTTCTTCCAAGGCCTGACAGAGATACTGATGTGTTCCCTCTCACCGTGGCTCCATCTACAAGAAGCTCTTTGACTCTGGGCAGACATCTTGCTCGAGCCTTGGTTTTTCTGTCTGAAAAGGGAAAAGACTGGACTTAGTGACCCCAAGAGTCTTCCAGCCGCGGAGCTGTCTGGCTTCTAGACCCGCCCTGTTTCTACTCAGAACCCCTTTGTACATCTGCTCTTCGTGGAGGGAACAAAGCCACAGTGTTAGCTTGGAGCGAATTCTGCCAGCGGCCTCAGTTCCGCAGTCTGAGAGGCCCACTGGGATCCACTGAAGGGAGAAGTGGAA
This sequence comes from Marmota marmota marmota, assembly GCF_001458135.2. Lineage (NCBI taxonomy): Eukaryota > Metazoa > Chordata > Mammalia > Rodentia > Sciuridae > Marmota > Marmota marmota. The sequence goes on from NW_026000082.1 coordinate 17,452,094, forward strand.
TCCCGCTGGGTCTTCTCTGCCCCGTGGATTCTGGAAAGCACTTGCAAAGCCTGAATTCCCAGCCCACACGCTGGAGCTAGCCATCCTCCCTTTGAAACCTAAGAAAGTAGCAGGAACAGCCATTTACCTGTCACATGGTTTTCATAATTTCCCTGGCACCTTCGCTAATCATTGAAGTGGGTTTTGGCCGGCCGTAGTGCAAACTCCAGGTCTGACAGGAACGTGCTGGACCGCAGCTCCTTCGGAGGGAGAGAATTGGAGCCGAGATCTTACGGTGCCCCTCCTGAGTGTGTCCAGCCGCAGGGGTTTGCTCATGAATATTTGGGGGCCCCGATGAAATTCAGGAAGGGAGCTGGGTCGCAGGAGGGTAAAACAGATGACGCCTAGCCCCATCCCTGGGTGGGAAACAACCCTGAGTGGTGTAAGTGGAAGGTGAAGAACTACAGAGCGCTGAGAAGACACAGAGCCACTCGGGATGGGGGAAGCGAAGCCCATGACCTGTCCATTCCGTGTAGTCTCAAAAGTTCTTCTTTGTTCCTTTGTCACTGTGTGCGGTGCTGGGCACTGGGGTTACAGTGGTAGGACCTCGGCCCAGTCCTTTTCTTCCCAGAAATCCAAACTAAAGAGAGCTGAGCATTGTGGTTCCAACTCAGAAAGGAGGTCAGCATGGCCTCTGGTGAGGGCTTTCTGGAAGAGGAGTCAGGAAGGACTCAAAGAGAAAGAAAGGGCTCCAGAGCACCAGTGGGACTTTGGACCAAACAGGTGTGGTTTCCAGCTGTCTCTGAATCTTTGTTCTCTCATCTGTAAAAAGAATGCTAGTTCTAGGGATGTGACAGATATTAGATGAATTCAGGACAAAATGAGCCTGATTCAAAGTGAGGTCCCCTGAAATGACTGGCGGGGGGAGGGGGAACGGGTGAATGGCGCAAGGTGACACAGAATCTGGGGAAGGGAATCTACAAGTGCTGTCTGCTCCCTCCCAGCCCTTGGGGTCAGGGTTGGGGTGCTAGGGCCCAGGCCAGCACCACAGACTGCTTGGGCCCCAGTGGCCTGTTTGCCCCACACTTCCTGCGGGCATCAGCACGGCATGCTTCTGTGGGCAGTCAGGGAGGCAGGGCCCAGTGAATTTCCACAAGCCAGGAGGGCCCCACTCTGAGGCTCACACCTAGGGGAACTTGAGATGTTGGCCAAGTTCAGGCGGTGGGAGGGGACGGCAAGTGCTGCGTCGGCTGGATTTGGTGGGGAAATGGGCCTCCAGGGTGGAAAAGGAAAATAAAGAGAAAGATTCTTGCTCTAGCTTGCTCAGGGAGAGATGCAGTTCCCAAGGCCTTCCCTCCCCCACCACAGGCCCTTGCTGGAGAACTAAGCTTCAAAATCTGGCCTAGCAGAGACCTACCTCCTCCAGGAAGCCTGTTTGGGTGACTGATTCCTTGGAACTGTCACTCCTCCAGGCTTTGTCCTTGTGAATGACCCTCATTTGCTGAGTCTTTGAACATGGCCTGTCTAGTATGGTTCATGTTTTAAGCATAATATGAGCTTCTGCCAGAAAAGGCAAAAGGGGGAAGAGAAAATCACATTTATTGAGCCCCTACTGGATACCTCACCCTGGGATGAGCTCTTCTCATATTTCATAGCTCTCCTATAATCCTAGCAACAGCCCTCTAAGGTAAGGAACACTCTGTTGGACAGATAATGAGTGGCTCAAGGAGGTGTAAGTTCCAGATTTAGAACCCAAGTCTGTCAGTCTGAGCTTTTCTAAAGTCATCCATCCTTCAAGGCCCATATCTTCTACCTAAAATCAAGGTCCTCTATGGGAAGAGTTCTTTCTATGTGCTGCAGTGAAATTAAGTTGGGGAATGCTGTTGGTTCACCGTCCTCCTGGAGCCTCCCAATCTGCAGTAGCATACCCAAAGCTCTGAGAAATCCTGCAGAGGAGACACCTGACTTTCTGTACTAAGCCCAGCACTCCTGAAAGAAGCACTTCTGTTGCATGACAGAGTCTAACATCTCCCAAGGGCCCTAGATAAACACTTAGAGATCCAATGTCTATAAAGCAAATCTCTCCAAACTGGTAGTTTTCAGGAACAAGCTCCCTCAGAAATTTAAGGTGGGTTATAAAGATTGAATTGGATGTAGATCAGAGGGCAGGGGAGGAAAGGTATATTGGGCAGTGGAACAGAGTAAGGAAGGGCACAGAGGTGGGAGTGAGCATGAGGAATCAGACAAGGAGGCAACAGTCCCAGCTGAAACCCATTGTCTGCTGTACATGAACTGTTAACATCTTTTTTGACCACAAAAGCTTGTCTCTAAGGCCAGAAGCACATTGTGACTATGAGTCATGCTGTCGGGAGTTACAAGCAGGAGGCAGTAGCTGAAAAGTGTGTGAATTTGTGTTCCCGTGGCCTAAGGAAACAGACAGAGTGCAGCAGGAGGGACTTTAATTAGACTTTTGGTTAAGCCATCAGTAGAAGATCCACAGGCATTATCCTATAATGCTTCTTCTGTCCCCACACTGGAATGTCCTTCTTTCTGCACATTCTCATCTTTCCAACCTCCACTGGTCAACTCATTTTTCAAGAAGACTTCTGAAGACCTAATGCTCTGTTTCCTCTGCAACCAGGTAGTCCCCATCCACTTCCCCTTCCAAAGAGGATGCTGAAGACCTATGCAGACATCAGGACTTGGAATCTTGGTAGCAACATTAGGCAAAGAAGTGGACCTGTCAACATCTGCCTAGGGCTGAGCCTGGAATACTAGACACTGGGGGACACTAAGCAGTGACAAACACGGGTATATACAAGTATTGGTCACCCAGGTGGGAAGTTCTTGGAACTGTCCTATGAGACACAGGTGAAGGAATGGGTGAGGTGGGATGGGACATTTATAGATGGGAATACAATTAAAATCTTCAAGTAATAGCTCACATTTGTACAAACCCTTCTGTGATCTGGAGTGGTGATTCTCAAAGTGTGGTCCCTGAGCCAACAGGTTACCTGAGAACAAGGTAGAAATGCACGATCCTTGCACTGTGCCACTCCCAGAACAACTGAGTCAGAGACTCAAGGTGGAGCCCAGCCGAGAATTTTAATAAGGCCTTGGGGTGATTCTGAAGCATGTTAAATTTGGAGAACCACTGACTTACATTCCTGTTATCATAATTACTTCTCATGAGAAATAGGCTTATTATCCCTCACTGTGGAAAACCTCTCAGAGAAGACTTTTGCGCAGCCCTAGGACCTGGAGCAGAAAAGCTACAGAGCTGGAGGCCAACCCAGCTGGGACTCTGCATCCCAGTCATTCTGTTCCCAAGGACACCAGATTCCATCTTGTAGGGGGAGGAGCTTCCCGGTGGCAGGACTGAGTGGTCTGCCCAAGTACTAAGAGAGCTGTGTGCCTTGGCCTAGAGACAGCCTTAATTGGCTCATTAATAGCTGTGATTAGCAAGAATGGAGAAGCCTTTATCTTTGAAGTCCCTGGGCTGTGCTAGAAGCTCATGCAGGGGGCTTGCTGTGGCTAATTAAAGCTCAGCTGCGTTTCCTGTTAAGGGCCCAGCGTGTTAATGGCTTCAAGCGAGAAAAATTAAGCTTCAATTTCCATTCATAGGTAATGGATAAAACCAGCAGAATGAAGATGAGAAGGGGCCTTTTTAAAGGGGCAGAGCCCCTGGGCTGGAAGAGGAGCTCTGGGTCTTTTCTGAAGTCAGTAGCCCAGGAGGTGCTGCTGACTTGGGGACAGCATGGGATGGGAGATGGGCTCAGATTCCCACAATGACAGATCCTAGGGCTGATGTCTTCATTCTTACTGTTAGTATGATTTCGAGCACTTCCGCTTCTGGCCCCTGATTAAACCTGCTCAGGTGGGTGTGGATAGAAAGTGGTGAGTGTGAACTGGGGGACAGGCCTGGTGGTAATAGGATCTCTGAACGTCCAATGGTCTATTACTGTTCATTTATCAGCTGCCTTTCCTTAAGTATTTACTAAGTGCCAGACCCAGGGCTGAGCGCTTTATATGATCTCTCTAATGGTCTCCATAATCTACAGAAAATACGTAAGGCACAGATGTGCTAGCTAGTTGATCTGCGTCTGAGCCATGGACTGGACCCAGCTCTTTCTCATTTAAAACCCCTTGTTCTTAGCCAGCGATATGGCCAAGCCTCCATGATCCTTGAAACTTTTCTGGGGCCAGGGTCATTTCAAACCAAGAATGTCAACTCCAGCCAGCCCTCTACCTGGTGATGGGACCTGGGACTTCTTATCATTTCTTATCTTTTTCCCTCCACCATCCTCTACCCCATGTGAGGGGAGGTGACTAAGAAGAAACCTTTTCCTGAGAACATGCTCTGGTTAAACAAAGGATTCAAACTAGACCCCAGCTACGTGGATAGAAACATATAGATGATATTTCAGAATCAGAAAATCAGGACATGTGGTCTGAAAACAGGTCTATCTTTATTTAATCAATTTATTCCTCTGAAAAATGCGATCAAAGAAATCAAATTGTAGAAAGATTGATTGAGAAATTTTAAAAATTGGCCAATAATTGGTATGTACATTCAAATAAGACCCAGATAGTTAAGAAAACTATACTCGAACACCCAGCACATGGTACATGTGGATCCCTGGGAGCCCTTCTTTGTAGCTGGGACTACAGCTACAAAGGTTTTCCCTTCCTCAAGACTTGAGCCATAGGCCTCCTCCTCCAGGGAGGAGCCCCACTGCCCCCACTCTAGCCTTCGTTTCCCTCTAAGTGGCTTTGACCCCCAATTCTCTACCATTGTCTTTTCAATGGCTTATTTCAGAGTTGAACATGGCCCTGCCCCCTGCCTAGTGGGTTCTGAGATTCTCAAATGGTCAGAGTCATCTCTAACTCCCAGAGACCCAGGCACACAGAGGACAGCAGACTCAGTGGGATTTAGCTGAATGAATGAATGAACGAATGGCCATTCTGACTGGAAGAGGGAGTGTTTCTTGAGCTACTGCCGCAGTCCGGCTGCAGCAGAATAATCAGGGGGGTGACGAATAACTTCTGTAGCTTGATACAGCAGGAGTAGGAGCCGTTTATTGCAGGACAGGAGCAGTATTTATACATTCCACACAGCTTATCTAATTAGCATAAACTAGATACATCAGACAACCAATAAGGAATCTCCACACTTAATGGCTCGCTTTTGTTACTTCTCAAACCACTCCCTCTGGCATTTTGCCAGGCACCATCCAGACTTGTTTAGGAACTCTAACATTCCCCTGGCAAAATACCAGGTGTTATTTTGACTTGTTTACAGACTCTAACAAGCTACATTCATCTCTGCCGGCTCTGGGGCTTTGTGTCTTCTTCACAGTACTTCAGCATGGCTAGTGATTGTGGGTCTTCTCTTCTGCCTCCCATTACTGGTGAGCATATCCAGGGGTAGGTAAGCACATCCAGGGATAGGTCTAATTGTCCCTTTGTCCACCTAGGGAACAGTGTCAAAGAGACTCAAGGAGGAGCTTACTGAAAGAACAGAGAACTTGCACCTCACCAAATTGCCTTAGAATTTTTTTCCCTTGGCAGAGAAAGAGTTAACCTGTATGTGTGAGCCTATCCCCACCCAGCCCAACTCCCTCCACAGAGACCCAAATCAAATTAGAAGGAAGACCCCGCCCATTGGGTTGGTTATTCCAGGTCAGGCAGAGCAAACAAAGCTGAGGATAGTTGTGGGGTAGCCAGGATGGAAACACTGGCAGGGCAGAGGGGGCAGGGCCAAATGACCACTGTCACCTAGGTTCCCTCCATGTGAACTGGGAGGGGGTTGCTTTTTCAGCTCCAGGACCTACTAAAAAGCTCATAGCTCCCCTTGCTATGCCAAGTCTTGGCCATGAAGGTCAACAAGGTGAAGAGGAAAAGGCACACCGAGAAGCTCTGACTCCCTCTGTGACCACGGTGACTCTTCATAAACTCTCTCCTTCACCCATGAGACAGGGCAACAGTAAAAACGCCACCTTCAAAGGATAGTTGAGATCAGAAGCACAATAGCCAATAGAGTGAAGCTTGTGAATAGTTACCATGGACTGTTGGGTGCCACCTTGCCATGTGACTCCCAGAAAATCAGAAAATGTGTTGTCTCTGGAGGGAAAAACAGAACAGACCAAACTGTCCTTGGGGTGAGGTGAAACTCAATTCCCAGGGAACACACTCCATGCCAAGCCCTAGGTTGGTAGACACATAACTCTGCATGACAGACTTCATTAATCTCCACAGCCAATATTTGGAGATGGGATTAACCCCTGGAAAAGATGGGGAAATTGAAAACAGAGAGACTCAAAGAGGTAAAGCCATGTGCCACCCATTAGTCTCAAATGTCAAGACCAAGTCAGGCCAAAACCTAGGATGTTCCAACCCCATACTCGCTTGCGCTGCCTCCCCAACACAGACACCTGTCTGGGCTCCATTTCTGCTTTGCATTGATTGTTTCCTCCAGCATGTCCTTCCTGCTGTGCCTTCCATGTCCTTCCCACCCTCGAAGGAGCCACTCAGTGCCATCTGCTTCAGCATGTTCCCACCTCTCTTCCTAACTACCTACCGCACACTGCAACCCCACATGTACCCTGTTGGAACCAGCACAGTACCATGTGTTCCAGGTGCCTCCTGTGGAGAAGGGTGACGGCAGCCTGTGCCTCTCCCTTCAGATTGGCATCCCCAAGGAGACAGAGCCTGTGCTCTCCTCATTCTATCTCCTCAGCCACAACTGGGTACAGAGCCTTGTTGCAAGGGGGGGCTCAGAGAAGATGAAGCTATTGAATCTCCTTTCTCCAGGCCTGTGTCCTGGAGTTGGGCTAAATGAGTGACCTGGAATGGCCAGGCCTAAGTTCTATACAACCAGTCTACCCATCACCTCCCTGACCTGGTCTCCGCTGCTCCAGCAATGCTGGCCCCTTGTACTTCCTTTAGAACACCAGATGCTGCTGCTCAGGACCTTCACAATTGCTCCTTCCTCCACCTGAAGACACCTCCCCACAGCTCCTTTCTTTGGGTCTTCTTTTCCTGACCACACTCTTTAAGTTGTCCCAACATTCTCTATCTCCCTCCTCTGTTTTATTTCTCTCCATTGCGTTCATCAGCATCTTACATTTAAAAAAAAAAAAAATACTAGGCTGTTAGCCACTCCACCTCCGAATTGCCTTGGGAGTTTGCTTTAAGACACGGATTCCTGGCCCCCACCACACCCAGGATCTCAGGGGTGAAGACTGGTTATTTGTGTTTTATAAATGCTCTCCAGATGATTCTGATGCACGGGGAGGATTGGAAATTATTTTTAAAAAATCACTGGACAAACTAAGGTCCCTCTCAGATGGAATATTATTTGAATAGACCAAACTTCAGCCTCAATTCTCGTCTTTACTCGCCACCCCCTGATCCCCACTCCGTGCTGCCCATGCTCCTCCCTCAGGCCGTGTGGAACTCTGCTGCTCTGATGGCAGCAACCCTGTTGGGTCTCTTCTGCTTTTGCTCATGCTCCTGCTTCTACTCTAACATCCCTTCCAGTCCTCTCCATTTATTTCCGAAAACACTGCTGAGAATGCCACCTTGTGTGAGAGGCCTGACTCCTGTACCCGACCCAAGTCAGTCTCTGACTTCTTCCTCTGAATCAGGGGGTCTTGCATGTACCTATGGTACAGAGTTGATCCCACTATCTTATCATTTCGTTCTCAGGAGCTCATTCTTCTCAGCACACGACGACTCCTTGTTCTTCCTTCAGAGCATCAGTCGGAGCTGCTCAGCACCTTTGCCTCTGCTGTCCCCATCACCTGTAGACACCTCTATTCAGCTGCCTTCTTTACTTCTCCAGGTCTTCCTTTATAAGGCATCAACTGAGTCACATTCATCGATATTTCCAGAGCCTAGCATAGTACTTGGCACACAGCTGAAGCTTCCTAAGCGCTAAGATGTGAATGATCCAATTTCATCTGGCTATTGTCTCCAGTTCAAACCTGCTCTTAAGACAAGATAGACCCTCCTGTCAGCATCCCTCCTACTGTCTGTCCATCAGTGACCTAGCCATCAGCCTTCCCCTATTTCAGGGCCTTGCTGTCTCCAGGGAATCCAAGCCTTCTTCTACAAAGGTTCTAGGCCTCACTGCAGCCCTGGGGCAGTTCTTTGTTGGGGGGAGGGCACTATCTCTTACCTCCCTTTTTTGGATGGCACTTGACTCACTATGTCTCAGAATGCAGTGAGACCAATCCCTGATGGTGCTCCAGGCAGAAAGGAAAATAACACAACACACACATGCAAACATAACAGGGTAGCTCTAGAGTCTGGCTCAAACCATCAGAGATCTCTGGGCACAGCTTCTTCACTCCTCAGAGGGCCAGAGCCATCTGGACACTTGCATAAGGTCAGTGGGCCCTTGCAGGAATCAGCCCCTTTCAGTAAGTGGCTCTTCCCCTTCCCCACCTCTCACCCTTTGCCTGCCAGGGAACGGCTGGACTTCCTCTTAATGAGAACCATGATTTATATTGGCTGGGCCCAATTAGCGCCAAGCTCTCTGGGGCCGCCAAGTGCCCCGCCGGCCAGCAGCTGAGGCCTGTCTGGCAGGACATATTTGGATGATGAAGCCATGCTGCATGCTAAACTCAGCCCAGGAAAGAGCAACTTGACTTGGATGCCCACCAAAGGCTGCCAAGCTTGGCTCCTGCCCATGAGTTGGGCAACAAGGCCGTCTGGCAGGGGCTGGGGCCGTGCTTCCCTGGCAAGAGGGGAGAGACTGGTCCAGGAGAGCAACACCCCAGGGCAGCATGCCCTCCCTGGGCTTGGCTGGGCCCAGCAAGTTTAGGCAGTGAGAGAACCCTGAGTTGAGAGCCAGGAAATCTGGACTCAGACCCAGCTCCACCACCAACTCCTTATGTGTGACCCCAGCACGTGGTTTATGTCCCTCTCTACATCTCAACTTCTCACCTATAAAGTGAGAAGGATTTCCTTGCTAGCTTCAGAAAACATATAAGGAACATAAAAAAGGGTCTACTCCCTTTAAGCCTCAGTTTCTTCAATCGTTAAACAGGATGAGCATGGCATTTCCCTCCCACAGCTGCCATGAAGAGTTTGTGTAGATTCATACAGAGTGCCTGGCATGGAAAGAGGGCTAAGCAGCCATTTCCTCTCCCCTTCAGCTGATTAGCATTACAATGGCGGCGGGGGGTGGGGGGAGGTGGGGAGGCGTTCCACTTCTCTTACTCTTAGTTTTCTCAGATGCCTTCTTCATATGGATTGGTGTGAAAATCAAGTTTGGAAATTGAGACTCCAAAACTAGCTTATTGTGTACACTGGTACAACTGAGAATTAGTAGATCTGGGTTTTAAACTTAGGTCTGTCCGACCCCAAAGTCCATGTTCTGTCTATGACACAATATCCACTCCCCAACACCTGCTGGCTTTCAAGCCTTGCTGTTAGTGGTAGGGGGGGAGCACAGAGCTTGCCTGGGGAGACCCAACCCACCCACAGACACAGCCCCACAGTTGCCACCCCAGATCAGTCCTTTATGTTGATGGCAGAACTTCTGAAAAGCTCAAGCTTCTGGGAGCAAAGCTTCCAGGAGAAGTTCAAGCTTCTAGGACAGAAAGCAAGAGAGGATTGTCCTGAGTCCCCAGGGAGTCACATGAAGGCTCTAAAGAGAAGACAGGGGTTGGGGTTGTAGCTCAGTGGTAGAGTGCTTGCCTGGCATGTATGAGGCACTGGGTTTGATCCTCAGCACCACATAAAAATAAACAAATAAAAATAAAGGTATTGTGTCCGTCTACAAAAGAAGGAGGAGGAAGAGGAGGAAGAGGAGGAGGAGGAGGAGGAGGAGGAGGCTCAATCTTGCTGGGCCACACAGCCTCCTTTCTGTAACCCTACATCCTCCCTGCTCTTTAGAGTGGAGGCTCAGAGTCAGAGAAAGAGAGCATGAATTTTAGTCCCCATCCTGTCACTGTCTTCTTACAAGGCTTTGGACAAGCACTCTAGACTTCTGGAAAATGGAAGTGGCACACAAACTCCCTGGTGTAGGGATCTTTTCATAACAGGAATATTTGCTCCTATAAACTTTCAGTGGGACTCCTCTTGGCTTTGTTTCTTCTTTCTGTTTCTTCAACATCTCTTAACAAAAAGAAAAAGCAAACAATCCCCCTTTCATTTAATAATGTCTCTGGGACATTCAGCTGGGGTATAAAGAATGCAAGGAAGATGGCTGTGGAGCCCAGATAAATCTGCAGCTCTTCATCCCCACTTGGAGAAGGACACATTAAGGCCCTCGCCAAGCCCTGTGAACACAAGAGCCTGCAACTCCCAGAGAAATAAACATGCTTCAGAGCAAAGGGGAGCCAACGGAAGTCGATAAGCTTGGAGGGACTTGAGAGGTTTTGGATGTTTAAGGCAGAGCATTAATTCATTTGGGGGAATTATAGCCTGCTAGATACCAAATCTGGACTAGAGAAATAAAAGACCATGAAAATGCCTTACGTTTTTACCCCAAACCTGCCACCATCCCATGCTCTCTTCTTTCCTTCTGAGGAACTGGACATTTTATTCTCTTTTGACATTTTATTCTACTATAAACCCCCTTCACCCTAGTGCTAAATATGCAGGAGGTACCCAATAGAAGTTCCATATGTGATCTCACCAATCGGGGGCCCCCATGTAGACCATAAAGATGGGATCATCTGAAGCCAACCCTGTTGTAAGGAGGTGGCAGGTGTCCACTTTGGCTAAACTCACATATGTTGCAGCCCATGGATTCCAGGAAGGATGGTCAGCTCAGATGTGATTCATCCCAGCCACAGAGGCTCCGGGTGTGACCTTAGATAAGTGAGCATGTGGTGGAATGTATGAACATTCAGAAAAGGACATCAAGAGACACCCTGATCCAATCAACTCAGAATGGAATACATATCTGTTTACTGATCAGCAGATGGTATCTTTCTGATCTCCCAACTGCTGGGTGTGGGGAGCCCAGAGGAATTGGAACAGAAGGAAGAGACAGATATGTGAAAATGGAATGAACATTAGTTTACAATTAAGTTACTGAATGGAGAATAAAGGCCAAGATAGGAATTTAACCCTTGGTATTATCATAAAGAATAACACTATGGTTTTCTAATTGCTTTCCCAGAATCTAGATTCACTCTCACTAAAGTTTTTATCATTATGTCTATTTTAGAGGCAACCAAGAGAATATTGGTGTCTTCCTCTAAGAATTTATTAGTAAAAGCATCAAATGTCCATGCCACAGTTTTGAAATCACAGATCACCAATTGGCCAGTCCCCCCCACCCCCACAAAGGAAGACTGACGTACAAAGAATTCTAAAAGATTGCGAGTCATTAATTAAACTTCTTCCAAAATGACTGCATAGGAGATTAAAAGCCTTTTGCCCTATGTCACACTATACCTGTGGCAGGTTCCTTATGAAAGAGGTGTTCCCTTCTCTTACTTCACTTTAAATAGCTCAGTTTCCCAGATTCTATGCTTAATTCTCCTCTTTTGTTTTATAAACACTGTCCTTAGTGCACTCATTCACATCAGTCTCACAGCTGTACATCTCCAGCTTGGATTCTTCTTTTAAGATTCGCAGCTGCATGTTCTACTGTGGGCATTTTGGCCTGAGCATCCCAACAGCACTTAAAACTAGACCCAGCCGTTCTGTTCCGTTCCCTCTCCCTGGTAATACTGTTCTTTCCTTCACACTCAATTATAGAAGAAGGAAAGGAGAGAGAAAGGGAGAAAAAGAAGGAAGAGAGAGAGAGAGTGAGAGAGAGAAAAGGAACAAAGGAAGGGAGGGAGAGAGAGAAAGAAGATGAATGGTGCTGAAGAGCCATAAAAGTTGGACTAGAGGGTCCAGTCCAACCCTTCCTTCTAAAGATGAACAAACTGGCCTGATGAATCAGAACTGGGGCTGGAAATGCTGTCTCATGACATCTGGCTGGGATCTTTGTAAGAGCCATAACATACAGCACTAAGGAATGACACAGGGAAGGCAGAGGGCCAGGGAGGAAACCTGGACCTTTGATTCAGAACACTCATTCCAATGTGTGGTCATGGATTTGTCTCTTTACAAGGGTGATGTCTGTTTCTGTGGGGTCAATTCTGTGAGACCAGGGACCACGTCACATTCACTACAAAACCCATATCACCCAGCGCAGGGTGCACACATAGAAGGTAATTGCTAAATATTTGCACCATTCCTAGTAGCCACAACATAGGAAGAATCTTGAGATTAATTTAACCAAGCATACAAGGGACCTCTGTGTAGAAGAGTATGACCCTAATAGGGAACACGGAAGAAAATGTGAATAAATAGAGAGACATCCTTGCTCACAAATGGGTTGACTTAATTTTAAAAATATATTCCTTCTCCAAAAATCAATATAAATATTTACTATAAGGCCAATAAAAGTTCCAGTTGAGTTTTGAAGAACTCAATACACTTTAAAATGCACATGGAGAAATATAAATGGAGTTAATCTAAAAACTTTAAACTTTAGAAGAAGAGGGGAGAACTCAACCTTCCCGATATTGACATGCTGCAAGACCACAGAATAAGTACATGGTAGCACTGATACAAGAACAGACAGACACTTCTGTCGCAGAGCAGAGGTGCACATGGGTACTCTCTGCTCCTCCAGATCCCTTCTCTACCCTGGTCTGATCTGCCTTGCTGCCAGAGGCCAGCCTCCTGCATTGCATTAACCATACTCGCACTTTAAAGCTCTGTTGAGTTTCCACCAAGAGACACTGGAAGGAAGTTGGAGGGAAATGAAGAAAGAGGGTAGTTATTCTCTACCTCTCTTCCTGCCAGGCTGCAGGTGGGGCCCAGCTGCTACCCATTCTGAAGAGCAAAACGCCATCTCCAGGTTTCTGTTAGTTTTGATAGCTGCTCTTTCAAGACCCTTGCTCATTCATGCCTGATAGATGGGTGCTTCAGGGCACCCTCTGTTGCTGCTGAGTGCCCCCCCTCCTTGTTTGTGTTCTTAACCTGGTAATTCTTTATCAAGCTTTCCTTGGATAGTCCATTTGGGCTTGTATTCTGTTTCCTGCTAGAGCCCTCACAGATACATATATAAAAGGACTTAAAATACAGTGAAAGTAATGTGACAAATCAATTTAATATTGGGACTGGGGATGTGGCTCAAGCAGTAGTGCGCTTGCCTGGCATGTGCAGGGCGCTGGGTTCTAACCTCAGCACCACATAAAAAAATTAAAATAAAGATGTTGTGTCCACCGAAAACTAAAAAAAAATAAATAAATATAAAAAAATTTAATATTGACAGATTGAGGAAATCTAGCTCATTATAAGCCAAAGGGTAAAACTTGATTTCTTACTGAATATCATATGCAAATGTGGGTATTACATAGATTAAAAGAATAAAGGTGGAAAAAGAATAATCTGATTCTGTGCCATAATTTTAAATAAATTTAAAAGGATTGAAATCATACAAAGTATGTTCTCAGACTACAAGAGAATTGAATTAGAAATCAATAACCGAAAGGTATCTCAACAATAGCCAATAATTTGGAAACTAAATAACAGTTATAAATATGATTCAAAGAACAAATCACAGAAATATTTTAATTGAATGGAGATGAAAATATATCCAAAATTGTGAAGTGAAGATAAAATATATAGAATTAAATGTTTATATTATAAAAAAATAAAAAGTTTAAAATCAATGAACTGAGTTATATCTTAAGGAGTAAGAACAGGGATAGGGTATGTAGCTCAGTGGTATAGCACATACTTAGCATGTGTGAGACCCTGGGTTCAATCCCTAGCACTGTTAAATAAAAAATAAATAAATAAATAAGGAAATGAAAGGAAGAAAGAAAGGAGGAGGAGGAGGAAGAGGAGGAGGAGGAAGAGGAGGAGGAGGAGGAGGAGGAGAAGGAGGAGGAGGAGGACAAGGAGGAGGGAAAACTAAAACCTAAGAAGAAACACAATCATAAAATAAAATAGAAAAACAGAGAACATTGATGAAACCTGAAGCTAGTTATTTAAGAAGATCCATAAAAACAATTAACCTTGGACCACTCTATTAGGAAGAGAAGAAAGAAAAAGACTAAATTACTATTAACCAAAAGGAGAATGGGAAGGCCATCAGTAGATGTAGAAAATGAAAGGCTTCAGGAAACAAGAACAATATACAAGATTCATATATACTTTCAAGGAACAATCATAAACTTGAAATGCTATCTGCAAGAACATCACAAAATGTAAAATACTTCAGGAAAATCTTTACAAAAGATCTGCAGATGTATATTGCTGAAAGAAGTTAAAGAAAACCTTACGAGTGAACTGTGTTTATGGATTCAAGTATTATCAAGTGTTATTCTAGTATTATCAAGATATAAATTCTTCCCTGATTGATCTAGAGATTCCTTGAAATTTCAATCAAAATCCCAGGAGACATTTTTTGCAGGAATTAATAGACTGATTCCAAAATTTGTATGAAAATGCAAATGATTTGATAGCCAAATGTATTTGAAAATGAAAAACAAAATTAGAAGACTTACACTACTTAAATTCATGACTAAGTATAAAGCTATAGTAATAAAGACGATGTGGTATTGCCTTAAATATAGATATGCATATCAGTGGGGCAGAACATATTTTTGAAAATATACCCACACATAAATTTCAAAGGTACATCCACATATAAATGACCAAGTGATCTCTGATAGAGGTGCCATGGTAATTCTATATAGAAAGGATATCTTTCAACAGATGGTATTGGAACAATAGATATCCATTTGCAAAAAGATGAAGATGGGCTGTGTGTGGAGGCACACGGCTATAATCCAAGTGGGCTCAGGAGGCTGAGGCAGGAGGATCACAAGTTTCAGGCCAGCCTTAGCAGTTTAGCAAGGCCCTTAGCAACTAAATGAGACCGTCTCAAAATAAAAAATAAAAGGGCTGGGGATGTGGCTTAGTGGTAAAACATCCCTGAGTTCTATTCCCAACAACCGAAAAAAAAACCAAAACAACAACAACAACAAAAACCCACTATACACACACACCCAAAAGATGTTCAACATCATTTATCACAAGAGAAGTGTAAATCACAGTGAGATACCACTTCATCCTCACTAGGATGGCTGCAAGTACAATAACTTGCAAGACCAAAGCCTAGTGAGGTGTGAAAGACTGGAAATCCATACATTGCTCAATGCCTATTGAATAATAAGTGCCTCAAAATACTATCTGTCAGTCACAGCAGTAAGTGGCCACAACTGTTATGAACAGGAGCTATGCACAGTACAGAATGGAAAACCCTCAAATGGTCTTCACCCCCATGAAGCTTGCCTAAACACACATTCCCCTGTATATTTGTGACAATTCTTTGAATTTGATCTCTTGAGGATTTCTGTTTCTGTAGCCCTGGGCTAATGCTTTATGGTGTAGCTAGAAGTGATTATTTCAGCTGCAGCATTACTGGAAACCCTAATGGAAAAAGGGATCGACTGGGGCGAAAAATCTGACATTAAATAGATGAGAATGTCAGCTGCTGATTTGAGAGGGGAAGACAGATGGGAGGGCTAAGCACTCTAGACTGATAAGGAAAAAGCTCAGAGGCAAAACAAAGACATACACATACACACACACACACACACACAGACACACATGTGTGCGCGCACACTGCAAAACTTTGTGATAAAAGTTGGGGAGACAGCAAAAGCTTCTGCTACTGTAGAGGTGCTTGGTTTCCAAAGTCAGAGCTTCTCTGTGAAGGCCATGCTGGCACAGAGAACAGGGTGGATCTAGTTAAAGACAAGTTGAGTAGCTGAAGACTCTTAACAACTCTCTTCATTCCTCTTAGCCATAGATCCTGGACGTGTAGATGTTGGGTGAATGAATTGACGTTATCAATGAATGAAAAAAATCATAAAATGCTGGTATCATTTCTAGACATAAGGGATTTCAAAAGGGAGGAAAAAGAAGCAAAAACCTTTCCAGCAAGGAAAGGAAGAGCCAGCAGTAACACCCAGGATAACCTCATCCTCGTGCCTGGATCTATGAATGGCTGTCATAGAGAAAATGAGGATTTGTCCTACATGGTCTCAAGATCAGGAACCAGGGACTGGTGGCCGTAAGCTACAGGTAGACAGGTACAGGCTCGATATAAAGACATTTCTAAATACTAATACTAATTGCTGCTTAAAAGTGGAATTAGCTGGGACTGGGGTTGTGGCTCAGAGGTAGAGCGCTCACCTAGCATGCGTGAGGCACTGGGTTTGATCCTCAGCACCACATAAAAATAAAGATATTGTGTTCACTTATAACTTAAAAAAAAATTAAAAAGTAAAATTAGCTATCTTCAGTTAGTGACCGAACTTCTTGTCACTAAATATTTCAAGCAGTGTTTAGACAACTACTTGAGAAGACTGATGGAAAGGGGTTTCGAAGATAAAATGAGTGTCCAGAATCCAGTCCCAATTCCGAACCAAGAAAAAGTGAGTGTGAATTTGGACACAATGAGGTTGGTGGGAAAGCAGAGGAGACACCACGCTGCAGATACAGATTGGAGCATCGTCATGAAAAGCCAGTAGCTGAACCCAGACAGCCACCCAATTCCCCAGGATTGGATTTGGTCAATAAAAGCCAGATAAACAAACCTAAAAACATAAGAAAGCATTCCAGTGGGACCAGAGCCACGGCTAGCCTATATGGTGCCTGGTGAAATCAGATGTGGTTACAGTCCCTTGCCAGAGCACACAGTTTGGCAAGGGGAGTGCTAGATGGATTTCGCTGCAGCTCCTCTGCAGAGCACCCCCGACAAGGTGTATCTTGCCCAACTGCTCAGTGCAATGGCCCTGGGTACCACCACAGCACACACCCTCTACGATATTTCCCATAAAGAGTCATGCTGCAGATGGGCTCACCCTTTTGTAACTTCAGAGCATGAAAGTATTTTTCCTAGGGTAGGAGACACTTTCGAGCATCTTCATCTTCTTTTTCTTTTTTGGCAGGGAGGGTACCAGGGATTCAATTTAGGGACACTTGACCACTGAGCCACATCCCCAGCCCTATTTTGTATTTTATTTAGAGACAGGGTCTCACTGAATTACTTAGGGCCTCACTAAATTGCTGAGGCTGGCTTTGAACTCGTGATTCTCCTGCCTCAACCTCCTGAGTCACTGGGATTACAGGTATGTGCCACCAAGCGTGGCTTATCTTCTTAATATTATTAATAATGATCATGAAAGCCACATTCATGGCCCTTTGTACTACATGGGGTGTTTTCACATTATCTGACTTGATCCCCACAGCAAACCTGTGAGCCACACCCTTCTACTGCTCTGACTTTAAAAATGAGGAATTTGAAGTGTGAAGGGAGTTGCAAGGGCTTTTCCTACACAGCAGGTATTATAAACTCCTAATCACCATATACATGTATAAATCTACTTGTATAGACAACATTGGTTCTGCAAGGGTCAGTCCATATTAAAGGAAAAGAATCTGAAGAGCTCTCAGTAGTCTTAGATTCAGCTGAACCACGGATTACCCCACCCAACACACTCACACTCCTTAAGTTGTGCTTGCTTGTCCTTATTGCCAGTTGCAGTGATTTGTCCATTTCTGCCCTGGCTGGGGCCTTTCATCCTAATGAATCCCAACTTTTGGTCCATTTCAATAGCCTCTTATTCTTGGATCTCTCCTATTCGGACACTCCCCACAAATGGTTTTACTCTTACTGACCCATCTGCTGACAAGTCCTAGGACCTCCCTTTCTTGACACTGTCTTGAAAATAGCGCTCAGTAGTGGAGCATCTGGGTGCTGCTCAGCCTCAATGCTCTTCTCCTGCTGTGGAGACGGCTATGTTGAGCCATGAACACTCTTTATAGGGTCTCCCTTAGCAACAGAAAGAGGTGAGTGGACACAATTTGACCTTCACATCTTCAGTGCATGGGGCTGAACTCAGTCTGCGGCCAGGAGGAAAGCTCAGTCTGTATCAGGGTGTTGGGATCAGGGTTGGGGATGGACCAGTGGTCCAGATCAGGGCTCAGATCTTTCTATATGTGCAAGTGGAAGTAGCTGCTTTATCTTCCCACTTGACTACTTATATCACTCACATACTTGCTATCTTCTCCCCTGTAAAAATAGATGAAATGACCTCTAGCAAGGAGTAGCCCTCCATTGTCTCTGGATCGTTCTTTCTCTAACACTCCTCAAGGATTTGTCCAGTAAAACCCTCCCTCTCTTTGGGATCAATGTTCCTGTCTCCATGCTAGATCCATCACATCAGCCTGCAAAAACACTTCAGGATTCGTATTTTTAAAAGTCTCTTCGTTGACCCATGTCCTTAGGCCACTCCATTTCTTAACTCTTCATCACAAATCTTCTAGAAAGGCTTTCCCATAGTGACCATTGTCATTTCTTCAACTCTCTCTTTGTCTTCAATCCATTGCACTTGTGCTTCCATCGCTAAGCAGTGCTGTCAACCTGTTTGAGATCCCATCTAAGGGTGGCTTCCCTGCCCTGCTCTGTTAGATGTCATTATCTCTCTCCCCTGGTTTTTCTTCTACTTCTGATCGTTTTGGCAGATACTTCTCCTCAAACTTGAAATGAATGAGTACCTGGGATTTAGATTTGGGCCTTATTCAATTCTTTCTTTCTATTATATGTCTGTCTGTCTGTCTGTCTATCTATCATCTATCTGTCTAATGCCTAGTAGGAACTTGGCTGTACATTTAATCTCTGAGCAATGGATCTTAAATATATCTTTCCAGCCCTGCCTGCTCCCTCTTATAAGCTGCTACTTTGACACCTAATGTGGATCTTAGTGGGCAGTTCATATGACCTCAAACCACACCTTTCCATTTCCTCAAAACTCTGTTCCCTTTTTAAATTATTATTATTATTATTATTTTACTTTTTTTGCAGTACCAGGAATTGAACCCAGGGCCTTGTACATGTTAGGCAAAGCTCTACTGCTGAGCCACATCCTCAGCCCAATCTGTTCCTTCCTCAGCCTTACCCATCTCAGTTAAAAAGCCAAACGTTTTGCACGGTGCTTCATTCCTCTCTTCTCTCACCTCCACATCATCTCCATCACAAAATGGTAGCTATTGGCTCCAACTCTTCATGAACCAAATCTTCTTACTTCTTCCAGTTCCACCACAACCACCTGGACTGAGAACCCATTATTCCCACATGACTATGGCACAGTGTCCTTATTGGGTTCTTTGAATTTCTCTCTTGCCACCTCATCATCCTGCACACCAAAGTTTGAATGGTCTTTTAAAACTCTAAATCAAGTCGTGTTTAACTTCTTTAAAATCCTCCTATAGCTTCTCAGTAAAGCTGGAATTAAAACTTAACCTTGATCTTTAAAGTCTTGCTTTACTCCAACTCCCTGTTGGCTCTTAGAATTTTCTCCTTCATGACCTAAATTCAACTTCATTAGACTTCTCTGTTTTTTTTTTTTTAACATACTAAGGTACCTCCCTACCTTGTTATGATTTGAATACAAGGTGTCACCCCAAAGCTCCTGTGCTAAGGCATTAATGTTTGGAGATGAAATGATTGGATGGTGAGAGCTGTAACCTAATCAGTCCATCCTTGTTTGAATGGACTGGGTGATAATGGCAGACAGGAGGAGCATGGCTGGAGGAGGTGGGTCACTTGGAGGAATGCAATGGAAGGGTTCATTTTCTCTGCAGTCTCTTCCCTGCCTTCTCTCTGCTTCCTGACCCCATGAATGGAGTAGGGCTCTTCCGCCACATCCTTCTACCATGATGTTCTGCCTTGTCTTAGGCCCAGAGCTATGGAGTAGCCCCCAGGGACTAAACCTTCAAAACCATGAGCCAAAATAAACTTTTCATCTAAGTTTTCTTGTCAGGGATTTTGATCACAGAAGCTGACTAACACAGGGTCTTTGCCCAGGCTATTCTCTTTGCTGATAATGGCCTTCCCTCAGATCTTCTCTTGGTGGATTCCTCATCATTTGCCAGACACTCTCTACCTCTTACACTCTCTATATTTTTATTTAATGACCTGCTTATTATTTTTCTTCATCAACTAGAAAGTAAGTTAAGTGTGAGCAAGGACCTTGCCTATAGCATTCACCAAGTCCTTAGCACCATGCACCAAATCTCTCAATGCACATGTGGCATGTATAAATGAATAAATCTTTACAAAGGTCACTGTCACTGCCACGCACCAAGCACCAGGCAGTAGGTACTGAAACATGCAGTTGTCAAGGAAGCCACGCCCTTGGTTCAAACCCTTACTCAGTGTGTGATTTTGGTCAGGTTTTCTCCCAGTGTCTCAGTTTTCTTATCTATAGAATGAGGAGTTCCCTCACAGATTTTGTATGAACAGGTCAGAGATAATACATCTAAATAAAGTGATAAAGTAATACAATAAATGCCCAATAAGAATTAGAAATGATATATCATGACACAGCAATCCTGTGAGGCAGGATTTCTCAATCTGGCCAGAATTGGCATTTGAGGTGGAACAACCCATTACTGCAGAAGAGGATGTCAGGTGCATCATGAGATTTTTAGCAGCACCCTGGCCTCTATTGCCAGATGCCAGCAGCCCCAACCCAGTTATGACACCCAAAAGATGTCTTTAAAAGTCCTCAAATATCCCTGGGGTTTGGGAGGAGGGCAAAACCACTGCTGTAAGACATGTACTATCACCTCCTTGGACAGATATAAAATTGAAAGTTTACAGAGTCTCAATAATTTGCCCAAGGTCAAAGGGCACAGAGTGGTGGAACAGAGATTCAAACCCCTGTCTTCCTGGTCCCTGGGCATGATATTTCCTCCACAGCTCACCATTCTCAAGCCAAGCCCAAGCCCCCCCCTGCCCTCGCCCTGGCCGCCTCACACTCTCACAGATCCGTGCTAATTACACAGCAACGTAAAACTTTATATGTGGTTTGTTATTTTATATCCAGGAACATGGTCCACAGCCTTCATTACATAAAGCAGCTGTGTGTACAGTTGGGGTCTAAGTGCCATTTAGTGGTCAGCTTGATGGGGTATTTTGTTTCAAGCATCACATTTCTTCTTTCCCTTTCCATACTTTGATTGAATTCTAAATAGAGGAATGAAGCATCGCACAGCTTGGGCTAACGTGAAAGGCAAATTCTAAATGACTCTCACCCCACTGTCCTAATTAGATGGGGAGATAAATCCCAGAATTGCTCCATGCAGTTTGAGTGTGTCCTCCATGATTGTGTGAGTGTGTGTGTGCGTGTGTGTGTGCGCGTGCGCGCGCTCACAAGCCACATCCAGTGTGGCCTGTGCTACCTGTGTTCCCTTCCCATTCATGTCTTGAAGGAAGCAAGGACGTCAGTGGAAAGGTCTAGAGAGTCAGGCCTTCTGACTATCAGCTGCCTGTCGTGAATCTGTCATGTCTACCCTCTGAGACTCAGTTTCCTCATATATAAAATAGGGGTTAAAATATCTGTCTTACAATGTTGCTGAGATCCTTTGGATAAAGGGCCTGGCACATGTTGGTCTGCAATAACCCCAAGCTCCTTTCCCTCCTTCACTTGCTATATGGCCCCATGCCACTCTAGCCCTACCCCAGTCCACTCTCACTGCCACCCCTTCCTCTTCAGCCAGAATGCTCTTCTCCCTGTCCTGGCTCACTCAGCCCCTTCACTCTCATCATTCCCCTTACCTGGGGTACAAACAAAGCTTTTTCCAGTATTGAAATTCTCTTTTCCTTCAGACTAATTCAAATGTTACCTCTTCCAGGAAGATGTCCCTGACCCCTCACTTCTCACTGACAGTGCCTGGATTGTCAGGCATATATATACATACACATATATATATATATATATTCATTCTTTATGTCTTTTTTTCCTTTATTTAAAAATATTTCTTTGGCGAATATTGAATATCTGTATGGTGTGCAACATGAGGATTTAGTAACATACATGGTGTGAGGATGATTACAGTCAAATTAGTTAACACATGAATCACCACCCATGCTGTAGATGAGATACCCAGAACTCATTTATCTTACATCTGAAAGTTCATACTTTTGACCAACTTTGCTCTCTGTTTGGTGGGAATGTAAGCTGATGCAACCATTATGGAAAAGTGTACAGAGGTTCTTCAAAAAAATTACAATCTGCAATCTCACTTCTGAGTATATGTCCAAAAGAAATGAAATCAGTATCTCAAGGAGACATCTACTTCCAAGTTCATTGCAGCCATATTCATTCACATGCATTTTAAATTTGGCACCTACATATTTTTTTTTGCCTTGTTCAGAGTTGCAATTAACCAGAGGGCAGATCTTCTATTCATTTGTGGTAATATACTACAGTACGTATGGGGACTCCATAAATATGGGTGAATTAATATAGGCAATGCATATCATTGCTGTTATATCCCTGAAGGCTGCACACATCTGGCAGTGCACACATCCCATCTGGAACCTGTCATGCTAGCCACCCTCAACCGGCACCCACAATGTATGCAGACCAAGCTAGCTCCTCTGAAGATCAGGCAGAGACATTTCTGGTGCAGTCTTATTTCTGACCATCCCCAATGGTTCTCCTACATTCTAGTTCTTTGATTGCAGTTCCCTAAATAGATCAAATACTTAGTCTTTCATACCTTTGCACATGCTGTTCCCACTGCCCGGAATGACCTCTCTTTTCTCATCCTCCATGTCCAACTCCTACTCATCCTTAAAGATTAACTACATCACTTTCTTGGCAAAGGCCTTTGCCTATCTCCACTCTCCTAAGGCTGACTTATTTGTTCTACCCCCCCCCCACCCCCTATGTTTTCCAAGATGTTTGTTTGCATCTTTGTCCTCTCAACTGGATTGCAAATCCTCTGAGGACAAAATCCTGGGCTGATCGCTACCCTCCACTCCTCCACGCGCTGGGCCACTGTGAGATTTTTGTTTTTAATGAATGCCATCTTACATAGGTAACTCTAATTCCTGTTTGCACCTCTGTAACCAAGTGTATATTTCCTGGCTCCCGGGAGGAATGCCCTTTTCTGAATCATCTCAGTGTCTACACTTTTTTCTGGAGCTCTCCTTCACTCTGGACTGAAAAAAAAAACACTGCTGACCTCTGCCTGGCCTTGGAGTTAGCTTCCTTTCTCCCCTCTCCCCAAGGCAATCGTGTCCTTCAATCATGGAGAATCAATTTCCAACCAAGGATAGGGAAGACAGCTTGGGGCTGCGTGGGAGGAGCCAAGACTGGGATAGGAGTCAGAGCTGGAAGTTGGACCACACCCACTTGAAAATGCCAGAGTTATCAATGGTCCCAGCACAATGGTCCCACAAGAGGGTAGCCCTCAGGCAAATCTTCTCCCTCAGGCCATCACAAGTAGAAGAGTCCTTCATCTCCCTCTCTGCAAGTGATGCCCTTCAGCAGCATGGGCTCCAGAATCTGTTCAGGAGGCAGACTTTGTTGGTTTAGTTACGCTACAAGGCTTCTGCCCCTGCCCTGGCTGTTATAGCTTACAGATTCCTGGTACCAATCTGATTGAACAATGCAATTAAAATGCAATAAAAGGAAAAGTAGGCCGGATGTGCCCCAGGGAAAAGAGTCAGGAATCTGAGTCCACAGGCCCCTCTTGAGCCCAGGCTTTTCACATCCTGTCTAAAGCCCTTAGCTACTGAACTTGGAGCTCTAGGGTTGGGTTTGAGGCCCTTAAAGGTTATCTACCACACAAGCTTGTTCACACTGATGATAAAGTGTCTCAGCTCACACTCAGGTCCAGAGGGGACAGAATGACCCATGCTGCCCAGTCTCCAGGACTTAGGACTTGTCATCATTCAGGGCTTTTGACACTAACAGGTAGGAGGAAGCTTGTTTGAAAACACTAAGATTCGTGGTCCTGAAAGAGCAGTCTCTTGGGGCATCAAGATTGTTTGGTCCTTTTTTTTTTAAATACTAATTTATGGAAACATAATTGACATACCATACAACTTACTATATAAAGTTTGGTTGTTGTTGTTTATTCAGAATTGTGCAATCATCACCATTTTAGAAATATTTTCACTACTCAAAAAGAAACCCAATGCCCTTAATCTATGCTCTTCAATCTCCCCATTCCTCCTAGCTCACTCTAGGCAATCTACTTTCTGCCTCTATATATTTGCCTATTCTGGACATTTCATAGAAATGGACTCATGTGATATATATCCTCTTGTGACTGGCTTATTTAGCATAGTGTTTTTGAGATTGACCCATGTAACAGCATGTATCAGGACACCCTTTCATTTTATAGCCTAATAATATTCCATCATACATATCTACCTCATTAAATATTGTATATATTTGAAGTGTACAATATGATGTCTTGATATATCACATTTGGTTTTTCCATACATCAGTTGATGGACACATGGGTCCTTCCCATCCTTTGTCTATTGGGAATAGTGCTGCTAGGAACATTTATGTTCAGGAGTTTGTATGAATGGATGTTTTCAACTTTCTCAGATTAAAAAACTCACTTGTTCTTTCATCTCATTGATAACATCAATATCCATACTGATGAAGAGCCTAAAAGCATGTATGCATTGACTCTAGAAAAATCATGGAGGATAAGGAGCTGGCTGCAGAAAGAGAGGCACAGAGATGTTAATTGTTCTACCTCTGGTCAGAGCCACTAACTACGTGAGGTCATGGAGGAGGGAGTTACATCTAGCACTCATGATAATCTGCCACCACAATGTTTATAACTTTAGGGAAAAAAAAAGATGCCAGGGAACTTTTGTTTAAAATAAGTAGAATTTTAAAATGCCAACATGTATTCACACACCACCACTTTTAACTTGATCAGGTTCTTGCTTATTCACTCTCTGCCTTGTGTCTTCTAATTCTCCAGTGAAGACCATGGCTTCCCTTTTGGTTGAATTAAGTCCTCCCTTCCCCCCAAATTCACCTTGTCCTTACGGAAGGGGACTGATGACTTTGTAGGGAGTTTTAGAGTTTTTTCAAGGACTTCTCTTGTGTTGCAGCTGCAGCTCACAGAGTGCTGTGTATGGGAAACATGTATCTGTCCAGTGCTGTGGTACCATACTGTCTGGGCACTCTGGTCTGCTCACTATCTGTCACCAAGTATGTGTGTGGCTAAGATGCTGAGAGTCAGAGGTTGCTCCGGGCACCTAGTAAGTCGAACCATATGAAATTGCCAACATTAATCAGTTTCTGGACTATAAGAGTGGTGATTTCATATGGCTCATGTGATTTAACCTGCCAGTCTGAAGTGCCCTCTTCCTTTCCTTCTGGTGTTCCTCTCAGTGGCACAGATCCTGTGCTCTATGAAACCTTTCTGTCCATCCAGCCCAGCAGGTTTTCTCACCCAATCTTCTAGCATGGCCATTCTCCAGATGCTCAATCTGGTGCCCAGAGACATGAGTGGAGAAAGGGGAGAGTACTGAGCTGGGAGTCAGGACGCACAAGCTCAGGCCCTGGCTTCTCACTCTCTGCCTTCTTCCTCACCCAGCTCCTGGCCCCCATCCTGCTCCTTCCAATCGCAAGCCCCTGTAAGTACAGAAGTGCTCCACTATGCTTGACTTCAAATCTGTTCCATTACCTTGTACATACAAAGGGTGGATCTTTTGAGTCCTGACTGGAAGATACAGCCTCATCTGCCACTGCTTCTGCTCCAGCCTCACCCAGCTGTTAGCAGTGCCTTGCATGCACCTGTGCACTCACACCAGGACACCCTGTCACCTGCTCCTCCTCTACTTGGAAGATTTAGTGCACCTCTTTCTCTCAGCTACCTCTGACTATCTTTTAAGACTCTCATCTTTGGGTCTCTGGGCTGTCATTGTGCAATCATCACCATTTTAGAAATATTTTAGAAATATTTAGAAATAACCCTTTCTCTCTGTTCCCATTTCCTTGTGCTTCTGTGTTTTCTGGCACCATTATCTGCATTTTAATTGCCTCCTTGCATATCTGTCCCTGTCTTCCTTTCTCAGCAGTTGGCTTGCAACAATATCATCAGATACATTCTTTAACCTATGATGACAGGATAGAAGAGTCAGTAAACTCTTGTGTTAATAGAACTAAGTAGTGTGCTGTGACTCAGTTTCCTCATTTTGTAGAAATGGTCCAGAAATTTTGGTTTTACCCCGTGGCCTTCTCTAAGCCCTCATTTTCTTCCTGAGAAGCCAGAGGGAGTTGGTTTTGAAGGCTCTTTGAATTCCTAGAGGAATGCCTGAGAACCTGGGATACAGAGCCTTTCCCTTTCAGAACCTCACACAAGGATCTCTGCGACGCAGGGAAATAGATGGGAGATGATTGCCTAAATGGAAGCTTCCAAGAAATTTGGAGGATGATTTTGTTCTGTTCCTCTTATAAATTTCATTGTAATTCAGTTAGTGTTTGCGGGGCAACTAGGAAGCACGTGCCAGTGTTAGGCACAGCGTCATGATAAAAAGTTGTATACCTCGTCTTCTGGATTTCCTGTGAC
Organism: Marmota marmota marmota; assembly: GCF_001458135.2. Classification (NCBI taxonomy): domain Eukaryota; kingdom Metazoa; phylum Chordata; class Mammalia; order Rodentia; family Sciuridae; genus Marmota; species Marmota marmota. The sequence continues at coordinate 17,478,515 of NW_026000082.1, forward strand.
TGCTACATTTTAAGTTAGTCTACAATGGCTCGACCAACTGCTGCCCCTCTGGCCGTTCACTCCCGCCAGAATCAGCGAACACGTTGGGAGAGACTGGCCCATGTCCCATCCACAAATTTGTAGCCACTCTCCTACTGGGTCTGTGTCCACCACTGAGCTTGCGAGGTTGGCCAAACAGGACCTCGGCCCGGGCGCCCTCTGGCGGCGGCGCACGGAAGCTCCGGCCCGGCAGGGAGCTGGCAAGGGGAAGGAGGAGGGAGGAGGGAGGAGGAGGCGCGGGCTGGGGAGGAGAGGAAAAAGTTGCGCTGGGAAGTTTGGAAAGTTGGGAAGTGGCTGCTGCGGGCTTCGCCTCCCTCCGCGCGTGTGTGAGGGAGCGAGCGCGGCAGCGAGAGGGGAACTAGNCGAGCGCCTGCCCCGCCACTCTCCCGCCCGCCCGGGCACTCCAGCCTTTGGGGCGACTGTTTGAGTCCTGCCTTCCGCACCCATCTCAGCCCGCTCGCTCTACCTCTGCCCGCTGGGCGCAGTCTTGGGCGCCCTTCCTGGCTTTTGCCTGTCCTGGCTCTAGCTCGGAACCCAGCCGGAGCTGAGATGGGGCGCTCCCTCTCTCCCATTCCTTCTCTACTCCCTGACACTCTCGGGCTCTCCTCTAGACTTTAGGTCCTGTTTGGACGTTTCCTCTCCGTGTGCCGCCCCCCCCCCCCCAGACTCTCTTTTTTTCTGACTTTTATTCTGGCCTTATCCTTCCTTATTCTTGCTGCCCATTTCTGACTGTCTTCTCAGATTCCTTCCAAACCCCTTCGCGCTTACATTCACACACTCTGTGCCTCTTCCCCGGCTTCCCTCCCTCTCCCTGCCCTCCTATTCTAACCTAAGGCAAACTTTCTCCTGGTACTGGATCCTACTTCTCTCTTCCTCTGCAGTCCAGGCCCCAGCACCTACTGTCCCAAGTGCCTCAGTTTGGCGAAAAGGGGGAAGAGTCCAGAGGAGAGGAAAAGTAAATGCCAGGACACGCTGGCCTAATATTTCTTTGGGGGGTGGAAAAAGTTACTGGTTCTCCTAACTTTCTTTCCAAAATGAAAAATCTCTTGATTTTCTTTAAGTGTTAATTAATTCATTGGCAGTAACCCTGAATTGGAGGCCAGGAGATCAAGAAATTGTGTTGTATGGTCTTCCTTCACTGCCCTTTTAGCAGGGAATTCATTGACCTTGGGCAAGGTGCACCTCCAACAGACTGACTTGTACAGAAACAGGGAGCACATTAGCTGGCTGGGCACTCCGTCTATTTCCAGTAAGCTGGGATTTACAATTTTTGCTTATTAGTAAAGTAAGGTTCTATTCCTCTACCTGCCCAACACATACTTTTCATTTGTGCCAGATCATTCAGCACTTCAGGGATTTTTTCTGGATGGAAGAATGGCGTTGCCTGAGAGAAAATGATATTCCCCTTTACATTCCCATGCCCACTGACCCTAATCTGAATCTGGAGAACTGGCCCTGGTCTGTGTGCCCCTGCACACACACACAACCCTAATGGGAGCTTAGGTCATAGAAGATGACAGAATTGGGGATAAAGACCAGGTATACATTTTTGATGCAGGAGCCTGGAAAGCATCCAGAATGTGTACATTTCTTGGGATTAATTCTATGGAATCCTCTCTTCTCAAACCAGAAATTGAGACTTGACTTGGCTTTGCGAGGTTTTAAAGCACTTTCTCATCTATGGTCTCAGCTATTGGAGCAAAGTAGCTAACACCCCAGACCTGCCCTCCAAGAAGAAAACTGTATCCACCCTGGTGAATGGGAAGTAGCTGTTGAAATAGGTGTGCTATTTTTAATAGGTGTTCTGCTTTCAAAGTGCTCTTGGCATATGTCTTCTAATGGTTGGATTTAAAAGTTATATGACTTCCTCCCTTCTTGCCAGAGCAGGACTCTTGGTCCCCCTCTCCCCACCTTCCACATGAAACACCAGGGAAGGTTTGCCTTGGCCCAGTATGAATGTTCTCAGGTGGTGTGGCAGTGCTTGGCTCTCACAGTGAAAGCTGGTCATAATGAGAGCTTCCCTTCATTGCCCACTTCCTCTGTGCCAGGCACTGCTCAGAGGACGTCATTACATATATTGTATCTTTCAATCCTCCCAACAGCCCCTGCTCTCACTCCCATTTTACAGATGAGGAACTGAGTCTGTGGGAAGAGAAATGATTCGCTCCAGATCATGCATCTAAGATAGGGCAAAGCCGGGATTCCAGTATGGGTCTTTCCGCTTCCAAAGCTCTTGCTCTTTGCCACAGCCCAAGTGAGTCTTTGCCTTCTGTCCCACCTCCCCTCCCACTCCTCTGTGCCAAGCCTGGCTCTCCTCTGCTGCCTTCAGCCTCACTGCCTCTCCTCTCCTCTCCTGCAGCAGAGGGACCTGAATTCTTTCCTGTGGACTATTCGGCGTCACCCCCCAGCCTACCTGTTTGGCACCATCCATGTCCCCTACACCCGCGTTTGGGATTTCATCCCTGACAACTCCAAGGCGGCCTTCCAGGCCAGTGCCCGCGTCTACTTCGAGCTGGACCTGACAGACCCCTATACTATCTCTGCACTGGCCAGCTGCCAGCTGTTGCCGCACGGAGAGAACCTGCAGGATGTGCTGCCCCGAGAGCTCTACTGGCGCCTGAAGCGCCACCTGGACTATGTGAAGCTGATGATGCCATCATGGATGACTCCTGCTCAGCGGGGCAAGGGGCTGTACGCGGACTACCTGTTCAATGCCATTGCAGGCAACTGGGAGCGCAAGAGGCCTGTGTGGGTGATGCTCATGGTGAACTCTCTCACGGAGACGGACGTGCGCTCTCGTGGTGTGCCTGTGCTGGACCTCTACCTGGCCCAGCAGGCCGAGAAGATGAAGAAGAGCACAGGGGCTGTGGAGCGGGTGGAGGAGCAGTGCCATCCACTCAATGGGCTCAACTTCTCCCAGGTAGGCACGCTCACTAGCTTGGAGCTGGCAGCCAGAGCCAGGTCTTTCCCCTAAGGAAGAGCTTCTTTCTGGCTCTGGGGCTGCTTTGGTGGGATGAGGAAAGGGTGCATGCCAGAGTTTGGGGTAAGAGAGTGTTTGCTTGTATTTCAGGGTTACCTGTTGGGGATATCCACTTCGTACTTGCTGTGCTTGCCTGAGCAGAAAGAATTTCCCTGGGAGCATCAGAGTGATGGAAAACAAAAAGAGGGGGTTGCCAGTTTGTGTCAGGCTTTGCCAAAGCCATGGTGTCTGGAGAGCAAGAGGCTGTTGTGAGGCTCTTGTGTGGACAAATACCTGGAGCGGTGGTGTTGTACAGAGGAGGACATGGTGCCTGGGCTGGGCTGGCAGGGGACGTGTCCTGGACCTGCCCTTTACAAGCACTGGTTTGCTGTTTCAGATTAAGCACTACAGAATTTCCTGGGCCTTTACTAAACTCTGAGACTGCTTCCTTAAGACTGGGAGAAAGTCAGCAAAGAGACTTTGGGGGTTAATAATTTCAGAGACATGTGTTTGCTTAAAGGTTGACAGTTCTGATTTCTGAACCTCATGAGTGGGGGCAGAGAAAAGGGAGGGGCTTAACAGGTTTAAAGTCTCTGACTGCCAGAGACCTGAGCCAGCAAAATGTCATTAAAGGCCTTCTCTATGGGCAGAGGTCACTCGCAACTCACTGGCCCCAAACTCAACTCTGAGGCCCTGGGAACAATGAGTTCACATCTGTGCCCTGAGAAAGGGGCTGTCGTTCCCAGGATGGGGACTCCTAGGCTGGTGGCTCCTGCAAGGAGGCCTCAAGAGGGGGTTCAGGCCAAAGTCCCCAGAGCGGTGAGGCCCTGAAAGGTGCATGCTCCGCATTAAGGAGACAGCACCATAAGATGATGGGACCAGGAACGATCTACCACTGGGATCAGACCTGCCCGCTGATCCTCAGATGTTGCAAGCTCTTCACCAGGGAAACCATGGCAGAAACCGATCCCCCTTTCCGAGATCTCTGGCCTTTGTTTTTCCAGGGGAAATGCAATATTGTCCCCAGGGAGGTAAGAAGCCAGATTGATTTGCCGGCCAAATGAAAGGCGGGTTTGTCGGTTCTCCTGCTGGCTCTCCCATAATTGTGGAGTCCTTACCCAGAGGGGCCCGGTGGCAGGAATATTGGGGCAGTTAGTCACGCCCCGCAGGGTTCTGACTACGCCTGACTCCTTCTCCACGGGGGAAAATCCTGCGTATTCTCTGGCCCAGTGTTGATTCCTCTGAACATAGCGGCTCTCTCCCTCTGAAGTGACTTTTCCCTTGCCAGCCTCGGGAGCTGATATTATCTGTGTTGGGGCCCCCCAGCGCTCACCGCCCATCTCATTTTGGAGGCAGGTTTGTGGGGGGCCTCTCTGCTCAGAGGCCTCATGTCTGGCCTTATATCTTTTTTAGGCTGGGGAGGCGGGGGATCCACCATCATTCTCAACACCCTCTTTGTACCAACCACAGAGGAATCCAGCGAGGGCTGAGGGGAGCCCTCCAGTGCTCTGCTTAAACAGCCCCTGGCTTTAATCTGTCTCTCTTAAAACAACAAAACTATCTTTTCTTTGGGGTCTGGAAATGCTGCTGTACAACCAAATGACAGCTCTGCTAGGTTGAAAACATTTGCTGGGAAGTGTGTAAGGTTATGTTTTAGGAAAAGTTCCTGAGAGCCATTCATCGGCCGGCAAGGAGCCCGCTGACAGTCTCCAAAGCCCATGTTTGAAGATCAAACAGACTCCAATTTCTATTTCAAAAACGTACCCATCCCATCTCCAGCGTAGGCCGGCTCTTCAAATTGTTCTGGGGGTCCAGCCTCTCACTAGGGCTGCAGAAAGCAAGTTCCAAACAAAAGAAACCAGGTCTCCTCTTGGCTCCCTAATCTACACACCCTTCACCACCTGCCAGAGTGCCTGACTGGCCAATTTGTTCTGTTATCATTTTGGACCGAGGTGATGAAATCTCTCCTCCAACCCCTTGGGCAGACGTGGGCTAACTGGAAAAGGTGGGATTAAGAACCTGGGCAGATGGGGTCATTAAGGATCCCCAAACTCAAAGTTAGAAATGCAACAGCCTACTCAGTAAAATTGCATGCGCGCATGCACAGTTTGATATGAACATCTGTGATGCATTATTGTACCGAAATATCTGTTAAGTGCATCAGATTTTTATTTTTTCTTTCCTCGAAGCATTACTGTTATTGCAAAATATTTGGTTTTGGGGGGGGCAGTGAGAGAGGAAGGCTAGAAAAAAGGCTTAAAAGAGTCACTTTCTGTTAAGGTCTGAGATTTTAGTTTTAATTTTGGTGTTACAAAAAATTTTTATAGACATATTTTTTTTTTTTCTGGGAAGAAGCAGTTTTGCTTCTTAAGCAGAGAAAGAAAGATTTAGTTTGGGGACTTCAGGGCCTGGAGGAACCCCTGAAAAACTGGAAGGCTGGTAACTGATCTTGCCTAGCTTGGAAGGTCAGGTCTGTTGGTAGGTTTTGATCTTTCATTTCAAAATAACTGAAAGTGCCAGACCTAGCATCACCATGACTTTGCCATGTGACCTTGGACAAGTCAGTTCCTCTCTCTGGGCCCTGTTTTCTCTGTCTCTGAAATGAGACACCAGGATTAGGTCATCTTTCAAGCCCCTTCCAGCCCTGACATTCCGTAGGATGATTCTAATCAATTCCACGTGCCAGGCACCCTGCAGGAAGCTCCACATGCATTTCCATTTCATTGAATTCCCACAGCAACCCTATAGCTTTCTAAGGTGGGCACCCAGAAAGGTTGATGACTTGCCCAAGGTCACGTGGCTAATAAGGAGCAGAGCCCATCTGCCTGCCTCTATATGAAGGATGTGCTCTTCTTGACATTGGTACTGTTTCTTTAGACTTCTGTCTAGGTATCTGTTATTCTGCTGTATACTTCCTTTAGGGCTTAAAATTTTATTTCTTAGTGATTTTGTACTTGTAGAGACATTATTTCCTTTGGTTGTGAGGCTGGAGAGGGGATGGTGAAGGCTGATCCTCTGAAGAGTGTGGCTTCCTCGTGTGTTGTAGGCAGCTCAGCCTGGTGGGAGACTTGTATATATAAGCTTGGGCGAGACTTGGTATCCCCATCTAACCTATCCAATGGGATGGTAGCTGCCAGTCTTTTAGAGTGGAGCTGGTTTTATGAGTATGTGAGAAGACACTCCCTGTAGAAGGTTGTTGAGAAAGTAAATGACTTCCTGCATGATGGTTCTGAGCTTGGCAAAGAGTAACTAGCCCCGGGGAAGAGGAAGGCTACATGGGAAGCCACCATGTATTTCTTCCAGCAGCTGTATCCACTGTCCAACCTTTGCTGAGCAAACTGAAACTGGAATATTGAGAGGTAGTGATGAGGCCCTGCCTTTGAGGGCCTGGGATACCTGAGCCTTGAGCCCAGATCTTATGACAATCTTGAGACCTGTAGATTCCTATCAGTTCTGCCTGCTGCTTCAAGGGACTGATGCTGGCTGTCACTACTCCCTCTGGGAATCTCCAGTCCTCCCCGACCATACCCCTGTAAGTGGGGGCACTGGATGAGAAGACGTTTTAAGTTATATGGTGCTCCAAGATATAATAAGAAAACAAGGATACTGCCATGCTGTGCCTTAGCCAGTCTGCTGGTGCCACCCATCCAGTGTGTGTAGAGCCTGAGCTCTGGGACAGGCCTGCCAAACATGTCCAAAATGTTTGTAAAACTAGAGCTAGAAACCACAAAATTACCTGCTGAACTTTGTCTCTGTGCTGGGTGCTACATTAGATCTCACATGTATGTGATGTCTCATCCTCATGGCAATGCTGCAGGGTCAATTGTCATATCTGTTTTAAAGACAGAAAATTAAAACTTGAAAAGGTTGGGTCATTTGGCTGTGATTACATAGACAGGCTAGGTAGACTCCAGGGTCAGATTCAGGTGTGTCCATTGCTAAAGCCTGTGCTTTCCAAGCATCTCAGAGATGAATTGATTATTGTTTTTAATAGTCAAGCAGCTTTATGTGGTGGATTTGTATGTGTATGTGTGGTGTGTGTGTGTGTGTGTGTGTGTGTGTGTTTGTGTGTAAGTGTATGGAGGGGGAGATTTTCATTTCTTGCTAAAAAAAGCAAAATAGAGAAAGAGAAATAATTGAAAAGTGCTGAAACTGATTTTCTCCCGGGTTTATAAATTGGATCTGAAGGTAATTCTAAAATAGGAGTTTCCAAAGACATTCTGGGCACCAGCTGCCTCCTTGGAATGCATCTCCAGCTTTCCAAGGGACCACTGCGAAGGCGGCCGCCCTAATACAAGCTAAGACTGAACAGTTGAATAAAGAAAGATCTCCTCGGTTTATAGTCAAGGTTCCCATATCTACACCCTGGGGGGCCAGCAGGTATTAGTAAATATTTGCAGAATGAAGGAATTAACACCAAATGGTCAGAACCCGTGATATGACCTTCCCTAATTCCCTTTTACCATCCAGCACTGCTGAATGAATGAATGTGTGAAGAAAGAAGCATAGGGCACAGTGAGGAGCACCTTTCTTGGACTTCAATCACTCCGTGCCTTACATAAAGGACACAAAATACCAAAGTCATCCAATGGGTTGTCTTAGCCTATCGGAGATACTATAAGAAAATCCCTTACACTGGGTGATTTATGAACAGTGTTAATTTATTGCTCACAGTTCTGGAGGCTGAGAAGTCCAAGACCAAGGTGCCAGCAGATTCAGTGTCTATAGAGGCCTGTTCTTCATAGATGGGTCTCCTCTGTGCCTTCACGTGGCAGAAGGGGAAAAGGGAGTAACAAGCCTCTTTATTAGGGCATTAGTCAAGATTCAAATAGATACTTATCTTTACCCAATTACTACCTTGCCTATGACTTTGGGATAGACCTTTCCCTCTGTAGGTCTAAGTTGTCCCCTTGTCCCATGAGAGGTCGGCTAGGTTATTTCCAGTGCCCACCCAATTCTGCCATCTGTGGTGCTCATCCTTTGCCTTTGTTTCTTAGATTAAACTAACCCCCATTGAGCCTGAGTTTTCTATCATTGGCCACTTGTCTTTGGTGGGCTGCTGCTGATACCTACTTGTCCTGGGACCTGTTAGTTCTGGTGGGTGATTCTGCTGCTGGTCTGCAGAGCAGAGGGTACCCAGCCTGTTGCGGCATAGCCTCTGGTCACTGCCCAGGCTTGATTCTCTCTTTACTCTATGGCTCTTCTCCCTCCCTCAGTTCCTCAGTCATTCAGCCAGAACACTTCAGTGCAGGATCTGGGAGCAGAGACCTGGGAATGGCATAGTTTTTGCCTGTGGAGAGCTCATCACCTGAAATGTGAGCATGACTAGCACTCTGTTACAGCTGTGTGACTGAGGCATGCAGCGTCTGATATTATCTGTACTATGTCCTGGCTCTTCATTCTTCATCAAGAGACCATGTTCTTCCTTTATCTTCCTTTCAAAAATCAATCTCTGATTTCCCATCTCCAAGAATGGCCATTCTTGAGTGCTCCAGCCCTCTCTGAGCCTCCACAGCAGCCCTCAAATCCACAGCATTAGGCCCTACCATCGGGCCTCCTGTGGGATCTATATGCTCTCCACAGAATGAAGGGCGCACACACCTCCCCCAAGGCAGCTGGGTACCCCTGGAGGACCTCAAACCATGGCTTCAGCATGGTCTATTTCAGAAGTCATCCTGAGTGCGAGAGCCCCTCAGTCAGGGTTGGAGTAAATATAGGCTGGCCTGGGCTGCACCTTGAGAGTACAGAACCTGAACTGGAAAGCAGGCTTCCTCTCCCCCCACCTGAGCTTCTGCAGCCATCACATCTACTATGCCTCCCGCACAGCGCCCTCTGGCTGGGAGCTATTCAGCAAATGTCTGTCACATGGTGTGGAAGTCCCTTGGGTGACCCCTGAACATGCATATACTCAGATTCTTTGCAAACAGGGGGCTAATGGCCAGCAGGCTCTGTACATCCCCTCTCTGTGACCTGGTTGATTCAGACCTTAACATCTAATGTCTCATCTGAACTTAGAGGGGGACAAACTCAGAGGCAGGAGAATAGGATGACTTAAGAATTTCTGTCAAAGGAACATGAGGCCCTAAAGTCAGAGGTGACCAAGAGGTCATGAAATCTTCTAGCATTAAATCAGAAACTCACAGTAAGAGACTTCCAGGCTCAGAGAATCTCCATCCCTAAGCCCCAAACTTTGAGGCTCCAGGAACCAAAGAATGGTGAAATCTTAGAACGTTAGGCTCAGAGACATTGGGGGACTGGAAGAATCTTCATGTCATGAAATCCTAGCCTCTTAGCTTTGAAGAATTTTCAGCTCATTGACACTTGACACGGACTTCTAACATCTTAGAGTTGGAAGGGGCCAGTTCTCCAGAATTCCAAGAAGCCCATCTGCACACACATTGTCTGATCTCCTTTCCCCAACTTGCTCTCCAATCCCTGGCCAGAGAGAGAAAGCCATACCAGCAAAGCACTTTCTGATAGAGATAAAAATGGGAGCATGCCTTTGTTAATAGTTCCCATTTGGACATCTCTCAAAGCCAGGACGAGGTCGCCTGGTAATGCAGCTTTCCTAGGGAGGAAACTAAAGAATGCCGGCAACACAGCAGCCTGCCAGCCGGACTGCTGACGTTCTTTTCCCCTTGAGTTTGCTTCTAAATATTATCCACTTCACTCCCTTTTATCTCCCATCACTGGCTCTCTGTCCGCCCACTTAATCCACAGGCAGCCGGTGGCCCAGCCTTCAGTTCTGCTTAGCGGCTGCCAAGCCGTCTCGCCAGGATCCTCCAGGATCCTCAGGCTTTTAAATCTGTGCAGTATATCCGTTGGAATACAAGACTGTTGCCCCAAGCTTGGAAACGCCTTGCTTCTGCTAGGCCCCCTCCTTCTCCAGGAATTTCCTCCTTTTCTCTTCTAACATCTGAATCCAGAGATTTTCAAGGCTTAGCTCAAAACTGTACCTCCTCCAGGAAGTCTTCCTAGAATGCTCCCAGGTCTAATCTGCTCCAGAAGACTTGAACCAAAGCTTTCCTTAATTCCCTTCATGGAGTTCCTTTATGGCATTTTATGATGTTCTTTCAGCATGCCTGTATTTTACTTTATAATTTTTACTTGGGCAGTCTTTCTTTCCTGATCCGAATGTACTCATAATTGATTCCAAAATCGGGCTGAATAGGCTCCAGTTCTGAAGTCGGGCTTTGTGGTGTATTCTGTGGTTGGGAACTTGGCAGCTGTGGATGCTGAAAAGGGAGGATATCTTGGCCTCTGTGTCACATAAGCCCACAGACTCCCCACATGAGACATGTCCAGTACTTCGGTTCTGTCACTGGGTCACTTGGTGAGGACTTTGTAGCATCCATGAGTCTGTTGGATTTGTCACTCTCCATGTGGGATATTTTATTGTTTTCTTTACCTGTGACTTGTGAACAAAGGCCTCTTTTTTCCTCTTCTTTAGTACCTGGGACACTTGAGCCTCTCCAGGCTCACTCCATCCTCCATTTATTTTCATTTTAAAGTGTTTATCTTCCTCTCACTTTCATAGTTAGGGGGCTCCAGTGATGGTGGGCCACGGGGTTCCATGGAGTCCCCTCCCTCCCTCTCACATGCAGTACTTGGTCATGCCTCTGTGCATTCGCTTGTGCTGTTCCCTCTATTTGAAAATCGCTTCCAGTTTTTATTGTCTGGCTAACTTCTACTCCTCTGAATTGTTGAAGGTTCCTGGTGGCTGCCCTCATTAAAATCCTGGGCTCTTCAAACAAATGCTAATTTATAGCAAGACTTTTATTCCTGGTCACCAGATTGGACTTCGTCCTGTGGCCTGATGCCACCTGATACAACTCAGTAGTTTGAGTTTAGGTGCAACAATGGGATTGGCTTTCAGGACTGTGTTTTGAAAGGATTGGTGAGTGAGTTGTACTGAGCCACACTGAATGCCTGGCTACCTAGGAGATCATCAGACTAGGCTATAAAAGTCAGGGCCCTGGGGCCATCTCTGAAGGAGAGCCTAGGGCCTTGGAACATGTGGGTCTCTACATCTGCATCCTTGCTAGATTCTGTGTCTTCCCCTGACTCAGGCAAGGTGGCTTGTGGGGGAACCTGCCAGCCTTTGGACCAGCATGTGACCACCCTCCATCTCTTGCAGGCAGTACACAGATCTCCCTGCCCGGAGGCCCCCAGACCTTGTCACCTTTTACTCCTGGGATTCTCTCTGTTTTCTTTCCATTGAGTCAAGGAGAGCAGGAGGAAGCATTTGAATTTACTCTTAACTTGCTCTGATCTCTTGAACATGTATTCTCTGCACAAAGCTCCCTCCCCACCTCCCTTATTCACAGCAACATTCTGATCTGATTCTACCTTTAGAAGCCAAAATCAGTCTTTTTTATAAATTCTCACATCATGGGCAGACTCAGCTCAGTAGCCCCCTCCACTGGAAAGTCTCTAGGCATTGGCCCACCATATCCCAGTGCTCCTTCAGTATCCAGAATTGATGCACTTAGCAGTGTAAGTACCCTCGGGCAATTTCAATTTCTGTCTTTGCCTCCGTTTCCTTAACTATCAATTTCATAGAATTGCTGTGAGGATTAAGTAGTGTAAAGCACTGTAGTAAGTGCAGACCCGTAAGTACTCAGCAGATACTAGCTCATTGTAATTTTTTCATTTAAAAAATTATCATCATTGCAATTGTTCCAGAAATGTTTTTTAGTTTCTACTCTGTGCCAGATACAGGATATGTGCAGGAGGTAGAGTAATGAGCAAGAGTAGCCATTCTGTTGCCCAGGTGCATCCTTTCTGGGTAGTGGGGCTGGCAGTCAGACAGGCCTTTTGCTGCAGCAGATGAGGTCAGGTAAGATTGTGGGAGCACAGGAGATGCAGTTTCCCCAGCCCTGGGAAGACCCAGGAAGGCTTCCTACAGGCTTCCTGATGTAGGTGGCCTGGGGAAGCCAGATAGGAAGGAATCAAAAATTAGCCAGGTGAAGGACACTGGCGGGGATCTAAGCTCCGGAAACTGGGGGTGCCTAAGGCAGCTGCAAGAGCACCAGGAGCGGTGCGTCTTGGGGTTTACTGAAGATCGGCCGCTCTGCATGTGTTGCAGCTAGAGTCCAGGCTAAATGAAATCTCCAGCCTGGTGCCTCTTCGCAACGCCGTTTGGAACAGCAGGCAGGGCAATGTCCAACTCCGTCTGGGGAGCCCTTGGACGCAAAGGAGCGCTACCTCGGTGCGCGGTTCCCGGTTCCCGCGGGGCTTGGCCGGGCGGCCGCGCCGCCGCGCCGCTTTCCTGCACCGGCTTCTGCGAGCGAGCGCAAGTGCACGTTTTCTAAGACAGCTGCGGGCGGGCGGCACAGGGCCGCAATGCGCACGTCCCCAGCTACGCCTTGGCCACGCAGCGGTGGCGACAAGGGCGGGGCCCGGAGGGCTGGCACCTCGAGGCAAGCCACAGCCGCTTTCCGCTGGGAGGCGGAGGCGGAGGCGGCGGCGGCGGAGGCAGGGGCGCACGACCAGCCCTGCTGGCCAAGCCAGGGTGCGAAGATAAAGGCCAGGCCTCCCCACTATCCCCTTAGTCCTCTGCTGTTTAAGGGATTTACCGCCTTCCTCCCTATTAGGGTTATTTAAAGTTTCCTGGCCAGTGTTATCTCCCAGGGACTTAATGGGCCTGGGAGGCCCTTAGTAATTTAAGCCTTGGGTCCCATTTAAAAACCCCTTTGAGCATGATACAAGCAGAGAAAGCCTTCTGGAAATCTCCCCCTCCCTCATCTTCTAGTATGCAAGGTTTCCCTTTCTGGCTGTTTGGCCTTGAGTCTGAGACAAAAGCCCCCTTGGCAATGATAATTTCTACCCTCTTTTGCCTGGTTGCAGTCTCCAGGGGGTTTTGCATGCCCCAAGGTGTTTTCTTTCTGCCCTCCTCTACTCTGCTTTCTCGTGGATCCCCTTTTTTTGTTGTTGTTGTTGTTTGTTTGTTTGTTTGCCAGTGCTGATCCTGAGCTCAGAAGCCGCACCAGGTTTGTTTCTGGTCACTGGTTCCTCCGGTACTGGGACTCTCAGTAGTCTCCCAGATCTCCAGTTGGGTGGCTGTGGCAGTCACTTGATTATGGACATGTTTGAGCACTGGGCTCTGTATTGGGGCTGAGATGCAGCTTGAAGAGCTGTAGATCTGTCATGGGATGGGTACACTGAGGTGCTTTGGATCCTCCCTGGGAACAACACTTGGTCATTTCGCTTGGGATGTTCAGTTCATTCAGCATGTAGAACCCCCATGTCCTGCTGAGGAGGGTGGTGAGAAAGGAATGCAGGTTTCCTGATGGAGGTGGGCTTAAGGGAGACTGCAGGTGGAATAGGATTTGGGCTCTGGAGCTGGGAGTGGAGAGGGCCATTCTGGGAGGAAGAAGATTCTTAAGCAAAGCATTCAATCTTGGGGATGGGAAAGTGTGTGGGGGTGGGGGGGCTTTCTACCCCTCCTTCAGTTGGCTTTGTGGCTTTGTCCTTTCCCTTCTCTACCCAGACCTCAAGAGAGCGATTGTTATTTAGTGTATATTATGTGCTAGGCCTCAAGTTTATCACTTTAAATTCCTAAAACAATGCTGAAAGGTAAGTATTATTTTCCCCATTTTGAGGAAATTGAGGATAAGTACTTTGTGCAAAATGATGGATCTGGGATTTCTGCTTAGATCTTTTGATGCCTTAAGCAAGAAACTGGGCTGCAGTTGGAATTCCATCTCCCCCACTTTGGCTGGATGGCTGAGATCTGTTTCCGCATCTGAAAAAAGTGAGGCTCACAATAGCATTTGCCCCCTGGGGTTGTTGTGAGGAATTAGTGAGATGAGGCCTGTCAGCCCCACAGCTGAGCACCGGGCACAGAGTAAGAGGTAATGATTGTTAACTGTAGTTAAATAGTGGTCATTATAGTTGTTGTTAGTATTGGCCTGTTTTCAGGCTGTATGTTGAGGTGAAGCCCATCTTATACAAAAGATGGTTCTCGATCTCTTGGTCTTGCTTACTGAGCATCATCCAGGACAGGGATGGGCAGCTGGGTGGCCTGATGGGAACTGTGTGGTCAGACCACCCAGAGCATGGTCGTTTTTTCCTGTCTGGAGTAATCATTCTGGCTTGGCTTCCCCATGGTCTCCTACTTTTTCTGGAGTGGAGACACAAAAAGGAGGGATTGAAAAGTTGGGCTGAGACCCCCAGCTCTAGCCTTAGCTTTTCCATGGATTAGATCCCATGACCTGGGGCTCTTCCCTGTTCGTGCATTGCTCAGAGAGGCGCCTGTTAAGAGCAGTAGCTGAGTTACTGGAAGAATCAGGTGGTATACAGCCCCGGGAGGACTACGAGCAAGTGCTCTGTGCTCTTAGCTCTAGTACGCATGCATTTCTCCTCTTTATCCTGAAGAGAAATATTTAGTGATCTGAATTAGATATTAGTAAATGGTCCACCCAGTCACTATTCTTTTGCTCATTTTGTTTATTTATTCATTTTGTTCACTTCCAAGAACCTCACTGTGCCATGCTGGGTTCCATATTCTGAGGGTTTAGAGATGAATGTGGAGATAGAGGGAAGGGAAGGGATTGATGTGACCTGAGGGAGAGGTCCACTGTGGCAGAATGCACTATCCCACCTCATCCTCATGTCAGGCTCTCAGGTGGATTCAGCCCCATTTAATGGGCGAGGAAACTGAGGCCCAGAGATTTAATCCACTTGCCTGGGGTCACACAGAAAATGTGTGGAAGATCTGGAGTTTAAACCTAGCAAGTTTGACTATAGAACCTATACTCGAAACTCTTCTGGCTCTAGTGAAAAGGGGGGGGGGGTGTGATCCAGAGAAGGAGGATGTTTAAATCAGCTTTTCCATACCTGTGACTAAAAGACCTGATGAGAACAATTTTTAGAGGAAGGAAAATTTATTTGGGGGAACACAGTTTCAGGGGTTGTAGTCCATAGATAGCTGGCTTCATTCCTTAGGGCTTGAGGTGAGGCAGGACATCATGGTGGAAGAGTGTAATGGAGGGAGGTGGCTTAAGATATCACACTATGAAGCGGAGAGAGATTCCACTCATTAGATAAAAATATGTACCCCAAAGGCATGGCCCCCATGCCTGCCTCCTCCAGACACTCCATGTCTGCCTTCAGTTACCACGACTCCATTGCGTCACCTCTAAACCTTTCTGCATTGTCTTATACATGAGCTTTTGGGGAACACCTAATATCTTAACCATAACAGAGGAGGAACTGGAATTTGAGAATGGGGGCAGCTCTTCTGAGACTGGAGGTATGACAGGTTAGTGGTAACAGGGATGGGGAGTTGAGAGATTTCTGAACTTCCTCCTGAGGAAGGCTGTGGCTCTGGAAAGGAGAGAGCAAGGGAGTCCTCTTGCAGGAGCTGGGGTGAGGCGGGTGATAGGATGTAAAGAGAGAGGCTGTGATTAGAATTAACAGTAGCAGCTGACCTTGACAGGTGAAGGGATGATGGCAGAGTGGCTGAGGCCCCAACAGATATGGAGGCAGCAAATTCATAACAGCACCCAGTGTGGATGGCTGGCTTGGTTCTCTGTAGGCTCTTTGGGTGCAGGAATGGGGAAATGTGACAAATGGCCACCCCTAGCCCTGAAGAATCCCTGGTAGAATGATCAGAGTGGCTGGACAGAATGTCAGGTCCCACCTATCCATCATGCAATACCCAGTGTCACTGTTGAGTACCACCCCCAGGATGACTGGGGCTTTTCAGGGGCTCAGATTATTTGGAGATCCTATGTGTGCTATCAAAAGGAATGGGCCTGCATCCTTGCTGTCCAGGAGCCAGCCATCTCTGTGATTGTAGATGCTGGAGTGTATATAGTAGACAGGTTTCCCTACCTTTTGAATACCTGGCCTGGCTTTACTACCTGAGTTTAGTTCCAGTGGACCAGTGGTATTCCCTGGCTTCAGGAGGAACCCAGATGTGGGGCAGGGTGTGGTGTTAATATTATCCAGATAGAATGTTGTAACTCTCCCTGGAAAACACAGATTCACAGGGAGATTGTCCCCCGTTGGCTATAGAAACACATAAGGCCACATCATGGAATCTTTGTAACCTTTTGAAGAAGTTTGGGCTTGGTCCTGGGTACATTATGGGGGCACAAGAGTGTCCTCACACCTATGTTCTGCAGTTCTTTGGTCATTAATGACTCATTTGGTTCATGTTGACTCATTCATTCATTGCCAAACTGAAGCCCCTCAGCCAGGCTTGCCTGTGAGTCTTTTTTTCATGTGTCAGATACAGGGTATACCCACTGCTGGCCCAGAGGAGAAGAGGTTCTCAGTTTCTGGAACAGGAACTCAGGGGGGTCTTTGCTCTTCGATGGTAAAGTGGGCAGACTGTTGAATGAGACCAGCCATAGTTACATATTGTAGGGCCTTTTGGAAAGGAGCCTGAGATCCCAACAATCATTTCTAGCATAGCTTCTGTAGGACCTCATGTTCCTGTATTTCGTGTGAACTATTTGATGGCAGGTTTAGGGATTCCACCTGTTCAAAGTGGGGGTAGGTGGAGGCAGGAGATTCCTGAATGTTCTGGAGCAGAAGTGGGGGGTGAGAGGGTTTGCAGTCCATAAATTGTGAGAACTCTGGGTTGGGAGCCCAGCAGCATGCACCAGGCAGGCCCTCCCCTGGCTGAGCCCCCTTATTGGTGTGAGATTGTTTGGTAAACCAGAAACCGCACCCCTGCTGCTGCAAAGCCACTTTCTAAGCCTGCTCTGATCTCACTGGAAAACGACACTTTACATTTTATTGTCTGTTATATACTTACACTCCGTCTCTCCATTAGACTGAAGTTCTTTGAGGACAGGATCCTCATGTAATTCCCCAGGGGCTGGTTTCAAGTACACACTCAGGGATTCTGTGTGCAGTTGTAAAATTATTGGTCATATCTATCTAATCATTGTCTGAGTATCAGGTAGAAAATAGAAAGTCCCAAACTTTCCTCCCCATTGTACCCCCATTTCCAGGTGTTTGGTTCCCAGAGGCCAAACATCTCAGCAGGCTCCTGCGTGTCCCACTGTAGCACTGAGTATTGTGGCTTTGGGTGGCTTTGACCGATGAGCACCCTCTCACTCTGGTGTGTTCTGACCATCTCCTGGTAGAGCCATGGTCCTGATATCTCACTGATTGTTTAACCCCTGAGTGCCCCTCGGGCTTTGAATGGACCACCCCATGTTGGGAGATGCTTCTCATTGGTTGGATGGGTCTTCCCAGCCCTCCCCCAGAACCTCCTTCCTCACACTTCTGTATTTTTTCCAGGACATGGATCAGAGCTTCTGTTTGCTGGTCATTCCGTGATCCTCACACAATATAAATGAAAGCTGCTAAAACCAATAAATTCAAACCATGTGTGGGGCACTGGGAGGAGCCAGGACGTCAGAGGGCCGCAGTGTGAGGTGGCGTCAGCTCTGACGGCACCCGAGCTGATTTGTATATGAGAAAAGTAAATATCCAAAGCCATAAACAGCCCTGGGTCTCCCTCCTTGCTGTGATTCAAAGGCGTTTAATAGGAACACACACTCTCTGTTTCTTGTAAACAGAGGGAGATTTTTCTGTGTGTGCTGACCTAAATTCTACATTTTCATCTCTGGGGAAGACAGCCAGCCATCCTGGTCAGAGACTCTAGACAGTCTGGGCAGTCGGGTTGGGTTCCTTGCTTCTGGTTTTGGCAGTTGGCCTAGCACTTTTGCTTTGCATAGGGCTACCTTGCTGTCTCTCCTTGGCCTCAGAGCAATCCTGGGTGGTTCTCTTAGTCAGTTTGTACTGCTGTAATAAAATATCATAGACTGAGTAGCTTATTTACAAACAACAGAAATTTATTTCACACAATTCCTGAGGCTAGGGTGTCCAAGATCAAAGTGCCAGTAGACTCAGTGTCTGGTGAGGCCTGGCTTCCTGGTTCATAGAAGGCCAGACATGTGGTGGAAGGGGACAATTCTGGTCTCTTTAGTCCCTTTAAGGGCACTAATGCCATCCAGGAGAACTCCACTCTCATGACCTAATCCCTTCCCCAAAGCCCTGCCTCCTACTCTCATCACACTAGAGATTAGGCTTCAACCTAAGAATTTCAAGAGGTTGCAAACATTCAGATGATAGTAGTGGCTGGATGGGGTAGTGCTGATGAGCTACATGAAGCCCGGGGATGTAAAGATTGCACATGAAATCAGCGCTGAACCAGGGTATCTCCTTTCCCTTCTCTTTTAGATCCTCTTTCATTTCCTTTCCGTGGATGGTACTTCTCTTCTCCCTGACTCTGTGTCCCCAGAGCACCATTGAACTCCTCCCTCATTTCAACCTTGTCTTTCCTCTTCACCTCCAGTTCCTCTGTTGTTTGTTTTTCAATCCAGGGCATTCTTGTCGTCAGGAAAGAGCCCCAGAAAGACAGCTACACATTCATGGGTTTGGGTTCTAGGGACTCTTCCTGCCAATGATGGGACTTTCAATAGTTTCCTTCTCTGAATTTTCCAATGTGTAATATGGGGATCAGAATACCTACCTTCTTATGATGGTTGCATGGGTAAACAGAACTCACGCATGCTGGATAATTGGGGGTTTGCTTCACCCCCCTTTTCTTCAGCCCTGGACTCTTCAAGTGACCTCCTACTTTACACATTAAAAATGAATTAACCCCATGGGCTGGGGTTGGGGCTCAGTGGTAGAGTGCTTGCCTTGCATGTGTGAGGCACTGCGTTCAATTCTCAATACCACATTTAGATAAATAAAATAAAGGCCCATCAACAACTAAAAAATATATTTTAAAAAGTGAATTAACCCTTACAATTGCATAAAATTGAATACACCAGGCACACACATAAGAAAAGTCAGTGCACATAGAACTGATGAAACCTAACACATCAGTGGATTGTATCCTGAGTTTGGTATTATACTATAGTTGTATAAAATGTGTCATTGGGGGAAATGATATTCCTTTTTCTTACAACTACATTTGAATTTTCAATCATCTCAAAAATAAAGTTTAATTAAAATAATGGATTAATCTTGCCAACGGCCTCATTTACACACTTATGCATTCTTCTGTGCCTACAGCATGCTAGCTACTGTGTCATTGAACACAAACAATCCTTGTCCCCACGTCTTGCAGGTGGTTTCAGTGGACCACACTATTTAAATAGCAAGCCACTCCTTTAAGTTTACTATCTTCCTTCCCTGCCTTTTTCCTCCGAAGCACTTGTCACCCATTGGCTTTCTATATATTTTGCTCACTTATTGCTGTCCTCATTAGAATGGCAGCTCCATGACACTAAGGTTTTTGTTCATGTTGTCTGTGTGCTTAGCACTCGGAACGCACCTGGCACATAGCAGGTAACCAGTTAATGTTTGTCGAATGACTGAGAAGTGACAGACAGGAAACAAGTACATAAATGATGAGTGAGAAGTCGGGGAGGGGTAGATGCTGGAGGAAAACAGCAGGGAGGGGCTGGGGAGATAGGGGAGGAAGTGTTGTTTTGATGGTGGTTTTTGGACAAACCTTGCAGGCATCCCCACTGTTAAGGGGTAAAGTCCCTTGGATCATAATCAACTCATTAATTCCCTCTCTTGCTCATTCACTAGGTGTTGCTTTGAGCCATTATTCTGTGCAGGTCCCTATAGCACAGGCAGAGATGGGGCAGAAAGGATCTTGCCTCAGGAGGCTGTCAGGTGAGTAGGAGATAGGCAGCCAAGCAAGCAACACATGGAAAGGAAGAATGTAGCAGAAGCATTTACAATCAGATGGTATGGAAGGCTTTTTCTGGTCTGGTCTCAGCTCAGTTTACTAATAACTTCCTCTTCCATTGCCCCTAGGGAACCTCGCAGCTCTAATCAGACCACTCCCTGCTTCTGGACTCCCTGGGCCCTGTATGCCTCTTCTCCTTCCTCTTATCTCCCCATAAGCAGTTTCCTATTCCAGGTCTAGCCTGGCCCTTCCTGTGGGAAGTCTTCCTTGAGTGGTCCAGCTCCCACCACCTGCCTTCTCTGAACATCTCTGCCATTCGTTGTTTGTGCTGCACCATTTGACCACGTGGAAAAGAGTTTTGTGTTTGACCAGCTTTGGGTGTGTCAGTCTAGCACAGGAGCTGGCTCATAAGCCAAGCCAGGCTCGGCACACAGTAGGCCCTCAGGGGCACTTGCAGCGGCTGGAAGGGCTTGAGAGTAGCGGGAAATTGTGATTCATCCGCTGCTGAGAGGGCAGGCTGTGTTATTTCTGTCATTGACCCAAACTCTCCTCATTTAGAACCACTGGCGGTTCAGTTAGGGTGGGCTGCTGTCTGCCTTTATAGTGCTTCGAGTGTGTTGTTAACAAAGTAATGATGCAAACAGTCTGCCCCAGACAATGCTTACCAGACTTTGGCAACTGCACTGCTTCCTGATGTCCTGCTGCAGCCGGAGCTCAGTACATTCTTATAAAAGACCAGAAAATATCTGTGCAGCATTTATTGCTGTACATTTGTTCACGGAACAAATGTGTTTTTGAAATAAACTTTTTATTTCAGAACAGTTTTGATTTCTAGTATTATTAAGAGGATAGTGCAGAGAGTTGTCCATACCCAGTTCCCCTATTATTAGCATCTTACGTTAATGGGATACATTTGTCATAATTAATGATCCAAATTTGATACATTATGATTAACTAAAGTTCATCCTTTATTCAGAATTTTTCTAATGTCCTTTTTCTGTTCCGGGATGACACCCAGGGTACCATAGCACATACAGTTGTCATCTCTTCTTAAACTCCTCTTGGCTGTGATGGTTTCTCATACTTTCCTTGACAGTTACATATGACCTTGGTAGTTTTGAGTACTGATCAGACCTTTTTCCCTCTAGTGGGATTCATCTGATGTTTTCCCCTCATGATTCGACTGGAATTTTGTGTTTCAGGGAAGAAGATCACAGAGGTAAAATGGCATTTTTATCACATAAAAGCAAGGGTACATGACCAATCCCTGTTGATACTGACCTCAATCACCTGGATGAGGTGGAGTTTGTCAGGTTTCTCCATCCCCACCACCATCTTTCCATACTGTACACTTTGGAAGGAAGTTGCTGTGTGCTGCCCATACCTAAGGGGTGGGAAGTTATGTTCCTCATTGGAAGATGTGCTTTGAGTGCTTCCTGTGTGCTGGGTACGGCGAGAATTGGAGTAGGGAACAAGAGATTCTTTTCCTGCATAGAACTTTCATTCTAGAGATGACTTAACAATGAATGAATGAATAAATAATTTTAGGTTGTGAACAGCCAAAGCCAAAGCTCTGAGGCCTGTTTAAGGGACAGAAACAATGTGACTAGAGCCATGTATACACAGGACAGTGTCAGAACATGGAGCAGAAGGAGGTGGGGTGAGATCTCATTGGGCTTGCAGACCATGGGAAAGCATCTGGATTTTATTCCAACAGCAGAAACCATTGGTTTGAAGCAGGGTGAGACTAATTTACTTCTCTATATAAAAGATCCCGTTGGCTATGATATGCCAAATGGTTCTCAGGGGCCAGAGTAAGGAAGTGAGGAACCAGTGGGACACTGCTGGAATAGTCCAGGTGGGGGAGGGATGGTGGTGGCATGGATCTGGGGGAACAGGTGAGGTGGGTTTGACTTCTTGTTGGAGTTGGAGCTGTCAATGCACCTGATGGGTGGCTTGTGGAGAGATTGAGATACCAATGTGGTGCTGCACATTTTGGTCTGTGGTAATACCAATAACTGAAATTAGGGGAGGTTGGAGGAGGAGTGAGTTTAGAAGGCACAAGTACAAATCCTGTGTGGTTCCTTAGAGAAGTTCCACTGGAATCCCATTTGTGAGCAGCACCTTTGAGTTGCTAACACTATTGAAGCATGAGATGCAAATGTCAAATATCAACGAGGGTCATCCTGCATCCTGATAAAGAACATGCCAGTTACCAAGCGCCTGGCTGCTGGCCCTGCATCCTGCTGGACTCAAACCTATGTGCCAGGCACTGAGCAGAATACCTCCTTGAAGCTTCTGCTAGTGGCCATCCCACAGGAATCCATTTTAAGTAAACATAGATAGGTTTGGGTTGATGTATGTCAACAGTAAAGTCCATCAACAAGTATTTATTGGTCACCAGTTGCTGAGTCATGTTCTCTGAGGCTTGAGTCCTATCTAGATGAAAGATAAAGCATAGAGGTGAGGGGCAGACAAGCATGTGGAACACATTCAGAGTGAATGCACAGCTGTAAAAGTATGGTTGGCCACCAGTGGGAAAGCACATGTCCTCAGAGTCACTGCTTCTAGGTGGAGGTGGAAACTGAACTGCCAACTCAAAGGGCATTGAACAGACTGGATCATGTGGCCATGGTTTCTGTTAGAGAATGGGAGAGAAGGAGTTGGAGAGGTCAAATGGTGGCTTATCCACCACAACAAGGGTCTAAAAAGGTACTTGTGTTACTTTGTGCTGCTGTTAAAAAGTAAAGGTTGCTTGGCTTAAAAACAGCAAGCATTTATTTCTTACAGTTTTGGAGGCTAGAAGTCTTGAGATCAAGGAAGCAGAATGGTCCAGTTCTGGTGAGGACCCTCTTCCAGCTGTAGGCTGCTGTCTTCTCATATCCTTATGCGGTAGAAAGCAGCATGAGTTAGTTCTCTGGGGTCTCTTTTATAAGGGCACCAATATATTCACCAGGACTCCACCCTCATGACCTAATCACCTCCCAGAGGACTCACTTCCTAATACCATTATATTGAGAATTAGGATTTCAACAAATGAATTTGAGGGGGAAACAAACATCTTAGTACATAAGTGTGCTGAAAAACTAGTTGTTGAATGAGTGAGTGACTGGAAAGTAGATTTTCACTAGAGCCTGCAGGGCCCTGCCATACTGGGATTGGAGTTCAGTGGCTCCCTGGCTGGGGAGACCCACCACTGGATATAAACAATGTGCAAGAAGACTGGAGGAAACCAGATCCTAAAGAAAGACTTTTGAATTTCTAGCTAGTGTTTAATTTATTATAATAATAATGATACTGCTAATAATAACAATAATTTTTATAACTACTTAATTAGCGTTATTTTTGCCGGAAAGACCCAGTTACTTGCATGCTTGGCCCGTCTGTGTGTGATTAGGGGTTATTGACTTATCTTGAGGTTTTGTTTTCTTCCCTCATTGGTCTCTACTGATAGTCCATCTCTCTGTTGGCTCTTGAATCTGTGCTCCACCAGATACCACAAAAGCACAATCTTTGACAAGGTAAATATGCCAAATCCTTATTATAACATTTAATCACTTCAGGAGGTTTTGCTCTGGGGTGGGGGTGGGAGGGGTGGTGGGAATGGAAAGAAAAATCCAGATTGCTTTGATTAGTTGCATTTTTCTCTCTGGGTGACTGGGAAGGCTTTAGTGGAGAGCTCAGTGTTGAGGCTGTTTCCAGGAAAGAGTGAGGAAAATGGTTGCAGAGGTTCTAGAGTCTTGGTCCGTGGTATATATTGAGCACCTATTGTGAAGTATCCCTGGGCTGCATGCAACAGCAAAGCCAGGAAGAGCACACCTGTCTTCTTGCTAGAAAGCAGTGTCTGTGAGGCAGAGAGTTTGGACTGGGCAGGCTTACCTGGGACAAGATGAACCCCATACATTCTCACTGGTCGGGTGAACCTTGTTATGGTGCTTCATTGTTTTAAGGATACGGATTGGTGAGAGCTCACTTCCAAGGAGATATCATAACTATGCTCAAGGCCAGCTTCCCAGGGGAAGCTGCTAGTTTTTTTTTTAGGGGTTTTTTTTTTTTTTTTTTTTTTGGACAAGGGAGCTGACACTCTGAGTTTCATTGGTAACACCTGGAGAGGTTGCGGGACACATCTGTGTGGGTCACCAAGCTCAGGATCTGGAATGCCATTTCCACACATAGTAGATTCTGTGTGTGTGTGTGTGTGTGTGTGTGCACGCGCGTGAAGTATTTTTGGAGTGGACTGTGTAGGGGCCTCTCAGAAGGTAGGATGTACAGTCATGATACAAACTCAGACTTTCCACTTCTAAGACTACCTTCTTCTTTTACCATTACTACCCAGTCTCGTTAGGTAGAGATGGTTTGTTGATTCGATTATCGTTTACAATAATCCTGGTCTCTCCTTTTCCCTAGCCTCCAAAGATGCAAGCTTTGACCATGAGCTGACTTTGTCTGCATGGTGGGGAAAATGTATGTTCTTCCTCATTCACTTTGGGCTCTGTCATGTGACCCACTTTGGCAGACATGAAATGAGCAGAGTCTTAGATGCATGTGCTCATCACCCCCTTCTGCCCATGCCATGAGAAGAGATTCCCCATGTAGTTTCTGTCCCCTCTACTCCAGCCTAGGTCCCAGAATGAACACAGATGACCTGAGCCCAATCCCCTTAGAAGAGCCAAAGCCACATGGACACACGATTTGACCCAGCCAAGCCCCAGCGGACCCACAGACATGCAAGTGAGAATAAATGACTTTTTGTTTCAACTGGTCTTGGGTGGTTTGTAACCATAGTTGACTAATGCAGATGAGAAAGGCATCTCAGGCAGGGGCTGGACCACAAGATGCACAAGGAGGGGAAAGAAAGAGAGCCAGACAGGAGATGAGGCTGGGAGTATAGGTGTTTAAAGGTCTTCACTGTTAGGGTAAGGAGTTCAGTCGTTTTTCAGTAAGCTGTGGGAAGGAAGCATTGGAAATCATTCAGCACAGAAAAATTAAGTCCAAATCCAGCTAGAGAGGGTAAGTTTGAAAGTAAGTGCAGAATGGTCGACCAGTCTATTCTGGTGCCAATACCATGCCGTTTTTGCTGCTATACCTCTGTAGTATAATTCGGTATTGTGATGCCTCCTGCTTTGGAGAGCTTTCCAAAAGACCTAGTAGGAAGCAGTTAGTTTTTGCTCTCTTCCCTATCCCTGAACCTAGCACTCTGACCCATATGTGGTAGGTACTTGAGAAACACTTGCTAATTGAATGAATGTGTAATGAAATTGAGAATGGGCACTTAGACCATAGGTGTCTCTGGTAATTCACGTCTTTGTTTATTCACTCCCCAATGTTCACTTCATGCTTCAGTTAGAGAGTGCTTGAGTCTGGGCTCTAGGCTGGACAGAACCTGCAGAGATCTACAGCATCCTTCCCCATATTTTCTAGAAAGGGGTTCAGGCCATCCAGGAGGGAAGACTGGAATGTGAGAGTGAGGAACAGTGGGAGAAGTGAAGTCAGGCACCAGGGAGAGGGACTCCCTTCTCCTGGTCACATGGACATGGTGGGAGCCTCATCTTTGCTGGCTTCACCTGAGACAGGGACAATGCCACTCTTACTCCCACTGAACCCCGAGGCTAGTTCTGCAGAGGCCACTAGGTTTGTGACTTCTGATTACGTCTGTCCTTTCCTTTTAGTCTAATTTCCTAACACCAAGTTGTCCCATCTCTTTAGGCTGGGTGTCCATATCTGCATTCCATAATCTGCTCTGGGACAGGTTCCTGGCTGGGTGTGGGGAAACATGGATGTCTAAGAAGGGGACCCTTGTCTAAAGGAGGACACAGCCCTGTGGTTCCAAAGTCCTGAAAGAATGACTTCTGCCACATCTTGGACCTCTCCCAGTCTGTGTCCTTTTCTGTAAAATGGCCACTGACAGGCCTGGGTTCAAATCCCAGCTCTGCCCCTTGCTGGCTGTGTGACCTTGAGCAGATCACTGCCCGACTAAGCTCCTTTGCAAGGTGGTCTAATATTCTCTGTAAGTGTGACAATCCTGGGACAACATGTCAAAGAGAGGCAGAGTGTAACTTTAGAGAATGTCAGCTCGTTAAAAAATACACAAGGCTGGGTGAAATGAGGATAAAGCCCCAAGTTCACACCCTGTTGGTCAGGGCTACCCCAGAGTTGCAAATATCCTGGTCCTTGCTGAGGTCACAAACCCAGTGAGCATTTCTTGTACCAGCCCCAGGTCAGGAGACATTAAATCCCTGCCTGTGGACCACTTGGAATAGAAACACAAATTGGCAAACGAAACCTCCAGGCTTCAGTGAGGATAGTCTGGGCTAGGGATGGTAAGCAGAGCTCATTTCCTATGTTAACTGGGAAGCTAATGGCGGTGGCTACCCTAGATCTTGAGAATAATTCAGAGACTCCATTGGAACTTAACTAAGACACAGGGCTACAATAAATCAGTGAAGGGCACAGGAGAAACCGGTGTGACACATGTGCCAAGTGCTTGCCAGGCCAGTGTATTTCTTCAGCTTATGGGATCACTCACTCATTCATTCAGCAAACTATTCTGAGCACCTGCCCTGTGTCCAGGAACACCCTGGGTGTGATGCTGCAACTATAAGACAAAACGAGCTCACACTAAAGAGATGGGCTGCAAATAATAAACAAGAAGTAAATGAAACAGTAGATTGGGAGGTGTTATCTACTATGAAGATAGGAACAGGGCAGGGTAATGGGGCTTGGAAGTACCACCCCTCCTCCACCCCTGAAGCTACTTTTGTCTGATGCAGTCAGAGCAACGTATGGCCCCTCACTTGCTGGAGCTTCCACCCCAAGGACTTGTACCTGTTCAGCGGTTCAGGTGTTTCCACAGGGTGTGTGGTCTTGGAGTGTGTGTATGTGTGTACATGTGCACCCTGGTGTGATGCTATGTTCCCGAACCCGAGACGAATGACTTGGTATTAACCATTGTTTGGCATTGACTTCCTCTAGATGCCCAGGAAACCAAGAGTTCTTGTCCCTTCATGACTGCCCATGCCTGATATCATGACCTTCTGGCAGCTCGTTTGGGAACTTGGGGACTTGGGTTATGGAGGGAATAAAACTGCAATTATTGCCATGGGAGCAGTGTACAGTTTACCTTCTTGGGATCTTTAGGAAAAGGAATCGCTGAGCTAATTAAAATGGCAAATACATATTCATGAAGAAATGTGCATCTGGGTCATGCACACAGAGTTGTCACAAGACAGGGATGTTTTGAATCAAATATGAATATGCTAATTTCAATAGTTCTTATCTCTGTGGACCAGGTAATGGAATAGCATCTTCAGTAGGTGATACTTTCTTGCCTCACTCCTGTTACCATGGGGATCAGTCAACCAGGATGGTACCCACCACATGCCCATCTCTGCACTTAGAGTCACAGTCATCAGTTCTATTTGTTGTTGAACAGTGTGCTGTTCACAGTGAGATAGCTCACAGTGACATCTCATTTAGGCAACATCAGCATAGAGTGAGCTCTTCCACTGAAAATGAATGTTCTAGAAAATAAAGTCACAACTCTTGGGCTTCATGCTGTTACTCTGACATGAGTATATAGGATGGAAAGCTTCTTAAAAGATGTTTGTCACATGCTGCAGCTGACTTTCTCTTAAAGACTCAGGGCCACCTACAGTTGCCCTGAACATCATACAATGAGATGACTCTAGGCTACTATTATTTTCTAGTTCCTGGAAGTCTTTCTGACTACACATCCTCCCCCTCAGAGTCAACTGAACATTCTGACTTCTTAGTGCAGCGAGCATCCTTTGCAATTCATTGGTTGCTTTTCATCGTTCGTAAGCCAGGAAGCCAGAGGACCAGACTTTGGAAAAGTGAATCCAAAATGAAACTAAACAAATTCAGATGAAGACGCTAAGGCTCTGCTAGGAGTCGAGTGCATGAGTGCTGGTGGTGTTGATTTTGTTGTTAGAACATGCCTTCAGGATGTGGGAAGTTGCGGGATTGAGACTTCAGGTTAAGTATTCCACATGTGTGTGTGTGTTCATGTTTGTTTACATACACTCATAATACACGCAGGGTGGAGGGTGATTCAGCTAATTTGGCTTCTGAAGGGCTCTCCCTAGGCACAGGGACTCAACCCATTCTTTATATGCCTGCTTAGGGTAAAAGCCTCTAGGAGCCCACTATCAGCTCACTAAATGAAGAATTGACTAATAGCTATCTTACAATAGCTGCCCTGAGGGCCTGGAGTTCCTGCCATGGGTGCCATGCCAGCAAAGGACAGGTAACTAGTCATCTAAGCACATGATCGAGAGGATTTAAATACTTGTCAAGTGATTGAAATATCTTTGTAATTAAGAAAGTTTTCCACTTTGTTATAGTCAAAGTACACTCAACTGTATATTTGAATGGTTGGCCTGATTGATTTCTAGAACCCTCTTCTTGAAATTAGGCAAAGCTGTGCTGTCTAAATAGAAACCTGCACATCAAGCGTCCATACGCAGTTCAGGTTAGTGATCCTCTTCCCGGAGGGGTCTGCGTGACTGGGGTCTGTCATGTATTCACCAGGCACTCTGGTAAGCACTTCCTGGGTCATTTCATAGGAAGCTGGCTGGAAATTTGTCCCTTCTTGCCTGAGCTTCATGCTGTACAAGTAGAAATGGATGACATTTCCTTTGGAGCTGGCTGATAGCCAGACAAGTCAGGCCATAAATACTAAGGAGGGTGCTGGGCCACTTTCTGGCAGGTGTGTTGAAGGCTATGAGCTGTGTGGGTCAGTGCTGGGGAGCAGCCACCAGGTTCTTATGGCCTGGCCACAGCCCCTCTGTCCTGCTGCTCCCAGATGTCATCTCACACACAGTCCTGCCACCTCCCTATTCTTTGTGCCTGAGTCACTATTGGGACTCAAACCCTTTGAGACCTTGTGCTGATGTTCAAAGGCCTTAACAGGCTTCTTTGTAAACAGTTCCAAAGAGTTCTTCAAGTGACACGTATGGCTTCATGTGGCCTTGACACTGGGTGTGCCCGGGGCTTTGGTTTGTTTGGGTTCTTTCCTCCCTTTGTAAACAATGAGGAGAGTCTGCTGCAAAATATTTTTCTGGAGGGGGGGAACAAGGGAAGAGAGGTCATTCTTCCTTCCCTTCTCTGTCCCTTGTGGCTTGAAGGCAGCCTCAAATTTCCAAAAGTCCTTTTTGAGTACCCTGGCTCTGTATGATCTCTAATGCTAAGGGGTCAGAACTGGGAGGAACTCAGGGTTGACTCTTGACTCCAGGTTAGCCCTATTTCCTCACACAGACGAGGCAAGAGAGGTGTGACTTCCACATTTAGATAATCAGCACCATTCAGAGGCCTGGCAGAAACAGATTTCCTCCACATCCACTGGAGTTGGGGTTCAGGGAGGAGCCAGGGTCTGTTAGGCAGCTATTTCCAGGACAAGGGGAGGGAGAAGACACTCTCAGTTGTTACTAAAGCTGGTCAAAGGCATTGAGCTTGCTGACCTTCTGCCCCCAGGTTTCTCCACAGGAGTTCACTTGCATCTCTGGCCCCAAAAGGGATTTTGTTTTGCAGGAAGGGGGATGCTTAATTGTGAGTCCAGGTCTGTGACTTGGTTTTGACCTTGCCACATACCCCATCACTTTGTAATGCAGAGATGCAGCCCCAAGTTCCCAGAAAAGTCAGGGCTTCTGATAGAATTGAAACTCCTTCCTCTCTCTCATTTAGAATAGTCCCTCTTCTCCAGGGACTTTGAGTTGAAACTACAACCTGGTCTTGAAGCTTGAGTTGAACCTACTTGATCAAGTCCTGGAAGAAAAATCAAAGGCTACTGAGGAAGAATCATGTGCAATGCCCAAAGTCCCTGAACAAAAAGGACTTAGTCTTTGAAGATTGGGTCAGATGGCTCAGTGCCCTGCAGGGAGAGAAAAAGGCTCTATGGAGTTAGGTAAAACCCTGGGGAAGAGAAGAAATGGTGTCTGCCTGGGGTGGACGTGAGGGCAGCACCCTCCTGGGCAGGGCTTTTGAGGGCTGCTGACCCTGGCAGTGCCTGGTGGAGGCAGCGTCTCCTCTCCCTGGGCTTCCACTGCCTCATGGGCCACGTGAGAGAAACTGGATGAAGTGCCTGCTCCCAGCCTGGGCCCCTAAGCTCCCTAGCCCTGGAGGAAAGTAATGGCTGAAATCCCAAGGCTGCTCAATATTAAAAATAAATAAATAAATAAACAAAAAAACCCGCCAAAAAACTGTTGGAAGCAAAACTGTAAAGATAATTCAAATTTCGAGTTTTTAACCCCTGCCCCCATTGTATCAATATACAGGGCTCCAACACTGTTTATCTTTTTCCTAATCAGAAGCCTTTACTGGCATTTTGACAAAATCATTTGGGACAGAGATGCAGTTTGTTTAAATATTTCAAATATGGCACTCAGTAGACTAGGAGTGGGTGGGGCGGGGGGTGTATTTTTCAGTAAAAAGTTTGAAAACCGTATTTTTGGCACTTAGAACTCTTCATGAATTTTGTGCCCATCCCTCAAAAAGCCTATGGGTGATGGTTGCAGACTCTCCCCCTCCTAAAATTGCAGACTGGCCAAGGTTTTTGGTCTGGAATGTGCTAAGCCCTCTCACAGGAAACTCTAAGGGACCTCCTTGGCCCCCTGCACTTGCTCAGGTAGTGATTCTGTGTGTAATGTGACCATAAGGCTCTCTTTTCATCTCAGTTAATTTCCAAATTGGCTCATTAAATCTATACATTCCAGAGACTCGGTCCAACATTCCAGGGAACCTTTCCATGGACAATCAGAGCAAGAGTTCTTTTCACCAGAGTTTGCTTAAACAGAGGGTTTGTGGAAAAAAAAAATCCCCAGGAAAAATTATCTTCATTTCTGCAAAGGGGAACCTCAGATTCCGGTCTCTCTTTCGCTTTGCAAAGGATCTCAGTCGGTCCAGCCTTTGGGCCTGGCCCCGGTCCACTTCCTCGCTTGTTTGTGGAGCTCCTATTGCAGACTAGATACTGCTCACTAGCGGTCCTGCCAGAGTCTGTGCAATAAACTTATCCAGGGTGTCCTTTTCCTGTTTCCTTTCTGTGTTGTTGTTGTGGGGATACAAACATGTAAATGTGTTTGAAACTTCAGAGGGCAGTTGCCAGGGGAGGTGTCAGTCTTGCTGCCAGATGGGTACATAATGTACCACACATGTGAGCAAGGCACTGGGGAATTTTAGCTGGAATTAACAACTGCACAAGAACTAGAAGCAAATAAATAAATAACCCAAGTGTTCAAAGGCCGTTTATCAGCTCAGTTTATCTCCACTGCTGAATGCTCACTTTTTCCTTGACTTACCTTTTCCATTCCTCTGACCTTCAGAATTCTTCCCACATTTGGGATTAATTGAGGTTGCTCTCACGTTTCTTCGGTTCCTTCATGCCCTGTTATGGGGAATGGCTTGCTCTTTTTCTCTGGAGTGCTTTGGTCCGTAAGAGGCAGCTGCAGGCAATGGGAACATGCTGTGGCCTGTGTGTCAGAAGGAATGGATTCTGGGCCCCAGCCTTTCTGACTTTAGTATCACCTGTAATCCAGGGATGGAGGTAGTCATCTTATCCAAATGCCACTGCCTTTGAGCACCCACTGAGTGCATGTTGCAAGAGACCTATTTATGAGATGGTCTGTGCTCTCAGGAACCTGTTAATTCCCACTGGGAAAAGACCCATCAGATAAATGCATACATGTGTCAAAGTCAGTTTGTGCACACTGCCCTGGGACAGAGTTAGTACCTAACAATGGCAGGTGTACAACCCATATGTTGTGAATAAATGACTGAGTGAATGGACGACAGAATTACAGAGATTCGGTCCCAGCTCAAAGTTCTGTCAGATTTACTTTGTTTCACAGCAGGGCAGCAAACCTACTAGTGTGAAACCTTTGTGTGACATACAAGTAGCCACCTCTTTCCCTGAGTGGCTGCAGCCCCAGCTATGGAGAAAGTAATAGCTGAAATCCCAAGTTTGTTCAGTGTTCCTAAAAATGAGAAAGCCCCAAAACTGTTGGAAGCAAAACTGCAAAAATAACTCACAGTGGATTCATGCCTTATCCTCACCAGGAACTCTTGGGCAGGGGTGGAAATTGTATTTCTGTGTGTGGTGGCCCTAAGAGAGGATGGGATCTGAAGACAGAGAGGTAATAATCCCAGATTGGTGGGTTCACATGTGAGTTTACCATGTGTACCAGTGCCTCGATTCCCTCATCTCTAAAATGAAGATATGATAGTACCTGCTTCAGTGAGTTACTGTGAAACCTAAAGGAATCAGTCAAGAGGGGTCAAGTACTTAGAGCAGTGCCTGGATATGGTCAGGACAAAGAAGTATTAGGTTATTTTCATGCTGTTTTGGTTGAGGAGGGAGAGGCAGGGGTCAGAATGGGGGACTGAGCAAACTGTGTAGGAAAGCTCCATCTCTAAATGATTGAAAGGATGGGAGCTACAGTGGAAATATCTTGCTTGGTAGGGTATGAGGAAATGGGAGTTGGATTTTTGAATCTGTAACTCTCTTTGACCTTCAGGTTTTTTCTGATGGGTGGTCTTCTACAGTAGTAGAGACAGAGTAGCAAACACCCCTGATCCCAACACACACGTTCTCTCCTCCCCTACCCCCGCCCCATCTCTCTAACTCAGTTGCAGGGAGTTTGGCAAACAGCACCCAGGAAACTGGCAAGATCTGGCAGGGTGGTCAGGAGCTAACAAGGTAGGTCAAGTTTCAAGGATTCATCTAAGTGCAGGGAAACTGAGCCCTAGTAGATATATTTTGCCCAGAATTCTAGGCAGGTATGAATGACTAGAGTCAAGTCCATGGGAGCCAGACCTGCTCCTGGGATGGCTCATTAGTAGACTTGTGACCTGGTGGGCTTGGTCTAAGGACCACATAAGCAGAATCCATAGCAACTACATAGATAGGTGGGGAGACTGGAGACATCTGAGGCCAATGAATTGGGGGTGAGAGTGGCTTCATGAGGGCCTTAGAGTTGAGATGGGGTCCCAGGGGATGGTCAGGACTCAGATGGCCAAGACCAAGGGATTCCAGGCAGAGGGAAGGAGTGAAGATTCTGGTGTGCTTGGACCCACCAGAAATATGAGTACAGTGCCTGGAACAGAGTGATGGCCTGTCTCGCAGGGGAGGAGCTGAGGAAACAAGGCCAGGGCAGGGAGCTTTGAAGGCCAGGCTAGTGGTGAAGAGCCAATGGCTGAGTTTTGACCAGACAGTTATGTGCAGAGTTGAATATTACAACGATGAATCGGAGGGTGGCATAGTGTCCGTATTGTTCTCTCTGTCTGTACTGTAGAAACTTGGATCGTAATGGAGAGGCAGGATTCTGGAGAGTGGTGGGGGGAGAAAGGCACTGGGGAGGAAGTGACCGGAGGCAGCTGGAGCAGGTTCTTAATAGTCCTGATCAACAGCCTGGAACGTGAAAGGCCTGGGCAGAGGCAGAGGGAGTGGCGAGGAGGGGAGAGGTGGGAGAATCTTGAAGGGAAAGCCCTAGGGCCTAGAGGCGGATGAGCTGCAGAGGATGTGTGTTTAGGGGGGCCGGGGCCTGTTGAGGGGAGGCCGGCTGCAGATAGAAATGCATTCCGTTTCCATCCTATAGGGCTCCAGGTGACCGCGAAGGGCCCGAGGGGACAGGCTGTCAGGCATTTGGACCTTAAGAACTGAGGTTTGGGCTGGAGATGAAGATGTGAGAGACCTCTGAGCAGAGATGAAACCAGAAGTGCAGAGGGATGGAGAAAGAGAGAGAGGAGACCAATGACAGAAGTTGGGACAACAGCCATCGTTGGGGCCAAGAGGAAGGAGAGCAGATGGAGCAGCCTCAGAAAGAGGGGTCACAGGGGCCGGAGACTAGGAGGCAAAGGGAGAGTGCAACTCCCTGTTGTGTCCAGCAACTACGGGCTTCTACCATTTTGCCAGGCTGACCTCTCTGCTGGTCCACGCTCCCCAAAGTGTGTGCACATATGGCACGTGCATGCATGAGCGCGTGCACACATGTGCTCCCCAGCTCAATCCTACAACTTTATTCAAGGCTCAGCTCTGGTGTTATCTTCCCTGGGAGGCTCTCGGTAGCTCCCTGCTCCAAGTGCAGTTTAGATGTCTGCCTTGTGTGCCCACAGCTCCTCCCTGACCTCGCCATGGCATCTATCAGACTGCACTGCAACTCCTCGCTCTAGAAAGGATCCTTCCATCAGACCGTGAGCCTTGCAGGTCTGAACCTGCTCTGTGGTGCCACAGATAGAGATAGATCTGCTGCAGATGGGAGCCCTGAATGGGTGGCAGCTGATTGAGGAGAGAATTTCCAGAAGGGAGATGGAGCAAACAGAGACCCCTAAAAAGCCCGTAAGTGTTCAGCTGTGGCCTTTGAGGCTGCAGTTAGAGTAGAAGATGGTGAGTGGGGAAGTCCATTAAGAACAGAGCCCATCGTCCGAGTTACCAGGAGTCGCTCACTCATCTCCTAGGCACGCATCCCTATCCTTCCATCTGTGTCATGATTTGAATCTGCTGTGATCTTCACTGGCTTTTCCCTGTTATGTGGTGTCTCTGGTCAGTACAGTCCTTTAAAGCTGTAATTAGAACTTGTCTTGTACCTAGGCACATAGTAGGACCTCAGAAAATATTTGTTTGAGAGGAATTGCATCTGTCCGTAAAACGGGAGCTGTTATAAGAGGAGAAACTGACCACCACTCCCAGGGAGAAAGGGGCTCGAATGGTCTGATTCTCAAGTCGCTGGAACACTTGTGAAGGAGCCTGAGCCATTTACTGGAAAGGGTGCTGGAGTGAAAGCAGGCGTCCTGGGTGGACTCTGCCCTTCTCAGCACCAATTCCCACCCTGGACACGCACATTTTCTGGAACCAAGCATAATAAAGCTCAGTATGTGTTTCATTTTATGAATGTTCACAGCAATCTGAGGATATTGGTTCATGTACTAGAAAGGGCTGATGTAGCTCAATGGGAGAGCACTTGCCTAGCATGCTCAAGGCCCTGAGTTCCATCTCCAGCACTGAGGAAGAAGGAAGGAAGGAAGGAGGGAAAGAAGGAAGGACATAGGGAGACTCAAAGAGGTAAAGTGTTAAGACACAGGTTGCTGAATCATGTCTCTGACACTGATGCCCTCTCTCCTAAGTCCAGAGCTGCACTGGACACCTGCCTAGCCATTCCCAGGGACTAGGAGGAGCCTATAATTAGGAGAGGCACTTGTCTGAGATGGGGCAAAGGTGAGCCCTCAGGAAGGGACAGGGGAAGGGAGCTTTCCATGTCCAGTTGAACCATGTGACTCTTAAGAGCAAAGAACCGTGTGACTTGAACTTAGTATTTAGGGCCAAACTCTGTCTTGGATGCCTGGAAATATTTGACATGATGTCATGAAAAGCTATGAAAGTGTCTCTCTGTAGCTCCAAGGAAGGAATTAGTCTTTTGCACGTACTTATGTGTTCAATTTTCGGCTGTCCTGATTTCTCTCAAAAAGTCCGTGGTTCTTCCTCAGAGCTTATCCAGGCCCGTCTGTGCCTCATCTGCACTGGGGCAAGTCCTGCATGCCTGGCTCCTTTGGCCCCATTTTTCTGGCTGACTGGGTGGCACTCTGTGACATTTTTCAATCACACACTGTCAAGAGCTAAGAGAACTAAAATAAGACAAACCTTTCCCTAACCCCAAATGATAAGGGGGGATAACTGAGTTGCCCCTGGATTTGGATGGAACCTGGGCTGTAGGTGGGGCTGGGCAGAGCTCCTCCTCTGCTGAAGGAGGCAGTCAGGGGAGACCCAGGCCTTTCTCGTGGGAACTCACAGTCGAGAAGACCCAGAGAGGAAAAAAATCTAGACATGGCCTTGGGGAAGTCATGATCCCCAGACAGTGTGTCACGTGGGGGAGCAAATATGGAATGAGTGGAGAAGGCACAAATCACAGGAGCCTGGGGTGGCCTCACTGTCTGGTGGGAGAGACCGGTGTGCACATGTGAGTCCAGAATGGGTGGTGGGTGCTGAGATTACAGGAGTGTACCCAAGGGACTTGGGTGTTAGGAAAGACTCCTAGAGGAGGAGGAAAAGAAAGACAAAGTGTCTTAGGGTATAGCGGCCAGTGGGCAGGACTAGAGGCCTAAAGTAGCCCAGCATGCTCCCAGTTTGGGGCTAGCATAGGTTTGGCTTCCCTTTGCACCCTAGGGCCTGCCAGATGCCTTTCCCTAGGTCTCAGCAGACAGGAGGCACAGCAGAGACTATCAGGAGGATTAGATCAGTGGAGGCAGGAGGGAGCAGGATAGGCTTCCTGGAAGGGGACATGGGCCTGGGGCCTCAGTAAGGGAAAGGGTCTGGACAAGTAGGAAGGAGAGCAGGGTAGGAGCTCAACAGAAGCCAAGAGCCAGAGGCCCAGTGGCAGCCTGGCATGGTGGGTCCTCAAACTGTAGGGTGCCTTGTGGTGGGACACAGCACAGTGCTGGGCACCTGCTGATGAAGCTATAGCTTTCTCTTCTCTGAGTGGCAGTGAGGCTGGGAGGAATCGTGGGGTCAGGAGAGGCTCTGCAAAAGGAGCAGCTGCTCCCTACTCAGGGCACTGAGAGAGTTGGGCCTAGACAACCAGCTCCTGGGCTTCCAGCAGATTTTGACCACTGCACACCTCTGACCACCTTGAAAGCAAGGATGTGAGAGGAGACCTCTGACCTTCTGGGAGTAAGGACATCGCTCCTGGGACATTTATAAAGTGAAGAGAAGGATGCCCTGCTGCTCTGTCACCTCACTACGCATTTGGGAGGACGGCGTAGATGGTGCCAGAGAGATCATTCCAGAGGAAGCCTACAGACAAGGCAGGGATTCAGGGGATGCCAGGCCCACTGGGCACTGCTCTCCTGAGGTCGGGCCCGTCCTCCTCCTCAGAGGCACTACCCCCCACACCCTGCCACTTGTTCCCTTGGGTTTGGGGACGGCACAGCCCCCGGCCAGCTCCACCCCACATCTGGAGGGACTTCCTCAGGCCGCCGGGCTGGAGCCTGGCCCCTTCTGCAGACTCGCCCACGCTCCTGGCAGCAGGAACACAGGCAGGCCCACCTGGCCTAGCAACCTCCCTCGTGGGGAGGATGGCGTCCAGTCTGCTCCCGGCCCGGGGTTCTGGCTCCACACTCAGAGCTCAGGGAGTTTATTTATTTATCATTTGTTTGGGGTGAAGTGGGAGAGAATCTAATCCAATAGGCTGTTTTAGCAGCAGTTGGTGGAAAGAAAGGCCTGTCTGTTTTTCCCCCAAAGAATCCCCCGCATTGTGGCCCCGGCCCTTTGGTTGGGTTTCGGCAGACAATGCTCTCCTTTCTCCCTATGCCCGAAGGCTCGCCCCCCTGCCTGCCTGCCTGCCTGTCTGCCCTTGGTCCAGTGGGCCTGCCACTGCCCACTTGGCTTACTTACTGGGAAGGGAGAGAGAGGAGAGGCCTGAGGCCTTGGCCCATCCAGCCAGCCCAGTTCACTAGGCCCTGCAGGACTTCTGAGGCCGCCACACCCCTGGGACTCCCTAATCTTTCTGTTTGGAGCCCATTGGTCCATAAAAATGCCAGCACTGTGCCCCCACACATGAAGCCAGCACCCTCCCTCACTGCCATCTGAGGTCCATTGACATTTTGCAGATGGAGACTCTAAGGGGTTGGTGGGTGAGTTTTCACGTTCTCACAGTGAGGTGTGGGTGGTTGAGATTTGGGTTGCGTCTTTCTGTTACTCTAGGTAGAGGCAAAGATGAGTGGATCCACAGAGGCTGGGGACAACTGAGGTAGTCCCTGCTTGCTTGTCTGCAGCCCTTCTTCTCCCTCTCTTGTAACCTGGCTGAATATACTCATCACAGACTAGAACCCAAAACCATGCCCTGGCCTGTGATCTGCTGTGTCTGCCTCTCCAGCTTCTGCATAATACTTTTGTTTTGTTTTCCCCACTCGAGTCCCATTCCATTTTTGTTCTTTCTTAAGCTCCTTAAACTCATTTCTTTCTCAGGGCCTTTGCACATGAGCTCATCTGCCAGGAGTTCTCTCCCTTCATCATAGAGTGACAAAAATACTGTACTGCCTTTAACAACTTCTTTGAGGAGCAAACAAGTCACTGTATGAAAGACACTTGGAACATTAGCCCATAGTAAGTATATTATTAGCATTAATTACAGTTACTATTATGTATTAGCATTTTTTTTACTAGTAATAGCCATAGTTAAATTATTATTCAAACTCAGTTCCAACATTTATAACCCGTGTGTCTTTATATTAGTCATGTAATCTCCCTGAACCTTGGTTTCCTCATTTAGAAAGTGTGGTTAATGATAGTATTCTAGCTGCATGGATTTGTCATGAGGATATAATGAAACAGTGCACACCAAGTGATCTGCCACGGCCTGGGAGCTGATGACCATGGACAGAAGGAGGGAGGGAGGCTCATGGTGAAAGAAGGGTGGTGTGGAGGCTGGAGGTAGGTGGGGACAGCCAAGATTTGGTGAACGAGAGGCAGAGAAGTGGGGAATAGAAGTAGCTGAGAGGGCTGGTGCTGTGGTGTACGCCTGTAATCCCAGCAGCTCAGGAGGCTGAGGCAGGAGGATCACGAGTTCAAAGCCAGCCTCAGCAAAAGTGAGGTGCTAAGCAACTCAGTGAGACCCTGTCTCTAAATAAAATACAAAATAGGGCTGGGAATGTGGCTCAATGGTCAAGTGCCCCTGAGTTCAATCCCTGGTACTCATTCTCCGCCCCCCACCCACCCCACCCAGGAAAAAAAGGAGTAGCTGAGAGGAAGGGAAACATCTTTTAATTTTAAAAGAGGAATACAGATTAAGGAGAGAGAAAGGCCATCTAATTTTGGCTCATTGGAGGGTTTTGGAAGCTTATAGAGGGGTAAGAAGTTGGCATTCCTCTTCCCAGCATGGCAAGTGCCAAGAAAGGAACTTGGGCTAAGGTCTTGGAGCAGGATTTCCTCTTTCTCACTCTCCTGAAAATGAAAATATGGCCTTGATTTTTAAAAGCCCAGGGGTGGAGAGAGGCAGGGAGGTCTAGGCATTTGGTTTTCAATCTGAGGACTGCACTCCATCCTCGACTCCTGACTTCGGGCCCTTTTGCCAGGGACGTTGGGAAGCAGGAAGTTAATGGCCTGAGAGAGGTATATTTAACATCACCAGGTGCTCCAGGTACTGCAGGTTGCTGGGGTTACAGGTCTGACCTGGTTGTCCAGCTTAATGTTTGACTAGAGCTCTTTTACCTTTCACAAAGCCATTTTGTTTGCTGGCCTTTAGCTGGTCTGTCTGCTCCCCCTAAAGGACATCCCTGGCAAGCCATCACCCAGGAAATGCCCGTAGGATGACAACACCTTTGTCCCTCTTGCCTGAGTTTTTGTCCCCACTCTCCTAGAGCTCATCTCCACCATTTCTTGGTCTCTGATTCCAAGATTTTATGGCCTGTGGCATCAGGATTTCAGAACTTTCAACCTCAAGATGCCAAAGCCCATGGCACCCAAACTTCAGAATTTTTGTTGGTGTGGTTTTTTTTTTTTTTAGTTCTCGGCGGACACAACATCTTTGTTGGTATGTGGTGCTGAGGATCGAACCCGGGCCGCACGCATGCCAGGCGAGTGCGCTACTGCTTGAGCCACATCCCCAGCCCTGTTGGTGTGGTTTTAAGAGCCCCTGTCACCACAGCCTTTTGGACTGCCAGTCTGATTTCAGAGGCATGACAGTTAGTCTGCTCCTCGCTTGCCTTCTGCCTGAGGAGTGCCAGACTGAGATTCAGACCTGCGCCTGGGGCTTCTGATCCATTGAGCATAGTCACCAGCAAGTGACCTCCTGCCTGAGCTTCATTTCCTCACCTATCAAATGTGAGCACAAGCAACCTCACAGGGTGGTTGTGGGGATAGAGAAGACAACGTGTTGGAGAGGAAAGTGCTCTTCAGATGTGAGCTATTTCTATTCCAGTGCCTGTCAGCCCTGCTCAGCATCAGCATCATGACACTGGAAAATCCAACTTCGTGCCCTGCTTATTTTGGCTTTCATTTGGTGTATGGGCCGCATCCACCCTTTGCTGTTTACCAAAGACTTTTCACTCAGTTGGTTCTCCAGCTCTCTCCCCTGGTTTCCCTTCTCCATAGTTCCCACGTCACAATCCCTGCATTTCCACCCCCTGTTTATGCCTCTGTTATAGCCCTCTGCAAAGCGGCTCTGCATAGGAATTACATACATATGTGTTAACTATGTCATTATGCAAGAGAACTCCTGCCCCATCATTTCTGGGTGTTTGGTATCTAACAGCATTAACTGCCCTTAGGTAAGGTCCTTGGCCTTTTTTGAGTCTTAATTTCCTCATTGTTAGTACAGGGAAAGTAGCACATACCTCCTATAGCTATAGTCCTGACCCTTGACCAGAAATAAAGCGTTAAAAATAGCTGGTACTCAGTAGTTGCTCATCAACATTAGCAAAGATGCCAAAATAAAGTAGAAAGAATATAAGCTCTGATTCTCAGTTCATACCTCCTTGTGAGTTATATGGCCTCAGGCAGGTTGCTCACCTCTTTTAAGCCTCAACTTTCTTGTCTTTAAAAATCTTCAACACTGGTACAGGAGGGTTGTAATAAGGGTTTGGTGTTAATAGTAATGCATGGAAAAGACCAGATGCTGCATCAGTTGTACCTGTTATTATTGTCTCTGTACGAGGAATCATCTAGACCTAAAATCTTTTGGCATCTCCGATGGCTGTTATATGCCGTTTCTGAAGAGAATTGAATTAGCAACACGGATAGCCCTGGTGGAAAAGACTACACAGAAAAGTGAAAAGAAAAGAAAATAGAGAAAGCTTTGAGAGATTAAAAGTGGGAACATTTCCCAACTTTATGAGGCTAGCGTTGCCCTGATATCAAAACCAAAGACATCACAAGACAACCATGTACCAAAAGGTCCTGTGTCATGAACATGGATGCAAAAATTCTCAACAAAATATTAGTCACTCCAATTAATCAAAATATGGAGAAGATGATACCACATGACCAAGTAGGCATTATCTTGGGGGGGGGGAATACAAAGTTTATTAATGTTCAAAAATCAATCACTGGAATTCATTACATCAACCGACTAAAGGAAATAAACCCATATGATCATCTGAATAGATTGCAGAAAAATTATTTGAAGGAACTAAACACCATTCATGATAAAAACTCTTGGTAAACTAGGACTACTGATTTGATAAAAGACATTTACAAAAAACCCTACAATTGTAATCCTATATAATGGTGAAAATTGAATACTTGCCCCACAGACCAGGAAGAAGGCTAATTACATATATGATAAAGAACTTGCATTCATAATACGTAAAGAATTCTTAAAACACAATAATAAGAGAGCCAAAGATTTAACACTTCTCAAAAGAAGATATACCGGGCTGGGGATATGGCTCAAGCGGTAGCGTGCTCGCCTGGCATGCTAGGGGCACTGGGTTCGATCCTCAGCACCAAATAAAAATAAAATAAAGATGTTGTGTCCACCGAAAACTAAAAAATAAATATTAAAAAAATTTCTCTCTCTGTCTCTCTCTAAAAAAAAAAGAAGAAGAAGAAGAAGAAGATATACCGATGGCAATTAAGCATGTAAAAGACGGTTAACATCTTTCGTCATTAGGAAAATATTGTGGATGAATCTCAGATGCATGATGCTAAGTGAAAGAAATCGGATTTCAAAGGCAGCATACTGTATGATTCATTTATGTGACATTCTGGGAACAGTAAAATATAGAGAGACAGAAAACAGTAGTTGCCAGAGGGTGGGTGTGGGGTGGGGTTTACTACAAAGGCCATGGGAATTCTTTCGGGTATTGGAATTCTTTTATATCTCGATTTGGGTGACTACTTGACCCTATGTGTTTGTTAAAACTCACAGAACTGTACACCAAAATGGGCACACCGAAAAAAATGCAAGTTCTGCGGAGGTTAGTGAAGTTTTAAGGCAAAGGGCTTGCAAGGGTTTGTTGGACCCGGTAAGATCTTTCCCGAAGTTCCTTCCTCAGGCTGATTTCAGAGTGTCCAACCCAACATGTCTTCTGGAGGCTCACGGCCCTGAGGCTCAAGGCCTCAACAGCCTTCTCCTTGCTCCACCTGCCCTCCTGCCTGGTCCCCAGACTCCTGGGCTGCCGCAGAAGTGCACAGGCAGCCCCTCCTTCTGGAGTCACCACTGCTTATGCTGTGAAGTCTGAGTCTTTCCACAGTCCAGATGGCCCTCTGTGATGTATTCCCACTCCACCCAGCCCCGACTTCCCCAGCCCCTCCTGAGCCGCAGGAGCACTGACCTTGGTATTGCGGTACCAAGCAGGACTAGTCCCACATTGGGCCTTTGGAGGCTGTTCTCTATTCCCAGAGTCTCAGCCCCCTTCCTGGGAGTTTCTTCTCAGATGCTTCCTCCTGGGACATCTTGTCTTTCAGGACAGAGTTGGATGCTTCCTCCCTTGCATTCCTGAGACTGCTTGCTGCTCACATCCCCGACTGTGGCCACCATAGCCCTGCCCTGCTCACAGCTCCCTTTAGGGACAGCCTGCTGCCAGGGAGCACTGAGAATTGGCACCTCCAAGCTAACAGCCCAGCTCAGTGTATGGAGGGCCTGGTCATTTCTTCCCAAACTCCTCTAGGGGCTGTCTTTGTGCTGGAGGTTCTCACTGGGTCCTGCCATACCATCTCTTATCCCCAGGTGGTTTCCTATTTTAAGGTCTTGTACAAATCTAGGAAGCCTTCCTTGGTGGAACCTGACCCCGGTGATTGCTCACTCATGACAATACCTAGCATGTATTAGATTGCAGAAAATATTTAGTTGAGTGTCCTACTGACTTTCACATAACTGTCGTCAGGACTGATTACAAGATATAGTATCTACCAAGAAGTAAGCCCAGGGCCTGTGGGCCGATAGACATGGGAGATGCTCGTGACTGATTTCTAGCAAATTTCATCTGATAGCATATCTCATAAATCGGAGCTAATTTCTTTCCTCCTATCATATTCTGTCTTCTTTTCCTCAATGCATCCTACATATAGTGGAGTTGTGTTATTTTTTCTTTAGACATAGGATGCAAATGTGCTTGTCTCATGAGGTGGTCATGCACAGGGCTGTAGTTAGGAGACTTAAGTTCTAGCCTGGGGGTCTGCCAATAGCTTGATATGTGGCTCTGTCCCTCTCTGGGCCTCCATTTCCCTATCTACAATAGCAATTTGACTCTGATTTCCTGGACCCTTACAGAAGTAAGATCCTGTGATATGGATGGCTCCTTCTCCATGAAGGTTCAGAGTTTATCATATTTTCTTGTAATACTACTAAATACACCTATGTTTTGCTTCATAATGATATTAATTACATCTTACAATTTACCAGTGGGGAAACATAGATATTTTTCACGCATAGGTAAAATTTCCCAAAAATGGATGAAGAAAATTAACATTTATGAAAATGTATTAAACACTCACCATATTCCATGTTCTCAGGTTCTTGTTGAATCTCCAGAACCGCATTCTGTTACTCCCATTTTTTTAAATCAGAAAACTGAGGCTCAAAAAGAGGAAGAAACTCTCCTCAAGGTTCAGAGCCACCGAATGATTGGATTTTGAGCCAGCTCTTCATGTTTCTAATCCCTGTGCACTTTTTTCTGTGCCTTGGCCAAAAAGAAAACTAAAATCCAATAACTACTTGAAAACATTATAAATGACAAGTCGGTGGATTGTTAAGTCTAGAATATATGGGACATGAACTCTCAAGTAGCCAGCCCTGTCCCAATCCAGCTGGGCTCCCTGCTGTCCTTGTGGTCTTGAGCAAGTGTTTCAACAGCCTCTGCTTCCATTTCATACCCCATCCCATGGGGGTTGTTATAAGCATTAAACAAGTTAATATGGACAGAGAGCTTAAAACAGTGCCCGCCTGGCACCTAGTAAATAAGCAATAAGGGTTAGCATGATAATGTTGTTGTTGTCATCATTGTCATTTGATCCAAGCCTGAGATCATGGGATGTCTGTTCTGGAGGGCACTAGGTGTGTGGTGAGGCATGTCCTCCGGGAGTGTTATCATGGATGCAGCCCCAGCCCATTTGACTCAGGCAGAGGACCAGCACAGCACCTGAGCTTGCCTGGCCTAGAAGACAGTTGTTTGCTGGATCAGCAAGTGGGTATCTCTGTCTCCCCTGTGTGGCCCCACACTCTGCCTGCGTCTTCCAGCCCTGACCTTGATATTAAGTGTTTAAGTGCCCTGGGTCAAGGAGCTGCCCTAGTTATAATCCAAAGAGCACAAAAGGCTTTTGCTCATTCACAGGTGGGAACAGAACAACCTTAACAAGATTCTGGGGCTCTTGGACTCCCTTGTGAATCAGCGAGTCTGAAAATTAAAGGGGAGAGAAGGCGTTTCAGACCAGTTCTCAGTAACAGGTGGGGGAGAGTCAATAGGATCGCATCCCCGTCCGGCCCCATAGAGTTTGTCCATTCATTGGAGAAACACATGCTTTGCACCAGGCAAAACAAAGCTAACAGGTATTAATTTGACAATGGCAATTCTGTTGACTCAACATTTATTAGAAAGATAATAGTCTAGACATTATCCAAAGAACTTCACAACCTTGAATTCACTTAACTGTTACCCTAAAACCTGGTGGGTCAATTCTGTGATTCTCTCTATTTTGCAGATGAGGCAACTGAGGCAGAGAAGGGAAGTCACTTGCCCAGGGTCAGAGAGATGGTGTGTGGCAGAGAAGGGACTGAAATCCAAGTAGCTGGGCCTCAGAGCTGCCTAGCCATCAGCCTTTTAGTTCACCAGCACCTTTGGGGCTTCTTTCCTTTGAGCCTCACCATGGGCAGAGGAGGTAGGCAAGGATTCTCAGCCTGGTTAGTCAATGGGGGAACTGGAGCTGTGTCGTGGCTCAGCCAGGTTCACACACCTGGTGAATGGCCAGTCAAGTTTCCTGGCTCAGGATGTAGTTCGGCTTTTCCTACATCAGCTGCATTTGTGTGAGTCAGTGCGGGCACACCTGTGTTTATGTGTGTGCATATATATGTATGTGTGTGCAGGTGTCTCCCTGTGTGTTTGTGCTGGCACGCACGTATCTGTGTGCACCCGTGTGTGTATG
Organism: Marmota marmota marmota; assembly: GCF_001458135.2. Classification (NCBI taxonomy): domain Eukaryota; kingdom Metazoa; phylum Chordata; class Mammalia; order Rodentia; family Sciuridae; genus Marmota; species Marmota marmota. The sequence goes on from NW_026000082.1 coordinate 17,523,272, forward strand.
TATGTCGGTGTGTCTGTGTACACTCATGAGCATGTTAATTTGGAAGGGGTCGGGTGGGTTGGGGAGGGGAATGAGACCACGTGGCTGGTGAGAGTACTGAGGGACTTCTACTCTACAGACTTAGATGTTCATCCTGGCTCTGCCACTGGGGTTCTGGGATCTTGAATAGGTCTCCTGTCCTCTTCTCAGTCTCTCTTGAGTTAGAATGAGGGAAGGGCGAGGTGAGAGTCTCAGGGTCCTGCCCCGCTGTAGCATTCTCTGCTGCCCAGGGGCTGCCGGGAGCAGGGAGTGGGGTGGATCTGGGAAGGTGCACGGAGCACAAGATAACTGGGACAGAGACAACCAGTCGGGAGTGGGTAAGTGCAGGCAGAGAGTGTCATTCGTTCGCCCTGGCTGCTCTTCTGGGCTGGAGTCCAGGAATAGCTGTGGTGAGAACTACATTTTTAAAGTGGGTCTTAATGTTTTTCACTGCTGGAAAATATGCCATTATGGGCTTCCCCCCTCCCCAGATTCCTGCCCTGCCAGGCCTCCCCCTGAAGTTCCCTCCCACATTGCTCACTTTCTTTTCTCTTCCTGACTGAAGCCTGTCTGCTTTTATTTCTGCATCCCATCTTGATCCCTTGCCACTGCCCAAAGGACCTGGGCTTTGTTTTGGCTGTCTCTGTTGGGCCTTGGGAGATGTAGGCAAGTGCCAGTCCTAGACTGGTCCTTTCCAGGGTATGCAAACCTGAAGAGCTTCCTCTATCTGTTTCTCTGTTTTCTCAAATGTACAATGAGATCATAGTAGTGCCTGTCCAAAGTGCCTTTCATACCTCCCTTCACCAAATTCTGTCATTCTTCTTATCCTCACTGCCAACAGGCACAATCATTTGTCTCTAGTCTCTCATGATCTTATGGGGATATAGTGAACATCCAGTTCCCCGTGAGACAAGGTGCGGGTGATCCTGCTGTACTGGAGTCCTACAAGGAGCTGGGTACTGGTGGGCATCCTCCATGTGATCTGGGAGCCAGGAGGGGCATGACAAGGTTGCATCTTGAAGAGTCAGAGTTGTAGGACAGAGCAGAGGCCTAAGGGCATTGTAAACCAGGAGTCAGCATCGTGAGCAGAGGCCCCCGTGGGACACTGCATGGCAGCTGGGGCCAAGAAGAAGCCTGATGTTTCTGAAATAAAAGTATTTCAGGGATGGTGTGGGACAAGAGGCTGGTTGAGGTCTGATGGTGACAGGCTCTCCATGATGGAGTTTGCTGGAGTTTGGTAACCCTGCAGGGTTTCTAACTTTGCTTGGACTTCAGAAGGACCATTCAGGGTGCAGTATGGGAGATGGGCCAGAGAGGGTGGCCAATGAGGAGGATACACACAAGAGTTTGGAAGGCAGGATCACCAGATTGAGCTAGGGCAAGCCTTGGTGCCTAGGAAGCCCTGAGTGAATGTTTGAGTGGATGAGTTGGAAAGGAGGAGATGAGCTCATGATACAATTTTGAGTAAGTCACCTCCTACAGCTCCAGGTTTTCTGATACTGAAATAGTCTCATGGCTAATATCACAAGTAGACTTTCAGGCCAGCTTCTCACTGACTGGGTGATTTGGGGCAAATAACTTAACCTCTCAAGGCCACTGATTTTTAAATGTACAAGGGATAGCCGTAGCCCCTGTTTCATAGGATTGAAAAAGAGAATCCAGACAGAGCACAGAGCACAGAGCACAGTGCCTGGAAAATAACCATTCTTCATAAGCGCTCACTGTCGTTTATTTCTCTCATTCGTGATTCTTGTTACTATCAATTAAAATCTTTTCTTACAATTCCATGTTCATGCAATAGAACTTCTCCAAGTTAAATCACAGCACCTGGCCTTGCACCCTCCTCCAGATGCAGCCAGCTGATCTGTGGGTGTCCTCTCTTCATCCTCATTGTGGCTCTTGTTGGACTTGAACGCCACAAACTCTCCAGACTTGCTTTCTTGCTCTTTCAGTCCCATCCTCTGACCACAGACCCTATCCAAAGTAGAGCTTATTAATTGATAAAGGGAGAAACCAGGGGGGATATTAAGAATTCAAGGCTCCTTTCCCCATGGGTCTTGGTGATCCTTGTTCTTTTGCTCACGACTGTTATTGCCCCAGGAATCTCAGGCTGGAAAGCTCTTTCCTGCCCCCAGACCTTCCCCCAGGCTGCTTCTTCCTCCTAACACCACATGTCTGTCTGCACACAAACACACACTTTTCTATCTATGGAATTCTGAATACATTAAAATCAACCCCTTATCTCACCTCTTCCAAGAAGCCACTTCAGATCCCTACTTCTAAAAAGGACATATCACCCCCCTACCCCGCTCCCAGGGCTCAGCCCTTTCTCTGATTGCACATATCACTCCACCACACAGGTCTCAAAGACTGTGTGCTTTGTGCTTGAGTTGAACTGAGTCCAGCCCAACAGCATCATTTACAGACAGGGATATAGGATTCCAGTGAAGGGAAAGTGGGGAACACCTCTGCTCCCTTCCCCAACCTCAATTCTAGAAAGCAGACTTCCTCTGGGATCCCCCAGCTGGGTTAGTAAGTTAAAGTCAAGGAATAGACACTATTTCTCAAAGCAGGTGAGAGAAGTGTTTTTTCCAACACCCAGTGATTCCAGAAAGAAGAAAGATTGAGGTGTGTGCCTTTCTCCCTCCTCCTGACCTCGTTACATTTAGCCCAAGGTATGAGACAGAAGGGACCATAGTTTCCATAAACAGGCAAAAAGAGCAAGTGAAGAGGTCCGTAGAAAGCCATATTCCAGAAAGGGAGAGAATTGGGACTAAAATAACCAGAGGCTTTCTGACTCTTGAATCCTACATTCTGTCTTGATGGACCCCTCTTTTCCCTCCGCCACCTGCCCTGCTCTCTGGTTAGCTTTATTAGGATAAAAACACTCTAAAGAGAAAAGGGTCCTGAAAATGGACCGCATATGCCTTTCTGTTTGTTTTCTAGGCTTTTCCAGGACTGAGGTCCCTTTGGCCTTGTTCTATGTGCCTGTGCCCAAGGTTTGGTGGCTATGATATGTAATTTAGGCCCCATTTGCGGCTGGCAAAATATATAATGGTGGTAGAACTGGAGAATGATAATATTGTTGGAGACCGCTGTGGGATTGGGGTGGGGAGATGGGGTTTTTCCTGTTTCCTCTTGGAACAAGGAAGTCATGATGGATGGATGTCACCCTGCAACCGCTCACCAGGCATAGACATTAGATTCCTCTCCCCCAGGTATCTGGGTATAGCATGCTGCCCTCTTTCATCCACGGCAGATGGTGAGATCCTAGCTGAAGCACAATTGGCACCAACAAGGCAGAAAGATTGAACTTGAAAGAAGATACCTTTATGTAAACACTGAGCGGCCCAGTGTCCATCACCCCTGCTTCCTTACCAGGGATCTCCTACCATTTATGACCAGAAGCTTTTTTTTTTTTTTTTTTTTTTAAATCCAGTGAATGTTAGAGAAGTAAAAGTGTTAGAACCTGCCTCCAACTCTCTGGGTCATCCTAGACAAATCCCTTCCCTCTTCATGGTCTCAGGTTTTTCATCTGTAATAATGATGATAATGGTGATGATGAAGGTAGTGATGGTGATGATGGTGGTGGTGGTGATGGTGATTGTGGTGGTGGTGATAGTGCTGGTGGTGAAGGTGCTGGTGGTGGTAATGGTGGTGATGGTGTGATGGTGATGGTGATGGTGATGATGGAAATGAATGGTGATGATGAGGGTGATGATGGTAATGATGGTGGTGGTGGTGGTGGTGATGTGGTGGTGGTGGTGATTGTGGTGGTGGTGATGGTGCTGGTGGTGAAGGTGATGGTAATGGTGGTAATGATGGTGATGGTGATGGTGATGGTGATGGTGGTGGTGGTAATGATGGTGATGGTGATGGTGCTGGTGAAGGTGATGGTGATGGTGGTGGTGAAGGTAATGGTGATGGTGTTAATGATGGTGGTGGTGGTAATGATGGTGGTGGTGGTGGTGATGATGTGGTGGTGGTGATGGTGACTGTCGTGGTGGTGAAGGTGATGGGGTGGTGGTGATGATGGAAATGATGGTGTGATAGTGGTGGTTGATTACGGTGATGATTATGATGACTGATCAATATGTTGTAAATGGTTTCTAAATACTTATTCCTTAGAACATTTCAGGGTGCTAGGTGCTGTTATCATCTATGTTCTACAGATGAGAAAACTGTAAGTACTGACTGATTAACTTGGCCAAGATCACACAGCTTGTAAGCGGGGGATGCAAGATACCTTTGACCACAAGAAGAGTTCAGTAGATTTTTAAAGCTCTCTTTCAAGGTTATATGTAATAGTCATCTAATTTTTTATGTTTCTTGTCTTTTTTCACGCCTTCTCCTTTGTCACATGAGCCACTCTGTAACTAAAGATACCCTCCCATTCAGTTCTACCCGTTCCTTAACGCTCAGCTCTTCCACAGGTTTTCCCTGAGTCTTCATCGTCTTCTGTTCTTTGCTCTGACACCTGCCAGGTCTTCTCCTGTCATGTTGTTTCTCCACTTCAGCACACAGTGAGCCCCTGGCTGGGAGCAGGATTTTACCCATCTTTCTCCCTCTGCCCTAGTGTAGGGCTGCTCTTAGATTAGCCTATTATTTGATCCACACTTTTTATGATTATCTCAGCGATGAAGCTTTCAATCCATGATCTCAGCCACAGGTAAGCAATCTTTTCTCTCTGATCCTTGGTCCACCAGAGCTTTGTGCCTTCTGCATTCAGCCGAATCTGTTGGTAAGAGTGACTCTCAGACAGTGGAATGAATGAGACACAACTTTCTTATGTGCAAATACGAATACACCATAGTGAATCTCACTATCCTTCACATCCATAAGACTGGGGTCCTAATTAGAGTAGGATATATTCCATGCTTGTATAATTACATCAATATGGACTCTACTGTCATGTATAATTAAAAACCAATAAACTGTTTTGTTGTTGTGTTTTTTTTTTTTTAATGACTCTCTTCCCTGATCTCAGCTGAGAGGAACAGAGAGACCTCATAGTTCCTGAGCCCTTCCTGTGGGACAGGTGTCCTCCTGGGTGTGTTCCCATTTGTTCTCCTATTTGCTACTCCTAACAGCCCTGCGAGCAGCACCTCTCATCCCATTTTTACATTTGAAGCTCAGAGAAAGGAAATAATTTGTCCAAGATTGCACAGCTAATGAGTGGCAAAATTGGAATGGGAGCTTGTGTCTGCCTGCCTCTAAGGTTGATGATCTTTTTTTTTTTTTCTTTTCTTCGAGTGGCTTTATTTCCTGAATCCCCACTTGAAAGACATAGTGTGACCTTTGATATGCCTCCTCCTGGGCATGATGTATCATTTAGGAGGTGCCGTTTAGACATCTAAATATTGGGATTTCTAGGCCATGCCGGTGATAGAAGAGGCTAATGAGATATGGTATTTAAAATTAGGTCTAACCCAGAAAACTCAGGTCTTTTAGTCCCTGTTGAGATGTGGCCTTTGTTTCTACAATTATATCCTACTCATTCAAGCCTTTGCCCACCGCTTTTTTGAGTCCACTTAACTATCTTGCCAGTAATAAGTGACTGTCCTAATTTTATTACCTACTTTGTGCAGTAGGACTTTCTTCACACGAAGTTCACTCAGAAGTCATTTCCTGAGCACCCACCTCGTTGAGGTCAAACCTATTTCCTGCCCCTGGAAACTGTTCCAATGAAGTGGAGATGAAATGGCCTATCATGGTCCAGTAATGACAGGTGTGAACACTCAGGGTATGATGCTTAAGTTTTGCGTTGGAATTGTCTGAATTCAAGTCCGACTCCATTATTGGACTGCTATCTAACTTTAGGCAAGTCACTGAACCCCTCTGAGCTTTTTTCCCCTGATCGGTAAATGTGGGTAATGATAGTGTCTCTATGGGGTGAAGAAATGAGTTAAGTTACATGGTGCATAGCAAAGAGGAGACCCTCAGTAAATAATAGAAGCAATTGTTATTATCATGTGCAGGGTTAGAAGAGATTTATAGGAAGCAGGGAATACCTAGCTGCCTACTGGTGGGCATGCGGGAGTCAGAGAAGGCTGCTTGTGGGAGTGACCACAGCGCCTCCTCAAGGTTGGGTGGAGATTTGCCAGCTGGGTAAAGAGAACCTTGTGAGCAGGGTGGGCTGCATGTCTGGAGGCCCCTTCTGTTCTTTGCCCTGACACCTGCATCATCTGACATGGATGCAGACTCGCCCTTGGATTTTGAGGTAGAGGAACAGGCTGATTCTAGTGGCACCTCAAAGGTTCTTCAGGACTTACGAGATGGCTTGTTGAGATTCTTACTGGAATTCCAGACTGCCAGATTTCTCCTCTTACATCCCCACACTGAGCCCTGTGTCTGGCCCTGGACCCTCCTCCCTTGGAAACGTGGCCGATGACGAAACAGAGACATGAGTCCCGGTTTGCGGCTCCATCAACTTTGGAAGCAGATCATGGGAATTTTCTGAGTCTGGGCCCCCAGCCAGAAGGCATTTATAATCAGACATGGAGCAATCATTAGAGCAGAAACAATAAATTACAACAGCGCCGGGAGAACTCCCCAGAGCTGTGCACGCGAGGGGGACCCTCGGCCGCCTGCCCCTCCTGCCAGCAGCTCGAGGCCTCCTGCCCCACCACACCCAGGCTGGGACCAGAGGTCTACAAGCAGCTGCTGCAGCGCTGCCTGAAAAATGTGCCTTCCCAACTAGGACAGTCACGGGCCTGGCTCTGATCTATTGCAGGGACTGTGGGAGGGGGCACGCAGGCAAGGAGTGGCCCCACAACAGCACCTCCAGGCCCAGGCCCTGGAACAGGGTGGAGTCAGTGAGTGTGATGAGCAGAACCAGAGATCTGGGAACCAGAGAGCTGCTGTGCAGCCTTTAAACTGAGAGACCAGGGCATCACTGCTCTGAGACTCAAATTTCCTTATCTGTACAATGGGATTAATAGTATTTCCTATCTCACAGGACCACTGTAAAGATTAATATGTAACTCAATACCCTCTCCCTGTCCATCCAATGTCAGTCATTAGCCATCTGGACTAGTTAAACTTGATTTAAATTAAAAATTCAGTTTCTCCATTGCAGTAGCATATTTCAGAGGTCCAGCACATGCATGTATTAAGTGGTCACCGTTTTGGATAGTACAGGCACATCCCTGCCACTGTAGAAAGTGTTGTTGGGCAGTGCTGCCTAACCCCTGATGCATGGGAAAAGTTTGGCCCAGCCATTGCTCATGGGCCAGGCTCTGGGGATACAGAGATGATTGGAACTCTGTTCTGTTCCTCCAAGGGCACATGGTAGACTAATAGAGAGCTATGCACGGGATGCTAGGCTCAGAGGAAGGGCACCTGAGTGGGACCAGAGGGAGTCAGGGTAGGTTCTCTGGAGGGGGAACGCCTGAGCTGGTATTTATAAGACGTAAAGTGGAGAATGACATTCCAGGTAGAGTGACAGGGATGCCAGCATTTCCAGACATACCAAACTGGTTGACATGTGCAGGGTTAGAAGAGATTTATAGGAAGCAGGGAATACCTAGCTGCCTACTGGTGGGCATGCGAGATGTGTGCTTATGCCCACAGGAGACTGCCAGAAACTCATCATTATTAGATCGTAAACTGCTGGGTGAGCAATGGCAGGAGACAGGCTGCTCTCCCTGCATGCCCACGAGGTGGGAGCCGGGCTCAGTACTGCAGGTCTGCTAATTCCCACCTGTCCTCCCGTCCCCCCTGCTGGTGCTGAACCACAAAGCTCAGCTCAGGTTTGCACATGATATAAGCCCAAGTTCTGGGATCACAGGCCCCCATATTAACTGTTTCTAGAGCCACCTGTCCTCGATCTAGTCACTTGCCGGGTGTTCACTTGTGTGATTCCTCCAGCAGCCCTGAGAGATGAAGAGAGTCCACTCCCATGTCCGAGGAAGCAGTGACTTGCTCACGGTTAACCCACCTTAAGTGGTGGGGCTGGAACTGGTCACCTGTGGTCTTACCTCTGAGCCTCCAGGGTTCTGCTGTGTCACAGCTGTGACCATGATAAATTACCCCTGCTCGGCTGCAGCTGCTTGACCACAGGTTCCTTCTCCCATCATGGGTGTTCGTCCCATGCTTGCCCCTTCTCCTCCCTGCAGCCATGTGTGGGTGCAGAATGACCGGAAATATGGGGAAATTAAGGCAGGGCTGAGAAGGGGCAACCCAGGGACAGGACGCATGACAGGAGACAGAACCCTTCTGGAGGCAACTGCCTTGACCCACCCTCCCTCCCCAGCCTCTCTGGTTCATCTGTCTGCGTCCCTGGATAGCTCAGCTCCTCTAGTCCCCTTGGGTCCTCACTCTCCCCTTCCTCACTTCCTGTCCTCTTCTCAGCCTGATCCTGGCACTATTTCGCCTTCCCTGCTGTGCAGAGACCACTTTTCTTAAATCCAGTCGTAGCCATTTGGTGCTGGGCTTGATGGGCCTTATCTGTCTACACTGCAGCCATTCCCATCTAATGGCAGGGCCCTGACTACCTTGTCAACACTCCACCTGTGTCATTCCTTCATATCCTGGACACTATAGGGGTCTTAGAATTGGGACCAGGATTTGCAAGGACTTGATAAGTATGAGCTGTCTGGCAACATGCTGATTCCTTCTAAATTTATATCTCTAGCCTCAAGACGTCCGTCGGGCACCTCAAATTTAACATGAAAATAAACAAACTCTTGATTTTAAGTCTCCCTCAAGCACCACCCAGCTTGCTCCTCCTTAAGACTGAATTTCAGTGAGTGGCTCAGGCCAAAAGCCCAAGAACCTTTTTTTTTTTTTTGGTACCAGGGATTGGACTCAGAGGCACTTGACCACTGAGCCACCTCCCCAGCCCTATTTTGTGTTTTATTTAGAGACAGTGTCTCACTGAGTTGCTTAGTGCCTCACTTTTGCTGAAGCTGGCTTTGACCTCATAATCCTCCTGCCTCAGCCTCCTGAGCTGCTGGGATTACAGGTGTGTGCCACTGTTCCTGGCCCAGGAGCCATTTTTGATTCTCCCTTTTCTTCTCTGTCCCCAGACCCCCAAAGCATCAGAAAGTCCTCACTGTTCTCCTTCACTCTGTATTCTGAATCATGCCCTTTGCCACCCTCTCCATTGCCACTGCCTCATGCAGGACACATGCATTGGTTGTGGTAGTTCCCAGTGGATGAGCTTGCTGTGGTGCTTGTCCCCCCACAGTTTGTCCTGCAGAAGCCACACGGGTCCTTCATCCAGGTCATAAGCTCTCCTCCTGAATCCATCTATGGCTTCCTCCCTTCACACTCAGAATGAAGTTTGAAGCCTGCACTGGGTTCCCAGAGCCTCCTGGGATCTCGCTGTGCAGGATCTATCTCTCAGTGCATTTTGGACCCCGGTAACCTGCCTCCAGCTCTCTGGCTGCTCTGCTGTTCCTTGAAGGAGCCAGTCTCCTGCCAGTCTAAGTCCCTTGTCTCACTGGATGATCCCAGAGCCCAGGTGCCTGGCTCTTACCCTTTGTGAAGGCCTCTAATCAAATGCCACGTTCTCAGGCACATTCTCAGGAAGCCACTCTCCTGCTGCTCTGTGGGGTCTTGTCAATCCTGGATCGTCGGGGTTATCTCTCATCCCATAACAAACCATCTCAGACTTAATGGCTTAACAGCCTTTCTGTCATGCTCCTGGTCTGTGGGCCAGGGATTCTGACAGGGAGCAGCTGGGCCCTTCTGCTCCACGAGGCCTCCTGGGAGATCAGTGCGGGTATTCGGCCACAGCCGTGCTAATGTGCAAAGTTCAAGAAGGTTTCCATCTGGAAGGCAGGTAGGCTGGAGACAGCTCAGCTGGGATGCCGCCCTCTCCATGTAGTCTCAGGGGCTCTCCACACGGTGTCTCTGGACTCCTCATGTGGCAGCTTGGGAATCCAAGAGTGAGAGTTCCACCAGAGTCAGGAAGTAGAAACTGTCAGGCTTCTTGAGTCCTGGGCCAGAAAACTGGCATAGCGTTGCTCCTTGCCTATGTCCTAGTCAAAATAGTCACAGAATCCCTAAGATTGAAGGAGTGGGGACAAAGACCCCACCTCTCAATGGGAATAATGCCAAAGGCTAGATGCCATGGCCTCCTTCAGTCCACAGCTCTGGCGTCCCAGCATGTGGTCACCCACTCCTCGTGTAGTCTCACCTGGCTCTCCAGGATGTAGGCATGTGGGGGCTGCAGCCTCTTTTTGTTCACCCTGTTACGTTACCCCCAGTCCATAAAACAGTGCACAGGATGGATCAGAACAAATTGACAAATGTTTGAATACACGAACGAATGGTTAAATGGAGAATAAGCCACTTGTCATGTGCAGGCTTTAGATTCCTTTGAAATTTTTACTGGAAAAATTAGAGTTGATTAATCTTTCTTTGCCTTATGTTGTGGAGTCCTGGAATGTTCCAGAGTAGGAAGAACTTTAGAGAGCCTCTTAGCTCCATGAAGGTGTAGTCAGAGCTTTCTGTTTTCCCCACCAGCAGCTATACCCTCCTTATGTTTCCTCACCTGGACAGATGTGCCGAGAAGACTCATGGGTGTCCTCTTGAGGAGCACCGCGGTGGGAATTTGGAATGGGGTCTGGTGCCAGCTCTGCTTATAAGCCACCAGTACAATCCTGGCTTAATCCCTTCTCCTCTCTGGGTCTCAGCCTTCCTAAGGGAAGACTTGACCACATTCTCATCACCTTGAGCCCTGGAGGTGAAGGCTCCAAGGAAGGCAGCAGACTCCTGTGATTTGCAGCCTTGAGATATCCTTCCTCAGGTCAAAGGGTGCGTGGAGGGTGAATGGGCTAGGCTCCATCTGTGTGATGCCAACATATAAGCCAAGATATAGGCATGTCCTCTGTCATACAGCTGGATCTGAGTCTCCTGCTGTCCTCAGAGGGGCAGTAGGGAGGATGTCGGGGGATGAAGCAGGCCTGAGACCATGGCTTCCTCCCTGTCCCCTGTGTCCCCAAACTGCCTATCCCTGGTGTTGTCCCAGGATGCAGGACTGGGGAATTGCCAGAGTTAGCCAGGAATTGAGCACTGAGGATGAAGGTGCAGGCACTGGGAGATGTACCCACGCAGGAAGGACCTGCATGCTCTGCTCCTGTCCACAGGTCTTTGGGGGCTGCAACTTAGTGTAAGCCCAGACTTCCCTCATAAATCACTGGCCTCCTGGTCTTTCTCTTCTTTGGCATCTTCTGTCAGGCACCAAAATGTATTTGGGAAATTAGACTCTAAACCTAGTGTCATTTCAGGAAACCACATTCCAAGTTTTGTGGTTTGGCCTGGCCGCCACCTTGCACCAGAGCACCTACCTGGCTGGGTGCTAGGGACTTGAAGGTAGGGGAGCATTAGTCCCCCAGTGCATCCAGGCTGATCAAAGTGGTATATGTGTGGAGAGAGGGGAAATGGGAGGCAGGCCCACACAATAACCCGCTCTTTTCCTACCAGGGCTGTGCAGTGGGGTGGCAGGAGAGGGCGTTCGATTTAGGGTAGCTTCGGGAAAAGAAGCAACTAGACAATGCAGAGTAGCAGGAAGAGCATGCAAGTAGAGGGAACCGCATGTGCAAAAGCCCAGAGGTAAAAGAGAAGTGCCAGGGGAGGCTCCTTGGAAAAGAAAGTGCCTCTGGGAGTCTCAAAGAGAAGCCTGGGAGAGGCCGTTACAGCCAGAGAGGTTCATGTGAGCAAGGGGCACCAAGATGAGAAATGCCACAGAGGATGTGTGACAGAGAGAGGTAGAGGCAGAGACAAAGAAGTGGGGTAGGTGGGAGAATAAAGGCCAGGCTGCTCAGGGTTGGCATCCAGAGGTGAAGGCAGCCTGGTGGCAGCGGGCCTCATGGGGGTCCTGGGATGCCTTGCTTGAGGAGTTTGGGCTCCAAAACGTAGAATTTTGTTGAAAACAGCATCAGGGAGCTGGAGACAGCAAAGGTGTTTCCAACAGGCCCATGTGGCTGGACGGGAGGTGGCCTGGAGGGACTGCCTTGGAGGAGAGGACACTGTCGGAGTAGTCCAGGCCAAGTCCAGTCCTAGCTTCTCATAGTTCTGGAGCTCCATCCTCACAGTGTCCTTCCGAGGGCCCTGCCTTGCAAATAAATATGTGGAGCCCCCACTCTTCATCAAGCCCTGTACTGGGTACTGGGCATGTGGAGGGGAGGGCTGGTCCCAGGGAGTACAGGGCAGCCAATGAGGACAGTTTTGTGGAGTGGAAGGCAGGAGATGCTGGTGACTTCAGTGGGGTTTGACAGAACCAAAGAGTGGATATGAAACATTAAGCAAGGGGTGGTTTGATGCCTGTCCTGTGCCCGGCTCTGGCAATGAAGTGGGGAGTGAGATAAAAGTGGTCCTGGCTCAGGAGCTTTCAGTCCAGAGGGAGAGACTGAGAAGCACTCAGCTTAGCACAGTCCTCTTCTGGAAGGATGTGACGAGGGGCTGACACAATGCAGGGACCCAGATGGCAGGAATGCAGAGAAAGAGCTAGAGGACCAGGAAGAGCCAAGGGAGGCACCTAGGACTCTAACTGTGAGACAAATTGAAGCAGACATCAGTCTCCTCCCCACCCCTGAGTCACTCACAGGCAGAGCCGGCACCTGAGAGCCAGGGCATCCTTCAGTTCTGTGCTGCAGGCCTCACTTGCCTCACCCTAGCCCTGGCTCTGCAAGAAAAGTTTATTTCTCAATTAACATGTAGACCGAGTCACAAATGTTCAAGAGGAGGTTTGGGCAAGAGCCTTGCAGACAAAGGGATCCGCATGCACAAAGACCTCGAGGCATGGGGTGCCTGGGCCCTGGGACCTGCAAGTCATCTGGCCTAGCTAAAGAGGGTCACAATATGTGACTAGGAGAATTCAGCCTTGTGGGTTCTGGTAATGCAGTTAGAAATTTCTTGGAAATCAGTTGCAACAGGGAGATCAGTAATGGATTTTTTGGAGGAGTCGGGTTTTGAATGGAGCCTTGAAGGGTGACCAGAATCCAGACCCACAAAAATGGGAACATGAGGCTACATGAGCTCAGGGTGAAGGCCCACACTGAAAACTTATTGAGCATGGGCTATGTACCACACAAAGGCACCGTACTAATAATGATGTTTGCAGATTGACTTTCTGCTAGAGGACTTGATTGGGGACTTTTCAGAATGCAGAGAGTTAGGCAGTCTAGACTTAAAGAGCCTAGCTGTCCACTGCCTGTTCTTTACCCCCGTTTTTCAGCTCAGCAACTGAGTCTGCATTCTTGGAGTCAGGAAAGCAGTCTTCTCACAGATTCCTGGGACCAGTAGTCATGGGGTGTGGAACTTAGAGGCTGTGGGGTGTATAGAAGGCAAAACTTGTCAACACTGAGTATGAAGCACATACTGTGCAAGGCGTCCAATATGTCATCCATTTAATGCTCACCTTAATCCTTAAAGGTAGCTGTGTTTACACCCATTTTTACATATGCCAAAACCAAATCTCAGAAAATTAGCTAACTTCCTTCCCAGGCCACCCAGCACGTTAAGACAGAGGCAGGGTTCAAGCCTAGCTTGCTCTGATTGCACGGCTAGGATCCTCCTTTGTAACTCAGTGCACCTTGGGACCCTATGCACCACTGATTAACTATGTGGCCTCCTGCAAGGGAACTACTCCCAGTGGACCTGAGTAATAGAAAGGGGACTAGTCCATTTGATGGACTAGAAAAATACTTTCTGATCGTGACTGTGCCCATGAATCACCTGGGCATCTTGTTAAAATGCAGATATCAATACAGAAGATCAGAGGTGGGTCCTGAGAGTCAGGACAAGCTCCCAGTGGCATTGGTGCTTGTGGTCCATAGACCACACTTAGAGTCCTAAAGACTGGACCATCTAACTAGGGCCTGCTTGCCCATGAACACTGACTCTGGTAGGGCAAACAGACAGACCTAGTCTTGCTCAGACCAAGATCATTCCCGAAATTCCTTTCCGTTCTATGCAGCTTCTATGCAAAGGTCAGGCCAGGAGAACATCTCCCCTCCTTATAGATGAGCAACCGAGGCTCAGAAAGGGAACAGGGATTACCTGGGTCTGGGGTGGCCTGGTCCAGCACTCTCCCCTATACCTCCCACTGTTCCTCCTCTCTGTCTCTTTCCCTTTAGCAGCCTCCTCTTCTCGGCCTCCCAGGGGTCAGCATCTTCACTTCAGTAGGCACCTCCCATTGCAGATGCCACCATACTTTTCCTAATAGGCAGGTCCCTCCTGACACAGATGAAGCATCGTTTATGACTTAGGTGTTTTTCTGCTGCAGGTGACCATTGGGGCATCACCTTGCAGTCTGCCTTGACTGAGAAGGGCATGGCTCCCTGGTGGGAGGCACCCAGAAGCAGGAGCCAGCTTCCACCTGGGAAGGCTGCCCTCTGTCTGCAGGCGGCTCACGGGGCTTGGCACTGCCATGCTCACGCTCCATGGAACGACTTGGGGCTTGTTGATTTTAGGAGGGAGCAGGTGCCGGAAGAGTGGATGTTTGCAAATGGATTTACAGTCTTCGTATTTACCATATTGTCAGGGCAACAGGGCTGTGGAACTGAGTCACCCAGAGCAGGAAGACTGTACCTGGCACGTGTGGTGGTCTCAGCTCTTCACCTGTGCCAGACCAAAAGGCCTACTCAGCCTCCATCCTCCAGCTCCAGTTGGACCCCTGTCAGGGATGCCTTACTTTCTTGCCATTCTCCATATTGGTTCCTCCAGGCTTTCCGAGACCCTCCGAGGGAGCTTTCCCGCTCGCCTCTATCAGTTCTTCTGTGAACCTGCCCTGAGATGTATGTCACAGTCCAGCCCTTGCCTGCTGCTCTGCCTGTATGTGTTGCATGGGCTTGTCTGTGGATGGCTCTTGTTTTTCACCCACTTCTTAAACCTAGGAGCCAGGACTGATACTCAGCTACACTCCTCAGCTGAGCCCACAGCGAGCACTTAGCAATGGCTGTTGGGTGAGCTCTCTGGAGCAGAAGGAGGGAGGGAATAGGGCCAAGAAGCGGTACCAGCCCGTGAGGCTTCCTTCTGTAAAAATGACTGGATGTGGTGCTTCACTCTCCACCCTCCCATCCCCGCAACCCTCAACACCCATGGCTACTGGGTCACAGTGGTCGTACCTCTTAACGGGAAAAGGGCCTGTTGCTCAGCCCTTGTCCACAGTCAACAGCCTCATGGCAGGATCCAGAGGTGGTCTGAGTGGTTTGCCAGGGGAGGGGCTGTGGAAAGACAGGCCTGGCCTGGGGATTCCTGCCACGTGGGAGAGACCCCTGGCACACCAAGTCAGGTCCAGACAACAAGCTTTCCTAACTCTGAGCCAAAGCCTCTGGGTGGAAGCCCTGAGCCCTCTCCAGATGCTGGGAACACTTCCTCCTGGCCTCAAAAGCCTCAAGGAGCTGTGACTTGGCTGGGGAAGATTTGCAGAAGAAGGGGCAACGCACTCTTGGAGCAGCACCATCCATCATGTGGCATGAGCAGCTCCTTCCCCAGTCCTGTCCATGGGCCTTGATGCCTTTTCCTCTGGAACACAGTAAGAAGCCCGGGGACAGGGACCCAGCCACTTCTTTTAGTTTTTCTTTTATTGAGAAGGAATAATCCCAGTTTTATTATTCACAGGTAAATATATGGTTTGCCTAAAATATCCAAAGCAGTACACTGACAGATGATGCTAATAAACAGGTGAATTTGGCAGTCACTTGCTATTATGTCCGCATATAAAATCAACTGTATTACTATGCATCAGAAATGGATGGAGCATGAAATTTCAATGATTGTGATATTTATAGGAACTTATAGGAACTACATAGGGAAGACTTGAGCAAAAGATGTGTAACTGTTCTGCCCGGAAACTTATAAAAGGTGTTGAAGGTGACGAGGATATAGATTCATGTCAGTATGTGACAGCCCCTTCTTGACTCCCTCCTCTGCGGTACCACAGGGGCTCAGACGTGGGAGCATTTGTTTCTTGTGTCTGTAAGAATGGATGATTCTTGTCTTTTAAGCTGATCTGAGACTTAGACAAAACAATGCTCCTAAACTGCTTAGCATGTGCTTGGCATGTAGTAGGTGCTCAAGGAAAGGTGAGACCCAGCTCTCAAACCCCCGGAAAGCACTATAGAACAAAGTACATGACTCTGAGGTGCACTGTGTCCTCTGAGGTCTGGGGTCTTCCTAACTCACACAGGGGCAGGAAGCACTGTGTAAAGTGGAGATGATGGGAACTGTGTCAGGGCTGTTCTCTGAGGACTAAAGCCTAGAATATACGGAGGACAAAACGGGGCGAGTTATTAGTTCTCAGTAAATGTCATTGGCTGCCACTGCTGCTATTAGGGGACTAAGGTTTACTGCTCACTGCAAAGTCAGTTCTTAAATCTCACGATGTACACTGCTAGCTGGAATTCTTCTCAATATAAAAGGCAAGAATTCCTCTTTCTGATCCTTGGTCATCCCCTATTTCTTCAAATTAATTCCTTGATACTTTTTCAGGGTCTTCATTTACAAGGATAGACATCTGTGAGATGTGCCGGTGTCCTTAAAGTCTATTTTCCATCCCATCATAATGTGTGAGGAGACCAGGGCTGGAACAGGGGGGCTTTGAGGGAAGATAACAAGAAGGAACCATTTGTAAGACTAGTGGAACTGGGATCAGGAACAGTTTCTCTCCTGTGTTAGAAGGTTGAGAAGAAAGATCTCCTGATGGGGTTTCAAACAGACTCGGTTTGCTGGGAAGGTAAGGGAGAAGATTAAGCTGCTTTCAGAGCTGGTGACTTCTTGGGAGTCAAGCCATCCGGGTCACAACCTAATGCTTGATGCTGGCCCTGCACTCACCATGGTTGGTCTGTGTGGTGAGGACTGGGCCCAGAGCTTCCAGCTGTGGCTGGACTTTTCAGTTCACAGTGTTCTGCTGGGTCAGCTGCTTCCAGTTGCTTGTGATCTTATATCATGCCTCAGGAGGGTTTAGAAGCAGGAAACCTTGTCTCTTGAGTCCTGTTTCTGGATGTATCCAGGACTCTTGATAGGGCAGGCTTCACTGGGACCTCCTTTCTAACCAGAGCCACTTAGACAAGGCTCTGGTGCAGGGAAAGGCCACATATGTATTCAGTGGCAAAGTCATGATTGTACTGTGAGTCCTCAGACCCCAGGCTCTGCAGCTGCTCCTTGAGACAGAGCTGAAGACTAAAGTCCAGAAACATTCTAGACATAAATCCCAGGTACCACCTGTATAAGTCTGGGTTCTCCAGAGAAAAAGAATTGACAGGGTGGAGAGGGAGAGGAAGAGGCGGGGGGTAGTATGTGTGAGGCAGAGAGTTCGTTTAAGAAATTGGTTCATGAGATTGCAGAGGTAAAAGTCCAAAATCTGCAGATTAGGCTAGTGGACCAGAAATCCAGGGGAGAGTCCACAGCCATCTGCAGGCAGAATTCCCTCTCTCTCCAGGGAGGTCATTCGTTTTTATTAATGTCTTCAACTGACTGAATGAGGCCCATCCACATTATGGGGGGAATCTGATTTACTCAAAGCCTACTGATTTAAATGTTATTCTCATTTTAAAAGATGCATTTATGGAAATATCGGAATAATGTTTGACCACATATCATATCTGGGTACTGGGGCCCATCCAAGTCAACACATAAAATTAACCATTATACCACTTCACATCCTAAGAACCAGTTATATGAAGAAATCCCTTTCCAGCCCTCCTTTCTCACAATTCTCCATCAGCCTTGTGGAGGAGTCAGGGATGGCCAGGATTCATCGATGGCCAGTTGGCTCGTCACATTGAGCCTCAACTTTGCACCAGGCACTAGGGTAGGTACTGAAGATATTGTATGTAATGAATCATGAAATTTCTTTCCCTTTTGACAATCCAGTTAGGAAAACTGATCTTGAAGGGTTAATAGCCCAAGTGTGGTTATATTAAATAATACCAGGGCAGCGTTTCCTACCAGAAGTAGGAGAGAGCAAGTGCAGGTGACAGACCCGAGACCGGGCCTAGGACCAGGGTCCAAAAGGGCTCCTCTGAGAAGCTGATGCTCCGACTGAGACCTGAAGGTGGCAGGTGGGCTGAGCAAGGCTGTGGAGAAGGGGATTTCAGGCCAAGGAACCACACATATGAAGACCTGAGACGGGAAAGCCTCTGGCACATTTGACACTTGGGAGTCTGGCAGTGGACATGAGTTGTATAGTATGGAAGGGAGGGAGGGAGGGCCTGTTTAAGGCTGGGAGAAAGTCGGAGGCCAGATGGGCGCTCAGTAAGCCCACTCAGGACCTTTAACATTAGGCTAAGGGCACTAGGAGCCCCTGAAGGGCTTTAAACAAGGGACTCCCAGGAGCAGGTTGGCTCTTTTGAAAGAGTCACTAATAATGGACAGCAGAGAAGAGGATCAGAGGAGGCCAGAGTGGATATGGGGAGAACTTGGGATGAGGTTGCCGATTTCCAGGGGAGAGACAGTGGTGGCTTAAACAAAGTAGGTACCGTGGAGATGGAGAGAGTTGAGGTGCATCCCGTCTGTGGAACCGGCAGAACCTCATGATGGATTGAATCAGAGAGGTGAGGCAGAGGGAGAGGTCAAAGGTGCATGTAATTATCCCATTTTATAGATAGGAAATGAGTCTCAGACAGACCCAGTAATTTGCCCAAACTTACGCAACCCGTAACATGCACAGCCGGATGTAGTCTAGACCACTGGACACCATCCCTGGCACATTGCTGGCTGCTTTTCTCCAATTCAGCCAGATTCTGTCTGGTGCTCATAAAGCACAAGATTTAGGCCCTGTGATCTACCTTGTCCGTTCTGAGTTTGTAACCACAACTCCCAGCCTTGGCCTTGGGAGTAAGCCCTGGCCAAGGCCAAAGTCTGTGTGACTCCTACCTGGCCCCCAGACGAGGCTCTGACCCTGGTCACCACCTCAGTCTTCCTCTTGGCTTCTGGTAGAGCCCTGACCAAGGCCTGTTGATTCTATCATCCTCTATGGATTCTATCACCACCGCTCTCTGGCCAGCTCACACTTTGTTTATCCAGGAAACAAATGAGAGCCTTGATAAGAATCATCCCACTGGCTAAATAGAGGCCTTGAAGACTGTGGCAACACAAACAGCAAAAAGGACATGGGCTTCCCATGGATAGCCCTGGTTCTGCAACCTACTTTACCCCTAATTAGCTGTGCGGCCATGGGCCACTTACTTTCTGTCTCTGAATTTGTTTCCTTACCTGTCAACTGAGGATCACAGGACCTACTTTTCTAGTTGAGGTAAGGACTCACCATATTATTTGTGTGGATTCTAACACATTATGAAGTACTCAGTACATATTGACTCCCTTAATTTCCTTTACAGAAATTTGTTAAATAACTACTATTGTTATGGGATCCTTTACCAGATACTAGGGAGACAAGGGTAACAAGTGATATAAGAGTCTCCTGACATTGAATCAGAATTTCTAGCACATTCTATCCCGCATAGTAGATGCTTTGCAAATAAAAGGTCATAGAGCCAAAGAGGGTTTCAGAAATGGTTGACTTCTCAGGGCCCCCTGTTTTCAGGTTCTAAGAAGCATCTTTGCAACGTACAACAGAAATCCAAATGACCACTTCCCAAATGGTGCAGAGACCCTGCTGAGTGGGAAGAGAGATGGCTGGGATGTCTGGAGGGGACAGTGACTTTAACTTTTCTCTCAAGTCATGAACATTATACGTGTCCCAATCCAGAGACCCCTCAGAAACCTGAGAAGTCTTGGGAAGAGCCCAGAAAGGGCTCAGCCCACCATCCTGTCCCAGGATTTGTCTTCCCAGACTGCTGGCTGAGGCAGCCAAGATCGTGTCTTTGTAGATTACCATCTCTAGCCTGGGAATGTCTTTACTGCCAGAAATTCCCAGGTCATCCCAACCCTCAGCCAGTCCACCCTGACTTGTCCAAACTGGGGAGTCTGAAGGCAGGAGAGAGACCACCCAGGGCAGGGCGTGGCAGATAGAGGTCTTGGGGGGCTCCAAGCACCGATGAAGTTCTGGGGTCCAGTTCAGCAAACAATGTGCATCTGGGCCCAGTGCAGTGCAGTGTTCTGAGAATGCGAACCTCGAAGGCTTTTCTGAATTCCTTTAATAAAACTAGTAGTCTCCATAGTCAAGGCGGGTTGTGCGGTGGAAGGAGAGCCCAGGAGGACGGGTTGCAGGTCTGGATGCACCACTGTCTCTGTGTGTCCTTGGGAAAGCCTCTTCCCCTTGCTGGGCTGTCAAATATGAGATTGGTTAGGTGTGGCCTCAGAGGTCCTCCAGATCTCCCAAGTGTCATTCATTCCCTAGCACCTGTTACAGGCAGCTCTGTGCTCAGCATCTGCAGAAACAGATAAGAAAACAAGAGTCCCTGTCCCACAGGGAGTTACAACCCAGCACAGGGACAGGCACTGCCAGAGACCTCTGTAATGTGGCTAAATCTCTATTTATGTCTGAGATTTGACTACATGAGTGTTGGCTGTTTCTAGAAACCTTACTCAGAAGACCAAGGTTTCCCAGTAAGAGCCATCCTGAAGAGTATTTCTCAACCTTCAGAGTGTACTCCAGTCTCAGAGCAGAGTAGGTGTGGCAGCTCCCTGGGGGGAAGCACCCCTCTAGGGCTGCTGCCCTGAATGCAGAAGTGCTCTTGTATGCGGACGCTCTGGCTCAGTCCCATGGCTTAGACCACGCTGCATTCTGAGGACTGGGAGTCTACTGTCTTCAATCTGTAGCACTGGGGTTATTTTTAAATTTATTTATTTATTTTAATTAGGTATATATGACAGCAGAATGCATTTTGATTCATTGTACCCAATTGCAGCCTAACTTTTCATTTCTCTGATTGTACGTGATGTAGTGTTGCACCTTATGTGCAGCTATACACGTACCTAGGGTAATGATGTCCATCTCATTCCACCATCTTTTCTGCCCCCATGCACCCTCCCCTCTCCACGCTTTGCCCAATCAAAATTCTTCCTGTTTTTCCCATGCCACCCCCCCCATTATGGATCAGCATCTACTTATCAGAGAGAACATTCAGCCTTTGGTTTGGGGGATTGGTTTACTTCGCTTAGGATGATATTCTCCAACTCCGCCCATTTACCTGCAAATGCCATAATTTTATTCTCTTTTAATGCTGAGTAACATTCCATTGTGTGTATATGCCACAGTTTCTTTATCCATTCATCTATTGAAGGGCATCTAGGTTGCTTCACAGTTTAGCTGTTGTGAAAAGAGCTGCTATAAACATTGATGTGGCTGCATCACTGTAGTATGCTGATTTTAATCCTTTGGGTATAGACCAAGGAGTGGGATAGCTGAGTCAAATGGTGGTTCCATTCTAAGTTTTCTGAGGAATCTCCATACTGCTTTCCAGAGTGGTTGCACCAATTTGCAGTCCCACCATCAATGTATGAGTGTGCCTTTCCCCCCACATCCTTGCCAACATTTATTGTTGTTTGTATTCTTGATAATTGACATTCTGACTGGTGTGAATGAAATCTTAGAGTAGTTTTGATTTGCATTTCTCTAATTACTAGAGAAGTTGCATATTTTTTCATATATTTCTTGATTAATTGTATATCTTCTTCTGATAAGTGTCTGTTCAGTTTCCATTTATCGATTGGGTTGTTTGGGGGTTTTTTTGGTGTGATTTTTTTGTTTGTTTGTTTTTGATACAGAAAGGTAACAGCACCTGCCTCCTGGCCTCATAGAGACTCTGGGCTCCTGCTGCTTGCCAGGCCAAAGCACGTATTACATTACCTAATCCTCAAGAAAACCCTGTGACCAAGGCACCATGATTGGCACCTGAAAAAATGCCAGTCACACATTCAGCTGGAAGTAGCAGCCCTGTGTCTCAAAGCTATTTGAGCTTTCTGTGAGAAGGCTGTTGAAGCTGAAGCCTGCCTATTCCTAGCCTCCTCTCCATCTTGTCATGCTGGTACCAAGGGCGCATGCTGCCTTGGGCATTGCTGTAACTCTCCGCCCCGTCCACCTGTTCACATGTGCCCCACCTCCTGGCCCAGTGCCAGCACCCCTTCCCCCAGGAAGCCCTCTCAATACACTGTTCTGAGCTCTTGGCACACAGCAAGCCAAGCTCTCTTCCCTTAGGTGCCCACCTCCCTAGAACTAGAAGTTCCTTGTGCACTGTGAGTCTGCCCATCCTTTTATTTTACAGATGAGAAAACTGAGGCCTATAGAGAGCTTATCCTGCAGGTAATGGTGGGTGCTGCCAGCCAGCAGCTGGGCTGTGTTCCTCACTTCCCTGGAGGGACTCAAGGGCAGGAGCTCTCCTGCGTGCACTCCTCCAGGCTAGGACTGCAGCCTCAGGCAGCCTCAAGGTGGACATGGCTGCCTGGCTCACCTTACATCTCCAGAGCTCCCTGTGGCAAAGGGCTTGTGCAGTCTCCTGGGTTAAACCAAGCACTCCCTCCCCTCCCTGGCTGGGCCAGCCAGCTGCCACTCAGCCATTCACTCACTCTTTCATCCCGCATTCACCTATTACCAAATTACTTCCTTCTTCTTTTGTTCATTTTGTTGTTTATTCATTCACTTACTCACTGACCCCCTTGTTTGTTTACTGACCCATTCATTTAAGAAGCAGATGCAGAGCAGGCTGCCTGTGCTAATTGGGGAACCCCATAATAAGCAGACTCCAGCACAAAAAGACAGCCTGGTGGGCAGCCTGGGGGGGCCACAGGAGCTCCATCGAGAGCCAGAGAGTGACCCGGGGTAGGGAGGAGCAAACCCAGGGGAGACACTCTAGAGGAGGGGTCTCCAGGAGGAGCAAGAGAACTCCAGGTGAAGAGGGGAAGAATGCGAGTCCTCAGCTCCTGAAGCAGCCCAGCTCCCTCTGTGCCCGTCAGCCTGGACTGAAGGAACCACAGCTAAAACTGTGGCTCAGCTCAAGTTCGTGGGTTTGTGTACCTCTAGGCCTGACTCTGCGGCCTTGGTCCCTTGGTTTCTCCAGTCTGCAGGGCGCTGTGGAGGGGGTGGTCTGGTTGGGCGTGAAGAGATGGTCTACTTTTCTTTCCAGCTCATTTTGGCTCATGGCCAGCCCTCCAGATTATTATCTGTCTGTGCACTTCCACCTGGCCCCTTTACTGCTGCTTGCCTGCCTCGGAGGAAGGGGAGGGAGGACGGGGGATTAGTAAAGTCAACAAAAATTTCCTCATGCAGAAGACACAAGTTAAGGCCACTGAGTTGGGACTCAGACAGACCTGGATTCAGATTCCGTTCTACTTATGAGCTTGGTGGCCTGGGACAGACCCCTCGAGACCGTCTTCTTTGTAAAAAACGTGACTTAAAGGCTAGGCTCTAAATGGCAGGGTTGATCACCTTTCTTATGTCCTCATTGTCAGCAGACAGTAGGTCCTCCAGATATGGTGGCTAGTGCTTCCTTATTTATCCACCATCTATACAACTGCCAAGCACTTGCTGTATATGGGACTGCCAGCCATCCACACATTCAAAGCATTCACAGCCCAGGCACAGAGATGGACTCATGAATCTATGCTGTCTAAGCAGCATGGTATAGCTGATGGTCCAGGGAGCCATTGACGACTGTAGAGAGGTGACATTCTGACTTCCTAGAAAGCTGAGTATATAGGTGGCATTTTTTGCCCGAGGCTAAGCATCATCTCTACTTTGCTCCTTTATTTTGACCCTGAGTTCTTCTGCCCATAAAATGGAAATAATACCTGTTGTGAGAACGACACAGAATACTGTGTGCAACAGAATTTGCAACAGAAAAGACGAACTCTTCACAAGACAAATGGAACCCAACCCAGGCATCCCGACTAGAGCTCTTCTTTAGAGCATGCATGTCTTAGGTTGCAGCAGGAATTCAGGACTTGCCAGGAAAAGACAAAAGGGAGGTAGTATCCCAAGTTTCTCACCCCTGAGAGCTTGGGAAGAATGCTCTGAGTGACAGAAGAGCATCTCTTCCAGAGCTGCCCTGATGCCCACCACCCCACACGAGGGAATAAACTCTGCAGAATCTCTGAGGAACCTCCTAGATATAAGCATCTGGTGCACAGTCACCCCTGCTCGTTGGTCCTGGAATTCCAGGGCCCCTGGAACTCTGTTCTCACCACGTTGACCCAGGATCTTCCAGGGGAGTCTTTGGGGTTGGTCCCCCTTGTGCTGCACTCAGTATGTGGCACCTGTCAGGGGCTCTTGGTTCACAGACACAGCCCCTGACTGCTCTGCTAGAGCTGCAGGTGATCTTGGCCATGACTTCGCCTCTTGGACCTGTCTCCTTGCCTATAAGATGGGAAGATTGCACCTGTTCATAGCCCCGATTTAAGTACAAACATTAAACTATGTACAGTTCTTTGGCCAGGGCTGGAGACAGCAGGAGCTTTTTGCATGTGCCTCTTAGCATGTCAGCTTAGAACGGCAACAGGAGGGTGTTGAAGGGAGAATGGGAAGAATAGGGAAAAGAAGAAAACAGGGAAGTGGGTTAGAACAGGGAACAAGGCCAGGAATGAAGGCATTCAAAGGGGGGCAAAGAGCTCCCGTCTGACCCTGTCCTGCCGGCCTGTGTCCTGTGCTTTCCCATACTCTCTTCTCCAACCATATGGGATTTCTTGCCATTCAGCCAACATGCAGTTTGAGCCTTCCTTTCCCTCGTCCTGTGCGAGATGGCATTTCCTCCTCTTCCACCCGCCCTTGACCTCCAAGACTCCATGAAGTGCCCCCTCCTCCTGGAGGCCCTCCTTGATTGACCTCGTTCCTGGTAGCCAGCTCCTCTCGACCTGACCTGTGATACCTCTCCCAGCCTTTGCTGTTTCCTGTTTAGACTGGGAGCCCCTGACACCAGCGGCATGTTTGATTCATCTTTGTGATTTCGGGTTCCCAACAGTAATGGGCTCTTTACAAATGTGAGTGACCACTGGAATGTCCAATGAATGAACAAAGGAATGACGGCATGGGGAGGAGGTGAGGCAGGGGGGCTTCTTTAAAGGCCAGTTCCCAGGCTGATTCCTCTCCCTCCACTGCTTACACATCCCTCCCCCCAAGTCTGCATCCCTCCACAAGCGAGGAGCAAGGAGCAGCCACCAGCCCAGGGTCTGCTGCTACTCTGGGGATGGCCTCCCAGCTCTGTTTCCTTCAGGGCCATCTGGGGCCTCCTCAGCAACCCCTGGAGAAACAGCTTTCCTCTCCTGCCCACATCCCCCCAGAAAACAAACACAGCCACTACCAGAGAGCCACAGGGGCCTGCAATGAAAAACAGGTGTCTTCCAGCGACCTGTCCGCCTTGGCTGCGTGGCAGCCTGGGGTCACCGCTTTGGGGCACGGCAGGGCTCACCCTGTGCATTCGCTCCCAGGGCCCAGCACAGCTGCCTCATGCCCTGTTGTAAGAGACTGACCACACACCCCTCCACCAGCCAGAGCAGCCAGGGCACTGGGCACAGATGAAGCCCTGGCCCCTGTTCCTGTCCCACTGTCTCAGACGTCAGCTCTGTTCCAAATGAGTGAAAGAGCACTGTGTGTCCTAAATCACCTGGCTTTCAATCCCCCTTAACCCCTTGTAAATACTTTTTTTTCCCTCTTGGAGTCTAACTGTACTCATCTGCAAAATGGGTGAGGAAGACTCTCCAGACCTGCTGTGGGGTGAAGTGGGTGAGGCAGCTTCTACATGCAGGAATGGAATGACCTCATGCAGGCCTGAGTATAACATGCATGTATTCAATGTAAGCCTCAGGCCTTGTCCCAAGAACCCATCCCTGCAAACCACGTGAACCTGCTTCCACTTTCAGGAGCCTGCACCCCACTTCTTTGACCTCCTGAGACTAAGTTCCAGGTAGTTAATTCTAGTTTTCTGCCCAGGTCACCCCCTCTTTTGTATCTCTCAACTTCTGTGCATAATGTTCCATCTGTCTGAAATGTCAACAATTGTCTCACTCCTTACAGTAACAAGACATGCTCACTGAGCACCTACTATGTGCCAAGCACTGTCCCAAGTACTTGGAATGCACTAATGAACAAGCCCTGCCTGTCTTCCTCCCCACCACCCATCCTTTGCTATATACATCTGCCCTATGGTGTTTATCTCTCTGTCCTGAAGCAGTCTGTTTGAGTACCTGGAGGCAAGGACTAGCTAGGTCTGTACCCAGAACACAGAGGACACTACTGACTCCCCAGCATTCATCCTAAAGCCTGGTAAGGTTCAGGCCCAGCCAGTGATGAATGGGATGAATGAATGAATGTTCAGGCAGGTCTGCTTACCCGCTGGGCAGTGCAAGACAGGCAATTCTGTCTCCATGCCCCTAGCAGGGCCCCATGCAGATTCTGCTGACTCTGGCCTCCTTAACAGTGCCAATGGACTGGCTCTTTCTATGGAGGTGCGAGGCCCAGACACCCTGGAAGATTTGACCTTGGAGGGAGAGAACCCTGGTGGGTACCCAAAAAGATGTCTCTGTGTTGGAGCCGGCTCCTTGTGCACCAGCGCTCTGCCCTGACTTCAATTAACCAGTTGCACACAGCCACTCAAACTGCCCACGGGCCAAGGGGCTGGCTCCGGGCTGCCTCCATGAATTCCCACATTCCTTCACCTTGTGCCCAGCTCCCTGGCCCTCCTTCTCCTCCCCCAGCAGCCACAGCCAGGTCACCAGGTCAGAGGGG
This sequence comes from Marmota marmota marmota, assembly GCF_001458135.2. Classification (NCBI taxonomy): domain Eukaryota; kingdom Metazoa; phylum Chordata; class Mammalia; order Rodentia; family Sciuridae; genus Marmota; species Marmota marmota. Next base: position 17,549,862 of record NW_026000082.1, read on the forward strand.
AGCCTGAGAGAAGAGATGGGGGGGGGGAGTCAATAAGAAAAACATTTGTGTTTGTGGGAGTTTTCAGGTCAGCCCCCTTCTTCCTGCTGCTGTTGTCTGTCTCTCTTTTGTCTCTTGGGGCTGTTCTGGCCTTCCGAGCTCTGGGATGGGGTCCTTTTAACAAAGTGCCTGAGATGAAGGAGTTTGTGATCTCAGGCCCTACAGTCAGAGACACAGGCCGGGGTGGGCTCCCGGCTTCTTCACCTGTCAGGTGCCAGAATTTCTTTCAAAGCTGGATGCTTTGCCCCATTTCCAGTTATCCAGGCCCTGCCCTCTGGTGTGTCTGGAAACACTGGAAGACTACAAAGAGCCTGGAAATGGAGAGAGAGTGGCAGCTGCAGCACTTACCCGAGGCAGACAGCCACACAGTAGAATGACACAGGGTGAGGATCAGGCCGTTCAGTTCCAGCCCGGCGCGGCCGTTTCCTCAGTTGCTGAATGTGGGCAGGTTCTTGACCTCATTTTCCTCATCTATAAGATGCCGTTAGAACGACACCTCGTTAGAGTTGACATGAAGATTAGCAGAGTTGCTATTCGCCTGGGAAGGCTCATAGAAGGCTCTTTCCCCTCATCTCAAGTTCCTTTATTTTCCAGCGTATTACCTTTTTCCTGATGTTTCTAATCAGGAATGATGTGTCTGCTCTTCTCCTGGAGTCAGGTAATGGACCAGTAGGGTGGGAAGGCAAAGCAGAAGTAGAAACTCCACACTACTTTGATAGGGGTCATGTTCATGGGTTCCTGTCCTGGGTCTGTTCTGGGCCCTCAAAGGACATAAAAGCAGCCACTTAGAGTGCTATCTGTAAAAGTCAAGTGGGGATAGGTAGGCAACTGATCTAAGGACACAGGGCAGAGTAGATGCCAGGAGAGCCATGAGCTCGATTTGCCTGAATCAATTGCATGTCTCTCCAGCATTAGAAATGGTATCCTGCTTAGGTCTCTCTACGGTGTCCCACTTCCAGTGGGACCACCAATGGAAACCATATTGGACTCTCCTGCTCAATCCTGTTCCCAGCTCCAGGGTGGTTTGGAGAGAAGGCTGAGCCCTCTGCACTGCTCACTGTGCTCAGGAGAGAAGGGGTCTCATCCAGAGGATGCTGGTGGGAGCAAACCCAGGGAGCTACAAGGAACTGTGAGGACTGGGGCCCAGCTTGGAGAGAACAAGCTTGGGGAGGATGAAGTCACTGTCCCCTAATGTCTGCAGGGCTGTCCTAGAAAAGAAGGGAAGGACAGGGTCATAGAAGTTGAAGCTGGACGTCGTAGGGACAAAATTAGTGATGTAAGGAAGTGCTTTCTTACCATGGAGAGCTGTCCAGACACTCAGAATTGGTCAGCAACCCAGCTCAGGACACAGGTGTGTGAGTAGGAAGTAGTGCGACCTCTGCTGGGAGGGTAGGGGGGTTCTGGGATTGGGAGTGCTGTGGGGCTCCTGCGCTGCCACCTAGCTTCACTGCCACAGACAAACGAGCCTCAGTCTTCCTTTGTCCTGTAGGGATGGAAATGGCTAGGGAGTGTGAGGTGCTTCCTTGCCAGCTCCTGGTACGTGGTGAACCTAAGAGAGGCATTTCCACTGCCATATAGGGTTGGGCATACACACGGGCCGTCTCAGAGGAACCCCAGTCTACAGTGACCCAGACGAGGCCCAGCGTTGTCCCAGCCTTTGAGCTGCCCTCTCCAAGCCCTCCGACATATGGTAAATACCCTCCCAATGAGTTGGAACTCCACTGCTCCAGGAAATGTTGTTACAAATTGTTTTTCCACCAGAGTGCATATGGGATTTTCCATGCCACCTCCAGCGTATTTTCGGGAAATCCCAGGTGGTGGTGACAGAGGCCGAGACCCTCCAGAAAGGCCAAGTCCCCGGCAAAGCAAAAGGCGGCAGGGTTTTATTTAACCATAAGTACATATACATCTCAACCTTTGAGTACTGGGAAGGAAAAAAAAAATGCCCAGCAAACCAAAAAAACACACACATCGCTTTGCTTTGGAGGGTAATTACTCTGAATTCAGTTAAACCAACTTGCTCTAGCTAACTAGATTAGTTTACATCTTGTGGTAGAGAAAGAAATACAAATTACTTAGATTGCAATAAACCATGTTTTTCTAACTAAATAGATTAGTTTATATCTTGTGGCAAGAAACAAGGAGAACAGCCCAGCAATACCTAGTGCTCACTCCTGCCCACTCACTCATTCAGGGAAGCTTGTTTTCTGGGTGACCTCTAGCCTCTGACCTCTGTGCCTCCCCGAGTCCCCTCCTCTAAGAGATGTTAAGAATTGGGCCTGGGAAAAAGAAAAACAAAACCACATCCAGCCCAAACTGCTTTTGATGGTAAAGCCAAAGCACTGGGGGTTTGCGTTCCATGCCGATTCCATTCACTCCAGCAAACGTTTGCCCCACGACTGCCTACTGTGTGCAGTGAAGCCCGAGGCATCGGGCAGGCAGGGTGGCTTCAGGGGCGTGAGACCCATGTGCCACGCAAGGCCCCGTGCTTATTTTTATGCTTGTTGTCACCATTTTCAAATTCTTAATAATTTATCAATGAGGGGCTCCTCTTCTCTGTTTTGCTGTGGGCCCTGAAAATTGTGTCACTGATCCTGGTGGAGAGACGAGGATAAAGACAAGACAGAGATAGAGGAGGTGGGGCCTGCCCTGGAGAGCTGTGGCTTTGTCTAGGACTCAAGGTGCTCACAAGAGCCCAGAATCTCCTTCTGGGACAGGGACAGGCCTCATCTAGTTGTGGATGGTGTTTGCAAAATGGGTATTTGTTCATAGAATGGCCAGGGCATTGTCCTGAGTGAGTATAACAGCTTCGGTGAATCAGGAATTCTTTGGCTTGTGTGTTTTCTATGAAAAAGAGACCCTCACTGCCTCCAATCCATGTCTTTCTTTCATTTCCATCACGTGTCATCCTTACACCATAGGAAAGTTCTGGGGAAAAGTTGTAATGGGACCTGGCAGTTTCTGAGGAGACTCTTCTTGGTGGGCATGGCATCTCCCCCAGGTCTGTGCAGACCCTCCAAGGGTCGCTCCAGTGGAGAAAATTAATTTAACCATCAGAGGGCCACCCATCTATTATACCCCTGTACATGCATTGTCTCATTTAATTGTCTAATAAATCTGTTAGAAGGAATATAGATTTGACCTAAGAGTAGAGCGACTTTAAGACAGATGCTTATATTTTCCCTCAAGTAGGAAATCCTGGATGGGGCTGCTGTTCTGCTACAGGAAGTTGTGAAGGGATCAGGGTCCTTTCTCTCCCTCTCCACCATGGCCAGGCATTATCTGCAGCCCACAGGGGCTCCACATCCTGCCACCAGCATTCTAGACCTGGGAAAAGAGAAGGGCAGAGTATGCAAATAGTTCTGTCCACGTTGCACTGGTTGCAGGCTTCGCCGTGAGGGAGACTAGGAAATGGGATCTCTTCAGGTATCCACGTGCCTGGCTGAAAAATGTTTTGGTTTTTTTTTTCCCCCAACTATTGAAAAGGAGAGAATGGATATGATGGTAAAAAAACACAATTTATTCCATAGGTCCTATTCAGTATTTTTGCCTCTGTTTTAGGGATAAGGTGACAGGGTCAGAGAGAAATGACTTGGCTCCGGTCACACAGCATCACCTCTGGGTTTTTTCTAACTACTACACTATTTTGCTGCTCAGAGTTTTGGGCTTCAAGAAGTCCCCTGAGGGGAAAGTCTGCCCAACCATGTGCAGAACCACTGCAAGGCTTCGTAATTGAGGGTCACTAACTCATTCTTGCACACTTTGAATGACAGGATGCTCACTACTTCTTGGCCATCCAAGAACTTTGTCCGTTTTCAGTTCAGTAAATAACGGCCAGAGCACCCTGGACAAGAGTTGTGGTGGCTGAGGTGAGGTCCTGATCCAGGCTGGAGAGTCAGGAAGTGCCTCCCAAGGGGGCCATGTTTTGGGGAAATCAATCCTAGAGGATAGTTTGGACTTATTTTCTAGCCCTTTGACTGAGGCATGTGACTTAACCTTTCTACACCTCAGTCTCCTCACCTGGAAAATGGGGGTAGTAAGAGTTTCTTCTTCAGGGCTGTGGCTGGGGCTCAGTGGTAGGGCTCCTGCCTTGCACATGTGAGACATTGGGTTTGATTCTCAGCACCACATATAAATAAATAAATTATGTCCATCTGCAACTAAAAAATATTAAAAAAAAAAAAACAGAGTCCCTTCTTCATACAGTCAGAGCAAAGATGATGACATGTATGCCTAAGTATTTCACAGATGCCATCGTTAGGGCCTCCATGAGGTTGATGCTGGCTAGTGGGCATTTAGGGTGTGGGGAACAGAAGATAAGGCAAAAGAACTTAGAAAGGCCTTCCTTATGCTCAGCTTCTCTCTCCTGAGCTAGATTTGTGCACTGCAGCTAGAAAAAGTAGACCTGCTTCATCTCATGGAAGCTGCATCCAGTCAGGGCTGTCCAAGGGATGGCCTCCTTAGGGAGCTGGGCATGGTCAGGGTTGCAAGGGGCAGCTGTTTCAAAATGCTGATAGCCTTCGCCCAGAACTGTTTCCATTAGCAAATAAAGGATCCTGGGACCCTGGCAGGGTCTGCTGCTGCTTCACTGGGACATTCGTGGGGCTTATGCCTGAGTGGGGCTGGCTCCTTAGTCACTGTAGGTAGAAGACGAGTCCAGAGAGGGTTGGAGGAGAAAGACTGCAGTGAGAATAAGGAGGGAAAGGGGATGGAGGAGGTGGGAGAGATAGAAAATGAGAGGAAGGGGTAGGCTTGGGAGGCTGAGAATAGGAGCCAGTACAGATTCAGGTGGCCCTGGGCCACAGGCCCTTCCATGTGACCTACCTAGCCTTGCACCAACTCTAGAGGTGAGGCGGGAGCGCTGTTTTACAGATGAGGCAGCTGAGGCTCAGAGGACTTTGTGATTTGCCTGAATTCGCCCAATCAGTGTCCCAATTGCAAAGATATTTATTTTTCTCCTCTTTAAATATAAACCATACTAGTATGTATTATTATATGGTATGTAATCATTATAAAAGGCATAAACAAAAAATTATAAAATTCCACCATCTGGTGGGATAACCACTGTTAACATTTGATGTATATGCTTCTAGACATTTCCCCATGTGAATCTGTGTCTCCCTATATATGTGCATATAGATGAATACATATTTATAAAACTGGGATCATTATTGTACATACTATTCAGAAACCCCCTGTATTCAATTCACTGTGTATCATGAACATCTTTCCGCTCCAGTAAATACATACCCATGGTATCATTTCTAGTGGCCACAAAGCACATTTAGATCATTCCCCAGTTTCCACAGTTTCGTGGAAGAGAACAGTTATCAGGTTACTTTTTAATGGCAAAGGAAAAGAATTCCAGATAATTTGGGGAAAAAGAAGGGGCAAAAGCTCTGGTCTGTTTTTTCTCATCCCCTGCACAACCAGGTAACCCTATTGACTTGCCAGGTGACTGTAAGACCCTATTATGCCTTCCATGAATCCTGCAGCAATTTAACTTTATTATAGAAGGACCCTGGAAGCTCATCTCTTTCAATCAGTTATGACACAGAAGGAAATCAGGTCAAAGGCAGCATCACCACTGACTTAGTTTCTGGAACAAGGAGTCCTTCCTCTGCCTTTCTCTTGGTTTCCAGGGACCTGGGATCCTCCTCTGCCTTATGGAGTGTGAGTGAGAATAAGCCTGACTGCACTGGGGGATGGCTTTTCCACCAGGTCTGACCGTCAGACCAGTTTGAAATCCCAGTTCCCTACATATCCCAGGGCAACTCTGAGCCTCAGTTATATGGGAGGAAAAGAGAGACTGTGAAAGGTACCTAGTGGGTGCCTGAAACGGAACAGTTGATTAACAATAATTTTTATATTACGGGTTGATCATACCTAATCCCAAAATTAGAACTCTGAAATGCCTCCACATCTGAAGTTTTTTGATCACTGATATTAGTCCACAAGTGGAAAATTCCACACCATGAAACTTTGTTTTATGCACAAAATGGTTTAAAATATTGTATCAAATTACCTACAGGGTATGTGTACAATAAATGAAATTACTTTTTAGATTTGGATCCAATCCCCAAGATACCTCATTATAGTATATACGTCAATATTCCAAAAATCTGAAAAACTCCAAATCTCAAACACTTATGGTCCCAAATATTTCAGATAAGGAATACTCAATCTGTATATTACCTGTTAGCCCCTCTTTTCAGTGGCTTGAAGAATCGAATCTGGTGACCATAAGTGTCCCTTGTAAAAAAAAGAAAAAAAAAAGCCATGTTGGTAGCCCCACCCAAATAATGAACAAATCCCCAGCCCTGAAGAAAGTGTTTCTAATAAGCTCAGAAGTATTTGCCAGGGGAACCTGGGCCTGCAGCTCCAGCAGCTGGACGTTACAGTATCCTGCCTGAACAGCCGTACTTTTGTGCCTGAACATGTGCATTATTGGAGCCAGACTCCCCCTCCTCCTGCCGGCACCCAGCTGGTGCTCACATGGTAGCCCGTCACGAGCAGGCGGGAGACTTCTAAGCCTGTTCCAGGGGCTGGGCCATAATTGTCCATGGAAGGGGCTGAAACTGGGCAAGCCCTGTGCTTTCCTAGGGCACATCATGCCTGTTGCCAGAGGGGGACAGACAGCACAAGGGATTGGCGTTGGCAGTTTCCCCCACCCCCCCAGCTAAGCTCCTGGCTGCCCTCAAGAGCCAGGCCAAGGGACTTGTGTTTTCTTTGCTGCGTTATTAAGCTGTCTTTTGCTTTTAAGGTTCCCGGACCTGTCATAATACAGGCCATCTTAGCCAAGTTCTGGGCCCCTGTTTCTTTGAACTGCTGGGGCAGCTGTGCAGAAATCCTACTTTTCCTGTGGTGTGGCTGACAGCCGGCTGACAGCTCCCAGCCAGGCTGCTACCAGTTGGGGCTATAGCATAGCTGGTCCAGGCTTGGGGAATCAGTCTGTCCCCAAAGGGAGGTTTGATGGAGCCCTGCCTCACTCAGACCCCATCAGGAAAGAATAGAGATGAGACATAGAAAAGAAAGGTAAGCTTGACACTGGGATCAGAGTTCCTGGGTTCTCAGAAAGGCACTATCCTGCCTCAGAGATTGTGCTGGACATCTTAGGTTGAATCTAGCAACCTAATATATATTAGGTATATATGTATATAAGATATATATCAATATATCTATATATATATCTATATATCTATATCTATCTATCTATATATATATATATAGAGAGAGAGAGATATAGATATAGATATAGATATATAGATATATATAGATATATATATATATATGCTGTTGACTGTTAGCAAGTTCCTTAATCTCTCTAAGCCTAGGTTTCCTCATCCATGAAGTGGAAATAATAGCATCCATCTCATAGGGTCTTCATTAAAGTTAATGGGGTCTATGTTTCTTCCATGAGTCTTTCAAAGTACTGAGCCCAGTGTCTGGTTCACATTAGGTACCGTGTGATGCAGCCATTACTGTTCTGCTTCCATGTAGCCCTAGTTGGTGCTACAGGAGGGGTATGGGAGTGGGGAACACTGTGCCCTGGAGCTGGGTATAAAGGAAGTGAAATATAGGTTTTCCTTCTGAGCTAGAGGCACAGCCACCAGAAATTGGGGCTGGGTGATTGGAGAACCACATGGATGCAGGACACAGATGCTGCTTGGAGTAGGTGGGTGGTCATAACTTCCTCCACCAGGACCTTAGCTAGAACAGGCCCAAAGATGGAGGTGAGTTGGGGGATCTTCAGACACCTCCCCATTCAGTTGTCTTGCTACCATCTCCTTTCCCGCCCCCAGCTGCCAGTCCACACTGGCCTGCTGCTCTGAAAGTAGGTTCCCTTTGCTCCTCGCACGCCTACCCCCCATCATGGGTCCTTTGAGAAAAGTGAGGGAGTAGAAAACCTAGCAACATTTCTTGAGAAACTGCTGCCTCCAGGAGTGAGCTAGACACGCACATTGCCCAGTCAGTGTGTCTTTTCAAGCACCCTTACTCCATGAGTCACATTTGGCACTCATGATCCTCCCTAGTTCCAGTTATTTGTACACTGATCCCCTTTCTTCCCCTTGACTGTGAGCTCCTTGAGGGCAGGCTCAGCCGTTTGTCTACTTTTGTTGATGTCCTCCACAGCCCCGAGCTACATGCTCAGCCTGTTGACAGGTTTCTGTTGAAATATAGTAAAATTAAATCTGATCAATTTGAAGGAAGGTTACTGGATTTATGTGACTTGCAGCACTAGGAGTCAGCTGTGTTGGGAGAGAGGAAGGAGGGAATTGTATTTTGAAAGCAGAGTGTAGTGTGTGGAGGGCAGCGCTTTGCTCTAGTGCCGGGACTTCAGCACGCAGGTGAGTGTGATGGGGAGGAGTTGGGGGCACACTGGCAGAGGTGAGGGCAGGGATAAGTGCTGAAAGCGAGTCCTCAACTGGGGTGGGGATCCGATGGCTTTCTAGGCTCTCCCCCTCCTCTCCTGTGTGGGAGGAGAGGAGACATATGGTCTCTTCCTTACTGTGCCTGGTTGAAGAGCAAAACCCCAAGCCCCTGGGCACTTTGATAGAGGCTCTTGTGCCAGCTTTGTGTTCTGCTCTGCTGCTGTGAGTCAGGAGCACGGTTTCTGGCAGAGAGTGGGGGATTTGCTCCAATGAGAGGTGGCCAGCAACGGGAAAGGACTACTCCTATAGGTAGTCTTCACCCACAGAGACAAATCTCAACTCTGTGTTTCTCCTGCCTGCTTCCAGCCCCTGGTGCACCCCCAACCCAGCCTTTGCTCACCCTATTCCCCTCTGTTTTAGTGGTCTCCCAGACCCCAACCTTTTTTTCTCCACTGTAAACACCAGCCCCCTCTCTGGTGCCTGATTACAACTCCTTCTGCAGGACTCGTATTCATGCTAAAGGTGGGTTGGGGGAGAACATGCCCCCAGAGAGGAAGGAGAGTCCCATGCATCACACAGGGCCTGACCCAGAGGATGTGCTTGGTGGGCATCTGTCCCACTCATCTGCAGGAGGCAGGCAGATCCTGCAGCCTTGGAGTGGCGGAGCCTCTGGCACTCTGGGGGTTAATCAGGGTTACATGTGATCAATAAATGTTTACTGGGTGTTAAGTTTTTCGCCTAATGCAGGACTTAGCAGTCATTCTTATTTATGGTAATAAGAGGCATGTGCGGCCCTAGGGGATTGGGGGACAGGCACTCCCTCTTCCTTTCTGCAGACCATTCAGGCCCCACCCTGGCCAGAATGCTCCAGAAAGCCTCATGGAAGGGGCGCTTCACCATAGAACACCCTGAAAATTATCCAAGTCCTGACTCCACCCCTGGCAGTTTCCCATGCCTCCTTCCCTGCTTCTCACAGAAGCTTCACCCCATGTCTGTGCCAGGCTCTGTGCTAGGTACTGGGGACACAGACCCGATACAAACATAGCTCCTTCCTTCCGAGGAGCCCGTGTCCTGATAAATGGTTCTAAATCTTCTTCCTGCCCACTCTTTCACATTTGAGGCACCAGGACCCTGAGGCTCAACCAAGGAGGAGGAGAGGCACAGCTAGATTTCTAGGAAAGGCAGGGAATAGAGGTGTGCAGAACCCCCCAGGGTTGGGGATGCCCAGAAGCCTCCGGTGTAGGGGTGTGTAGAAATACCCAGGGGATTTGGTGTACACCCTCCAAGACTGCTCTCCCACAGATACTGCTGACCTAGAACCTGAGACAGACAGATAGGCAACAGTAGCCATGGCAGGTGCTGGGACCAGAAGTCCGAGGGCAGAGGGAGACGGGAGGAGGCACCACACTCAGCTTGGGGCAGGCTCTGCATGGAGGTGGATCTCCAGCTGCAGTGTGAGAGCAGACAGATGGTATATTCCAAGGTGAATGACATGAAAACATTGGTCAGGTTTGAGACCAGGATGAATTTATGGGTGGTCCTGTGCTGTCTGCTATGGGAGCCACCTGCTGCATGCCATTTAAATGTAAAATTTAAAAGATTAACAATCTGATCCTCAGTCTCACTAGCCACCTTTCAGGTGTACAATAGCCACAAGTATCAGGTACACTCTAGAATTTCCCCCATCCCAGGAAGTGGTATTGTCCAGCCCTTCAAGTATAGTATAGCATCTGGGGATGCAAAGGGCCTCAAATGACCTACCAAGGGCTCTGGGGCACCTTGCTGGGGAGGGAGGGCTGCTTACTGTTTTTACTGGAGTGGAAACCTAATACCTCTCCTCACGGCCCCTTCCGCCCAGTAAGGGAAGATGCTTACTGTTTTTCCCCAGGCCTCTGTTTGCCCTCTGTGTGGTGGTGGTCACCTGGGGCACTCAGGCTATCACTCCTTCCACCATTCTCTCATTCTGTGCTCCACAGCCCTGTTTTACAAGACAGATACCCACTTGAGAGCCTGGCTTCTGGAGAAGGATTAGAAGCCTCCTCAGAAATCTCAGTGCTGTGAGAGTCCAAGAGTCCAAGGAGAAAGCATCAAGTGCAGCACCTGTGCCCAGTAAACTCTCTGCAAAGGCTGGTCAGGGCCAACATGGGAAGGTGCTGCTAGGGGAGGCTTGGTTGAAGTTGTCAGCACTTCATGAGCAACAACCAGCAGAGCAGCCATGGGGAACTGGCCAGGGGACAGTCATGCTGAGGAGTGGGCAGTGGAGTGGGTGGAGGGATGGGGAAGAGGATGCTTACTGGGGAGAGTAGCTGCCCGTTCCTAGGGCACACTGCCTCCTTGCTGTGCAGAGAGTTTCTCCCTCTTCCGTGCCCAGTTCCAGGGTCACCTCCTCTTTGCAGCTTTCCCAGGTCAAGGAACCCCAATGACCCCTTATGTGGGTTTCACAAGACACTTGTGCCACAGACTGCTGCCATGTATGTCTCCCTAACTTGAGTGCAGACCTACCTGATTAAATGTGTCCATTCATTGGCCTGAATCACTCTTTCATAGCCTCTATGGAGGCTGAGGCCTTTGGGCAGACAGAATCAGGAGAGGGCCTGGGCAGGGCAGGGAGCTGAGCGGAGGCTAACCAGGTGGCACTGACCAGCCTCCTTGCTGCTAAACCAACTCAGTTAAACAAGATCTCTCCTCCAGTCCTACCCAAGCAGAATCCTCCAAAAAAGGAGACCCCTGTCTGCTCCTCAGGCTCTCCATATTTCCTCCAGGAGATGGGCTCTTCTCCCGGCTGATTGCCGCAGAAAGGATAATGGCAGATCCCTTTATATGTTGGGCCAGCCTCCAGGCAGAAGGACTTGTTCAAAGTGCCACTTGGTGACTCTTGCAAATTGCTCCTGACAGCCCCGCAGAAGGCCAGGCCATCTGCCTTGCCCTCTCTCAGGGCGGAAGGGGCTGTGAGGAGAGGTATTAGGTTTCCACTCCAGTCAACACTTTGATGTTCAAAGCTGTTTAATATTCATTAAGCCAGTCCTTCAGTTGTAATTGCAGTCATTACCCTCCCTTTTATGATCATCGGTAAATGTTATGGGACAGACGGGCACAGCTATCCTAATGATGGAGGGTTTGATGATGGATAAAAGGTTGAATAGAACCCTCTGAATCCATCTCCTTGCTCCTTGGCACCCATTCCCACCCCCTTCTGCTTTCTTTCTCTCTGAAAAGGTGGTGTTTAGATTCAGAGAGCAGGATGGCTCCACTGGGGTCACGGGTAGTTAATTTTACCAGGACAAAAATGCCTTCCTATGGTCGCAAGACTGAACTTGAGCTCATTCACCTGGGCCTCAGGCCGGGGGCTGGCGGTGACAGCCGCCTCTGGGCGCAGACTGTGCTCTGACCTGCCCTGTGCTCAGCCAGCAGCAAAAGATGAAAACTAAGTTTTCACTTTCCATTTAGAGAACATGGATTTTTTTGAACAGCAGAGGCCCCCAGGATCACAGGGCTTTTATCCTGTGGAGGGATGCGGCCAGCGTGCGGGAAATACAAGGTTGCGTATTTGGAATCAGACTCACATTCAAATCCAGGCACTGGCATTTCCTAGATGCATCATCTGGGCCATTGTGGTGGCACCGTTCAGTGTCTTCATCTAGGAGGAGCAAGGAGAGGTGATTCCTGCAGGCAGAGTCATAAAGATCCCACCAGTGACAGGAGTACAGTCCTGAGAGAGCCTCTGCGCTCACACCAGCCGCCCCTCCCCCAAGCTCTCATGACAGCAGATTTGAAGGGCAGGGAGACTTTGCCTGCCTCTCTGGCCTTCTTTTCCAATAGTCTGCTCACACATCCTCTTGTGAGCTCTCCCAGTGCCACAGCTGTATTCTTGGGAAAGCAGAGGAGGTAGTATCGTGTGCTTGTTTCTTGGGGAGGCCCTGAGAAGTGGAGGAGAAAGCAAGCTCTTTCTCCTGGGGATAGTGGCTGGGCTTTTGTGCACATGCCTTGATCCAGCACCGGATGTGGACCTCGCTGACCGTGGGTCACTTCTGGAGGTGGCGACTCCGCAACTGCAGCCGTCCCTGAAGGACTGACAGCTGAAGGTGCATTTTGACTGCACTGCTCACAGCTGGGGCAATGCATCTTTCCTTGACTTTGACTCAGGGGCTGCCTCGCTCTGTCCACCACAGCCAGGATGCATCATTTGGGCCAGCGCTTCCCTTGGAATGCTGCATCCACACACACAGCACCACTGCACAAACACAAGGCTAATCAAAATCCTCTTCTTTCTTCAAATGCTCTAACATTATCTCCTCCAGAAAGCCTCCCCTGGTTTCTCCCCTTATCACATCTTTCACAGCTCCCAAGAATCATGAGCAGACTTCTAGAAAGGCAGACTTTGGATAGCAGTTTTCTGTCACTGGCATGGTGTGTAATGGAGTAGATCCAGGTGGCCTTGGCAGGGCCTTCTTGCCCTTCTGGTCTGCAGTTCCCCCAGATCCCACTCAGGGTGACTTGCTGCTCTGGGTATGCATGTGCACTTTAGAGAGCAGGGCCTGGGACTTCCCTATGTCTATGGGAGATTCTTGAGGACACTCTCTTTGCTGAGACCTACACACATACCAAGCTCTTTGGGGCAAGCAGAAGATTCTGCCCTGGACCCAGTTTCCAGGCTCTCTCCTTCTGACCTAGAGCAGAAGTCAGGTGGAAAGAGAGGACCATAGAGTCCAGTGGACAAGTACAGTGAACGAGGGGTGTGCAAGACAAGCCCTTCTGGGCCGGGTTCAGTCTCCCATCCAGCAAGACTCATTGGCCACTAGCCAGTGAAAAAGAAGATGACCAGGCCTTCCCTACAGCAGAAGGGCAAGTGCAGGTGGTGAAGGCAGGTCCATCAACAACTAAAAAATAATATTAAAAAAAAAAAAAAAAACGAGCATTCACTAAAAGGGGGATAGATTCAGCCTACACATAGCTGTGTGTCTCTTCAGGTCTGTGGTTCTTCAGAGCGGTTTGGATTTCAGAATTGTGGACTAAGGAGATGGGAGCCTGTGTGACCCATAAGGTCCTTTCTGGCTTCCCAGTCCCTTGCAGAGTACCTCACTCCCTCCCGCCTGTGCCTCCCAGCCTTCCCTGGCTTCCCTGCTGAGCCTCAGCTGGGCCTCAGCTCCCAGGTCTCTCTTCTCCACATCTTGTATGTCCTTATTTCTCTGCCTCCAGTGCAGACCTCGGCCATCCTGAGGTCAGTCAAATGGGAGTCTCAGATCAGGTCTAATCACACCTCATTAGCGTCCTAATGGCACCTAACTGAGAGGGTGGTGACCTTATCAGAGGGAGGGCCAGAGCCTTGGGCTCAAGATCCCGGCTCCACCTGGAATATGGGAAGCTGCTTCAGCACTGTCACAGTCCCAGCGATGAGAGGCCTCCCCGCCTTCACCACCATGACTGCCTGTGGGAGGTGGAGGACTGCACACTTTCACGTGTGGATTCTTTCCTCCCTTCATTCACTCATTCATTCCTTCATTCAACAGAAATACTCTGGGCCCGTACTGTGTGCCCACTGAACTATGTGTTGATGGATGGGTGAGCTGAGACCCAGGGAACTGGGATAATATAGATAGCGAAGGAAAACTCTTCTAGGATAAAAGCAAATTTCAGTTCTTTTTTTCCTGTAGCGGGTGTGGGGTGCCATGGTTTGTGAGGCATTTTTGCGAGTGTTACTTCAGTTCTCACTAGAAAGCAGCCCTGGGAAGAAGCTATGGTCTCAAGAATTCAAAGGGATAGAGTGTGTTGACTGCAGTAGCCAGGGTGTGTGTGTGTGTGTGAGAGAGAGAGAGAGAGAGCGCAAAGGGCAGTGAGGGAGTGAGCTACAATAAGGGCCGACGTGTACTTGGGAAGAAAAGTCATATGTCCAGGGCTTCAGTTGGCGGGCCTGCCTTGTCTAATTTTCCTCAGATGCAATTCACATTTTACCGGCTTCTATCAGAATTCCTTTTACCAGCTTCTATCAGAAACCTTACATCTTGTCAGCCACCCTCCAGGGGCCCTGAAAGGCCTGTCTTCTGGACACATCTCTGGGCCTTCCAACTCCATGCTCAGTGAACTCCTCAACCATCAAGAGCCAGTCTGCCGCTCACTCCCTCCATGATAACCCAAGAAATAGCTACACATGGAGGCCCCAGATGAGCAGCTGACCCCCAACTCTCGTCCTCTCTGATCACCTCCTACCTCCACCTCAGCCACTCTGGCTGGCCTGCTGGGCCTTAGACATGCTGGCATGGTCTTCCTAAGGCCTTCACTCCGACTGCTCCCTGTGCCTTGAATGTACTTCTGTCAAAAGGTGGCATGGCCAACTCCCTTATCTCCTGCATGTCTTTATTTAAATGTCACCTTCTTGGTGACCACTCAGTGACCACCTGCAGCCCCAGTATTCCAGTCCCCTGTTCCTGCTCCTCCTTTTCCTTTACCCATAGCACTTCCCACCAACATGCTATGTAAATTTACTACGTCTTCTGCTTATTGTCTCTCCCACCCCAGCTCGTGTGAGATCCAAGAGTGTAGGGATTTGGGTCTGCGGCATGCTGAATAATCTAAGGTCCTGGAACAGTGTCCAGCACATAGTTGCAGCTCAGTAAGCATTGTTTTTGATTTTGTTCTGATGGTCTCAGGAACCTTACTAAATATCCCTACCTCCTCTGTGTTTGTAGTTACACACACACACACACACACACACAGAAACACCACTCAAGAATGTCTTTCCAACCTTGTTAATTAGACTGGGAGTTCTGGGAATGAAATATCTTTACTTATTTAAAAGCCCAGATACATGGTAGAGTGTTAACTAGCATTGAGGGCCTAATTATGTGCCTGCTATTACTGGGGCCATACTGATCTTACTTTTCAGATGAGGAAACTGATTCCAAAGGAGACAGAATTTCTGCCAGGAAGAAGCCGTTCCAGGGTCTCTACCTGATCTGAGTCTAGACCACATTCCCCAGACTCAGAGATGGAGGCATCTCCAAGAGGGTGAACCCAGCCGGTGGGCAAGATGTGGACAGTCTGACAAGCCCAGTTTCCCTAAGCCTGCCTGAGATCAGTGATCCCATTGGCTGGGCCTCTGTGCCCACTCTTGCTACAGCATCTTTGGGAAGCATATCCTGACATTGGAGATGTCTTCTGCCCTTATCTCCCAGCCACAGTCCCTGTTTTCATTCTAGAGTGAGGTTTGGGCAATGCTGCCAGCTATGGCAAGAGGGACCAGGCCAGAAAGAGCCACACCCATGGTCACCATTGGAGGGAGCCCTGGGTTGCCCTGTTGGTGCAGAGTGGGTCACACTGCTTGGTCAAACCCAGTTTCTTTGTTAGCCTTGAACTTCCACAGCCCCTATCACTGCCCCCTGTAACCCACCCTTCTGTCTGTAACCCCAGAACCCTGAGCTCTGATCCTCTCTTCCCTTTGGGCCCCTGGCCAAGCCTCCACCGGCTTCCCTCTGCCAGCCTGTGAATGTTTCTTTGTGCAGTGGCCGTGACGTGAGGTCCTTCCTGGGGAGGTGTTATTTTAATATATGAAGGGCAGTCATTGCATTTCATAAAGATAGCTTGTTTGGAGGGGCCAGTGGGGGCCCAGGAGAGATCGCACTTGACAGATGCGGGGACAGCCTGTGGTTTGGGGTCTATAGATCACAGTATATGCCTGTGCAGCCCAACGCTGGGCACCGTGCCCCTAACAGCCATGGCTGGAATGAGGCCTTCCGTCTGGGGCCAAGGCACACAGGAGCTTTCCCCCTTCACTGGTAGGACAAACCCCAGTGATGGGGAATGTGAGCAGGCCTAGGGGTGGCAAATGCTGGCATAGGAGGAAGACCAGGAAGCTTGCAGGGGTAGGAGGGACACAGGATCTACACTGGCTCCATCCTTGTCCTTCCCTCCCCTGCAGTAGGACCTGAAGAGGTCTCTGCTCCACATGTCTCTGGAAGTCCTGAGGATCACCCAAGGCCTGTCTGGCACTGTCATTCCATAAGACTTGCTCCAGCCTCCCCAGAGGGGAAATTTTGAAAATAAATGAGGAGTGAACTCTGTCTCCTGCCACCCTGGGCCCTGCAGCCAAGCTAGGGTGATGGACGGGGTGACAGAGTCTGGGCAGGGTTGGTTCCAGGACAGCTCTGGTTTGCTGCCGAGCAAAACACCTGGTCCTTGGGGAAGTGAGACGTGGAGGCGGCCTTACCAGCTCCTCTGCTCAACAAGGAGCCTTTCTGTAACTGTGGTGGGAGGGGGCAGTGGGATCCAGGGCTGGGCAGTCCCAGGGCACCCACTGCCAGGCATAGAGGTTGTTGAACTTGGAAGGTTGTGAGCTTCCCTTTGCTCAGCGGAGCGGCCCACAGCTCACTCAGTGCTCACACGGAGTGATCAGATATCGGCTGTGCTTCATGGAAGCTGCAATGAGGGTCTGGGCTTCCCCGTGCCAGGCAGGATGTGGGGACAAGTAGTCCAAAGAGATCATCCACATTTCTGGGCTCATCCTCCATGTCTGCTGTGGGGCTCAGGCTGGGAAATGCAAGTCTTCTTCCCTTGTGACCCTCTCCTGGGGCATTCCCTCAGCAAGTATCCTATTGACATCCTGGGCAGAAGGGCTCCAGGAACTATTTTCTGTCTTGAGGCCTCTGAGTATCTCCCAGCCTCTTTGAGGTGCTCTTTGAGAACCTCGTGATGCAGGAACCAGAGCTGGAATGAGGTGGTGAGTGGGCAGCAGGAGGCAGCAGCCTCTGTCCTGTCCCGCATTGGCAGGCCTCCTTCCCCTGAGTTTTCTCCTACCTGATGCCCTGTTTGTCTGTGATCGTGCCTGACCATTCCTCTGAGGGCAGGTGTGTCATCTGAACCACACCTGTGTCTTCAGCACGTGTTGCTGAGCATGCCTCCACCAGGTACCCCAAATTATTTGCAGAATGAGTGACACATCATGCCGCCTCCACGTGCACATGCTTTGCTTCTAGCTTGCACATCCTTCTACTGGACACCCCCCTCCCTCAGTGTCCCTCACAGCTGGAATTCTCACAGCTGGCTGAATGCAAATGGACTTCTTCATATTTCTTATGTATGTTATACATCAATAAAATGGTTTATAAAGAGACAGATTTAAAAGAGAATCCACAAAAAAAAATAAATGGAAGTTGAATTTGCCCTTACCCTGAAATGAAGCTAGGTTACTAAGATGCAGTTGATTTCCACAGTCAATCTCTAGCACTGGCTTTATTTCATTGTCTTATATAACTTGCAGAAATTGTTGGCTCCTTGAGGACATAGCGTGGATGATCTGGGTGTACTGCCCTGTCCCTCACCTCTCTGCATGTTCTAGCCTGAAGTCCAGCTGCATTTCTTTGCTTGAGAGCTTTCTCTGTCTGCTGGAGCTGGCTTTGCTGCTCTGGCTTCAGATGCTGGGGAAATAAAGGCCCCAGAGCACAGCCTTCAAGCAACAGTGGAGGGCATTGGTGAGCCAGTTCTCCAGCTCTCTGGCCCCATAGCCTGAGATGACTCCGAGATTTCCCAGGGGGACCACACTCCTGCTCCCCAAGTGGGTAGTTGCTTCCTAATGGATTTCTATCAGCTCTCTTAATTCTTCCCTGGCATTCCTGCTTTTCCCCCAAATTAACTCCTTGGGCTTGAATCCTTATCCCAGGGTCTATTCAGAGAATCCAGAGGAAGACAGTGGTCTTCTCCTAGCAGGTGTCAGGAAGTATTTGATGACCCATTACAAAAACATGGCCTCTCCTCTGACTCTTCACCTCCTACCTTTCCTTTCTGTGGAAGCTGCTTGCCTGAGAAGGAGCCTGCACATCTCAGAGCTCCCTCTGCACGTGCATGGTACTCCTGGTCTGCCCTGTGTAAAGCCAGCATGATGCAGAACCTCATCTGCTCCCATTGTCAGAGCCATCTGAAGCCTAATTCCTAAGTAAGGGACTATCCCACCTATCACAAGCACTGTGCCATGTTGGTACAGCCATGAGACCCCGGCATCCCATGTAAAAAGGAGCAGCCCTTCTAACCCTGGGGTTGCCAATTATCTTCAAATGATAAACTTCTTCTGCAATAATAGTAGCCACTAATGTGAGGTTCATGGTAGGTAGCTCACAGAGGAGCCCTTTCCCACACTTTTCTCTGCTAATCTTTGTGGCAGCCCTACGAGCCCACATTACAGAGGCTGGTTCCAGGAGGGGCCAGTGGGGGCCCAGGAGAGATCACACTTGACAGATGGGGGGACAGCTTGTGGTTTGGGGATTCAGACTCAGAGATAAGGCCTGCCCAAGGACACACAGCCAGCCAATGATAGCACTGGATCTGGATCTAGGATCTCTGAACCCTGGGGTTGCCAATTATCTTCAAATGATAATTGAAGGAACTTTGCCATGTTCAATACCTGTCTGTAACAAACTCAAAAAGGCAACTGGCCTGTCTCCTGAGCTCCTTGACTGGGAAGCTCTGCATGGTCTGGCTTACCCCAGACCTTTTCTGTCACCTGAGCTTGCCAGTTGACGTGGTGACAGGCAGCCAGGAAGGCCCCTTCCCATCATTTCATCCTATCCCAGGAGCTGCTGAGTAGACTAAGAAGCATCAGCAGCATGGCTTTCCTGGAGTCCCCCAGTTGTGTTTAAGAGTCACTTAGTACAGACTCCTAGGGCCACCCCAGAGGTCACAGAAGCAGAGTCCACACACTGCCAGGACACAAGCCCCTGACTTCACAAAGGGGAAATCAAGGCCAAGCAGAAGCTCCAGCACCAGACCCTCTACCTGTGTCCTGCCCTGCTCTGCCCAAGACTCCACCCTTTCACAGTTAGCAAGCAATGAAAGCAGGGGTGGAGAAGTGTAGGGAGTCCAGGGTGAGACAGGAATAATGGACAGTCCCTCAATCCCACCCATTTGCACCAGTGCTCCACAGAGTGTGTGAAAAGGAGTGTAGAGGAAAGAAAGGGAAGGCGGACTTCCCCTGGGCACTGTTCACTTGCTTTCCCCTCTGCTAGGATCACTGGTTCCCCTGATGGCCACACAACTCATCCCCATATCGCATATCGTCAGAAATTCACTTGGTGCCCTGCTCAGATCTCACCTCCTCAGAGAAGCCTTTCTGACCAGCATATCTCAAGTAGCAATTCTGGTCACATTCTATTCCTTTATCCTGCTATATGGTCCTTTGTGGCATTTTTGGCTGAATGTAATCCCTGTGAGGACAGAACTTTGCCATATTCACAAGAATAGCCAGAACTTACGGAGCACATGCCATGTGTCAGGCACTGTTCAAAGCACTTTGTGATTAACTTATTGAAACCCAGTGACCATGTACCATTATATTTCCATTATGGAGATATAGAAATTGAGGCACAGAGGCACAATTTAGTAACTTGCCCCAGGTCACACTACTAAGCGTCAGAGCCATGGCAGTTTGGCTCTTGATTCTAGAGTCCTGAAGATTCTTACTCTTGTGTCCACACACTTACTTTTCCCAGCACACAGAACAAAGCCCCACATTTTCTAAGCATTCAGTAATACTATTTGAATTATTGATTAAAAAAAGATAGAAATGACTGAATGAATACATGAATGTTGGCTGAGAGTGTAAGCGATGTTAAGGTGGAGCGCAATTAATTCTCAGAGGTGGGTGCATAGCAGTTTATTTGGGAAGATAGGGGTTTGAGGGACCTGTCCTCCACTACACAGATAATAACAGACCTGAGAGATCACAGCTTCACAAAATCATCTTGTGAAGACTCCACAAGTAAAGCAAAGGTCCTAGAGCAGCCAGAGAAGTTAGGGACTTAGAGAATCCAGGTCGTCCACAGACATGACAGAGCCCTGCTCTGTCCAGTTGTAGACAGGGAATTTTCTCATATCTTTTCTCCTTTCATCCCTGGAACAACCCTATGAAGATAGTGACTGGACATTTATTCAACAACTCTGTGTCCTGGGGCTTCTTTGTGCAGTGTAAGCTTTGCCAATCAAACGCAGGCGCTTCCTCAGGGAGCTCGTGGTCAACCAAGAACAGCTCCCCAGCATGTGCCAGGAGCAAGGCTGTGAAGGGAACCCAGCCACCTGGGGTGAGCTGGGCTTTCCTGAAAAGACCTCCATGAAGCCAGGGCTCTGTGAGCTGGGGCCACTTGTCCAACATCACCCAGGTGGCAAGGGATGGAGTGGGGTCTGTTCTCAAGCCTCATGTCAAAAGGTGTTCCTTCCATAAGTTCCCTGTCCCTCCCCTGGAGGTCCAGGAAAGCACTCTGTTCCTTGCAAAGCTAGAATCAGGGTGAAAATGACCACTCCCAGAAAGCAAGTTGTTTTATCAGATATTGAAAGCTGTATATAATGAACTGAATGGAAATGTGGAAGAAAGCAGTGAAGGAGTCAGTAATTTTATCCACTCCTTTTGGCAACCCCGGGGAGGTGAGACATGTCTACCTGCTAAGGAACCATCGGGCCAGGTGACTTTACATCTGGCTTCAGTAGAGCCACCCCACTGCTGACTTCAAGATGGCTTTTGCAGGGTGCCCAGACCCCTCCGCACTGCCTGTGTGCGTGCATAGCTCGTATAAATCAGTCCCCACCAACGTACCTTTTCCCCTTCCTGTGCCTCTGGACGCTCTCATAAAATGTTAAAAGCTTTTCATGTCAGACGGCACTTCCCAAGGCCCTAAAACTGGAGACTGGGTTCATACCTGCTGGTTCATTGCTGGCCTCCGGGAGCCTCGGGGGTGACTATGTGCCAGGAGAGCTTCCGTTTCTTCTGGATCGCGGGTGCCTCCTGCGGCTGTCAGCGCCTGCTCTTCCTCCCAGTGCGTTCTCCGCGGTGGATCCAGCCTTCATCTTTCAGTCCTTCCTCAGCCTATCAGCACACCCTCCATCCAGAAACACTCCCTCCCCTGACTTTCCAGGGAGGCCACCTCTCTCCACGTCCCTGCCATCTCACCTGCCTCTATTCTCAGTTTTCTTGCTGGTTTGTCCTCATCTCCCTGACCTACGCGCTGTGGAGGGTGCCAGGGCTCAATAGCAGCCTCTTCTCTTTTTGCACTTCCCCATCCTAATCCTTACCCCAAGGACACCTATGTCTATCATCAGCCCCAATTTTCCCTTTGTATGAGCTCTTCAGACTCATTATCAGACCATGATAGAAATCTCCACTTAGATGACAAACACCCACCTCAAACTCAACTACTTCAGAACCCAAGGGCTGGCTCCTTCTCGTCCTCAGTGTTCCCCAGTCCTGATTCTCAGAGGGGCCCTTCAGCTCAGCCAACAGCAGCTGCAGCGGGCTAGTTGTTCTTAGAGCTATCCTTGAATGCAGCCTGTCTTTCACACAACACACAAACCAATCTCCACCTTCTACACACGCAGAATTGCCCTGCCCTCCCCCGCTTGGTCCACGGCCCAGGCCACTGTCATGGGTTGTGTGTGGTAAGTAGCTTCCTAACTGGTCTCCCTGCTATTGCCCTTCCTTGCTCCCACAGTCTGCACGTCTTAAGGCATATGAGGCCATCCTTCAAAGTAGTACTTCTGATCAATTCACACTCCTTTGTTCAAAACCCTCTACCAGCTTCTGATTTTACTCCTGGTAAAGCCCAGTCCTTACTCTAGACTAGGAGACCCCGACTTCACCTGCCCCCACCCCCCTTCACTCCACGCCAGCCACACTGTCCCCTTGCCCTTCCTTGAACTCACAAAACATATTCCTGCCTTTGTCTGGAACCCTTTTGACCCACGTGGTCACAGCTTATACCTCACTTCACCCAGGCATGAGTTGAATGTCACATGCTCAGGGAAGCCCTCCCTCCCTAAATGGCGGCCTTCCTCATTCTCTGTCTCTGCACCCTGCTTCATTGCTTATAGCACCTTTTCCTGCCTGACATGTATTTATCACATGTTTCCCTGCTAAAATGTAAGCTCCACAAGAGCTGGGACTTTGGCTCCTTGCCATGTGACCAATGCCTAACATGGCCTCCAGCACATTCTTATAGCTAATGCTCCCATAGCATTACTGCATGGACTAAGTAGCATTCTAAACACCGCACCTATAGTAATAATTCATTTAATCCTCTAAACAAACCTCTGACACAGTTGAAGACAGAGATTAAGCACCTTGCCCCAGGTCCTACTAAGCCAGGGTTGGGATCTGGCAGTGGCTCTTTACCGTTACACTCTATGCCTTCCCGTGCGCAGCTCAAAAATATCTGCTGAGTGAAAGGGATGCAGCTAGGTGTGTGGCTGCTGGGCACCAGCAGACCCCATGCAGGGAGGTGAGGGTGGGAGTAAGCAGCCCTCATACAGCAGCCCCTCCCCTGCAACAAAGATGCACGTAGCATTCCTCCCGAGCTGTAGCCTCTTTAAAAGTGAGCGTCATTTGTTCTTGCCCAGGACCGTTGGTAGGCTACCAGTGAATGCTTATTGAATGAGTGTTAGGGACAGTGGAGGAAAGAAAACCTAATGTTGCCTGAGGGGATTCTTGAAGGCTTCTAGAGTAGGTCCCATTTGGGTGACCATTGCCGAGGCCTGGAGTGCCAGGCAGTGATCCTTTGGCCCGCTTCTCCGTGCACCGTCACCTGTGGACTCCTGCTGGATACCCTTTCACTGCCTGGAATGCCATAGAACATGGACGTCCGGGCAGGGCTGCAGCCCTGTCAGCACCACTCAGGACAGACGGCTGCATGGGGCCCCTAATAGAAAAGGGTCCCCTAAAGCTTGAGCATGGTGACTGTCACCTCCTTTATATCAAGTAGGTCACTGCTGCCACTCTGACTGTAGCTGCTAACTCCATGACCATGCCAGCCACTGCTGTTGCCACATCTGGGGACATGTTAGGCATCGATCACCTTCACTGCTGTTATGTCCATCACAACAGCTGCTGTTGCCACCACCGACTTTTGAGACTGTAACCAGACTCTGATATAGTTACTGCTATCATTTTCAACCACAGCTACTGACATTATTATTACAACTACTAATATCTGTTATTATTATTGACAACACATAAGAGCCTGCTCTACAGCCTCGCTTAAAGCAGAGTGACAACCGTACTTGCTTTGACTATCACAGCAGGCTGGTCAGGCAGGCAGGGGCGATTGTACAGATGGGAAAAGAGAGGCTTAGCCTGACACATTCAGCAACAATGCCAGGTAATCAAAAGCTCAGAAAACAAAGGGAGCTAATCATCTAACTTGTGGGAAACTCCTCTAGGTCAAGTACAGGGCTAGGCATGTTCACAAACTTTAACCTATTTAATCTACACAACAACCTTAAGATGTGAATACTGTCTTCCTCATTTACAAAATGGGAAAGGTGATGCTCAGTAACGGTAAGGATTGTGCCCAGGATTACCCTGTTGGTCCATGTCAGGGTACTGCCTGGCTCCAGAGCCCATGCCTCAGGGGAAATGTCTAGCCCAGGATCCCAGAGGCCTGGAAAATAGTCTCCCACTGAACCCTCACTCACCAAGTCTCAGTAGCTGTGAATCTTTCACCTAGTAACTAAACCTCTCTGTGTCTTATTTTTACCATCTTCCCATAACATCGTCCTTACCTTCTTCACAGTTTGTTTTGGGGAGACCCAACACTGGGTTTCTAAGAAGCAGTCCACCTCTGACATCCAGGTACTTGTCACTGATGTGACATTAGCCCCCACAAGCCACACACTATGCTTGACCATTCTACAGACTCTCTGTCCTTAATTTCCTGAAAACCTGTTGAAGTGAGAATATTCTTTGTGCCAGCTGACAAGCAAGGAAAACCAAAGCTTAGAGAAGTGGCCTGAATGACCACAGGTGCTTGGCGTCTGTGGTGGGGCAGGGCTGGGATTTAAACCAGGGAGGGAGGAATGGCAGGTGATTTGATCAGGGGGCCTCAGACCAGCCACTCTCCAGGCAGTACCCAGCTCTGTGTGGGCAGAATGGCCTGGGCCCCCGCTTCCTGCCCTCCTGGGGTCCCAAGGGCTCTGCACCTGCAGATGAAAACCCACCTTCTGAGCCAGTGGGTGGGGCTTCCCTTCCCCAGGCAGAGCCCTGCTCTGCTCTCAGCCTGTGCAAGGAAGTCCTGTGGGTTCCTGAGAGCCCAGATGGTCCTCTCCAAGGTTAGTTCCTTTGCCGCTGGTTTTTCTGGCCCGTCAGCCTAAGATTTTAACCCGAGATTTAAAAGGACCAGAGATCAAAAGCAGATGCTCCTGGAAGACACTTCAGCCTTCCCAGCCGTCTGGGGACAGGGCTATGGAGGAGAAGGCAATTCATCATGGAACCATGCAAGCCCCCGTTCAATAATAAACAGATGTATTATGGGGAAAGAAAGGGATGGGTGTCAGCCCCGTGATTCATTTGTCTCCCTCGTGAAGTCACCTTCATCCCGGGCTCCAGAGGGCAGGCGCGGGTGCTTTGAAGCAGAGACATCATGTCAGGGAAATGGAAACATTTCACGTTGTAAATCCTTGGGTTGTCAGAGAGAACCTAATGAGAGAGGAGGCTGGTGGGGGGGGTGGGAGCACCCAGGACTGCTTGGTGGGAGTGGGGGAATGAGCCTAAAGGCAATTCAGGGAGACTAGAGCCTGGCCCCTGCCCCCTCCCCATGTACACCTTTCCTTCATTGCTCCCCAGCGCTGATAGGAAGCAGGCCCAGCTCCCCAGGGGACATACTGCTTGTCACCAGTGCCCGTGGCAGGATTCACATGCATTGGTCAAGTTAAGCCCCTGAGGCTTTCACACCTTTCATGTATGGTAAAGAACCTGGAAATATTTTGACAAGTCAGAAATTTAAGTGTGATTAACCTCCCCAGACAGGATGTCTCCTGTTCCCTACTTAGGGGAAAGGAGTCATGACTCCCAAACCCTACTCCACTCAAAGAACCCTGAGCCATAATAAGTGGATCCTCCTCCTCCTCCACCACTACCACACATGCGTGCGCGCGCGCGCGCACACACACACACACAGAGAGAGAGAGCTAGTAGGATGTCAAGGTCAAGGTCAGGGGCTCTGCAGTCAGTCAGTCCTGGGGATGGAAGTCCAGTTCTACACTTATAAGTGTTGATCTTGGGCAACCTACTTAACCTCTCTGAGCCTCAGCTTCCTGGTTGCAGAATGGAAGCTGCTGCCTGCCCCATCCTTGAGAGGAATGGGTGGATACATGTAATGGGCTCAGCCTCTTCAGAAATGGTTCCTATTTCTACTTTCAGCTCTGCCTCCAGGGTAGATCCACATTTAAGGTGGAGATTATTAGCCCACTTGAACTTTGGGGGTGGGGAGAACCAGGCTTTAAAGATGGAAAGATTCATCCTAGTTCCCAAAGACAGCTAGAGCTCAGCCCTCCTGACCCCTAGCTCAGAGCTGCCTGCCCTGCTCCAACATCCACATTCTCAAAGGTACTCACCAGGTGTGATGGGGATGGGGGGTGGACAGGGCTGCAGGTAAGAGGCAGAGAATTAGGTAGGGGCCTGTGAGAGGTGAAGAGGCTCCAGGCCAAGGATGTGCCCATTTTTATGGGTTTACAGGAGACAAACCATTTGAACAACTAGGTAGAAGGTAAAAATTCCATGACCATTTTTGGCTCATCCACCACATTTGCCCCAGCTTCTATCATAAGGCCTGGTAGTGAGTCAGCATAGAACACCGTGCATTTTGTTGTTGTCATTATTGTTGAATGAATGAAAAAAAAATGAATGGATGGATGGATGGATGGAAGAATAAATAAATTAATGAATGAGTGAACATCGAACAATGAAAAGAGGCAAAAGGAAGACTCATGGACACTTCCAGGTGTCTGGTTTGGTCTGTTCACTGAGATAGAGAGCACAGGGACAGGAACAGAATTTAAGGAGTGATTTACAGAAGATTCAGATAGCTTTTGGATTTTCTCTGTGTGCAAGGTCCAGAGGCTATAAATTCAAGTTCTTTCACTAACTCCAGCAAGGGATTCAGCCACAAGGAGAGGAAGGAACAAAAAGCAGAACCTGCCTGCCCGAGGGGAGCCCACAGTCCTGTGGAATGGCCAGGACTTCCTGGGGTAAAGTTCTGGTGCATGAGCCCTGGGTGGTGGCAGAGAGCAAGGAGAGGCTGGGTTAGTCATGGAGGGCTCCCTGAAGGAGGAGGCTGGGTGATGAATCAGGTCTGGGTGAGGATGGAGGTTGGACTTGAGGATGAGTTCTGAATGTGAAGATACTAATTTGCATCCACCCTGACATCTCTGAAGCCTGCCAGAGACCTGGCATGGAGCAGTCAGCAATGCACTTCAAAGTATCTTTATCTTACTTTCCATATTCGTGTCCAGTAGCTACAAAACAAAGATCCTCTTCGGCCTTATGCCTGAAGATTGAAGGCATTCCAGACCCATAAATATTATTTCCAAAACCAACTGATGCATAAAACTAGACTTTGATTAAATATTACAACCAGCATTTGGTAATGGAGCATGAGACTGTCATTTATCAGTGAGAAATGTGGACATAATAATTCATTAAGCTCCTTTGAGCTCTATCTCAGCTCAGCTCTTAGGATAGAGAGGGCCTGGAGAGGTTATGTTTTGTTTGGGCTGTTTGCAGGACTCCGTTCCAAACTGCTCCTGAAAACCATTAGCTCCCCAGGAGGCCCCAGGCTGCTGCCCTCCAAGTGTCCCAGCCACTGAGCCACTTGAAAGGCCTCCATTTATCACCACAAACTCCCTGCTTTCCCCTTCAAGCCAGAGATTTGGGGGAGGGCACATATAGAAGCTGCCCACCTTCATTAAACCACTGCCCCTCCCACTGTGAGAGGATCTGTGCATGCCCCTCCCACTGTGAGAGGACCTGTGCATGAGGGACCCACTATCCACTCACTCAGCAGTGCTCAGCACTGTGTCCGTCATGGGCACTGGAGTTCCTAAGTGGAAAAAAAAAAGCCATTGCTCTCAAGGAGTCCACAACCTGAAAGGGGAGCAGTAAGTCAACCAACACCACGCAAAGACCCAAACTATAAGAGTGGAGGCACGAAGAGGGCACCTTACCTGGCCTGAGAGTCAGGGAGGGAATTCTGGAGGAATTCTGGAGGGTATGCTGAGAACCAAAGGATGTGCAGACAGACAAGAGTATCTTAGGTATAGGGAAGAGCATGTCTGGAGGTGAGAGAAAGCATGGCACCTTTGAATGACTGAAATAATTTTGTGCTTGAGTCTTATTGTCTGTGGTTTTGAGTGACTGGCATGGATGTTGCTGGGATCAAGTTTGTGGCTTAAAAGAAAATGGCCCCACTGCTGTGTGGACAATGTAGGGCAGAAGCTGGACATCATCAGAAGTGTTGGGTTAAACCAGATGCCTTTCACACTGTGTCTGTGGAGACAACCGGCAGGTGTGTGGGTTGTGAGAGGTGATGGTCAAGATTGCTGGGGTGTGCTGCTGGGACGGCAACCCTAAAACTCTTCAAATGACAAAGGTCTGCTTCTTGCCTATACTATAGGAAAGCTGCAAATTGGCTGGGGGCCTCAGGGAAGCCACTATCCAGAACTGGAGCAGGAAAGAGGACAGGCAGATTTCACCCCAGCACATTGGTTTCACACCACTGTTCAGAGTGACAGGCACCATTTCCATCCACTTCTCATTGTCCAAACCAAATCCTATTGCCTCTTCCATTTTTAAGCAGGTACCAAAGAGCTGCCTCTAGGACTCTGAGAACTGGAGGGCCAGGCAGTTTATGCACCACCCTATTGACCAGCACCATGTGGCTGGAGGCTCTGCACCTGCCCACACATAACGATCACAAATGGTGGTCCAGGGCTTTCAGAACTTGTGACCATGTGCCTAGCCACATTCCATCCTCCCACCATCCCTGGGGTGGGGGTGGGGGTGGCAGCCACAGTCATCTTTTGCAAGCCTTGTCTCAAGCTTCCTGAAATCCCCATGGAGAGAGAATTAATAGCTCAGGAACTTCTGAGCTTCTGGGAAATTTGAATGGGTATGGACCTCCCAAATGGTTTATGCCTATTTTTTTACTTTCACTAAAATGAGCAATAAAAGCAACTTGCTAAATAAAGATTAAGCCAACGGCATTTACACATCTAAGTGAGACATCATGGAGACCGATCAGTGGGTTTGCATTTGCCATCCCTGTGAGCATCTGCCTCCCTGTAGTTGGAACAAGAAGATTGTAAATGTGTTTTGCTTTGGTGCAGACGCTGTATATGCCCTGGGGCATTTGTTTATTCTGGGTCTGATTAGTCATCCAGATGTCCTGATTATGTGACGGTGGAGGGCTTCAGGCTCCTGGTCCCTCCAGGATCTCAGAGAAGCAGCCCCAAGATGCAGCCTTCCTCACTTTTAGGCCCCCAGATCTAGGGCCACACTAACCTCCATTAGGAGTCTCTTCCAACTGTGCCTTTTGTCTGCCTTCCTTTTTTGACTCCATACCCCCTTGTTATGTCTCTGACTTGTGGTTGCCAATAGATATGAATTTCAGTGGAGTTAAAATGACTGAAAACGAACTTGAACACCAAGCCCAGAATACCTGTACTCTGAGCAAGAGAGCGGAGATAAAGTCAAGAGCAAGGGTTCTGGGAGAAGCCCAACTTGGGGTGGATCCTGACCCCGCCACTTCACTTCACATCTCTGAACCTCCATTTTCTTGGCTACAACCTGGGAGATGTGGAGGCAGAGCTGTGAGATGCTGAGAAGACTGGGTGAGGTAGGACAGACCAGGCCCCTGGCACAGCATCTTAAGCCATGAGAACTATTAAAGTGCTAGTCATCGTTTATAAGCTTTTAAAGGGAAGCTCGCACTTGGAGAAAGTTTGCTTGTTGTCAAGGGATTTTCCCAAAGTTGTACTGTCAGCACGTTTTGCTGAATGTCCTGGGAATGGCAGCTTCTCCAAGACTCCACTCTCAACCCATTCAGGTGCTGGGTCCCTCTAAAAGACTTTACCTGCCTCTTCCTGATGCACACCTTCCCCCTCCTCATTGCCCAAAAGAGAGTATTCCCCACAAAATACCCACTTCAAGCCATTTCCCAGATGTAATTTATAGGTCTCAGTGACCCCTGCTACCCTTTACAGGGGCATGTATGTTAGCTTTCCTCCAGCTGGTTGTGAGTGGAGCTGGCGCCTGAGCCCAGGGCCCCTGAGCTAGGGTGGCTGGCTGCTTCTGCACACGTGGGTGCCCTGTGCTGTGCATAAGGTGGCTGCTGCACACACAAGCACATGTGCACGGCAGAGTCAAGAGACTCTGGACCTGCATTTGGGTCGCTTCTCCTTCACCCTGTAAGGGGGGGTGAGTCCAGTCGGTGGAGAGAGCTGAGAACAGAGACACCAGCTCCGGAGACTTCCTCCGTTGAAGTTGGTGAGGCCTGAGCCCAGGAGGTGGGGAAGGGTGGAGAAGAGGGATTGAAGAGGCATCCCCCTGGAATGGAGGAGATCATGGGGGCGGGCGCTCAGGCACACACATGTGGTTACCACGGGGAAGTCCCCATGCAGTGGCAGTGCGGGGGGCACAAGGCGGGATGTGCTTCTGCCTTTGGAGCCCTGTGTTTGCTGGTGTTTACATAGGGAGTGGAATTAATTAAATGCCGCAGGGCCTCCTCGGCTGCTGAAAATAAACCCAGCCAGGCCCCCAGCAGTGTGGCCTGCCTGCCTGCTTGCTGCAGAGCGGGCGTCTGCGGGACTTCTCCAGGCTTCAGAGGGCGGGAAACACACTGGGCTCCCACTGCAAGGATTAGTGTGGCAGCCACCTTCTCCCCACAGGCAGCGCGTCAGAGCCAGATGTGGCTCCGAGCCCTGCCTGACTCCCCATGGGGGTATGCAGAGGCATGGCCACATACAGGCAGCCAGAGACTCACAGACACATGAACATGTCGACTCACGCCAGTAAGCACAGGGCCACCGGGATACTTGGTTATTCATGGACACATGGACACAAAGACAGATGCCCAGAGCACTCGCAGACACATGGGTGCTTGTGAACTCATAGTGAAACAGGGGTGGCCTGGGCACACGTTCAGATAAACCTGGCTCACAGACCATTCAGGACCCATGAGAACAGTCACCCAGGCACGTGGTCACAAAGCCACAGACTCACCAGGACACATGTGGACACAGTTTCAGACTCAGGAAGCCTCCATCAGCTTCCATCTGCCTTTTGCTAAAAGCATGATCTTGGGATTGTTTCTTGACCTCTTTGTGCCTCAGTTTCCTGACCCTCAAGTGGGGTGTCCACAGTGCCAATCTCATGGTGACACCAGGATAAAAATGAGAAATTGAACAGTTCTAGCAGAGCTCCTGCTGCAGACTGAGCACTCTATAGACACTAATGATATGATTCTTAACACCCTCAGCAGGCACGGGCTCGGGTGGAAACACAGGGCATTCATTAAGGCACACATGGGCCTAGTGACCTGCAGAGTCTAGGGAGAAAGCAGATCCACACACCGGGGCCAAGCCTGCATAGACCTGCCCCCTGCAGGCCTGTGCTCACACACGTTCCTACTGCCACCACCACCGCCAACAAAAGTTATCATGGGCATGTGACCAAACCCTGCAGAGTTGAGGAAAACCAAAGGCATTCTTGGCCAAGGAGGCACATGCCGTGTGGTGCAGCTTCTAGCCACTAAAACACACAGACTCTTCTGTGGCTCCCCATGGCCCGTGAGCCAGGATCCAGCCTCCTCGGCCTGAATTATGGGCGTCCATGCTGAGATTGCTCCCACACGCTCCCAGGAGGCCCCCAACAAACAGTGCCCCTCTAGTTCTAAACAGTTGAGAAATAAAAGGCATTATGGCGGGTGGGGCCCCTGGAAGTTCCTTAGATCACTGGGAATGTGTTCTTGAAGGCGATTGTGGGACCCCAGCTCCTTCTCTCTGCCCCACTCCAATCTCTCTCTTCTTCCTGTCTCAGGGTGAGCAGTTTGCTCACCACTCACTCCCTGCCGTTGCCATCTGGCACACCCACCAGAGTCACAAAGAATATGGGTCCACCCCATCTTGGACTTGAATCCCCAAACTTCTTCTCTTTATAAACTATTTATCTCAAGTATTTCATTATACTGATGGAAAACTGACCAACACAAGTAGAATGGTATGTTAACAACTCTTACTCTGGGCAAGGAATTGCCCTGAGTGCCTAAAATGGGAGGTAGAAGGTGTGAGAGAGGAGTTCAGCCTGGAGCTGGGGCTCCCCAGTTCTCCATGCTCGCCTCAGGCACAACAGCACAGCCTCCACCCCTACACCCGCCTGCTGAGCTGGCAGGTCCTCCCACTACACCTCTGGCCCTTCTGACCTCCCTGAGAAGTTATAGATGGCATTTGAATTAGCCATCTCTTTTTTTTTTTTTTTGGGGGGGGGCAGGGTACCAGGGATTGAACTCAGGAGCACTCGACCGCCGAGCCACATCCCCAGCTCTATTTTGTATTTTATTTAAAGACAGAGTCTCACTGAGTTGCTTAGCACCTTGCTTTTCCTGAGGCTGGCTTTGAACTCACAGTCCTCCTATTTCAGCCTCCCAAGCCACTGGGATTACAGGCATGCACCACCACACCCGACTAGCCAACTCTTCTTAAAACAATTTTTTCCCTAGTTGTAAAACATATTTTTTTTGTAGAGGTAGAAAAGTATAAATAATATTAAAATAAGTCTGGAATCATTATCACTATTTCAGTGTATTGCTTTCTTATCTATTTTTGATGCAATACTCTTATATGCCTGTGTTTTTTTCAATGAAATGCAAACCAAGCCACATATCATTGGATATTTTTTATTATAATGTTTTTTTTCCTGCTACATGCTGTGCTGTTATCTCTGGTCTATGCATAACTTTATTATGATTTCATTTACTTGCTCATTTTATTTTTAAATAACATAATAAACAACTGTGAACATACTACTCAATCAAAGAGCTAAAAATCTCACCAGAAACTCACGTCTATCTTTGTGCTCCCTGTCTGTCCTGGACTTTGCCTCTCCAGAGATGCCAATGCCCTAAATTTTGCATTTCTCATTCCTTTCATTTTTAAAAATAAAAGCTGTGTCAGACACGAGTTGGCTGCATTTGTTGAGTCCACCCTGGTGTACTCCTTTCTATCTAAGTGCATCGCAGAGGTCCACTGTGACCTGCCTACTGAAAACAGTTTGCAACCTTGTTTTTAGTAGTGATGTAATATACTAGTTATAGCAGACTGTCTTTTTTATCAGTTCTCTATTTTTTACTTTTAGATTATTTGTCATTTTATAAATGGTCCTACCACAGACGGCCCTTCAAGGAATTCTGGCATGCCTGCAAAGTGTGGAACTACTGTTCAGAAAGGATGCACTTTTTTTTAGGTTCTTTTAAAAATATCCTTATTAGTTGTTAATGAAATTTTTTATTTTATTTTTTCATATGTGGTGCTGAGAATGGAACCCAGTGCCTCACACATGCTAGGCAACACTCTACTCCTGAACCACAACCCCAGCCCAAGGATGCATATTTTTTTTAAAGTTTTTGATAAGGAAAACAACATACCCTCTGGGAAATTTCCATGAATCTGTTTTTACAACACCTTCTAATATAAGGGAATCATTTATAAAAGAGAAAGGGGAGAGGAGAGGGAAGGAAGGAAGGAAGGGAGAGAGGAAAGAAAGAAAAGAGGAGGCAAAGGAAGGAGGAGGAAAGGAGGGAGGACAGAACACAAAGAGGAAGAAAGGGAAGAAGGAGAAGATGACACCAGTGTGTTTGTCTTTTTCAAGGGCTCCAAAGTCTTTGTCATTTGAAGTTGGACGTGCTGTTGGAGTGGTGTATTGACCCCAGATCCCTGAGCCCTGCTTGGCCACTGTACCCCTGCCCTCCCTGT
This sequence comes from Marmota marmota marmota, assembly GCF_001458135.2. Taxonomy (NCBI): domain Eukaryota; kingdom Metazoa; phylum Chordata; class Mammalia; order Rodentia; family Sciuridae; genus Marmota; species Marmota marmota. The sequence goes on from NW_026000082.1 coordinate 17,583,038, forward strand.
TTTGGCCATGCTGGACCCTGAGAGTGTTCTGACCATGCACCACGCTCTGCCGCCAAGCGGCCCTGCCATGCTGTTTGCTCTGGCTAGAAGCACTCCTGCCCACCTGCATGACCACCATGTGCTTGTGGCTGCATGCTTCTGCTCCTTTGGGACTTCACTTATATTTCACCATTTCAGAGTCCTGTTCTGAAGCTCTGCCAATTTGGAGCCTCTTTCCTGGCTCCTATGTTATATTCTCCAGCCTACTTTGATCCCTTCCCAATCAATGCTCAGCTCAATTTGCAACGTGCATTTCTCTGCCTCTCCCCTGACCAACTGTAAGCTTGCTGTAAACAGGCCCACGCGCATCTTGTCCACTGCTAGATCTGCAGTGCCTGGCAGTGCCTGGCACACAAAGAACTCAACAAACATAACCGTCTGTCTTAGATTCTTTCACATATTCATTCTGTAAATCCATACTGAGTGTCCATGCAGAACGAGGTCAGAAGGACTCAACAAACACTGTTGTTGCAGGAATGACAAATGAACTTGCGGGTAGCCCAGTGCCCAGCACATGGTGGGCACCCATCATGTGCACACTTAATAAGCAGAAAAACGAGTGAGTGTTGTTGCTGTCACCACTCTCTGGGTGGGGTAGCATCCACAGACATCCCCACCCCGGAATACCTCCAGGCCTACTGGACTCTGAGGGCTGACTCTGGGCCAGGAATGTTTCTAGAATGCTAACAGGTGGGCTTCTAGGGAACAGAGCTGTGGCTTCCTGCTGCATACACCTGTAGTTTCTTCTCCAGAATGCTCTGAATCTTGGGAGTTCGTGGATGTCCTAGCCCTTTACCACCGCCCTCTTCCACGCACATATACACTGTTTCATGCACCCAGCCCAGCTTCCAGACACAGGCTTCGCCCTTTGACTTAAGGATTCCGTGCTCCAAAATGGGACCAGCTGGTTAAACCAGAGTCTGTGCCCTCAGCCAGCACTCAGTTACAGTTTCAAGGTTGCCAAGGCTCACACGTCCCCCTGCTGGGTCTCTCCTTCATTCTCTCCTAATCACAGCAACGATGACATCACATAGTTCTATGTTAGAGTTTACACAGCTCTTTCCCATGAGTCATTTTATTTGATTTTTCCCAGCAGCCCTATGATCTGAGGCTTATTCTCCCTATTGGAGTTGACAGAACTCAAGTTTAGAGCAGGGCAACCTGCCTGTCCAAGGTCACACAGCTACTCAGTGACAGATCAGTCTTGTCTGACTCCAGAGTCTTCATTACTGTCATTGTAGGAATAGTGAGGTGGACCTCCCAGGGGGCTGGGGCCCCAGTGAGGCCAGAGGGAACACCATTTCCTCCTAGTTTTTGTTAAGTCTTGGTTCCCTGTTGGGGAGAAGCCTAGCCGTCTGTCTTAGATTCTTTCACATATTCATTCTGTCAATACATACTGAGTGTCCATGCAGAACAAGGTCAACGGAGGATTCAGTGGAAACCACCAGAATTAAGAGATGAAAGCGTACCCAGAAGCTGGGGCAGTGGCCAGAGTCAGTACAAGTCTGTGGTGCAGGTCAGGGTCAGAACTCTCAGGGGGGCTTGGGATATTGAGAAAGTTGAATGACCTCTCTGGGGGAGGAATGAGTCACTGTGTTCTAACTGAAGAGAAAGTTTGTTGGCCCCTAAGTTTTATAAGCAACATATCCAGAGCCATTGTGGTGTGTGTGTGTGTGTGTGTGTGTGTGTGTGTGAGAGAGAGAGAGAGAGAGAGAGAGAGAGGAGGGGGAGGGAGAGGGAGAGGGAGAGAGAAGATGGGGAGGAAGAGAAGAAAACAGTACCAAAAAACCCCAGCCCCCATGAAGTAGGAAATTCTCAGGCCTCCCCTGGACTCAGGAAGAGTCCATGAGTGCTAACAGGCTTTTAACACCTCGGAACAGAGACCATTTCCTATCTGGGAGGGGCTGATCTCTTTTTAACACCTCAGGTTCAGCCTGCCCTAGAGATATCCCAGGCCTCTCAGTCTGAGCTTGAGCCCTGTAGCACCAATCCTGACTCAGTGTTCAGAGCCCAGGTGAAAGTACTGAAGCCATCACCAAACTCCACCAGGACCTAGAAACTATGTGAGCCAAAATGTGAAGAGCTCCTGGATGGGAAGCAATGAGTGAGGACGCAACAGTAATGCCCCAGTCTTCTCATCTCTAAAATGGGAGGGCAAGGAAGGGGATATCAAAGGTAACTGAAAATTACTCCTTGACTGTCCCCATTCTTTTTTTTTGGGGGGGGGGGGGCGGGGATAACAGGGGTTGAACTCAGGGGCATGAACCACCGAGCCACATCCCTAGCCCTATTTTGCATTTCATTTAGACACAGGTCTTACTGAGTAGCTTCCACCTTGCTGTGGCTGGCTTTGAACTCCCAATCCTCCTGCCTTAACCTCCTGAAACACTGGGATTACAGGCGTGTGCCACCATTTTTGATGTTTGTATCTACTCTCTTTTTATTTCTGTGAAAGGCTCTGTGAACTGCGTTTATTGTTAGGGCGTAAGGGACAGAGCATTGATTCCCATTTTGTGGTTATGAAAGCTGAGGTCGGTTCTGCGCTCATCCTTGTAGCTTCTTGACAAATAGCTAGGCGTGATGCCAGGCTCTGACCGTCACCGCCCTCCATGCTGTGCCAGGCTGCCTGGTGCCAGTATGGAGCATCCAGGAGGCAGGCTCCTTTGAGAGAATTTGCAGTTTTGTCTTGATCCAGCTGAGCAGTAAGCCTGGTAGTGCTGTCATTCAAGTGCATACCAATTGCAAACCGTTCAGGCTTTGCCTAGGGCCATGCTGCCCCAGAACAGAAGCCAAACCAGGTCCTCCAGTAACCTCCAGCCTCCCTCCTCGAGGTGTGGATTTATAGGACCTAACTTCTCTACCTCAAAGCTGAGATACAGGGCCTGCCGGGTATTCTTGGTTTACCTGGTCAACTAATTCTCATGACAAACTTTTCNGGGGGGGGGGGGGGGGGGGGGCATTCCAGCCACCTTTGCAATGGCTCTCTCCTGTCCGGTCAGTACAGTTGCTAATCCATCCTTCAGTTCTACTGTGCCCTCTCTTCCACCTCGTGTCTGCTGGAAGACCCCTGTTGTCTTTAAAGTCCAGCTTGAAGTCCTGTTTCCTCTGACCTTCTTTGGACAAATGAGTTGCAGAGCTGCTCACTTATCAGCCTGCTTGGCTTATTAAGAATTCAGCCCCTTTTCCCTGCCTGGCTCTGAACAAGGGTTCGATTTGCAAGTTCCCAATTTATACGTTGTGCACTCTGTCCTGACCCCTGTTAGGCAGGCAGTCTTCTTTCTAAGATAAGATCACAGCCTGGCTGTGGTCTGCTCCAAGGCATGTGACAGCACATTTTCTAATCCTGTGTTTTCCTTCTACCCTCAGCGTCCTCTCATAACCCATGTCATTATGTAAAAATCTGGAGTTTTATCTTAAAAAGCAAAGACCAACTTCACTTCGTATCCAATTAGTTCCCAAGCCCACTGCTAGGGTTAACTTTTACATGGGTTCAAGCAGGTTCTGACGTAGTAAAACAACAATCTGGAATTTAATCCCCAAGGCCTGGCCTACAATAAATGGTCAGAGTGTCACTCTCTCAGGTCCCACAGAGCCACTGAGGCTGGACATTGTTAGAAATGTGTTCAGACCTTCTCCACTGTGAGCAGGAAATCAGTTGTGTGGTCTAGACAGGAAAATCTGGTGGTGTAGACACATCTGGAAGACAGTGCAGAATCTAGTGGTGTAGACACATCTGGAAGACGGTGCCGTGTTTTGAAGCATAGCTGACACTCTACTTCCCTTGTTGTCCTGGCCCTGTCAGCTTGCTCTGTGCCACCCGGTCCCTCCCCACAGCCACACACCATCTGCCACCCATGCTCCTTTTGGTTATAAGGAGTGTGTGTTTGGAGCTCTTGAGACTGTGAGCCAGAAATAGATGCATCCACCCAGTAAATCTGGTAGAGAGTGGCAAATAAAGATCATGTGCCGCTGTCATCATTGAGGACACGTTGGGAACACTCCACACATCCCACCCTGGGTCCTAGGCTCTAAGCAGGATGGTGCTCTGGTCTTAATGTTTGTGTCCCTCCAAATCCATATGTTGAACTCCTAACCCCAAGGTGGTGGCGTTAGAAGGTGGGGCTCTGGGAGGTGGTTAGGTCCTAAGAGCTCTGCTCCTGCGAAAGATATTAGTGCCCCTAAAAAGGAGACCCCAGGAGTAGCTCACTGCTAACACCAGAGCACATAGCAAGACAAGCCCTCCATGAATAGGAAATAAACATTCACCAAATATTGAATCTGCTGACACCTTGGAAATTTCCCAGCCTCCAGAACTGTTGGAAATAAGTTTCTGTTGTCTGTAATCCATCCAGTTTATGGCTTCTTATTAGAGCAGCCCAAGAGGACTAAGATAGCAAGCAGCAGCATCTGTCAGGAGGGTTCCCACAGGCAGCAGCCACTCCCAGGTGGGAAGCCATAAGCACCTAACCCCCCACCCACCTCCTTAGACCTTCCCCGCAGAGTTCAAGCTGCTCAAAGTCCCTTCAGTGAGCCGGATTCTCTCCAATCCGTGTCTCTTCCTTGGAGAGAAAGTAAACACCATGAAAGAGTGGCTCCCAGGGGACCCTCCAAACCCTGAACAGCACCTTCACCCTCCACCAAGCTTTGGCAGCTCTCTTGCCCCTGAAGAAGTTGCTTATGTTTCAGAGCCTCAGTTCCGTCCTGTGTAAGATGACATATGTCCTCCCCACCTGTGAAGCTGTTGAAAGCAAATGGAGTGACAGGTACAAATGTCTACAGGATTTCAGAGCAAGTGCTGGAGGGTGCAGGGTCTGGGCACCTGGGCACCCACACAGCCAGGGAGGGATGGTGGCAAAGCAAGCGGCACCCCTAAGACCAGCCAGTAGGGAAAGCTCCTGGGGAAGGCAAGGCCAGGCTGCGGGGTGGGACCTGCTTGGCGCATAGGATAACAGCCTTGGGCTGAGGTCTCTATTCACCCCTTTGGTGACACCGCTTGATGGTCAGCTTTGTATAGTTAATGGGTGTCCATCCTTCTAATCTATAGCACCATATAACAGTTCCGTCTTAAGCACTTTAAAATATATCAGCACACTTAACCTCATAAGAAATCGGTAACATTGGCAGCGATAGCATCCCCAATTTACAAATGGAGAAACAGAGGCAGGGCCTGCTCAAGGATTCTGGTCCTTGGACCCTGTTCCAACGCCTCTCCTTACCCCATTCACCCATTTCCTCCTGGCCCCCTGGGAGTCACCAGCACCCTCTTCCAGCAAGTCATGGATCTTGGTACAAAGACCACGGGGCCTCAGCAGTGATCAGGGCTTCTCTGAGGAGGAGAAAGGGCCATGAGGGTAACATTTTTCTGACAAAGAGGTCAAGTAACTTGTGGGCCACCAGTTAGTGAGTGAATCTGGGCAGGCTGGCTTCTGAGGCACATACCAACAGCCTGTCTGGATGGTTTTTCCAAGAAGGTATTTGATACCTTGGTCCTTCTGCCACTCTCCCTCTGCTTCTCCCTTGGCCTTCCCCCTCCCTCACCTGTCTCCCCTTCTCTCACCCATTCACACCAACTCCTCACCCTCATAACTCAGCTGCCTGCCACAGCACGATCAGGGACTGCAGCAAGAGGGGGAGCACATGTGGGGCCTGGACTGGGCAGGACACCTGGGCTCCAGCTCTGCTGCTGCCCCACTTCCATGGGGCCTTGGGCCTAGCATTGACCCATTCATTCATTCCTCCATGAGTTTATACTTTCCATATCTCCTGAGGGTGGCAGGAGGGTGGCAGCTGGAGAGGTCTATAAGGCCAAAAGCTATAGCAACCTGCTCAAGATCATCTGAAGCCATAATGGCCTAACCAGACAGCCTGAGCTGTAGTCCAAAAGGGACTTCATCCTGGGAGGCAGAACACAGATCCAGGGGGACTGGAGCCAGTTAGGTAGTAAATGACAAAACAGACATGAGGTGATAAAGATAGGATCCCCAGAGAGGATAGAAATAGCACTGCCATGACCCAGGTAAGCTGTTGTCCTCCAGATGGTGACTGGGGCACTCAAGTCCCATGACTCCTGTAGACTGTTGTCCTCCAGGTGGTAACTACAGCATTCAAGTATCTTTAGCTGACACACCACCTACTGGACCAACCTGAACACAGAGTCACCTGCCTTCCAGGGTGACTGTCTGATCGGATCATAAGTGCACACTTGCTCCCCAGGGACAGACAGGGAGTGACTCAAACCCCACGTATCTCTGTGCCACAGTACACGGGGCGCAGACACATGTCGGCCCTTGTGACTCTTCCCCCTCCTTGTAGAAGCCCCCATCACTGCCGAAGTCTCGTGACCTTTGTACCAGGATCCATGACTTGCTTGTACAGAGAGCTAATGACCCTTCCCAGGAGGCCAGGAGGAAATGGGTGAATGAAGTAAGGAAAGCATTGGAATGGAGGCCCAGGGACCAGGATCCTGGAGAAGACCCTGCCTCTGACCTGTTCCATTACCTTCTCCAGGCCTTGCCTTCCCCACCTGTGAAGCCAGGGGCATGACCAGCTACCTTGAACACTTCTTCCCACCTGTGCTGACCATCTCCCCTCTGGGTGTCTGGATAGAAAATTGAGCCTGTCAGGAACCAGCACATCAGGTGTGAACAGACCCGACCCTCTGGCAGCTGCCAGTTCTTTCGGGGCTCCCAATGTTCTACTCCACAAAAGTGGGAGGGGGTCTTCTCTTGTTTTAAAACAATGTAATTTTCTTGGAAATGAGTGCATTTTCTTGTTGGCTGATTCCTATCAAATTTCAATCCCTGACCCAGGTCTGGTCCTAATTAGTGCAAGGACATAGGGCAAGGGTAAGTCTGGTAGGCGACATTGGGCAGCAAGTATATGAGGCTTCCTGGGACGTTGGAGCTTCACCCTGTCCCATTCCCCTGTTCCTGCCCACCTCTTTAGCTTCTGCCCTAATAACCCCCTTCTACTTGTGGGTCCTTGAATAACTGTGCCTCAGTTGTTTCACATGCGTCTCTGAGAATTAAGAAGGGTTAGCGCATGTAAACCACTTAGAACACCATCTGGCAAACAGAAAATAAGATATGAAATATCTTAAGTGTTGCTGTCATTATTACTATGATTATGATTATTTGAATGCTGTGGCCCTAACCCTAAGGCACTTCTCCCTGCAGCCCTGACACTTTTCAGTGCCTCCACATTTTTCACATGTTCCTCTCTCTCTGCCTAAATGCCCTTCTTTGTCTGATCCATCTAGAAAATTCCCACTCATCCTTCCAGATCAGCTGGAGCCCACCCTCTCTCTTCCTGACACACTGAGTAGAAGATCCATCATACCCCATTGTACTTCCTGCAACTCTTTGTTCACATTTAGCATATGTCATGCTATCTCCTAATTTATCTCCTGTCTCCATGCTAGATCATGAGCTCTGACTCATCTCCATCTGACTTAAGTACAAGGCCCAGGACAGGCTGTAAGCATGGCTGGAAGACAGGAGGGGGACATGTGCATGAAGAACTGTGATGCATGATGAGAACCACCATAGTGGAGGGGCAGACTGACGTGGGTACCTAGGAAAGGGTCATTCTCACTGGGGTTGGGAGGTATTGAGGAAGTCAAGGCAAGGGTGGGGACTTGGGCTCTTTATAAAAGTGCTTCACAGGTGGAAACTGCCCTGTAGACACCAGTGTGAGATCCCTATCTCATACTCATTCCCATTTCACACTGGTCTCTGTGCTATCCAAAACCTTGTCATGCTGTGTAGTTTTTTGTCATCAAAGCTGGACTCGGGTCTGCAGCTCTGATGGAGGAGTGCTCCACCCCGGATCCCTAAGCTCCAGTCCTAATCCCCATGTCTACCCTAGAGGAAGCTGATTCTCCCTTTTAGCTGCAGGTGGGATGGGAGTACAAGAGATACCAGCCAGCACATTGGTGGCTGAAATGTTCAATGTTTAGCTGCAGCTTTCCTGACCAGTTAGGCAAAGGCATCATTATTTAAGAGAATAAATAGGTATCTTGGCCCAGCTCTTGGGACACCAGGTGTACCAGTTACCACTTGCTTAAATTACTGCATGTTTTCTGTCTCCTGCTTGGACCCTGACTGATACCCTAGGGTTCTCACTTTCTCATTGGTCTAATATGTTAGGTCTACAGAGAATCTGCCCCTCCAAGCCCATGAACCCCTTTCCTAGCAGGTTGCTGGGACCCAGCTCCATCTGCCTCTGTGGCCTCCAAGTTTCTTTGGTTGTCATTGGCCTTGATTTCTCAAACTGTGTGTGATTGGCAGGGAGTGTGTGCCATGTGTTTCTGATTCAGCTCTCCCATGCTCAAAGCCAGTGTGATTCTGAGTGATATCTGATGGCCTTTGAGCCTCAGAAATATGTTCTCCAAGCCTTCTTTCCCTGCCCTCTCCCTCCATGAAGAGGAAGTGGTTGTGGCCAAGAATTGGTCAACTCCAAGACTTGGCCACCAGCCCTTCTTGATAGATCTTTGAGCCTAGGAGGCTTCAGAGAGCCAGGATAGAGACAAGGCAATCTTTGGGACAGGTGCACCCCATCTTAGCATCACCTTCCTTTGGGTACCACAGGACACACATCTGCTCAGTTCATCACACCTGTCTCCGCTCATTGATTTGGTAGTTTCAGTGTGTTTCCCTTCTAGTGGATGATATGCCTATCCAAAATCAGAAGGCATTTTGATTTGTTTTATGTTCAGCAATTCTTGAGATTTTTCCTCTTCTTTCTCTACTAATCACAGAAACATCTGTACATTCATTTGGTAAAATTTTATGCAACTCTGTGATCAGAATAGTTATAAGATAGTTCCTATGTAGGTGGAAGAGGTGGACTCCGAAAGAGAAAATTCCATGGAGTTCTTAATAGGAGAAACAGCCATAAAGGACAAGCCCAATTCATGGATGGAGGGGGAGGGGGACCAGACAGGGGACTCTCCCAGAACCGTCAAACCTTTCTCTGACCACTGTGTGATGCTCATGAGCAAGGTCAAGAGGGAGGCCCCAGGAGGAAGGGATAGCTGGGCTGAAAGACATCTCAATTTTTACAAAAAATGACATCTGCCAATCTGAGGAAGCTGAACTTTCACAGTTCAAAATCCTCACCTGTCTCTAGGCTCATTGCACCTGCCATCTGACCGTAATTTAGAGTCATAGAGTCCCACTCAGGATCCCAGTGAGACAGCCTCTCTTCCTTCTCCTTTCCTTGTCCTAGGGTTTACTGCACAGCAGCTGTATGCCAGGTGTTGTGCTGGGCTCTGGGAACAGTGGATGTACAAGGCAAGCCACACAGGCCTTGGCTTCATAAAATGTCTTTAGAAATTAAAATTATTTTCAATTAAAGAGCAATACGATCCCCTCCAAATTCCAAATGCCAACAGTGCTTCAGGACAGCTGAGTTTCTCCATGTTGATGTTTTCTATAAAATAGTTTCCTTTTCCCTGTTTCACATCGGGAAGGGATTCAAGAGAAAAGAACAAGGAGCTGGTGTTTGCTCAGTAAATACCTCCTGCTCCTTCCGACAACAGCGTCCCCTCTTCCTGCCCCTGAGGTACAAAAGGAAGTCCAAACCCCATTTCAGGCCTCCAGAGTTGGAGCTTCTCAAGCATTTTACCCCTGATAAAGCATGGATTTCAATGGTTCATCTCCAAAAGTTTTGTTATTGATTCCAGCCACATTTTGCAACACTTGGTTGGTTGCTAGTGTTTAAAAGCAGCACATTTCACTTTTTTTTTTTAGCCCATTTTTTTTTTGTTGATTCCCACATATTTCCAGTGAATGAAGAGATTAGTGAGTGCATCTTTGTTCTTTTTTCCATAAAGGACAAAAGTTAAACATCCTGTTCTGACTGTAGAGAAACTTTTAAGGTTTCTGGAATCCATTAAAACCCAAAATGTCACAGGAAAGTTATTCTGGAGCCTGCAAAAACACAATTTTACACTTCTGATGTCCATCGGGCATGTTTGCCGGTCCTTGGAAGGGATCACCACTTCTTTCTTCACTCCTTTTGTCCTTCTCTCCTTCCTTCCAGAAAAATGGAAGGAAGCCAGTGCATGTAATGCTAAGCATTTTACAAACATTATCTTATTTAATCCTCCCCGCAGCCCCTTCTGAAGCTGGGAGAAGCTGACTAGCTTGGCCCAGGTCACCCAGCCACAGAGCCCTGCCAGCCGTCTCACCTTGCTGCATCTTGACCGCTCACTCCCTCCATCCAAGGGCAACTGCCAGGTTCACACCTTGGCTGGTAAACACACACTTGCTGTTACACATTTTACTTCCTTGCAGGAGACAGGCAGTGGCTCTGAAGTCTGACAGTATGGGTGGGTGCAGGGAAACCTCTGACTGGTTAATAAGGGCTGGATTGGCTGTGACAGGGCCTGAGAATGAGGGTCTAGTTGGCTGTGGCTTTGCAGTCAAAGCTGGGCTTTTGAAATCCACTAATAGCCCATTCCTGGACATCGAGGCCCCCCTGAGGCCTTCCAGCCTGCCTTCATTTGGGCACTTGTTAGAAAGCTGGGGAGTAACAGCCTTCGATGGGATGGGTGGGGAGGAGAGGGGCCCCGGGGAGACAACCATTAAATTGAATCACTCGCACAGCCAAGTTCTAAAACACAGAAGGAACACAGCCAAGGGCCTCCTCTGCCTTATCCTCCACCTTTGTTCCAGTGTGTGTCTGGGGAATTTCCCAGGCCTCTGCCGGAATGGGAAGGGTTTGGGAGGTCTGTGCTGATGATGACGGGGCTGGTGAACAAGGTGCACCGCCTGGCCAGGGCAGGCACTGGCTCAGAAGCACCGAGGAAACTTCCCTCCTGAAGCCCAAGCTCTCATCTTTGGGAAGCAGATGGGATGGACTTCCTCTTGGTTTCAGAGTGCTCCCCACTATCCCAGAGGAAGAGAGGATGTAAGAGACATTCAGGATATCACATCATGTCTCTTGAGCCTTCTTTGATCTCCTAGGAATTAAAAGTTCCCCTGCAGGATTTGGAAATGTGTTCTCTTTGCTCTTGGCAATCTTCACCAGCCCTATGCTGAGGGGTCTGGCTGCTTTGGCCTCTCTGGGACTTTGCCTTATGACTTCTGTAGTACGAAAAGTTTGTCATGAGAATTAGTTGACCAGGTAAACCAAGAATACCCGGCAGGCCCTGTATCTCAGCTTTGAGGTAGAGAAGTTAGGTCCTATAAATCCACACCTCGAGGAGGGAGGTGTGGAGGTCAGCTTGTAGAAAAAGGAGCCAGCAAAGGCAGGCTGGCAGGGTGTGAGACCACCAGTGAGGAGGAAACTGGGCCTCATCTCCTGCTCCTGGCTTGCTGGTCCCAGTTGCAGGCCAAGGGGATGACCACCCGCAGAGGCTGAGGGTTGAAACAGACAACAGCCTCACAGGAGTGCTGCTCAAGAGAGGGAGCAGATGGCTAGGCCTTATGCCCAGTTCTTGGGGGGGCACCCCTTGGCCCCCTCTCCCCCCAGCAGTAGGGTCTTCCTGAAGACTCCACCTGCCTCCCTGGAAGATTCCTCACCCACCCACCCCCACACCCCACCAGGGATCTGGGAGTCACAGAGGCCAAGGGATCTGAGTGGTCTGCCCGAGACAGAGACAGCTAGGACTTGATCCACCCAGGATTCAGGAGTGGCTATTTGACAGAAGAGGGGTAACATGGGGGCTGTTGGGTTAACTGAACCTTAATCCTCCATCCAGTCCATGGAGGGGAGGAGAAGGAAGGGCTCCAGGGGGAAGGTGCAGCCATTTTCCTCCTGCATGCAGCAGCGTGCCCCGCTCTGTGCCACCTTGGGACAAGTGCCTCTGTCCTGTGCCTCTGGCATCCTCTATCCTGGAATTGGCAGACCTGCTGCTGTGGGACAAGGTAGCAAGGTGGGAAGGGTGTCTTCCTTTGAAATACAGCTCTAGCTCTGTGTGACCCTGGGAATATTTCTTTCTCTCTGAGTCTCAGTTTCCTTATTCATGAAAGGGAAACAAAAATACCCACCCACCTTCCAGCATCATTAGAAGGAATAATGAAATAAGGCAGGTGTGTAGCTCAAAGGAACGCTCCTGCTGCTGCCCCTAATATTAGCTAAATGATGCCTGGCTGTGGTCACTATCCTGACTTCTTGGGTGTCTGTGTTCAAGACCTTCCTGATGTGAAAAGGCAGCCTCACTTCTGATCACTGGGAAAGGTCCCTGGTTCTGCACATTGGTATAGTTTCTGTAACAAAGGCCCCTAATAGGATCATGTGAGGGTCAAAAAAGAGAGCAGAAGAAAGGTTTTTCATTGCACAGTGAAGCCTGCATCCCTTCAGTTGGTGTCTTTACTCATGTCTGCCCTGGGCATTTGTCCAGCCTACTCTGTGCCGTGGCCTCTTAGATAGTTATGGTCTGGGGACGGTGGCCAGAGAGGCCTGACAGCAACCACAATATCGAAGCCTAGTGCTTCAAGGTGAGCAGGAAATTGAAGGTGAGAGAGCAGGGACAGGTGGTCTAGGTAAAGGGGGCTGCCTGGTGTGGAGACCCCAGTACAGGAGGGAGTTGCCAGGATGGGCAGGATGGCCGCATCCGTGGGCATCTTAGTGCACAGCCCTGAAAGCCAGGGTGTGAAGGGCAGATCCACCAATCCAAGTATAGCCCAAGGACTTTATCCTTCAGGCACTGAGGGACTGGCTAGCAAAGCCTCTTGAGCAGGGTTAGAGCTGGGTTCCAAAAAGACCAGTCTGCCATCCAGATGGCCTAATTACATGGGGGTGGGTAGAGGCTGGGACCAGTGGTATAGGCCTGCACAGGACAGTAATATTGGGACAAGAGAGAACAACCCCACAGAAACTTCCAGAAAAAAAATCCTGAGAACTTGCTCTGGAAAACTGGCCAGAGAATGGGAATGGACAGGAGAAAGGTAGAGGTAGAGCCTGGGTTTCTACCTTTTGCAAACTCTTTGCTTAAGTCCAAACTGCAGTGAGTGATGTAAGCACCCAGACAGTGTGGGGTGAGGAGAGGAGATGGTGATGGAGGTCAGTGACTCCTATCAGCTCTGCTGTGTGTCGGTCCCACTCAGGTGCTCAGCTGACCTTCACAATAACCCCAAGAGGTAGTCATCATCACCCTCAACTTGCAGACGAGGACACTTAGGTTCACAGAAGCTAATGGTTCACTCAGGGACATACAGCTAGCATTGGGAAAGCAAAGATTTCAAGGTAGGTCTAGAGCTTCTCACTTCTTGAGATCCTTGGGGTCCCCAAGTGGGACCAGAATCTTAGGGCCAGGTAGAACTGGGGTTTGGGTAGTGGGGTCCCCCCTTCCACTAATGCCATGGCCAGGACCTTTATCTGCCTTGGTCACCTCAGCATATGGGCAGGAGACCTCTCCTCAGAGTTACATGGATTTTGAAGAACCTCTCAGGAGGCCTGATGCAGGGGAAGGAAAGTCAGCCCAAGAAGAAAACCTAGTGAGGCACCATCAGTTCCTGGCAAGCAAACTGGGGCTGCTTCCAAACACTCTGGGAAAAGGAGGAAATTTTGAGAGAATTATGATATTCCTTAGTATGGCTCAGGGTTTCTGAACCTCAGCACCACTGAAAATTCAAAGACTTTTTTCTGTTTTTATGTTTTTTATTGGTGCATTATAATTACACGTAACAGTGGAAGTCACTGGTACATATTTGTATGTACCAGTTATGTACCAGTTATATGTATGTACCAATTATGTGCGTAACATAATTTGATCAATCTCATTTCCTCATACCTCCTCTTTCCCTCCCCCTGTCTCTAGTCCATTGGTATCCCTACTATTTTCATGGGATTCCCCACTCCAATTTTTCCCTTTTGCTCTCTAGCACCCACATATGAGAGAAAACATATGATCCTTGACTTTCTGAGTCTAGCTTATTTCACTTAACATAATGCTCTCAAGGTTCACTCATTTTTCTGCAAATAATATAATTTCATTTTTATTTAGGGCTGAATAAAAATGTACACCACATTTTCTTTATTTATTCATCTGTTGATGGACACCTAGTCTGATTCCATAATTTGGCTATTATGAGTTGTTCTGCTACAAACATGGACGTACAGTATTAGTATAGTATACTGACTAATTATTTAGGATAAATACTGAAGAGTGGTATAATCTGGATCATATGATGATTCTATTCCTAGTCAATAAAGACTGTTTTTTAGAACAGTGTTAGGTTTCACAGCAAAACAGAAAGTACAGAGATGCCCCATATACCTCATGCCCCCCCCACATGCATAGCCTGCAGACATTGTCAACATCCCCCACCAGAGTGAAATATTTGTTACAATTGATGCACCTACAATGACACAAAATTATCACCCAAACTCCATAATTTACATAGTGCATAATTTTGGTGTTGTATGGCTTTGGACCAGTGTATAATGATGTGCATCCATAATGATAGTGTCATACAGAGTATTTTTACTGCCCTAAAAGTCATCTGTAGTCCACTTGTTCAACCTTCCCTCCCTGATAACCCCTGATATTTTTTACTGTCTTCATAATTTTGCCCTTTCCAGAATGTCATATAGTTGGAATCATACAGTATGCAGCCTATTCAAATGGACTTCTTTGACTTAGCAATATACATTTAATTTTCCTTTATGTCTTCATGACTTGTTTTCATTTCTTTTTAGAGCTGAGCAGTACTCCATTATCTGGATATACTACAATTTACCCATTCACCTACCTAAGGACATCTTGGTTGCTTCGAAGTTTTTTCAATTATGAATAAAGCTGCTATAAACATCTGTGTACAGTTTTTGATGTACACATAACTCCTTTGGATGACTATTAAGGAATACGATTGCTAGTTCATATGGTAAGAGGGTGTTTCATTTTATAAGAAATTGCCAAACCATCTTCCAAAGTGACTGAGTCATTTTGCATTCCCACCAGTGATAAATGAGAGCCCCTGTTCCTCCATATCCTCTCCAGCACTGATGCTGTCAGCCTTCTGAACTTCGATCCTTCTGATGGGTGTGTAGTGGTATCTCATTATCATTTTAATTTGCATTTCCCTGATGACATATGATGTGGAACACTGTTTTATAAACTTATTTGCCATCTATAGATCTTTTTTTCTGAGGTGTCTGTCTGTTTAGGTCTTTGGCCTGCTTTCTAATTGGATTGTTCATTTTCTTATTGTTGAGTTTTTAAAGCTATTTGTACATATTAGGAAACTGCCCTTTATCACTATGTCTTTTGTGAATATTTATTCCCAATCTGTGGCTTGTCTTTCCATTATTTTGACAGTGTCTTTCACAGAACAGAAAATCTTAATTTTAATGAAATCCAGTAAATCGTTCTTTCTTCATTGATTGTGACTTTGGTGTCCTATATAAAAAGGTCTAGAAATGACTAGACCTTTTCTTTTATTATTTTCTAAGAGTTTATATTGTGTGTGTTACATTTAGGTCCGTGTTTTATTTTGACTAAATTTTTGTGAAGTGTTAATTTTTGTGTCTTGATTCTTTTTATCTTTTTTTTGCAGTTAGGTGTCTATTTGTTTTAGCACTATTTATTAAAAAGATAGTATTTGCTTTATTTTATTGCCTTTGTTTCTTTGTCAAAGATCACTTGACTATATTTTTGTGAGTCTATTTCTAGGCACAGTGTTCAGTTCTATTTGATCTGTCTGTCTATTATTTCCCCCAATACTACACTGTCTTAATTGCTATAGTTTTGTGATATATCTTGAAGTTGGGGTAGTTTCATTCCTCCAACTTTGTTCTTCTCTTTCAATGTTGTGTTCACTATTCTGAGAAATTTTTTTGTTGTTGTTGTTGTTGGTTTTTTGGTTTTTTGCTTCTGCATATGCATTTTAGAATCAGTTTGTCAATACTAAAAAAATTACTTGCTCAGATTTTGTTTGGGATTGCATTAAATCTGTAGATCTAAGTTGGGAAGAACCGACATCTTAACAATATTGAGTCTTCTTATCCATGAATATGGAATCTCTCTCCATTAATTTTGTTCCTCTTTGATTTCTTTCACAAGAATTTTGTAGTTTTTCTCATATGTATCTTTTATCTATTTTGTTAGACTCACACGCAAGTATTTGATTTTTTTTTTTTTTGGTGTAAATGTGCTGTTAATTTCAAATTTTACTTATCATTACTTGTATACAGAAAGACAACTGACTTTTGTATGTTAAGTGGTTTTTTTTTTGTTTGTTTGAGTTTGGGGTTTTGTGGGGCTTTTTTTGTTGTAGTTGTTATTTTGTTTTGTTTTTGGCAATTATTTCAGATTACCTGCATAGATTATTATGACATTTGTGAACAAAGACTGTTTTATTTCTTCCTGCCCTTTATTTTCCTTTCTTTTTTAATCACATTAGCTAGTTCTTAAGCTGAGCCTTTGGGGAATTTCCAGCAGGGTTTTAGGCAAAAGAAGCAGCAAGAATAAAGAAATGGATGTAGTGATTTCAGTCTATTCTGATCAATCAGTATTGAACTGTCCAGGTCATTATGTTGAAAATGAGTGAGAGGGGACATACTGGCCTTGCTCCTGATTTTAGTTGGAAAGCTCCTTGCTTATTGCCACAAAATATAAAGGTAGCTATAGATCTTTTTTGTAGGTATTCTTTATCAACCTAAAGAAGTTCCCTCTGAGTTTACCAAGACTTTTTATCATGAATGTATTAGATTTTGTCAAATACTTTTTCTGCATCTATCTGATCATGTGATCTTTTTCCTTTAGACTAATGATGTGATGAATTACATTAATTGATGTTTTTGGGAGCCCGCCCCACCTCCATTTATAACAATCATACCTCTCATACATTACTAAATGTTTCTTAAGGGAGGAAGGGTGACAAAAACCAAGCTAGCATACTTGAAACAAATCACATTTGGTTGTGGTACTTCATTCTCTTTATACATTATTAGATTCAGTTGCTAACATTTCATTGAGTACTTTTTAATCTGTGTTCATGGATAATATTGGTTTTGTAATCCTGTAATATCTTTGGGTTGAGCATTAGAACAAGACTGACATCATGCAATGAATTAGACAGTATTTTCTCTGCTTCTATGTTCTAAAAGAAATTGGAGAATTGGTATGATTTCTTCATTAAACATTTAACAGAATTCACCAGTGGACCCATGTAGGCCTGATAATTTCTGTTTTGGAAAGTATTAATTAATAACCCAATTTCCTTAATAGACATATGCTATTCTGATTATATATTTCTTCTTGTGCAAGTTTTGGAAGAATGTGTCTTTCTAAGAACTGATCCATTTCATCTATTATAAAATCTGTGGGCATAGAGTTGTTTATTGTATCCCATTACTATCTCTTTAATGTTCATAGGATCTGTAGTGATGCCCCCTCCTTCATTTCTGCAGTTGGCAATCTTTGCCCTCTCACTGTTAACCTTTTAGGTTTGAGTCTTCATTGTTTGGGGATGGGGGCTGTTTTGTGCATTGTAGGATGTTTCACAGCTCCCCTGGTCTCCACCAACTAGAGGCCAGCAGCAAAACCTTCCCCTCCATTTTTTTGACAGCTAAAATTGCCTCCCAGAGATTGATGAATGTCTTCTGGGTTAGGGCATGGCAAAATTCACCCCCAGCTTGAGAGTCATTGCTGGAGATAATCAAATAATTTAAACAAGGAAGGGATTACTGAAGACATTAAAACCTGGCCAGGGATATTCCTGGTTCTCCTGGGAACCAGAGGACATCTCAAGGCCATGTTTCCTCTCCTAAAGGGTTGGAGGAGATGATCAGCAAGACTAACATCCCATCAATTTCTTCATTTTACTAATAAGATGCTCAGGACCAGAGAAGAAAAGCGAGATGCCTACTGTCACTCAGGAATCCAGACTTATACAGGTCTCTATGTCATTCATAAAATATTAGACAGTTGGGACCATTTCCCAAATCAACTCAAACTCCTAGCTGGTTTGTAAGGTATATTGTTGAGTGCCCATCCTGTGCCAGGAAGCACTCATTAAGAGACAAGAGCAAGGAGGGCACAAGGATGTTCCAGTCAATCAAGCTCATCTAGGTTACAGTAATGTCCATGCCTGCACATCATCCATAAGCTTGCCCAGCTGTGGTGTCTAGAAGGCAGGCAAGGGTCTGACACTGGTAGAAAAAAAAACTTCTTTGAGAAAGCAAACTTAAGCTGAGCCTTTGGGAATTTCCAGCAGGGTTTTAGGCGAGAGAAGCAGCAAGAATAAAGAAGTGGATGTAGTGATTTCAGTCCATTCTGATCAATAAGTATTGAACTGTCCAGGTCATAGAGGACCAGTGCCTGCACTGCCCACCATCACAGCCCTGGTACCCAGCCCTGGACCTGGTGGCTGGCAGATTCACATTTTGAGTGCACTGACTGCATCCCCGGTTGGATATGCTTAGACAAGATATTTCACATCCCTGAGCATCATTTCACATCTGCCAATTCCCCAGGTGGGTAGTGGTCAGGACTAAGTGACCTCAGGAGCATCTGAGGGTTTAGTTAACCACAGAGTTGCCCTAGGTGAGAAGTGATCATCATCGTAGCCAGTGGGATGAGATCAGACCAACAAGCTGGGAAGGTGCTGAGGACTTCACACCCTGAGGGTAAAGCCTTGTCAGCTTGGTCTGATCAGGGCAGGTGGAGATGGGAGGGAAAGGGGGCCACTCTGGGCCAGAGGGTGTGATTCCTGGTGAGCAGCCCCTAAGGCGGGCCTTGGCCTGGGCTCTGCCCACATGCCTGCTGGTGTATGCAGAAGCCTCCTTCAACCCCAGAGCTAGGCCAGAAAGGGGCTGCTGCAGATAGACTTCTGAATTCTGTGGCTAGAGGTTCACAAGTCAAAACGAAGGCATGTAATGACAGAAGTACAAAAGCCTATTCTTAGACACAGTTGGTGAGAAGAGGTACCAAAGGAGAGAGGGGCAGAGAGGGGCAGAGAGGGCTGTGAGGCTGATTCTAGATTCAGGGCGGGAGTCTGCCCGGATGGATCCAGTGAGCTCATCCATTTTCCATTTGGGCTGCAGCTGGCTCTGGATAACCACACATCATTGAGAATGGGAGGGCAGAGGTAGGAGGAGCAGGCCATGTGGGCTAGAAAGGGCAAAAGAAAAAAATAAATAAAGGAAGGAAGCAGTGTTTGTGTGGTGGGCTGAACACAAAGGTGTCAGGCCTGCAAAGCTGGATCTGCTAGAATAAAGCATCATGGCAGCATCAGGAGGGACAGCTTTGTGTCTGGAGAAAATGGTGACCTCCCAGTAGGTCCCCTCTGCTCCTTGCCTGGTGAGCAGAGGCCCCAGCTAGCTGACTGCAGAGATTGCCTTACCGTGGACTCCAGGACAAAGTGTGTGAGTGGCCATGTGTATGTGGTTGGGATGAGGTAACTGTGACTGGATTTGGTATAGAGGGAGCAGACGGGACCTGACCAAGCCACCACAGCCCCCAAGCCCCTGTAGCCCTTCTCAGGGTGTCTGCAGGCTCAGCTGCTCCAGGCCTCTTGCTGCCTGACGGGCTTCTGGAAGAAGCTGCGGCACTCACTGTCCACTGCTCAGCTTGAGGCAGAGGGAAAGCAGCAGGGCTTGGGGCCAGGCGGTCATGCTTGGATCTGGACTCACCAGCTCTGTAGACGGGAGCCGCCTGTCTTTGCTGAGGCCTAGACTTACCCACACAGGCAGTAATAAGCCCACAGGGTGGGACCGTAAAGAGTACTGAATGAGATATAAAGTGCCTAGCGTACAGAAATTTTCAGCAGTAGTTTTGCTCATTGAGCACACACTGTGCGTCAAAATGACACTAAGAGAAATAAGGGACAGTGGCCATGTCCAGGGAGCTGATAGGATCCCAGGGAGTTGCTCCTTCCCTCACTCCTTCTTATTCTTGGAGGCGTTCTTTTTGCTGGGCCTTGGGATGTTGATGTGGCTCAGAGTGATGTCCCAGGAGATCATCTGAAGGGACAGACAGGTGATTAGCCAGGCCTTGGGCAGAGTGGTCAGGACACACAGAAGTAGGCACCTGGTCCAGCTGATCTGGGAAGGCTTCCCCAGCAGGGATCTGTGGCTCAGAAGAATGAATAGGAGGTTGCCAGGTGCGCACACAGTGGGACAGGGCCAAAGCAGCACCTGCGGCCTGGCCCTCAGCTCCTCCTGCCCCAGCAAGGGTGCCTGCCCAGTTTGCAGGTGAAAACAAAGCAACAAGCTCTGCTTCGGGGAAGAGATGGCTTAGGACACCAGGGGCTCCCCCATTAGGGAGCACCTGCTTAGAGCCCAGGACTGAGAGAAGGGAGGCCCTTTCAGGAAAATCCTTGCCATGCACCAGTGTCACCCACTTAAATGCAGAAAGTCTCCTCATAATAGTCTAGCCCAAAGCACAGAGCTGAGCAGAGGCCACAGCTTGTCTGGTTCCAACAGCTGCCTCCTAGCAAGCTCAAGGACAGTGCTACTGTGGTCACCTACCAAGTTATGGAAATTTTGCTAGAATTCTCTAAAAATCTCCTATCCAGGTAAGATCTTCCAGCCACATTCGAGCTCTGAGTGACAGCCCCTCCTACACATCCATGGCAGGCAGCCTCTGGTACTTTCTGCTTTTCCTTCTTCTTTCTGGGCTTACACCCACCCCCTCTGCCCACAGGGCCTCAGCCTCATCATTAATCAAGATAAAATCCATCAAATTCTCTGGGCAGGAGGAGGATGAAAAGAACTTGAGGGAGCAATAAATCTCCTTTACCATAGGTGGTGAGCAAGGAATTCATCCCAGACTGTGCTCCTGAAAAATGAGAGGCTGTGTGCAGACATAATGTAGCCAGAATATGGGGGTGGGGTGTGCAGAAAGAGTGAAATGGTCCACTCAGAACCTCAGATGTTCCAACTGGAAAGACTCAGAGACTCTCTGATCACCGTTGGCAGAGCTGGGCCTAGAACCAAGCACCAGGACTCTCAGCTGGTCCCATGCTGCCTTCCCTGGGTAGAGGGAGATGGTTTTCTAAACTTTAACTTATTCTGAATACAAGAACTAACTGCATTCGTCTACTTAGTTCTTTCATGACTCACACATTCGTTCTTCCCTCACTCGCTTATACATTCACTAACTATATACCCAGCACTGTGCCCACAGCAGGACTGCAGAGGACAGAGCAGGGTCCAGGGTTCTGCCCATTGTCCTCTCATCTCCCCTGATCACAAAGTGGGAAGCACTTGGGCTGTCTCAGTGCTGTACATCAAGACTGAATGGCATGGCAGGGCCTTGCTCGAGTCCAGCCTTACATTCAGAAAGAGGCTTGTCTGTCACCCCAGGGTGAGTGGCTTCTGTCCCCCATGCCCCTCTCCTTCATGGTAGCACAGTGAAGCATGCTCCGGCAGGGTTAGGGGGAGCCTTGGGCACTTTTCATCAATTGGTGTGTGTGTCTACTCGGACTGCTGCAACCAGGTGACCTAAATAACAGACAATTACTTCTCAGTGTTCTGGATGCTGCAAAGTTCAAGATCAGGGTGCCAGCATAGTCGGGTTCTGGCAAGGGCCCGCTTCCTGGTTTGCAGATGGCCATCTTCTCGCCGTGTCTTCACATGGTAGTAGAGAGAAGAGGAGGCAAGCTGCCTTGGGTCTCTTCTTATAAGGCACTAACCCTATTATGAGGGCTGCACCCTAGGACCTGGTGACCTCCCCAAGGCCCCGTGTCCAGGAACCATCACTTCGGGAATTAGAGTCTGTACATATGGATCTGAGGGCACAAATGTGCTCAGTCCTGCAGGCCGTGGGTCCTTGAGGGTTTAAGCAGGGTAAAGAATACTATTTGTGAGAGTCTGCACAGGCTGCAACTTAGAGAATAAATTGCAGGATGAGAGATAGGAAGCAGGGAACCCAGTCAGGAGGCTGTTGATATTGTTTAAATATCAGTCCATAATGATACAAAAAAAAAGGGTAAATCAATCATACCATTCCCACAATGGAAGTCAGCAGCTAGATTTGCGATTTGCCTTTTTAACTTATCAAGCTGAAAGACAAATCATAGGACAATATTGGCAGTCTTCCACTTCTACCCAATGAAACATGGACAGTATTTCACATTGTTTATGTCCACACATGCACATAACAAAAGGAAAAATGGGCCCCCTCCCACCCTCAGAGGCGATCACCCTTGGAGGGGAAGGGAGGAGATTGGAATCACAGAGGGCAGGAGACTTCTGATTCTATACTTTGTATTCCTTTTACAAAATATCTGAAATCAACAGTAGAAGATCATTGTGTGTTAAAGCACCATGGTAAATGCATCGATGTTTGTTAGACTTCTCTGTACTTTTCCTTGTTTGTTTGAAATTTTCATTTTAAATAAAGATGTTTAAACAAAATCCAGACATTCCAGCTTGAAAACCTATATGAACTGCAAGTCTAAGGGCCTGAAGTACCAGCACTTTGCAAGGTTTTCCTCGAAATATTTGTGCATGAGTCTTCAATCATCCCAAGAAGGCTGACTGCCTTCATAATGAGCAAGTAGACACAGAGGGGGTAAGCAACTTGCCCAACATCGCACAGCTACTAAATGGAAGGTGTGAGCTTCACACTCTGATATACGTCGCCAAAGCCACCTTCTGTCCCCCACCTCTGGCCCTCTACATGAGCTGCCTTAATAAAATGCAAACTCAAACAATCACCAAATGGAATCAAACTAGCTCAAGGTGAGAGGCTGGAGCCTGACGTTGAATTCCACCTGTTACCACCTGTGACCCTCAGCCGGCTGCTGTCCCTTTCCAAGCTGCACTTGCTTTAATTGCAAAATGCAAATTGTGTTCTCACTTCTCTGGACCCAAAACAGTTTATCAGTGTCATTATGGCCTGTGGTGTCCTACACTCAGATTTGAGACCCTCACCATCACGTTGTAGAGGACTATATGATTTATTCCAAGCAATAAGTGATTTGATCTGCTTCACTGACTAGATGAAACATTTCTGCCTCAGTTGTATCTGGATTTAACACCTCAGAGGAAGGACTTCTTAGTTCAGACACCCAAAGCACCACCCCCTCCCCCGCCATTCTTCCCCTTCCTTCCAGTATTTCTGGAGTGGTGGGGTCAAAAGAAGGAAGAAAAGAGGGTCTATGAAAGTATCTTAAGAGACAACAAGGGGGCTGGGGATGTGGCTCAAGCGNGGATGACTAGGCTTCCAGATACCTCCGAATGGCCCCTTTCCCGGTCTCGTGGTTGTCACATGACCAACCCCACCAACTCTAGGCAGTAAGCATCATGCTAACGGTCTGACCTCCATTTCCCTAATTTCATGCCCAAGAGTTCATCCTCATTTTGCAGAACTCAGAAATTCAACTGGCCCAAGATGACATAACTAGTAAGTGGCAGTGTTTAAACCCATGTCTTCATGATTCCAAAGTTCTGCTTATAGCTGTCACAGCATGTGAACTGTGGGGGAGAAGTCAGAAGGAGGCCAGAGGGAGAAGGAAGCAATCATGAGATGGTTAAGGTCTCCTATAAGCCATCTAAGGTGTGGGGCTCAGTCCTGCAGGCCGTGGGTCCTTGAGGGTTTAAGCAGGGTAAAGAATACTATTTGTGAGAGTCTGCACAGGCTGCAACTTAGAGAATAAATTGCAGGATGAGAGATAGGAAGCAGGGAACCCAGTCAGGAGGCTGTTGATATTGTTTAAACAAGTGGGACTAAGGCTTGGGCATCACCAGGGGTAAAGAAAAACAAGACAGAGCTAAAGAGCTACTTAAAACTTATTAAGTAGTGGATACATGGATGGATGGATGGATGGATGGATGGATGGATGGATGGATGGAGATTGGGTCTGGAAGGAGAGAAGAAGGATCATAGATGACTCCTCCCAAGATACCCCATATTAATCAACATGACTGTAACCAGGCCCTGAGCTGAGCCCCCAGATCCCTTTAGACTCTTCCTTGCATGACTTTCCTGGCTCTGAAATATGTGAAAAGTTTCAAGGTCATACACTATGAGAAATCCCACCAGAGTTATCCCCAACCCCCGACCTCCAAGTCCAGTGTCTGCCATCCTGTGGACCCATAGTGCCTTTGGAAAGAGATTCAGGGTGGTGGGAGGCAGGGCTGTCCAAACACAGATGCTGCTCGAGGTGGGACCCAGTGTGTACCAGCAAATATTGATCCTGCCCCTGGGCCAGCTCAGGCCACTGCCGGACAATGCAGGGACCCATTGATGGGTTTGAACCCCAGGCTGCAGGCCAAGGAATGTGGATGTCCAGGGATCTGTGTTTGCTCACCCCCCAGAGTTTGACATTCCTCAGCATGACCACTCTCCCGTGAGTGGCCCTCAGCCCCAGCAAGTCTCCATTCAGGGTATTTGTAGAGGCCGCTCTGCTTCACCAACGTTCATTAGAAAAGGCTTTTCTCCGCGAGGCATTGTTTCCAGGGGGTGAGGGAGGCTCCCTCGACCCCTTTACCTGCCCCACCAGCCCTGGCTGTCTTTGGGAAGCCATGGAAGCAAAACTCTTAAACATCAAAGAAAATACGAGAACACAGCCAGGCCTTCCAGGAGGTATCAGTCACCATCACCTCCATTTTAAAGATAACCAAGAAAAATATACTTTGGAATGTGCAGCTCTGGGGCAGGTGTTATGGTTAAGAGCTTTGGAGACTAAGACACTTGGGAAGATGAAGTTGGACAAATGAATTAACCTCAACACCCCCACCACCCCCAGGCCCATCTCTTCATCTGCAGATTGGAGATAATAATAACACCTCCACCTCCAAGATCCAGTGAAATAATTTATAACTACTGCCTGGAACAGGCAGAAATGGATAGGCTCCGAGGGAGCGGGGCACTCACAGTGTGCTTTGAGAGTCTGCTGATACTGCTGAGAGCTCTGGCCAGACATGACCAGCAAGGGTGGCCCTACTGGGCTGCTGGGAAGGCTCAGATTCTTGGCGCTGTGTAGCCACATGGGACCTGTTTTCAGCTCTCTGAAACAGGCTTACACCATTCAAAGGGGATCGTGAAAATGAACCCGTTGTGGGTTGGGCAGTGGGGGAGGCAGACGTCAGTTCTGTTCATGCTCAGTTGGATTGCTTTGGTGTGGAATTCTTAGTCTCCGACAGCAACAAAGGCAGCCTTAGAATCCTGTGAGTGAGGCTCCCTGGGGCAGGGAGCACCTCACAGCTCTGCCCTGAACCCCCTTCCCAGCCTCTTCTGTCTCAGCCACAGTCGAAGCCCAGCTGCAGTTCCACAGCCCCCACCCCCCCGCCCCGAGGTTTCTTGGAAACACAGCCCCCCAGGGGCCACAGCTGTGGCTTGTGGGTGTTTGGGTTTGGGGTTATTCTTTGGACATTTTCTATCTTTATGGTTTGCTTTCCCAGCCTAGACTGGAGCAGAGAGCTCTGAAATGACTCTTGACAGCTTCCTCTGCTTTTGCTTGCATTGCCTTCTGGTTGTTCTTTTGTCATTTCTAGGACACTTGTCAAGGGTCCATTGTGTTATTCACATTGATTAAGAACACAGAATCTGGAGCCAAGTGGCCTGGGTTCAAGTCCCACAGCCAGCATCTAATAGCTGAGCTGACCGGGGCTATTCCTTCAACTTCTCTGACCTTCCGCTTCCTCATCCACAGTCCCTGCCTCATAGGGCCGAGAGAAAGTTTCAGTAGAGTGCTGCACGTGAAGAAAGGTCCTCATGTCCTGTGTCATTGTCCCCCAATTTGGCAGGGTATGGGTTCCAGGATCCTCTGTAGATACCAAAATCCTGGGATGCCCAAGCATCTTATATAAAAATTCCACTGTGTTTGCATATAGCTTTTGCACATCATCCCAAATACTTTAGATTGTCTCTAGATTAATAATACCCAAAACAATGTAAACAGTTGTTATGCTACATTGTTTAGAGAATAATGACAAGAAGAAAAGTGAACCTTCAACACAGACACAGTTTTTTTTCCAAATATTTTCAATCTACAGTTGGTTGAATCTGTGGAAGCAGATCCCAAGGATACAGAGGGCCAGCTGTGAATTAACATCTGTAAGATACATACACATACAAACTCGTCTCACTCAATCTCACAGTGGCCCTGTGAATGGGGTTATCACTCCCATTATGCCTCAGCAAGTGACAGAGAAGGACTCTAACAGAGGCCTCAGACTATAAAAAAATGATCTGATATTTCTGTAGCTCAAGTACAACTGCAAAGAATATCTACATTTCTTGCAGAGCATAGTGACAAAAGCCTCTCTCTCTCTCTCTCTTTCTCTCTCTCTCTCTCTTTCCCTCCCTCCCTCCCTCCCTCTCTCTCCCCTCTTCTACACATGATGCACCACTCTGACTCAAAACTCTGCACTTGCCACTCCATAGGTTTAGATACATTCTTGTGAGTCTCCTTCAGTCCCAAGAGGCCTCATATTTCAGAGAGCAGGTACCCATTTTGATGATTTATCCATACATTATATTTTAGGTGCTGATAAGTTACTTCAGTTATGAGGACTGGGGTCGGTGGTGGAGCATGACATGGAAAGAAGAATAAGAATTCAGGCCAACCTGAGACAAAGAGGTGGCCAGGGAAGCCTTCCCAGAGGAGGGATAGGGAAGCTGGGTGGAGATTTGCATCAATATGGACCAGAAATATGTGGACCAAGAAAAAGGAAAGGGATATGCCTGGGCAGTGGGAGGGCTGGCCCTTTGGGTGATGGACAGCCTGCCTCTTCATGGTTTGGCTGACAAGGAAGCCACACTGGGTCCATGTCTGGTACACTGGCCCGTTAGGTTCAGTCATCCCCACACTGTCATCCAAGCTCATGCCCTTGTCCACCTGAGGATTCCCTTCCCTTCTTGGAAGAGCTAGTGTAAGAATCTCTTTCTCTTCTGGAGAGCCAACTCTGGCCCCAGCCTTCCACCCTCCTTTATGGAGGGGGATTAGGATATCTTTCATTTGTCTTAGATGGTGGTCTCCATTCTCCAAGAAGTAGACTTGGAGGGAAGGATATGAAGACAAATAGTTTGAGGAGGACTTGAACCCAGGGGGAGATGGAAACAAACCACTAAAGGGCGTGACACAAAGCCAGTTGTCACTTGGGTGGAAGAGCTTAATCTGTTCTGGAAATGGTAGAGAGCACATGTCTCCTATTCATCCATCTCAGTGGTGAGGAAGCCGAGGTATTCATACTGCAATTTCCATCAGTGAGTGGTCCAGAGAAGAGCATTCATTCCTCAATGCTGGCCTGCTCAAGCAGAGAGAGACCTGTGGGCTAGAGCAAGACTTGGGTCAAGAAGCATGGGTCCTTTGGCAGTCAGCCAGGAGCATTTCAGGGTGAAGGGCCATGAGCATGGCATGGACAGCATGTCCTGTACTTCCATCTGTCACCATGTACATGGTGCTGGACTATCATCCTCTTTGTGTCTCTGCACACTCCTTCTGGGCAGAGTCTCACTCATCACAACACAAGCCTCATAGGTACTTGGTGAATGTTCAATGAATGAATAAATCTAGATTCTTGGACTTCTGCTCTTTCAAGGCTAGAAGAGGCCCTTTGGGTCATTTTGGCCAGACTTCCATATGATGCTTGGGACCTGGCCTCAATTTCCAACAGTAGCATGCATACCAGCCCTGCTGGCAGCTCCACACTGCCAGGCACAGCCTACTAACTCGCCAGACAACTGACTGTGAGAAAGTTCTCCATCAGCTGTTATCTGAGTTGCTGACTCTGTGTCCAGGCCTGTGTCCCTGTCCTGGGTGAGAAGGGTTGGGAAGCTATGTCCTGCAGAAAGTCTGCAGCATCCTCTGAAGATGACTGTGACTAGAAGAAGATTCCCCTAGAAGCCACACCTCCTGTTCCGTGACCCAGTGACACAGTTGTCTGTGGTCCAGCCACCTCCCAGCTGAGGGTGGGAAATAGATTTTCTTCAGTGTAAACAAGTAGCTCAAAGACCCAAGACAAGGGAATTTGATCTGGGGTGAATGCCTTGGGTTTTGCAATTCTCTTGTGAGTCTGTGGGCCAAAGCTGGCTGGGTCTACAGCTTCTTCTGGAAGGAATGGGCCTGTGAAACCCCAGGTTGAGCCAAATGGCCCATCAGGGGATTCTACTTTTGGCTGCAGGGGGTGGGGACTGAGCAAAAAGGCAGTTGTGTAAGGCCGGGTGCTGACCACAGCTGTAACCAAAGCAAAAGCACTGGGTAGGGGCCAAGCTTGCCTTCAGAAGCCAGAGTCAACCTGCCCTCCCTGCTCCTCAACTCCTAGAGCTGCCCTGTTCATCCCCTCACCCAGCAAAACAACAAAGACTAACAACACCCAGCGCCAAAGGGAGAGCTGGAGTTTACAACCTCTGTCATCTCAGAACTCATATACTCTGAGGCTTTTCTCCTGGTCTTGCAGTCTTCAGCTATCCTGTGCCTCTTTCCATGGTCATCCTGTTGTACAGGGCCCTGGAGTCTGTGCACTCTAATCTCCTTTTATATAGGCAACAGTGGCATGGGGTTAGGGCCCGCCCAAAGGCCTCGCATTAACATAATTATCACTTTAGGCCCCATTTCCAAATACAAGCACAGCCTGAAATACTGGAAGTACAATTTGGACACAATTCATGTAACGACCACTTAACTGCTCTGGTCCTCAATGATTTTCTCACCTGTAACCAGGACCAAGGGATGCTCTAGGGTTCAAATCAGGGAACGCACACAAAACCTGTCATGGCCATACATAGATAGGAAGGATGGCAAATTGGGGACCCAAAGGGATGAAAGCCACTGTTGCATTTCAGGAAGCCCTAGCCACAGGAGAGATATTAAGGAGATGTGACTGTCTGAGAAGACAGACCAACCTTCCCCTTTCTTGTCTCTTGGGGACATAACGTCAAGAAGATCCAGGCATTATGACCAGAGGGCCAGACTTTGATGGCCATGATTTACCCTTGTGGCTTAGCATGGGAAGAAGTGAGGTCCACTAAGAAATTGTGTCAGGCTGAGAGTTAAGTCACCTGGTCATGCTTACCCTAATCTTCCAGTCACTACCCCAGCATTTGCAGAATATCTGTGGGCCCTCAATTTTTTTTTTATTTGCATGATGGGCAAAGATAGAATTTAAACTAGATTTCTAAGCTGTGTAACGCTGGGTGCTGACCGCAGCTGTAACAAAGGCAAACTCTGGGCTAAAGCCAAGTTTACCTTCAGGGGCCAGGCTCTGTTGACTATTCTCTGTTATGACTATGACTCTATATTCTTGAATTTCCTGTGGGCCTGTGACCAGAATTCAGTTCTACCCACTTAGTATAGCCTGAGCCTGACCCTGGTTCCAGCCTTAACCCCTATCTCAACTATAGACTGAGCTCTGTTGCTGAGCAGACTGAGTCTTGATCCTAGTCACAACCTGAGCCTTGATCCTAGTCATAGCCTGAACTCTGATCCTGCTCACAGACTGGCTATGAAGGATGTGGATGATATAATGCACACCACTCCCATTACATAAATCACACCTAAAATTTGAAGCAATAGTACATGAATTCCCTTCTCTCGATCCTTCACCTCCTATTAAGCTGAATTATTAAATATTTCAGGCCTGGCCCTCATCAGAGAAAAAAGAGTCCTCTATCTCCCTGTACCTCCTTTGTGTTTCTGTGCTCTGCAGGCTGGGAACCTGGGCAGCAGGAGGCCACCCTCTTCTTCTTCCCTTGGGCGCAGTAGAATACAACAGGGGTTAGGCATCACAGCTTGGGAGATAACTCTCTCAAAAGCATCTGTCCAAAGCCCCAGGCCCTCAGGTAGCTGGAATTTATGGCACCAGCCCCACCCTCTGTCATTAATAAAGGAAAATTAGCTCTCTCTGGGTGAGGACATTTTTCACTGGAGTCTGAGGGCTGTAATGAGGCGCTATCAAAGCCCCAACGTGCCATATGAATTTTATATGCCCTGTTTCCTACAAGTTCTGAACAGCTTGGCCGATTTATAAGGTAATGATTTTTCCATCCATAATTTCTTTCGTATGATTTTTGTAATGTGGACATTTCCCCTCCTGACTGGGCTGTGCACAGCCTAGTGGAGTGGATTAAGTCAGAATGGGAGCGGGGGGCTTTCTTCTGAAGCCAAGACCCGTGTGCAAGAGCTGCAGAGCACTGGCAGGGTGCAAGGGAATGCAGCTCAGCCCCACATCTGGGCCAACTCCTGCAGCTACCTGGGACAAGTGACTGCTCCCAGTAGGGGCCTCAGTTTCCCCATCTGTCCAATGAAAGGGCATGATTTAGAATCAGTCTACATAATAATGTCAGAAACTCCTCAATGAATGGGTGACCCTACCCCTTATGTCATGCATGTCTACCCATGGCAGGTACTCTGCTGGGCACTGGGGACACAAGGGCAAAGTCAATATGGGCTCTCCCTCCAAGAGGGTAGAACTTTATGAAAGCAGGTGCCTATTTTGAGAACACAGAGGAGACGGGTCCTGGGGGTGGTGGTGCTTGCACAGAGCACCATGAAGGGTGAATTCAGTGAGCCCGGCCAAGAAAGATCCCTTGCAGACTTTTTCAGTTGAGAACTTGTCCCCTTTACCAGCTGGGGCCTGGGCAGTGGGCACCAGCAGTCCTGAGTGCAGAACTACCTCCAAGGTAGTTCTGGTTCCAAGAAAAGCCCTTTTTCTCTCTCCCTTCCCAAAGCCAATGCTTCCTCCCCAGATGCTCCAGTGGGGAGCGGGTGGTAACAGAAACACCTGTGAGGAGCCCCTGCACACCAATAAATCTGCCCCCTCCCCGCTTTGATCTGGACACTCCTCTCTCTCCAGGATCAGTGCCTGGGAAGCAGCTGGTGAGCTGAGGGTCAGAGGGCACCCAGACCTCTCTTATGAGTGAGAATGGGGAGGGGTGATGTGCTTTAACTTACCCTGGCCTGTACTTGGTTAAGCCGGAATCTTATAAGATGTGAACTGTTTCCAGTCTGGTGGCCACTGCAGCCCCATATGGTCGGTCACCCATTATCCATGTATCTGCTCAACAGGGTTCAAACTATAAAAGACCAGTGAGTCCCCAGACATTTAGTCTATGGGAAGGACTGTTTCCCCTTTGTTTCTGGAATTGACCAGGTGCATTAGCACCCCTGAGACCCCACCTCCACATTTCTGAACTTGACGATCTCCCTCCATTTCCCAGGCACTATTAAAGATGGGGTGGAATCCGTCCCTTCACTAGGTGGGGACTGGAGCCCAGAACAGTCGCTTCCCCTGCTGTGGCCATGCAGCAAATTGGAGGAACAGGATGAGATCCCAGGCCTTCTGATTCCTAGATCAGCACACACGTTCCTCCTCATGTTGGCTCCTTCTCGCTGCCCAGGAGTGACCCGAGCCATTTCAGGGATGAGCTGGACAGGCGCAGGGCACGCGTCAGCAGGCCTGGAGGAGAGCAGGATGGAAATGGCCACAGGGCAGCTCTTGGCACTTTCCCACTTCTCAGAAGTTGGTGCGTTTCCCTTGGAAAGAAAAGCCACTTCGATTTTCCTGTAATAAAGTTTTCTAATTAACTGGAGGGGGAAGCATGCTGAATGCATTAACCACATCTTAGCCATATATTGCTCTTTCATTTTTTTTTAAGCTCCTGCACTGAGAGGCTTTAGGAATCTTTACACAGCAGCTGTTTAAGTATCACCATAAAGCAAGACATGGGCAGCTCCTGGGCCCAGACCCCCTCAGCAAATGGACTAGCACTTTGACTTGCCCAGTTGTGGGTCAGCTTGGAGAGAGGAAGCCAGTATGTAGGTCCAGAAAGAGTCTCGGTTCACTCAGTAGGCATCTACCCACTACCTACCATGCGCTGGGCATTGTTTGGGGATTTCGAATAGAATAAAATGTGTTCATTTCCCTTAAAAGCTCACAGTTTAATGAGGACTAAACACATTAGGAGCAATTACTCAGATTATAAAAATATATTCCTCACTACATAGAAATAACAAATTTTTAGCCACACTGCCTCTGGCCATATACTAGCATACTTTATATCCAAAGTCTCTAAATACAGACTTTAAACATCCACTTGTATAATGAGTCTGCTGTGCATATGCCTGAGGAGTGATTGTATAATATTATTATTATCTCTGTTGTTGTTAATAGAAGGATCCAGAATCAGACTTCCTTGGGCCTTCTCCCAGTACCACCATTTACTAGTTGGGTGACTGTGGGCAAGTGGTCTCATCTCTGTGTACCTCAGTCTGCTCAGATGAAAGAGACTAACATGCCCGTACCATGGATTGTTTTGAGGTTTAGCAGAGATTATTCCTGTGAAGCTCTTAACCCAGTGCCAGACACTTAACTAAGTGCAAAATAATTGCTCAGCATTGTGATTGTCCTTATCCTAAGGATGAAGAAGAGGAAATTATGGGTTAGGGAGATAAAATATGGCAGGTAGGGTCAGACCTAGGACCATGCTCCTGAGATCCTAGCCAGTTGTCAATCACTACTACACCATTGAACCCAGCACTTTCTCTGACACATGGCAGAGAAGCCAGCTCTGGTAGGATGGTAAGTTTTGCTGGTGGGTGGACAGAGTAGGGCTGAGTCTTTGGACCACAGTGGGGAAAGGCTGGTCACAAGCATGCACCTGGCTGGCATCCAGAGATTGATGGATGGGGTCAAAGATGCTGAGCCATTGCCTGTGCAGTGACAATGCACAGGAATCCTGGTCTGTGTCTCCACCCATCTTGGAAAGTGCCACCTGTCAGTGACTAGTGCAGGGCTGTCCTGCCCTAGGGGAAGGAACTGACCAGGTGTGCTTCTGTCTTGCTCAAAAAGGTTCAAATTTTGCATTCCAAGGTCTCACTCAAGCAACTGGAAAGTCCATAGATTCTGAGGATGTAAATCAAGGGATCTCAACCTCTAAATGTCCAGCTGGAGAACACACCCAGCCCATAAGGCCTTTGCTCATCTTCCTGCCTTGCCTGGGATTCCCATACTCCAAGTCCTCTCTGTTGAGATCTTACCTGGTAGGCCCAGCAGATGTTCCCAAATCGTCCTCCCTTCCTCAGTGCTCCCCAGCACATACTTTATTCTGCCTTGCCCCTGGAGCAGAGTTGCTGCCTTTCTCTTGCATTTGAGTGGAGGGTGAGCCCATCCTTGACACACCTGAGTTCTGAGCACTCAGCTAAGAGCCTGGCCAGATAGATGTTTGTAGAACGGATACAGATTTGAGTTAGAGGGCTGAATGGCTTTTAGGGCAGTGGGTGAAACATGGTACAATGACATAAGCAAAGGACACAGAGAAGATGGGTCTCTCCCACCTCCCAGCTGGGCTGCCTGCCAGCCCTGGCCTGGTCCCAAGTCATATGGACCTTGTCTAAGAAGGGCCCCGCAAGAGCCACCCTCCCTCCTCACTATGGAGCAGGCGTGGACACACACGACTTTTGTGGGCTCTCGGAGAAAGAGGCCCATTCAAAGGGTGGCCTATAAAACCTTTTAGCTCACACTCAGAGGCTTATATCACTCTTAAAAGTGTGGTCAGCACGATGTTATTACACTGGGGCTGCAGGGGACGGTGACATGATTTACTCGAGTAATTAACTGGTCGCTGCACCCAAACTCTAAGCAAACACAGTGCACTTGGCTGAAATTACCTGCTTCCGAGCTCCAGCTTTTTCTTGTGGGGTTCAAAGACATTCCAGGAATTAGGACTAAATTCAGCTTCTACAGGGACTTTCTTCCCCAAATTAGAGACGGAGGCCAGGTACCCATCGAGGGAGATCCAACAGCCCTGGCCATTCTACTTCCAAAGAGACCCATTCCAAGTTGGCCTGGTGGGAAAAACATTAAACTGCCTTATCTGGCTTCCTCTCCTTTGCGGGTTCCATGTGCACCTCTGCCTCTGGTTTCTCCTCTGTCTCTGATCTCTCAAAGCTGAGTGCTCCAGGGCTGCCTCCCCAAAGCTCTCTCTCCTCTGTCTTCCCTCATCTTCAAAGTCATGTCCCAAATTTGTAGCTGTGTCATGAAGTTCCCTCCAGGACACTAGACTCTTATACCCAGAAGCCTTGTCCATCCAGTTATCTAGATGAGCATATTCCCAACCAAACTGACTTTGCCCCTGCCCCCACCCCCAAGCTGCTATTCCCATGCTCTTCTCCAACTCAGGATGGGGTTCCCTGCCCACAGTTGCTCAGGCCCACACAACCAGGTTCATTCTTGATCCCTTTGTCTCTCACATCCTACACCCAATTTGTCAACAAATTCCATTGATTCTATCTTCTAGGAATATCAGGAACATCCACTGCTCATGATCTCTCCCTCCACCTCCCAGCTCTAAGCCCGTTCGCTACCTCACCTGGGATCAGCGCAGTAGACACTCACCTGGGCTCCCCACTTCTGCCCTTGTCTCTTGTGTTCTTCCTTCAAATGGCAAGCAGAGGTAGCTTTTAAGATGCAGGCTGGGAAGGTGGCTCAGGGGTAGGGACCTTGTCCAGCGTGCATGAGGCTATGGGTTTGCTCCCCAGTATTGCAAATAATAAAGTACACGTTAGGTTTTATCACCCCTGGCCTAAACGCCTCCAATGGCTTGTTCCTTGCACTAAGGAAAAATCCATGTCTTCAGAGATCAAAAGTCTTCCATGATAATCAGAACCTTAAGCACCGTCTCCAGTCCCCACATTGCTACCACTCTGGCCTCATCCCAAGCCTCCTCCCCAATTCTTTCCACAGCACACAGACACACTGGCATCCAGCTCTTCCTCACATCGGCTTGCTATGCTTCTCCTCATGGCACTCCCTTGGTCTAGAATGTTCTTGAGACACTCCTTAGTCCCCTCATATCTCTGATTCATGGTCCCAGTCTCCGTAAAGCCCTCCTGCCCATATTAGATAAAGCAGCACCCCACCTGCCCTCCAGGCTCCCAGCCTGCTGTCTCCCCACCGTGGTTCTCGCCACCCAACGTGTTTACTGGTTGGTTAATTCCCACCTCTCCCTCTAGAATGAAATCTCAACACATTGGAGTTTGTTCTGTTCACTGCCATATGCCTGGAATCTAAAACAGTTTATGAATGAAGTAGACACATTCATAAGAGTGAATCATCCATTTAGCCATCCAGTAAGCACGGTTGAGAAGGCAAGTGAAACACAGAGAAGCCACCAATTGCCCACGGTGGCAGAGTTAGCGTGTGGCCACCCTGGGGACTAAATCCAGGTCTGGCTGTATACTTGTCCCGTCACAGAACACAACTTTTATTTCCTGGAGGGTGGACTTCCAAACTGTGTCACCTTTCCACAGGGGCTGGTGCTGAGAGGGACAGCAGGGGAGATGTCTGTGGGAGTAGTCTCCTCCCCCCGTAGGGGACCAGGAAGAGTGAGAAAAGCAAGGCAGGAGATGAGCAGATGCAACTTTTAGAGGCAGCCAAGGGAAAGTTGGAGCCCCAAACCATGGCCAAAGGAAGGGCTTCCCCACGGTGTGAGGCAAAATATGGGCCCCTGAGCCCTTGGATGGTGGAGAGAAGGCTGAAGTGGCCACAGACTCTGGATTGGGGACTTCGGGTTATGACAGTCTCTACCTTTTCTCCCAGTCTTCCCTGTCACTGTTCATTTTTCATGTGAATCCAGATGCAGAAAGGTTTAGAAAGGGAGCCTAATACCAAACAGCTGCATCGGACCAGGTACTTCCTACAAGCTTTTATTTAAATTTTCACATCAGCCAGGCTTGCTAACAAACGAGGAGAGGGTTGGTCAGGCCCAACCTTCTGTCCAGGGAGACCTGGCCCAGCTCACGGGTGCAGGCTCTGGGAGCTTCCCCTCCCTCCGCCTGCCTCTTCCCAAGCTGAGCTCATGAACCTGGCCCTCTGTCCACGCTTCCCACTGGACCATGTTTCTCTAGGCGGGAGTCACAGCTTGCACGGCCCCCCATCCACCACTGCTCCCTGCCTGCTCAGAGAGCCTGGAGACATGATGAGAGAGTGAAGCCATGACTGAGGGACAGTTCCAGGATTCAGACTCTGGCCTCATCTCAAGCTTCCTCCCCAACCCCTTCCTCAGCACACAGCCACACTGGCGTCCTGCTCTTCCTCGCCCAGGCTTGCCATGCTTCACCTCATGGCGCTCCCTTGGTCTAGAATGTTCCTGAGACACCCCTCAGTCCCTTCAGATCTCTGATACATTGTCTCTCTCTCAGTTAAGCCTTCCCTGCCCACACTAGGTAAAGCAGCACCCCACCTGCCCTCCAGATCTGGGGGCCCCTGCAGGCTGAGGAGCAGATGAGGGCCTTGTGTCCAGGGAAGCGGGACGTCTTGTCTTATGGCTGTGGCATCTGGGGTATGTGCTGGGTTGAGGAGGGGTTTGGCCTATCTTGACAGATGAGCTGGGTGAGGCAGACTGGGCGTGGGATTCTAGCAAGAGAGCTCAAAACCATGTGTCAAACCTCACATGGGTCTGGAACAGTTTTACTGTCATGTGGGTCCAGCAGCCCAGCATTCAGAAGGTCCAGGAAAACTTTCTGGAGGTGGGGAGACAGGACGGGAAAGCTATCCATAGCTATAGAGCTGGAGGACCATCCCCATCTTTATACTTCAGCAATGATTTTTTTTTCTCTGCTTCCTAATCCCTGAGAAATGTCATCACACCCCCAAGTGAATTCCTCCTTCTTGGGCCCCAATTCAGGGCAGAAGCTCAGTTTTGCCAACTGGGAGTTTAGAGCTTGTAACTCAACCATGGGCAAGGCCTGGGGGGGGGGCCTGATTCCAATTAAAGATGTCAAATGTATTTATGGATTACGCAATCAACAGGTATGCAGCAGCCTCGGTAGCCGACTGGGCCACCCTCAAGATAGGCCTGTAATTAATTAATCCCAGTGGGGCTGCCAAATTCTCTTCCCAAACATGAGTGCTCTGAGGGGTGCTAGGGACCATGGCTGGTGCCTGATTCAGATCCTGCCTTTCCTCAGGGAGGGACAAGGAACTGGGCCTAGAGAGTCTATGTGAGCAGAAAAAAAAAAATGTCAGACTCAGAGAGTGGGTTTGAATCATGGTGGCACCACTGATATGAACTTGAAGGAGTTTCAGAAGCTCTTAGAGGCTCAGTCCCTGCTTCTGAAAATGGATGGGATGACACACACCTCTGGAGGCCTAGGTAAGGACTACTGGATATGATATATGTGAAAAGGTCCTGCACATGGTGACTCCCTTTAATGTTGACAGAGTGGCCCTTGCTTCACCTCCTCATTCCCTACGTGACAGCCTGGAGAGAATCTATAGGGCTCTATGAGAAGCATGTGCCCTTCCTCTCTGAGCCTGCCTTTCCTCATCCTGCCCTCTCCTCTCTTTCTGCACCTTGAGCTCTTACAACCTGACAGAGTCTCAAACAAGGGGCTCAGATTGTTCATTCAGCACACCTGAGCTGTACCCAGGGCAGGTACATATTCTCAGTCTCCCAGTCTGCAGAGCAGATGTCCACACCAACCTGGGCTCAGAGACAAGGTGACAGCAGGGATATCAACAAGCTCAGCTATCGCCCTGCCAGATACCACACTCCACACGGCCTGGGTGCCAGCTTCTCAGCCTCCCCCTTGTTCTGCCAGGTAGATGAGGTCTCCTCTTTATGGCTGAGGAAGGTCTCAGGGATGAAGCAGCCCAGCAGATGTCGAGCACATGGCCCTGGGCTTTTGCTGGAAGCTGTGGTGACAATGGCAGTGATGCTGCAGACACTGTTAGGCGCGCCCAGTCACCACTCACCCGGCACAGAAGCTGAGTTACTGTGGAGTCGCTGGGTTGGAATATCCTTAGACCAGTAAGGCAGGCGGTGTCGGCGTGGTAAAGAGAAGGCTATGGCCCCAGATATTCAAGAGACCTCCTCAGCTGGCAGCCAGGATACTGGTCTGGTGCCAGCGTGGGCATGGTGGGAACCAGGGGGAGGAATGACGGGAGGCGGGGCTTCGAGCATGTGCAGTAGGGGCACAGTACAGAGCCTGTCCCCCGACACCCCCTCTGGTCCTGGTTGTGTCTGTCATAGCTTGCCCTCTACCCAGCAGGTTCTTGAGGACAACTGGGGTTGTAGCGGGTTGTGGCCTGTCAGGTGACCCTTCCCCCTGTGTCGCAGGTCATCAGAGTGCTCTGCATCCATGATCTCCCTAAGGCCCAGCCCCCTGGCCTATAAGCTGGATCCTCTCCAGACCACAGGGCTTGAAGCAAAGGGAGTAGTTTACACCAGGGACAGTGAGCCAGAACTGACGGTTTCCCTGCCCACCTAGTGCCCACACCACACACACAGACACCGCAGAGTAATGCCAGCAGAAACTGCCCCAGGGGGGGTTGAGCAGCTCCTATATCCTCCCAGGAGAACTTAGGGGTCAGCTTTGACCTTCTGATTGAGCTGCTCATTCCTCCATCTTCTCTTATCCTGAATAGGGCCCCGACATGCTGGATCTGTTTTGTGGCCCTCCATCTGTCCCTAACTCCTCTGGGCCTTTGTCTTCAGCTGTGAGGTGGCACCATTGGATGGCCAAGTCCCCTCTAGCACTGACCATTTGTGATTTATACTACCTCTCTTAAGAAGTGCCACCAAAGGTTTAGTCTTCTCCAGGGATGACTTGGGGGTGGAGACCTAAATCTGCCAGCTAGAGACCATTGTTCCACACTCATGTGTTGCTGATCAGGAAACAGAAGATGCAGAGCAGTTAATGAAGTGTCCAAGGATACCCAGCAAGCAGCCAATAGAATCAGAAACCCCACACATGACCTGCAGCCTCTTTGCTTGGGGTGTAGACTCTGCTGACCCTCTTCCAGAGATGGGGTGCTCGCCTCCTCCTTGGAAAACCCATTCTGTGTGAGCACTGATTCCCTCAAAAGCCTCAGGCTTTCCCACCCCCCTCTTCCAAGCATTTTCTTTCTTACTTGGTTACCTCTCCAGGTCCCTGGGAGAATGATTTCTAGAAAGGTTAGCCTGGCTCAGAAGCCAGCCACAGATGTGTGATAAAATAAACCAGTGTCCCTGGCAAGGGGTGTGGTGAGAGGAGAGGACAATGGCTAAGTCTGATTGCCAACAAATCATATTGTCTCCTCTCTCTCTGCCTCCTCCTGGTGTTCTGTGAATCAGCACTAACTTAAACAAAGGCCGGACGCTGCAGCCTCCTCGCCTGCTCAGCAGAACCTTACCTTGAGTTGTGTGGACTGTGGCAAAGCACACGGGCTTTGCCCCGAGAATACCTGGGTGCCAGTCCTGGCCCCATACCCTCACTCTGAGCATATTATTGTGTCTCTCTATGCCTCAGTTTACTGATAGGATGAAACGGGGATCATAATAGTATCTGCCACCTAGGGTCTCTGTGTTGGATGAGGGGACCCAGGGACAAAGCCTGCTCACAGTTAGCACCCTCAGTCCTCCTTTCCTGCTCATTCACCCCTCTGTGCCAGCCTGGTGCAGTATTGCCCCTGGAATTATTTTCAACCCATCACTCTTTGAACTTTCAGGAGGCTTGGAAGATGCATTCTCTAGAAGCTGGTTCCCCTGTCTACAAACTCTGCACCTAGAGGGACAGGTGATACAGCCAGACAGGAGTTGAGTCCAAGACTCTGGATTGGATTCAGTCTCCAGGAGACTCTTGGAGACCTTGGCAAGAACAGAAATAGGAGAGGGTCTGGGTAAAAATCAGGTTCAAGTGGGTAAGAGATGGGAGGTGGCAAGTGGGAATTGTCAAGGTCAGCTGTGAAGGAGAGGAGGACATCACTGGGCAGAGGCAGGATGTGCTGGTTCCTTTAAGAGATTTTAAATGGTCCTGGTCAGCCTCAAATCCCAAATATCTTTCAGGGCCAGGAACCCATTCTTAGCAAGATGTCCTAATGTGGGAAAAACGCAAATCTGCTCCTCTGGGTGCTGAGGTTATGACATTTCCTGCTAAGGAGTCCACTGCACCGCTGGGCCTGGCTGTGGACTCCAAAGCCCAGCAGGGGAAAGAAATGGATCCCACAGTGACTTTTCTCTCCTGATTTCAACTCTGGCCTCCTGAGCCCCAGTCCTCTCCTCTGGGAACGAACTTTCACAGGCTCTCCGACTTCTATCTAGATGACAAAAGGGACAGTGAACTTCAGTTCAACAAACACCCCATCTATGGGGAAGCTCCTCTATGCCACGCTCTGGGAACCCAGAGATGATTAAGAGGGTGTCCTAGTCAGTCTGGGTTTCTGTAAGAGGATGCCATAGACTGGGTGGCTTATATACAAGAGAAGCCTATTTTTCACACTCTGGAGATCGGAAAGTCCAAGGTCATGACACTAGCAGATTATGTGTCTAGCTTCCTTTCTGGTCCATAGATGGCTGTCTTCTTCCTGGATCCTCATATGATAGACAAGAGGGACAAAGGAGTTCTCTGGGGTCTTTTTTTATAAGATCTCATTCATGAAGTCTTCATCCTCATGACCTCATTGCCACCGAAGGTTCCAACTCCAAATACGGTCACACTGAGCATTATGTTTTAACATACAAATTTTGAGATAACACTAACATTTGGTTTCTGGCGCAGGGCATCTGTGCCCTTGAGTTGTTTGCGGTTAAGAATAATCACCAGCACTTATTGCCGCAGTCTGGCTGGGCACAAATCACGAGCCACTGAAGCAGGAACAAACTTTATTTTTAAACTGCAGGAAAACACTTCACACAGCTCCCGGGGAATCCTCCCGAACGCCACGAGGCTTCTCCAGGAACCCCCAGCCGGAAATATCTCTCTCGGAAATCCCTCCTCCTGCACTTCCCCAACCAATGGGAACTCTCGGGGAATCCCCGGAAATCCCCACGAGAACTCCAAAATAGTGCGAGAACTCAAAAGTTGCGGCAGAGGCGGATAGTAATGCCTCGCCTGTCAATCAATACTGTTGGCAAAATGCCAGGGGCCATACAGACTCGGCCGTGGCTCTCAGCATCTCCCCCTTTTTGTTTAATTAAACAACAAGCAATGTGGCTTAGGGACCGTGCCTGTTAGGCAGTCCAATTCAACATATGGTCCTTACCCGTCATCGGATGAACTGACCTCTAGGCGTCAGCCTCCTGTCTTAGGTTGGTACCACTGCAATTGGATCATACCCGTCACTGACTACCGGTCCAGCATACAGCTATACTTGTGGATAGGCCTTTGCACCAGTGGGGGGG